>NC_082686.1:88351945-89013088 GCF_949987515.2 Delphinus delphis | reverse complement strand
TAAGCAATAGAACTACAGACTCCTTGCATTGGACAGGACCTTAGAGGTTAACTATTCCCACTTCCCTGTCAAAGTAGGAGTCCCCAGAACAGCCTTCGCCTGTGATCTTTGTAAAATGCAAATTCAATCATGTCACTCTCCTGTTAACATCAGCCAGTGGCTCCCCTTTGCCCTCAGGATATAGTCCAAATTCCTAACATGACTTACAAGGTCTGGCCCCTCTTCTCTCCCTCCATCCTCAAACCTCTTCACTCTTCTCCTCTTGCACCTTTTTCCTTCAAGTATATGAATTTGCTTTAGTTTTTAAAATGTGTCCTGTTCTCATTAACCTCTGTGCACAGGCTGTGTCTTTTCTCTGGGTAGTTCATAGACTTCAGGTCCAGTCTGAAGAAGATCTTGTGAATTTGACCCAAAGGTCATTGTTTGCTCCTTAGCATAATATTCAGTACATTTTTTTCCTTGAGCTAGAACTATTGGTAAGACAGCAGAATCGAGTTGGTAGATCAGGAAGTTACACGAATGACAGAAATGTAGCACACTGAGATTTGGGCCTACATCTGATGAAGTCGTTCATGTCCATCTTTGAGAACAACATGGAAGGATCCAGGTTGGATCATAGTGCTGAGTGAGATCTGTAACTGGTAGAACACAGAACCTCGAGGGGGGCATGAGTTGTCAATAGCATGCTTGAGGGAGGTCTCTGTCATTGCCCTTTGCAGGCCATTATTTTCATAATGTTTTGGAGGTGAACCTCAATGGCAGGTTGCTGAAATTTTCAAATGGACTCAAGTTGGAAGAAGTTAATATTTCAGATGAAGATTAGTTGACAAAATGTTCCTGACATATTGAAATAATGAGTTATGTCTAACCAGACAAATTTTAAGTGGATAATCACAATGAAACAGCACAGTGATAGGATACGGTGGGAATGGGAAAGAGATTTGGAACAAATATTGGTGAGTCTAGTTGAGAGTAAATTCCACACGAGTTCGCAGGGTGACATGACTTCCAAAAAATAGTAGGGTTTCTTGGCTGAATGAATGAAAGCGTAGTATTTATATCAATGTGAGTTTTAGTGTCATTTTTCTCGCTGACTTGCTCAGTTCAGAGATGGGAATCTATGTATGGATTCAGGCATTATATTTCAGGATGCTGGAAAACTGGAGCGTGTGTAGAGGAATGCACATAGGATGGAGAGGTGACTAAAAGCTTTGTGATGGGAGGGTTGGGGGAAGACATCTGCTTTATTTAGGTTGGAAACAAGAATGGGAATATAATAACTCTTCTCAGATATTTGGAGGGGTAGTGCATGGATGAAGGATTTATTTTATTTGGTGTGGCTCCTGAGGCAGAGCTAAGACCAATGAAGCAAAGTAGTAGTTAGGAAAAGTGCCTTAATATAGATAGCTCCTTCCTGATGGAGAGAGCATCATAAAACCAAGCTGTCTCAGGAAGCTATGAGTTCCTTGTCACTGAAAATATTCAGAGGCCAGACAACCAATGATTTGTTGGAAATGTAGTAGGCTTTCCAGTATTAGGGAGAGGCTGTTGAACTATCATGCCTTAGTATCTTTCAACTTTTATATAATTACCGTCTCCTTATTAAGACCTGTATTTTACATAGCACGTACGCTTAAATAAATAAATATATACAAGGAGGAGCTTTTACCCAGCTCCTTATATACCTAGTGTGGTATAATGGGAAGAGCCCATGTTCTGAGGACAAATTGTTATAACCCTGTCTAGCTATGTGATCTTAGGCAAATCATGTAATTTCTCTGAATTGCTATTTTGTAAACTGAAAAAAATAATAGGACTAATACTTCTAGTTGAGATAAGACAATGGAACAACATGAATATGGATTAAAAATATAAATAATGTTTTGAAATTAGCTAAGAGAAAATGAATGATCAGACAGTGAGGGTCACAGAGATTCAGATGAAGGCTGGATCACTGGGAGTTGGGTAATAATAACAGCAGTTACTTTAGTGCTTGCTGTGTGCCAGGTACTGTTCAAAGTGCTGCTACATGCATTAGCTAATTTTATCCTTGCCAGAAACCCATGAGGAAACCTAGCCACAGAGGAGGTATGTGATTTCCAAGGTCCCATGGCCATAGCCAAGTCAGGAAATGAACCCAGGCGGTCTGGCTCCAGAGTCTGTACACTTATTTTCTTTACTGCCTATGAAGAAGACATCACAGATGAGCAGTGTTTGACCCACCGTGCCGTTGCAATTGAGGCCAAAATCAATCCTACTGAAAGTTGTGGAGCTGAGATGGCCCTTCAGAATTGTCCCAAATTTTGAGAAGGGGGTTGGCCTTTGTAACCCTACATTAACCCAAGGTTACACCTGGGGACCACCAATAGCCAATGAATGGCTGACAGGCCTACTGGAGGGCAATTTCTAGTGAGGAAATCAGCTGGGAGAGTATAACAGCCAATCTTCCCAGCATCTGGGGGATTGGTGCATGGGTGAAGAGGGATCCAGGCAGAGCATCACAGAATCCCTATATCTGGCATAGACCAGGCATGATGACAGTGGTGATGGTGATGGTGATGATGATGATTACCAAAGCTTTCTGATGGGGCAGACTCTGTTCTACGTACTTTATTCACACTAACTCATTTAATCCATAATATTCCTGTGCAGAGGGTGCTTCTATTTATCTTTTGAGGTAAAGAAACTGAAGCACAAAAAGATTTAGTAGCTGGGGCAAGATCATTCAGCCATTGAATGGCACGAAGGGGATTTTTTTTTTTAAGAGCACTTATTTCTGGGCTTCCCTGGTGGCGCAGTGGTTGAGAGTCCATCTGCCGATGTAGGGGACATGGGTTCATGCCCCGGTCCGGGAAGATCCCACATGCTGTGGAGCGGCTGGGCCCGTGAGCCATGGCCGCTGAGCCTGCGCGTCCGGAGCCTGTGCTCCGCAAAGGGAGAGGCCGCAACAGTGAGAGGCCCGCATACCGCAAAAAAAAAAAAAAAAAAGCAAAAAGCACTTATTTCTAAATTCACATCCAGTAAAATTCACTCTCTTTGGCATACATTTACATGAATTTTGACAAATGACAAGGGACATGTGGATACAGAATAGTTCCATCACCCGTCCCCTGCAAATTCTTCAGGCCTTTTCTAGTCAACCCTTACAGTTGTCTCCAGCTCTAGCAAACCGCTGGTCTGTTTTTGCTCCTATAAACTTTCCTTTTCCAAAATGTCATTTAAATGGAGTCATACAGTATATAATCTTTTGAGTTTGATTTCTTTCACTTATTGTAATTGATGCATCTGGGATTCACACATGTTGTTGTGTGTATCAGTGCAGCGTTGGAATTAGAACTCAAGCTCCATGACTCCAGAACCCAAGCTCTAACCACTGTGTCTACAAACTCCCCCGGGGCAAGTCCAGTGAGTAGACATGTGATACTGCCTCTTCTGGTGTGGACACAACTATAACTTAGTTTCTAACGCTCCTTTTAGTAACTCTGTTAGAAATTGCTGTGGATTGTTCATTTGTAACAAAAAGTTACAATGAGAAAAACCATGCAGTGGGCTTTGACTGAATTAATTAACTGTTGTAGTTTCTTATTATGAAGTTGAGTCGGTTGCCCATTACTAACTTTGTATATGAGTTTACCATGATTTTTCCAAAGTGTTGTAAAAGAAGATAATTTGGATTTCTGGTGTGTCTCTGATCCTGCCATGTGCTGCTAAGAAATTTGTTGGGGAGTATCTGTTCTTTAGTGCCAGTTAAAATACGTATGAGTGTTATAAGTTATATAGTCCACAGGCTTGGATGTGCAAAGCTGAAACTTTTCTTTATATCTGAACTTTACTCTCTGGTCTCTATCTCTGCTTTTAAAGGAAAACTTTATGTTGTCACTTCAACAACATTCACTTCTAGTTAAATCTTTGTCTCTTTTGGTTTAAAATTCAGTCTAATCAGAATTTCCCTCCCTTTCCTTCTACTTTCCCTTAATCTCTGGTAGATTAGTGTGGTGTAAGGAAAGGGCATCAGGTTTTCTGTCCTCCTCTGATCTCTCTGGTTCCCTCAGTGGGGTCTCCTTCCATTTGCTCTTTGGTCTCCCAAAGAACTGCTCTCTACAAACTCCCTGTGGCAAATGCAGTGACTAGACATGTGATGTTGTCTCTTCTGGTGTGGATACAACTACTATTTATTTTCTAACTCTTCTCTTAGTGACTCTATTAGAAATTGTTACAGATTATTCATTTGTAACAAGTGCAGGGTTTGATACAATCTGTATGCTCTGCCCCAGAACTATGAGTCATCCATCACCTCCCTTCTCAGTCACTTTTATAACTATTTTTTACTTTTTACTTTTTTTGGTAGGAAGTGGGGAGTGTGCCTCCTCTGAAACTCTTGGCTGTTTTCCATGTGCTACACTGTGGAAGCCATGACTTTGGGGACTGTCCTGGGGCTCTGCAGCCTATTTTCTTCCTTCAGCCCTTTGAAACCTACGGTTTGGCATCATGTTGGACACAGGGCTTTTCTGTGAGCTGTGAAGTGTCTGAAGCACATTGCGGGAAGCCAGGAAATCTTAGAGCCTCTTCGGCTCTGAGATCCCCACTCTCACCTTGACTTCTGATGTGGACACAACTGTGGCCCCCCCAGTTTCAATCCAGAGGGGGACAGTGTGCCAGGCCACTCTTCAGGTCCTCACAGCACGTGAGCCCCTCAGACTTATCTCTAATCCAAGTGGTAGGAAAACTGCTCTTTGGCTGTCCCGTTCCCTCTTAAATGTTTCCCGTTCCATAAATGCTTGTTCTGAGTCTTCCAGGGTTTGGCTTTTGATATTCAAAGCCAAGGCTTCAGAATCTCCAGAAGTTTTGTTTGTCTGTTTGCCTTACGTGCCTGCCTGTGCTCATGTCATGAATGAACTTTGGAAAAAAGTACTCCATTTTCCCAGGGCATCCCCGCTTAGCTACTACAGACTGAGGGGGGAGGGGTGGCTGGGAAGGATTGCTGAGAAGAAATGTACAAAGATTGCCATTATCTTGGGTGGGAGAGGACCTGGTAAGGTTCGCACTGGAACTGGGGTGGAGGTGGGAGAGATGGGGGTGACTGTTGGGCTGTGGAGCCTGACAAACCTCCCCATGTGATTCTAACATAGACTTGCCTCTCCCTGAGGACCACACTTTCTGTCAGTGCTTACCGTTGTCTTTTACTGTGTGATACATTCTTAAATATGCTGTCTCGTATCAAGAAGTTGATCAAAGGTCATTGTTACCTATACTTCAGGGCACTCATTTTTTCCTCCTATCCTTAATGAGTACAAGGACCATATCTGTCTCACTCAGCATAAGTCTTCCAAACTTAGCACAGTGAGTCACATGGCAGGTACTCTGGAAATACTTATTGTGGATGGTGAGAATGACAGCTAGCTTTGGCTCTGGGAAAAAAATTATATCCAAGACAATTAAGGAAGTGACGCTATTATGATTTGGAAGGAAGGACAAAATTTGGGGTTAGCAAAAGGGAAGGGGAAAGGGAGTAATAGTTTCTACTTAGAGAGGCTCATATTTTGAAACCCAGGGTGGCCCAGAGTATTAAATTATGTTTCCTTGGGACTGGGCAGTTTCTCGGTTCTAATGACTAGAACTCTGCCGCTTCCTGCCCCTCTCAGTCCTACTGCGATAAGATACAAAGTCCTGGTGAACATATGGGCACTGAGCAGAAGCTTTCTGAGCTATCCAGCCCTAGTATCAGCAGTAATCATCTACCGTCAAACTGGAGATTAGATCAGCGTCTGTAGAATGGCCTTCCTCAAGCCACAGGCCAGCTTCCCCAAAGGAGTCTGTTTCACAGAGGCCACACACCCCAGCCTGAAGTCACCTAAAGTCATTCTACAGAGAGGCACAGAAGGAGGAAACAATTCCAAATGAGGAGATTGTTTTCCCAAAATAAAGAATTTTTTTCTCTCATTGATTTTCTCATTATTTTCTACTCTCTTAAAAGTAATAATAACCATAGAGCTGAAATGTCTGCTTGGTCAGTTTCAAATCAGTTATATGAGATTTTAGGCTACTTTCTACAACAGTGGAATAAAAGAGAGATTCAGTGCAAATTATTTTGAATTCTGTAGTACTCCTCTTACGTTGTCTCTCTACTTCTTGGTTTTTGAAAGCAGTTTGGTAGTGACTTATTGGCTGTCTTAACAACCCCATGTCAGATTTTGTGTTTCCTTACAAAAAGACATCTTGTGTAATTAATTTTTCAGTCTGGAAATAATAGGGCATAAGCCACTGGTCAATGCCAAATTGGGAAAAAAATGGAAGTTTGGCCTAGTTTTTAAATGTTTTATCTACCTGAGATATTTAAATATGTTATTCTTGTTTATTTTTTGATTGTATAAGCAAAGATATTTTGCAATCTGCCATTTTTACTTATTTACAACAAAGTTGTCAAAACTAATCTTTTTCTTTCTTTTTATGGTTGTGTGGGAAAAATGTGTTACTCTTTAAGATCATTGGAGCTTAAAATATTAGCTTGTAACTTAACATGTTGATGAGTTACAGTAGTTTGGCAAAAACTTTTGTGAATATTAAAAATTCAAGAAATATGGTTAACAATATGTTTCCTCGTTACAATAAAATATAGATATGAAATTAATGATATTCTAATTTAGAGCTTAATTTGATAGAAAGCATACACTCAAACCTTCTCAAGTGTTTGTTAAACCCTAACTATGAGCAAGGTTAAACTCTAGGGAATAAAAAAATTAACCAGATCCATATCCTGTCCTCCGTGAATGTACAATTCAGAGGGAAGATAAGGCAGAAAAGCAACTCTAATGAGAAACAAGGTGGAAATGGCAAATACCCTAAGGAATTTGGAAAAGGCATGTACCACTTTTAGCAAGAGATAAAAGAAGAATCTGTGAGGAACTGGTGGCCTTCGAGTTATTTCTGGAAGGATGATATGTGAAGGGAATTCTTCTGGAGAACAGTGTGTGAAGTATATGTAATTTAGAGACCACTTGTGTTTTTTATGGAGTAAAAGACACTTTCAGGCTTGGCCTAGGAACCTAACCAAAGATAAATCCATTCTAGCCACAAAAATCCCCTGGGACATCTTGTCCCATTCTGACCTGAGGGTATTAATGCTTGCTGATCCCTCTGCCTGGAATGCTTTCCCCCAAATATCTGCATGGCTGGTTCCCTCACGTCCTTTATGTCTCAAACCTATGACACACTACTGAAAATTTTAGCTGTCACTCTGGTTCCCCTTCCCTGCTTTGTCTTCACCGTACTTGTTACCATATAATATACTATATCACTCTCATCTGTTTTGTTTATCTGTTGCCCCTCACTAGAGCGTATGCTCAGGAAGGCATGGCTTTTGTAATGTTTCCCACCACCAAATCCTGTAACAGTGCTTGGTGCCTCGTGTGTATTCAGTAGATATTTATAGCACAGTTGACTGAAAGAACAAATGTAGAGAAACACAATGGTTCCAAACAGTTCACTTTAAAACAATTATTTTAGATGGAAGTACAGCTCTAGGCTGAGTATTCATGTTCTTTCCCTGTGGCAGGCAGCTTTTGTGTGATGTGAGTCAGCATTGGATAGCTGTTGTGATCGCCCGGTGTAACCTTGGGCAAGTCACCTGATCCCTTTGTGTCTTAGTTTCTGCACCTGTAAAATAGGACAATAAAGTCCCTACCTCATAGGATTATTGAGTTAATATGTTTACATGTGTCTGGCATATAGCAATTGCTATATAAGTGTTTACTAGGATTATTTACTTTTCTTTTATGGACTTGAGTTTGGCTGTCCTATCCACTATGTCTTCAAGGACTATGAGGACAGACCAGTTACTCTGGGCTTTTCTTCAAACACAGTTTCACTATTTCCTTCTGTGTAGACTCTGCAGGCTTTGCCCAAGTACTGGTCTTTAAGCCTCCCCACCTTTAGCACCTCACTCTGGTCACCTTTTATAGGTGACCTTTTCTCACCTTAACTTCCCTCATCTTCCTTTGTACCCACACTTCTGGGCATGGAGGATGTGCTCAGGCAGCCTCTCTGTTCATCATTTTCTTCATCGGCTTTGATATTTCCCCTGGTGTTTCTATTCCAAGGTATAATCTACTCCTTCTGTTCTTCACTGCACCACACAGAACTGTTATCTGAATTTCATCATTCTGCAATACCCAGTCTTTGCCATATGCTTTTCTGTCCCTGACCGTGAAGTGTATTCTGTATCTATCATGCAGACAAACAAAAGGAGAAACAAAAGCTTTGCTTAAATGTTTTTAACTGACATTTTACCCACTTACACTGATGACGAGAAAATGCCACTCTCTTCTTACTCAATCAGTTGCTTTGTCTGGCCTCCCTAATTTCATTTTCCCAGTTTAGACCTAAGAACCTAATAGAACCCTGACTGTTTCTTTTAGATGTTGGAACAAACTGTTTTCGTAAAGTTGAGGTTCTTGAGTATCACTGTGTCCAGTGGATCTTGAGCAGCAGTTCAAGCTTTGTCTCTTTCCCATCCCAGATCTTTGAGGTCTAACAGAACAGGTCCACAGAGGCTTACCTTGCAGATCGGGCCCTTCTGGTACAGGGAACTGGATGCATCCCTATGACATTTCTATCCCTGGAGCCACTGGGAGCTCAAGGCTGCTGCCCACAGTTTCTATACTTGGGATAGTGCAGAAAAGCTGCCTCTAGGTGAGAAGTGGACCCTGTTGAAGTAGCAGGGACTCATTTTGGATATTTAACAAAGTGGAGAAAAATGTTAAACAAACCAATATTATTTTTACATAAAAGACCCTCTTTTTTGCTGTAATGCATCCTGGATTCAACAGCCAAAAGCAGAAAAGTGAAAAATGGACTTTTTCCTTATAGACTCTATGTTTACTCCATAGCTGACAGTAAGTTAAAAATACTTGGCTGGGGAGAAAGGTGAGAAATGGATGATTCAGTCCCTCCAGATTAAGAATCTGCTGCTGAAACGGAAGGCTTGTCAGATCCAGCGTTGCGAGGCATTGTTTTTAGGTTCTTTCCTACTAGGTAAATTTCAAAGTAGTAAGAAGCAGGGGCTTCCTGTATAGAGACATAAAAACCTTTACAAAAGTGACAAAAAATGTCAACATGAAAATTTTGTAGAAAAACAGTTTAACTCCGCCTCTTAGTTAGAAACACTAGGGAGAACACATAACATAGGAGTACTTGTTACAAACCTGGGCCCTGTTCGCTGAACACTTTCCTCTCTTCGGGCACCTTATCTCATTTAAGATGCCACCACAGGACCTGTTTATGACCCTGGCCTGCTCGCTCTCCCACAGCTGCTTAGTTTTGGCTCCCAGTCACTCAAGGTGCTAATTGTGCTTGTGAATACCTCCCAGCTATTCTTAACACATTGTTTCAAACAGTTCTCCTTGGCATTTAGAGGTGAATTTTGACTTTCTTTTTCCCCAGTGCTGACACTCCAGGCTCTGCTGGGTTAAGAGCTCCTACTTTTGACTGTTAACTTCTATTTCTTCACCTCTAACACTATCTTTTTTTTTTCTTTTGCCACATCCAACTTCCTTTTTATTTTATTGAATCAGTTTTTATTTTAGAAAAATATAGAAAAAACAAAACTATAGTCCAGGGAGTTCCCCAAAATCCATGGCCCAGTTTCCCCTATTGTTAGAATCCGACATTAGTATGGCATACTTGAACTGATATTGACGCATTACTTTTAACTAAAGTCCCTACTATGTCCTTAGATTTTTCTTAATGTCCTTTTCCCCTTCCAGAATCCCATCCAGGACACCACATTACATTCAGAAGTCACGTCTCTTTAGGCTTCTCTTGACTGTGACAGTTTTTTAAGAACTCTTCTGGTTTTTGAAGATCTTGACAGTTTTGGAAAGTCCTACTCAGGTATTTTATAGACTGTCCCTCAATAGGGATGTATTTGTTTTCCTCATGAGTAGACTGGGGTTACGAGTTTTGTGAAAAACAAAAACAAAAGCAAAACAAAACAACCAGAAAAACACACACAGCAAAAATACACCATACTCATCACATCTTATCAAGTATACATGCTATCAATGTGACTTACCACTAGTGTTTGCCTTGATAACCTGACTGAGGTAGTGTTTGCCAGATTTCTCCACTGTAAAGTTATTCTTTCCCCCTGCTTTCACATTATACTCTTTGGAAGGAAGTTACTGTCCACAGCTCATATTTAAAGAGTGAGTGGGGAATTATGTTCAACTTCTTTGAGGGTGAAGTACCTACGTAAATTATTTGAAATTCTTCTGCAAGGGGGATTTGTCTATTCTCCTCCATTCATTCATTCATTATTTAATCTTTAAAAATTTAATATTGGTATGTACACATGCTTATGTGTTCTGTATTTTTGGTTGTAATCCAATGCTTCTTTATTTTGTTGCTCAAATTGGGAACCAACTTAAATTTTTAAAGAATAACTTGTTACTACCCTTCCCTTAACGTTCTTGATTATTATAAGCAGAATAATATGGTTCAGAGTTTAAACCATATCAACTCAATTCTAGACAATTGTTTACAAAGGTTTTCTTCCAGATCCTTCCCTTTTTTTCTTTTCCATAATCTTAAGACATTCACAAAAATAATTTATGCATAGAACCTTGCTGATGAAAATGCTTTCAGTTTTAGAAAGCTGCTCAAACTCACTGAATAACTGCCCACCCTCGACTCCACTTTGCCAATTTAGTTAGTTTTCATCATGTCTTCTATGCAGCATCTTGAACACTGGCACTCAATATGTATGAAATGGTAATCAATACCAGGCATGAAATATTCTCAGTTGAGAAATTATTGAATAGAAACAAAAGTTAGCAAGGTATAATAAAATTAATTTCCTTTCGTAGCTGGTTCATCCAGTTTGAACTTTCTAGATACAAAAGATACAACATTATATTGTCCAAAATACAATGAAAATCTATTTCCAGAAGTCTTTTTGAGGGCAAATGGACATTTTGAGCTCATAAATCTGTTGCTCATTGTAGATTTTTCTTTGTTATATTTTTCAAATTCATCTTAAGCCAGAAATGCCTGTGTGACCCCATGTGATTGAGATTCTGAATTTTCACTTTCCTGCCACATTCAAACAGTTGGTTCCTTTGCCTGAGGAAGGGATGGCTTGTTATTATTTGACTAAAATATTCTGTTATAATGGTCTTCACATATTCTTCTCTTTTGAGTTACCAGACACATGTGCCATTCCAGTTATTGGAAATGGAGGTCAGAAAATCTGTACTTACTCCACAGAAAAAAATGCCCTTTTAAATGTTGTTCCCTGGTTGATGTGAATCCAGCGCTCTTTAAGAACGATTACCACTTTGTTCCGTGGCAGTCACTGGAATGCTTTCTATAAGAGTGGAATGACTCTTGTTTCATCCTGGCTGCCTTATGGTGGGTCTCCTCAGTGTCTCTGATGCATGATGTTTGCAAAGCCAGATCACTCTTCTCAATGGGGGCTTCCTAGTTTATTACTGCTCTGGCCTAGCCCTTTCAATGCTAAAGGAGGGTGTATGACACATTTACCTGCTCTGTCGTGTTGAAGTTATCATTTTTAAAATTCCATGGCTCATTTAACAAAGGAATTGAAAGTAACAGGCTTCTAGTGGGTATTTTCTTTGGGGCCCCTTTATGTAAATGTTATGAGATTGCTCTCTGATTACCCACTTTTGAGCCTAGCAGTGTGTGTAGAGTACACAAACATAGAGCTGATTGGGTGGTATCAGAGTTAGCACTACGAAAATGAGGATGGTGCTTGCAAAGGGGCCACAGGCATGGTGTGAGACCTCAGCACGGGTGGCTGACAGCACCTAACATAGCGGACAACTCTTATGTTAGAGGTATATGTGCCCGCTCTCTTATTCTCAGAGCACTGGAGAAAGACTTCGCGTTTGGGATCTGTTGTTTTGAGCTCCAGTTCTGGCTTTGCCTCCAATGGTTGTGAAATCAACCACAAGTCATGTAAACTCTCTAGATTGCTGCTGCCTTGTTTGCAACTAAGCAGATTAGACTAAGACACTTTTAACTCTAAGGTCCTGTGATCCTTTAACAGATTTTGAAAAATGTTCACAAAGGTGCCTTATTTGCCAGGTTAACATAGGATTGAATTTCTTGCATATAAAAAAAATAAAGATAGGTTTAACCATCTCTCTTTTATTGAAAACACAGCAAGATGAAGAATAAAATGGATTTGAATACATCCCTTCCACACAGATTTGTTGAGTGCATGGTACTAAGGATACAATAGTGAATAAGACACAGTCCCTGCCCTCAAACGTGCTAAAGTTTAGACATGAAGCATGTCAGTTCTTCCCCCTTTTCCCTACACTCCTACCATATCCTGAAGGAGACCTAGGGCTGTCACCAAATCTCTGGTTGGCTTTTTCCAAAAGCTCCAATATCCCAAGGTTGCAGATGGGTGGGGCTGAGACTCTTCAGGAGCTAAAGTGGATTCAAGAGATTGCCTAAAAGTGAAAGTTCCTCTGGTCTCAGCAGTGTCAGGTTTTTGTACGGTAAATCATTATCCAACCTATTTATTATCTAGTTCCCAAGCTGTTAGCCTTTTTGCAGATAAGGATATGTATCCTCTCTAGACAAATTACATAAGTGTGGCTCTTCTGTGGACCAATTAGGGAAAGGCCCCCTTCCTACAGGCTCCAGCCCATCATCAGGGTACGCGGTGCCTTGAGCACATGGCACGATCTCAGCCCCCTGTCCTGCCCCTCAGAGGATGCCCCACAGAACCTGCACCACTGCCTGTGGACAACCTTGCCAGCAAATCCATA
Organism: Delphinus delphis; assembly: GCF_949987515.2. NCBI lineage: Eukaryota > Metazoa > Chordata > Mammalia > Artiodactyla > Delphinidae > Delphinus > Delphinus delphis. The sequence goes on along the minus strand of NC_082686.1, from coordinate 89,000,291 downwards.
AGAGGCTTCCTCAGAACAATGCTTCTCTCCACACATTTACCAGGAAAGATGTGCTCTCTGGGAGCTGCTATCCTAACAGCACCAGGCTGTTAAGACAGCGTCTATTTCTTCATGTTTAAAATACGGCACCATATGTGTGAGTTGCCTCAGGGTTTGGGTGACAATGCATCCTATTTTTGTCAGATTGCTCTGGTTTTTACTACTTTTTTCCCCCACAGTGTCCTGAGAAGTCCTTCTGAGTAGCAACGTGTCCCCTTTGAAAAATCAAACCACCCCTGCAGGATCACAGCTCTTGAAATGAGACTCTGTAGTCGAATGTTTAGAAACCCAGCAGCCGATGGCTCTGCGAAAGCCTGCATTCTAATTTAATTTAATTGGCCTAATGAATTTAGGCTGATGTGACTAAGTGATCAATCAGGTTTGAGTTATGAGATATTGAAAAATGGGATTAGAGAAGAAAAAGGGCATTTGGCAAATTGACTACAGGACAGGACAGGGGAGCTGCGAAGTCTTGATTTAACAATTGGATACTTGCTTTTTATTTTTTTCCCCATCCCTGGAATGCTAAGTCATAACAAAACCTACTTTGATGTGCTTGCTTGCTCATGTTTCATTGGAATTCATTGTGCAATTCCCCCTCTGTTTTGATTCAAAATGCTTTTCTTTCTATCAAACACAATAAGCCAGAAATTCTGCCTTGTACGAAACATTCAAGAACCAATGAATGCCTGCTATCTAGAAAAGTGAAATGTCCCTATTGAATTCTTGTTACCCTTAGACATTGTTCATATGTTCTGTGAAAAAATAAAAATACAAAAGATAACATGAGTTTTTACCTTGACATGTAACATTAGTTCCGTTTAAACATTAGCTACTCTGTTCCTGTTTGTCTGGTTAAATGGGTGACTGGCCGAGGAGGGAATTTCAGTGAGTGGATTCTCCCCCCACCTCCACCCCCGCCGCCTCTTTTTGAATGGTTGTTAAGTGGGAGGAAGTCCTTGGGTCATCTCAGGCCAGGAACTGAAACGGCTTGAGACAGACATTCTTCCAGCTCTGGGAAGGTTAGAAATTGGGTAAACTTATCAAGCTTGGCTGGTTTTCCAGTTGACTTGCTGTGTCTGAGGTAAATATGGGTACTCTGCAGCATGTTGAGTTCTGCTGTTCATTTACAAAGGTCTAGGGGCTTGCTTTTGTTTTTTAAAAGGTTGATTTTGTCTTAGAATTTCAGGCAAACTTATAGAATGAGTATAAATTGACTCTTCCACTCTGGGAGCAGGAAGTGTTATATTTCTTCACGTTCAAATAAATCTGGCTCTGTTTCCTCCTAACCCTGCAAGGTTGTTGAGAATTTAATCTCATCTGTTTTTGCCCTGCAAATTCTTTTGGTCATTCAAGGAAACTGAGGGTCTTATACATTCCAGAAAATTTGAGGGAGGGCTTCTGGTCTGGCTGCTGAAGTGGCTCACTGAACAGCGTTTGCATTTGGTGGCACAGTCTGCATGTCCAACTTGGCCACTGTACCTTTGATCCCTCCTGAGCCACGGGGCCCAGGGTTTAGACCTAGACATCATGTTCCATCATTAGCAGTTCCACATTGCATGGGCATCACGTCCACTAGGATAGAGTCATGTCTTTCAGAAACTTCTGAGCTTTTTCCATCTTGAACGATCCAGCTTTTTACTTTGGGAGCTTAACCTTCTGAAACTCTCTTCCTTGGGGTGACATCCAGGTTATAAATCCTTGCTCTGCCCCTGAGATGAAGGTAAGGAAAAGTAGCTTTCATTCTTTCACAATAAACTCACAAAGTTAAATTCTTAGACAGTATTCCTTGCCATATTTGATTTCTTCTTAATTTTTTTTTAATATTTTTTTATTCTTGAACTGTTGAGTAAGCTACCAGCATACATAGTGAAGGGTTAGGTCACCAGGAAATAATCTTTGATGTCTGTGATAATTTTTTTGTCATCTTTTTTGCCTTTCCTTTTTTCATAGGGGAAATTATGAAGTCATCTTTCTCAATGCTATCCTCTTTAAGTCCAAGAGCAAAGTACTTCAAAAGAGCAGTCTTGGGCTTCCCTGGTGGCGCAGTGGTTGAGAGTCTGTGCCGATGCAGGGGACACGGGTTCGTGCCCCGGTCCGGGAAGATCCCACATGCCGTGGAGCGGCTGCACCCGTGAGCCACGGCTGCTGAGCTGCGCGTCCGGAGCCTGTGCTCCACAACGGGAGAGGCCACAACAGTGAGAGGCCCGCTTACCACAAAAAAAAAAAAAAAAAAAAAAAAAGGGCCGTCTTTGTGGTTCACATGGAATGTAAATAGCTCAAATGGCCCCACTTCTAAGAAGCCTTCTTTTTTTGGTAACATCTTCTTTGGAGTATAATTGCTTTACAATGGTCTGTTACTTTCTGCTTTATAACAAAGTGAATCAGCTATACATATACATATATCCCCATATCTCCTCCCTCTTGCGTCTCCCTCCCACCCTCCCTATCCCACCCCTCTAGGTGATCGCAAAGCACCGAGCTGATCTCCCTGTGCTATGTGGCTGCTTCCCACTAGCTATCTATTTTACATTTGGTAGTGTATATATGTCCATGCCACTCTCTTACTTCGTCCCAGCTTCCCCTTCCCCTTCCCTGTGTCCACAAGTCCATTCTCTACATCTGTGTCTTTTTTTTTTTTTTTTTTTTTTGCTGTACGCGGGCCTCTCACTGTTGTGGCCTCTCCAGTTGCGGAGCACAGGTTCCGACGCGCAGGCTCAGCGGCCGTGGCTCACGGGCCTAGCTGCTCCGCGGCATGTGGGATCCTCCCGGACCGGGGCACGAACCCGTGTCCCCTGCATCGGCAGGCGGACTCTCAACAACTGCGCCACCAGGGAAGCCCTACATCTGCGTCCCTATTCCTGTCCTGCCCTTAGGTTCTTCAGAAACATTTTGTTGTTTGTTTTTTTTTTTTGATTCCATATACATGTGTTAGCATACGGTATTTGTCTTTCTCTTTCTGACTTACTTCACTCTGTATGACAGACTCTAGGTCCATCCACCTCACTACAAATAACTCAGTTTTGTTTCTTCATATGGCTGAGCAATATTCCATTGTATATATGTGCCACAACTTCTTTATCCAGTCATCTGTCGATGGACACTTAGGTTGCTTCAGTGTCCTGGCTATTGTAAATAAAGCTGCAGTGAACACTGTGGTACATGACTCTTTGAATTATGATTTTCTCGGGGTATGTGCCCAGTAGTGGGATTGCTGGGTCATATGGCAGTTCTATTTTTAGATTTTTAAGGCACTTCCATACTGTTCTCTATAGTGGGGGTATCAATTTACATTCCCACTAACAGTGCAAGAGGGTTCCCTTTTCTCCCCATCGTCTCCAGCATTCATTGTTTGTAGATATTTCATGATGGTCATTCTGACCGGTGTGAGGTGATACCTCATTGTAGTTTTGATTTGCATTTCTCTAATGATTAGTGATGTTGAGCATCCTTTCATGTCTTTGTTGACAATCTGTATATCTTCTTTGGAGAAATCTCTATTTAGGTCTTCTGCCCATTTTTGGATTGGGTTGTTTGTTTTTTTTTTGATATTGAGCTGCATGAGCTGCTTGTATATTTTGGAGATAAATCCTTTGTCAGTTGCTTCGTTTGCAGAGATTTTCTCCCATTCTGAGGGTTGTTTTTTCATCTTGTTTATGGTTTCCGTTGCTATGCAAAAGCTTTTAAGTTTCATTAGGTCCCATTTGTTTATTTTTGGTTTTATTTCCCTTTGTCTAGGAGGTGGGTCAAAAAGGATCTTGTTGTGATTTATGTCATAGAGTGTTCTGCCTATGTTTTCCTCTAAGAGTTTGTTAGTGTCTGGCCTTACATTTAGGTCTTTAATACATTTTGAGTTTATTTTTGTGTATGGTGTTAGGGAGTGTCCTAATTTTATTCTTTTACATGTAGCTGTCCAGTTTTCCCAGCACCACTTATTGAAGAGGCTGTCTTTTCTTGCCTCCTTTATCAAAAATAAGGTGACCATATGTGTGTGGGTTTATCTCTGGGCTTTCTATCCTGTTCCATTGATCTATATTTCTGTTTTTGTGACACTACCAAACTGTCTTGATTACTATAGCTTTGTAAAATAGTCAGAAGTCCGGGTGCCTGATTCCTCCAGCTCCATTTTTCTGTCTCAAGATTGCTTTGGCTATTTGGGGTCTTTTGTGTTTCCATACAAATTGTGAACTTTTTTGTTCTAGTTCTGTGAAAAATGCCATCAGTAGTTTGATAGGGATTGCATTGAATCTGTTGATTTCTTTGGGTAGTAGAGTCATTTTCACAATGTTGATTCTTCCAATCCAAGAACATGGTATATCTCTCCATCTATTTGTATCATCTTTAATTTCTTTCATCAGTGTCTTATAGTTTTCTGCATACATGTCTTTTGTCTCCTTATGTAGGTTTATTCCTAGGTGTTTTATTCTTTTTGTTGCAGTTGTAAATGGGAGTGTTTCTTTAATTTCTCTTTCAGATTTTTCATCATTAGTTTATAGGAATGCAAGAGTTTTCTGTGAATTAATTTTGTATCCTGCTACTTTACCAAATTCATTGATTAGCTCTAGTAGTTTTCTGGTAGCATCTTTAGGATTCTCTAAGTATAGTATCATGTCATCTGCAAACAGTGACAGCTTTACTTCTTTTCTGAATTGTATTCGTTTTATTTCTTTTTCTTCTCTGATTGCTGTGGCTAAAACTTCCAAAACTAGTGGTTTTGAATAATAGTGGTGAGAGTGGACAACCTTGTCTTGTTCCTGATCTTAGAGGACATGGTTTCAATTTTTCACCATTGAGAACGATGTTGGCTGTGGGTTTGTCGTATATGGCCTTTATTATGTTGAAGTAAATTCCTTCTATGCCTACTTTCTGCAGGGTTTTTATCATAAATCGGTGTTGAATTTTGTCAAAAGCTGTTTCTGCATCTATTGAGATGATCATATGGTTTTTCTCCTACAGTTTTTTAATATGGTGTATCACATTGATTGATTTGCATATATTGAAGAATCCTTGCATTCCTGGGATAAACCCCACTTGATCATGGTGTATGGTCCTTTTAATGTGCTGTTGGATTCTGTTTGCTAGTATTTTTGTGAGGATTTTGTATCTATGTTCATCAGTGATATTGGCCTGTAGTTTTCTTTCTTTGTGACATCTTAGTCTGGTTTTGGTATCTGGGTGATGGTGGCCTCGTAGAATGAGTTTGGGAGTGTTCCTCCCTCTGCTATATTTTGGAAGAGTATGAGAAGGATAGGTGTTAGCTTTTCTCTAAATGTTTGATAGAATTTGAGTGTTAAGCCATCTGGTCCTGGGCTTTTGTTCATTGGAAGATTTTTAATCACACTTTCAATTTCAGTGCTTGTGATTGGTATGTGTATATTTTCTATTTCTTCCTGGTTCAGTCTCGGAAGGTTGTGCTTTTCTAAGACTTGGTCCATTTCTTCCAGGTTGTCCATTTTATTGGCATATAGTTGCTTGTAGTAATCTCTCATGATCCTTTGTATTTCTGCAGTGTCAGTTGCTACTTCTTTTTCATTTCTAATTCTATTGTTTGATTCTTCTCCCTTTTTCTTCTTGATGAGTCAGACTAATGGTTTATCAATTTTGTTTATCTTCTCAAAGAACCAGGTTTTAGTTTTATTGATCTTTGCTATTGTTTCCTTCATTTCTTTTTCATTTATTTCTGATCTGATCTTTATGATTTTTTTCCTTCTGCTAACTTTGGGGTTGTTTTGTTCTTCTTTCTCTAATTGCTTTAGGTGTAAGGTTAGGTTGTTAATTTGTCATGTTTCTTGCTTCTTGAGGTACGATTGTATTGCTATAAACTTCCCTTTTAGAACTGCTTTTGCTGCATCCCATTGGTTTTGGGTCATCGTGTTTTCATTGTCACTTGTTTCTAGGTATTTTTAAAATTTCCTCTTTGATTCCTTCAGTGATCTCTTGGTCATTTAATAGTGTATTGTTTAGCCTCCATGTGTTTGTATTTTTAACAGATTTTTTCTTGTAATTGATATCTAGTCTCATAGCGTTGTGGTCGGAAAAGATACTTGATACGATTTCAATTTTCTTAAATTTACAAAGGCTTAATTTATGACCCAAGATATGTTCTATTCTGGAGAATGTTCCATGAGCATGTGAGAAAAATGTGTATTCTGTTGTTTTTGGATGGAATGTCCTATAAATATCAATTAAGTCCATCTTTTTTAATGTGTCATTTAAGGCTTGTGTTTCCTTATTTACATTCATTTTGGATTTTTTGTCTGTTGGTGAAAGTGGGGTGTTAGAGTCCCCTACTATGATTATGTTCTGTCGATTTCCCCTTTTATGGCTGTTAGCATTTGCCTTATATATTTTGTTGCTCCTATGTTGGGTGCATAAATATTTACAATTGTTATATCTTCTTCTTGATTTGATCCCTTGATCATTATGTAGTGTCCTTCTTTGTCTCTTGTAATAGTCTTTATTTTAAAGTCTATTTTATCTGATATGAGAATTGCTACTCCAGCTTTCTTTTGATTTCCATTTGCCTGGAATATCTTTTTCCATTCCTTCACTTTCAGTCTGTATGTGTCCCTAGGTCTGAAGTGGGTCACTTGCAGACAGCACATATACAGGTCTTGTTTTTTTATCCATTCAGCCAGTCTATGTCTTCTGTTTGGAGCATTTAATCCATTTACACTTAAGGTAGTTATCGATATGTATGTTCCTATTACCATTTTTTAAATTGTTTTGGGTTTGTTATTGTAGGTCTTTTCCTTCTCTTTTGTTTCTTGCCTAGAGAAGTTCCTTTAGCATTTGTTGTAAAGCTGGTTTGGTGGTGCTGAATTCTCTTAGCTTTTGCCTGTCTGTAAAGGTTTTAATTTCTCTGTCAAATCTGAATGAGATCCTTGCTGGGTAGAGTAATCTTGGTTTTAGGTTTTTCCCTTTCATCACTTTAAATATGTCCTGCCACTCCCTTGTGGTTTGCAGAGTTTCTGCTGAAAGATCAACTGTTCACCTTATGGGGATTCCCTTGTATGTTATTTGTTGTTTTTCCCTTGCTGCTTTCAATATTTTTACTTTGTATTTAATTTTTGATAGTTTGATTAATATGTGTCTTTGTGTGTTTCTCCTTAGATTTATCCTGTATGGGACTCTCTGCACTACCTGCACTTGATTGACTATTTCCTTTCCCATATTAGGGAAGTTTTCCATTATAATCTCTTCAAATACTTTCTCAGTCTCTTTCTTTTTCTCTTCTTCTTCTGGGTCCCCTATAATTTAAATGTTGTTGCGTTTAATGTTGCCCCAGAGGTCTCTGAGTCTGTCCTCATTCTTTTCATTCTTTTTTCTTTATTCTGCTCTGTGGTAGTTATTTTCATTATTTTATCTTCCAGGTCACTTATCTGTTCTTCTGCCTCAGTAATTCTGCTATGGATTCCTTCTAGAGAATTTTAAATTTCATTTATCGTGTTGTTCTTCATTGTTTGCTTGCTCTTTAGTTCTTCTAGGTCCGTGTTAAACGTTCCTTGTATTTTCTCCATTCTATTTCCAAGATTTTGGATCATTTTTACTATCATTACTCTGAATTCTTTTTCAGGTGGACTGCCTATTTCCTCTTCATTTGTTTGGTCTCGTGGGTTTTTGCTTTGCTCCTTCATCTGCTGTGTGTTTCTCTGTCTTCTCATTTTGCTTAACTTACTGTGTTTGGGGTCTGCTTTTCACAGGCCGCAGGTTCATAGTTCCTGTTGTTTTTGGTGTCTGCCCTTAGTGGCCAAGGTTTGTTCTTGGGTTGTGCAGGCTTCCTGTTGGAGGGTACTGGTGCTTGTGTTCTTTTGGATGAGGCTGGATCTTGTCTTTCTGGTGGGCAGGACTGCGTAGTGTTTTGGGGTGTCTCTGAACTTATTATGATTTTAAGCATCTTCTCTGCTAATGGGTGGGATTAGTTCTTGTCTTGCTAGTTGTTTGGCATAGGGTGTCCAGCAGTGTAGCTTGCTGGTCGTTGAGTGTAGCTGGGTCTTAACATTGAGATGGAGATCTCTGGGAGAGCTTTCGCAGTTTGATAAAACGTGGAGGGCTTCCCTGGTGGCGCAGTGGTTGAGAGTCCGCTTGCTGATGCTAAGGGACACGGGTTCGTGCCCCGGTCTGGGAAGATCCCACATGCCGCGGAGCGGCTAGGCCCGTGAGCCATGGCCGTTGAGCCTGCACGTCCGGAGCCTGAGCTCCGCAACGGGAGAGGCCACAACAGTGAGAGGCCCACATACAGCAAAAAAAAAAAAAAAGATAATATATGGAGCTGGGAGGTCTCTGGTGGACCAATTTCCTTATCTTGGCTCTCCCACCTCTGAGGCCTGACACCCAGCTGGAGCACCAGTATACTGTCAACCACACAGCTCAGAAGAAAAGGGAGAAAAAAAGAAAGAAAGAAAGAAAAAATAAAGAAATAATTAAAATAAAAAAATATTAAAAATTATAAAAAAAGAAGAAAGAAAGAAGAGAGCAACCAAACCAAAAAACAAATCCAACAATGATAACAAGTGCTAAAAACGATACTAAAAAAAAAAAGAAAAAAAATGGACAGACCCTAGGACAAATGGTAAAAGCAAAGAAGCATTCACATACACAGTCACAAAAAGAGAAAAAGGAAAAACAAATCTATATATTAATAAAAAAGGAAAATAGCAACCAAATCAATAAACAAATCTACCAATGATAATAAACTCTAAATACTAAACTAAGATAAACATAAGACCAGAAACAAATTAGATGCTGAAAGCAAACCCCAAGTCTACAGTTGCTCCCAAAGTCCACTGCCTCATTTTGGGATGACTCGCTGTCTATTCAGGTATTCCAGAGATGCAGCGTACATTAAGTTGACTGTGGAGATTTAATCCGCCGCTCCTGAGGCTGCTGGGAGAGTTTTCCCTTTCTCTTCTTTGTTTGCACAGCTCTTGGGGTTCAGATTTGGAGTTGGCCCCGCCTCTGCGTGTAGGTCACTGGAGGGCGTCTGTTCCCGCCCAGACAGGACTGGGTTAAATGAGCAGCTGATTCGGGGGCTCTGGCTCACTCAGGCTTGGGATAGGGAGGTGTATGGAATGCAGGGCAATCCTGCGGTGGCAGAGGCCGGGGTGACATTGCACCAGCCTGAGGCACGCCGTGCCTTCTCCTGGGGAAGTTGTTCCTGGATCACGGGACCCTGGCAGTGGCAGGCTGCACAGGCTCCCCAGGAGGGGAGGTGTGGATGGTGACCTGTGCTTGCACACAGGCTTCTTGGTGGCTGAAGCAGCAGCCTTAGCGCCTCATGCCAGTCTCTCCACGCTGATAGCCGCGGCTTGCGCCCGTCACTGGAGCAGGTTTAGGCGGTGCTCTGAATCCCCTCTCCTCGAGCACCAGGAAACAATGGTCTCTTGACTCTTAGGCAGTTCCAGACGTTTTCCCAGACTCACTCCCGGCCAGCTGTGGCGCACTTCAGGCTGTGTTCACGCCGCCAGCCCCAGTCCTCTCCCTGAGCTCCGACCGAAGCCAGAGCCTCAGCTCCCTGCCCCCACCCGCCCTGGAGGCTGAGCAGACAAGCCTCTCGGGCTGGTGAGTGCTGGTCGGCCCGATCCTCTGTGTGGGAATGTCTCCGCTTTGCCGTCTGCACCCCTGTTGCTGTGCTCTCCTCTGTGGCTCTGAAGCTTCCCCCCTGGCACCCACTGTCTCTGCCAGTGAAGGGGCTTCCTACTGTGTGGAACCCTTTCTTCCTTCACAGGTCCCTCCCAGAGGTGCAGGTCCCGTCCCTATTCTTTTGTCTCTGTTTATTCTTTTTCTTTTGCCCTACCCAGGTACGTGGGGAGTTCCTTGCCTTTTGGGAAGTCTGAGGTCTTCTGCCAGCATTCAGTAAGTGTCTTGTAGGAGTTGTTGCACATGTAGGTGTATTTCTGATGTATTTATGGGGAGGAAGGTGATCTCCATGTCTTACTCCTCCACCATCTTGAAGGTCTCCACTCTAATAAGCCTTCCTTAACCTTAAGGCTGAATGAAAGTTAAGTGCATTCTCCTTTTTTCTACTGTATTCCCAGCAATACTTTGAGCATACTTTTAAAATAAACTTATTGCTCACCCTTTCATCTCTAGGGAGAGCTATGATTTCTCTTCTCATTCATTCCAAGAAGAAAGGTCAATACCAAGGACTGTACTGGACCAAGGTCCGTTTTAAGGGGGTGGTGGTATAAATTTCAATTCGATGAGAGCAGATAGAAGACTCTTTTTACTTTGTGTGACCTCTGGTCTATGTTTGGTGTCTTCTCTTTAGAGTCATTGCTTTAGGTCCTATCCTGATTCATTAATTTACTTATTCATTTAACAAACTTTTCTTGAAGGCTTACTAAGGATCAGAGATTGTCTAGGCCTCAGGAATAGTGCAGAGATAATTCAAACAACACCCTATCCTTCTAGCTTTCAGTGGACTGTCTCTCCTGGAATTCAGATGCTACAGTGAGATTGCCTTGGGCCTGCCTGACTCTTGGGAGGGGTTCCCTTGCCCTGAGAAGGCTAACTGGGAAGCTGGATTGTTTATCAAGAAAAGTAGGTGTTATCCACATTTATGCTCCTATAGCCTACTCGAAGAGCTTATAGCTCAAAAGTTGTCTGTCCCAGCCCACTTTTGTTTTGAGCAGCAAGTATAGAGCGTCTGCCATGTGCATGGGAGTCAGTCTTGAACTTGATAGAGTCCCTGAGTCATGAAGACCATGTCAACTGATAATTCCTAATCTGGAATCCCAGTATCAGCCTCTTTCTAGATAATTTTAGAGGCAAAATACTAACAATGAAAAACTACATTGTTTCAGTCATTTGCTCACTTTGTTGTCTCCCTAACTAGATTCTGGTGGCCAGACATCTTGTTGTCTTTACTCTGGTATCCCAGGGACATCTAGCAAGGTACCTCACTCTTACCCTTGTGGACTGAATGAATGCAAAAATCATGCAGGGGGAAACAGAGTGGTGCTGAAACTGTTCTCTTCTGCATTTTAAATGGCTATCAATTTGTTTTTAACTAAGTATCAATAATAACTTTGAACTTAGGAAAATATATGGATATGGTGTAAATAGATGAATAAATGTCTAAACATTTCCTTTATTCAAGGTGTTGGGCTAGGACTTGTGGATTACAAAGCAGTGAATTGACCTAGACTTGGTGTTTAATGTGTATGGCAGGGCAGGTAAGTCACATACAAACAATGAAATTTAGTTGAGATTATTCGTATATTTATTTTTGAGATTTTTTTTTTTTTAAGCATCACAGTAGTGGCCGCTGCTTTACCTATGGGTGTGAGTGAAAATGAGATTCAAGATTTGGAGTTGTTTGAAAAGAGGCACTTGTGTCCTTCATGAGTACTAAAAGTCAACTAGATGGTGGGAGTGTACAATGTTGGGTGAGAGTCAAAGGATGGAAGCCAAACCTGGGTCCTGTTTTCTTCTCTGCTCAGCACCTTGTAAGATCAGGCCTCACCTGGTATGCTCAGCTGGGGAGCTGTTACAACTCAGAGGAACCCAAAGGGAACTTAAGCTCTTAACTTGTTTTCTGTTATCTTTCCCTCCACTACCTTGTTCTTAAAAGAATCTATTTTTGTTTCCCTGGCTTTAAAATATTTGTACTCTGTTGTTTTGTATACATTCTCATTCCGATTTGGGTTGCCTAATTCTGGTATTTGACCCATATTCTGTATAATGGCCTCTATTATTTTCAAACTTGCTGCTATGATAGAAGTTCTCTGATTTGTACAATTTCCCATTTATTAAGATACTGTGTGTTAGATCATTGCCTTGAATTTCATCCTCTAGAAATTGTCCCTGGTTAAAGCTATACCAGGTCAGAAAAATCTGGCTACATGACATTTTAATAAAATATAAACGAACACTTGGGGGTCATTGTCTACTTGTGAGATTCCAGGGTTCAGAAGTTCTGAGAAGGCTGCAGCCTTAAGGAGAGTATAATGACTATCTTAAAAACAACGTCACTCTATGCCAATGTGGGAATCAAGGCCAGGACTGAGACCACTAACGAGCATGCTGTCTTTTTACCACTGCCTTTTAATTTGGTCAAGATATGGCAGGTGAATTCTCTACACATTTACAGTTTTTTAACGAGAAAGCTACAGGGAAGGAGAGAGTTCAGGGCTGCCCTAGAAACCATGGTAAACATTCAGAAACAACCCGTCTCTGAGGTTCATTTGGAAGAGATAGAAGAGCTGCAGAAAGGACTGTGACCCAAGTTCATTGAAAGATATGACTCTGAACGTTTTTCCTACACAATTTTGTGCATCAACTTCTCATTTTTTTCAGGGTCAGTGACATTTGGGATATATGCCTGATTTCTGCTCAGCTCTCAGCCGATCTGGAATCTTTTGTCTTTGGGATGGGTTCGTATCTACGGGTTAAGGACAATCACAGACCCATAGCAAATGCTGGCAAAAGTTTTGCAAACATGGGCCAAATTTTAGCTTTATTATAAAATGTAAAGTCAGAGCTGGCTTTGTGTTTTGTACTAACATATCATACAAAACTAATTTACAGTTCTTCCAGATGGGTTCAGTGTCTATGGCATACTGCCTGCTACTCTAAAATGTACTTGGTATAGAGAATGATGGTGAAGGAGGGAAAAAGTTTGTTCCTAAGTGGGGAAATATGAAGGCTTTGTGACTTATGGCAAGAAAGAGTTGGATTTTTAAAAATCACCACTGTAAAAAAAAAAAAAAAATTACCACCGTAACAGCAGCTTTATCAAAATAGTTTCAGGGTAAAATGGCAGAGAACCAATATTTTACTGAATGATTCACACTAGGTATTGTGCTCTGTGTTTGATGTGTATTATCTTATTCGTCATTACTATACTCTGTGAGGTGGCATCCATTTTCCTTTTAACTGGGAATTCATTTACCTCTGGATTCTGCAAATCATCTCTTTGTCTCTATTACATATCAGATGCGTGTGTATGTGTATCCATTAAACAAAAGTTTACTTTGTTGGCAAGGAGTCAAAAATATCTTCCGGTTAGAGGCTGACTCAACTTGATTATGTTTCCACTTCATGCTGGGAACTGTGGCATACAGTTGTGCACATTGCTTACTGTGTGAATCCCTGGTCAGGGAACAAGTGGGTATAATCCAAACCCCAGGCCACTCACCAAGCTGTGTGCTTTGGTCAAGATTGTGTCTGCTGGGAGGAAGGGGTACCTCTTTCTAGTTTACTCGTCTATGTTTGCAGTGGCTCTGCTGATGCAGATCACTTACAACAAATGAGCAACCCTGGAAAGGAACTTGGAAACTCTAAGTAATATCCTGTTCATCGTGGCATCTTGGGGTGTTTGTTTCTTCATTTCCTCCTTCTCTATCATGCATCTTGGGACTGTCCCTTAGAACTCCATTTGTCCTGACTACTGATCTCACTCTGGGACTAGCCTGGGAAAATGGCTAAATGGAGAGTACCTGCCTCCCTCTCTCCCTCTTTCCACTTCCCACTGGGCCTGGAGAGCTGGCACTGATGCAATGCCTGTTTACCCTTGCTAGGCGTTACTCTTTATAAACTGCTTAGTGAATATTCATGTTATTCTTTCCTTATATCCTTTCCCCTAAAACTGCATGGATGGTCAGGAAAGTATATATATAACATATATATATGTATATATATATGTGTATATATATATATGTATATATATATGTATGTATGTATATATGTATATATATATAAAATTTAAAACCCCAGAGTTTCAAACTTTGGAAAATAGTTTAAAGAAAAAAATTGATTAAAATGCTGTCAGTTCTTTAGCAAATATGTTTAGCTGCATAGATAAATGAGTTGTAAAATATACAAAGAGAAAAGGATTGTTATAAGTTAATTAAAAAATGTTTATTAAACATCTGCTTGATTCTTAGCAGTGTGTTACATGCAGGAAGAGAATACAAAAAAATTAAGATGTGAAAATGGACTTATAACTTAGTTTAAAGAGATGTGAAAACCATCAATGTTTTATATCTCGTATATAATCTAAGTGTTGGGAGACAGGGACCCCATAACACCAGATATGTTCTTCAAGCTTTGACTCTTATGTCCCCTGCCATCCTGCAAAGTCAGATGACCTCTGGCCTTCATTTCCCTTATCTGTAGGTGAGACGCCGTGCTCTGTAATATCTTCTTCCCAGGCTATTGTGTACCTGGAATGAAATAATGGATGCATGATACTTTAAAACTTATAAAGCTCATTATATATTTAAGGTTTAATTGTCCTTACAAAGAAAGATGAAAAGACGGCTGATAGTTTCTTTCAAAAAATATAATTTTTCCTTTTTATGTGACATATATTTAGTGTGAACAATGTGGAGAGACTAAGGTATAAAGTAAAAGAAAAAAATCTCACAAAAAGTAACTATAAGCTCCCAATGATAATCATGGTTAGTATTTTGATGTTTGATTCTTTTTTAATCTTTTACAAATTTACATTAATTTATCAAAGCTGAGATACTATTATATATAATTTTTAAACCTACCCTATTTTTCAACTTTGTATCAGTTTAAAGAGTCACAGGAAGCACATGGGCAGCTATCTTTCTGGGCTATCAGCAAATATCAGCTTTAGATATAAATAGTTCAGTGATTTTGCCCAGTAGCACTTCCTAACATGATTTTTATTGAATTTATACACAAAATTGACACACCTCTATAGAGTCATTTGTATATAAGCTCAAAATATAGTATTTTTCCCCTTACCATTTTTAAGGTTTTTAACCTAAACATATATGTTCAGGCTTTCAAATTGTATCCTCTCCTGAGAATTGAGAAACTCAATCTCAAGACGTTCAAATAAGAATATTCTAAATGGAATGATAATATATGGAAACACTAAAAACCCCGGCCGCTTTTCAGCATTGTTGCCCGCTCTTAAGTGGTGAATTTCCTCACACTGTGGTATAAATAAAACTTTTAAAACCCTGGAGGAGTTCCCAAGTATCCAGGCAGTGTAAAGATTTTAGAAAAAATAATTACCTGGATGCTTAATTGTTTTGAAAAATGGGACTTTTTGTGTGTGTATGTGGTGGGGGGGATAGGGATATGAATGCTTTTCTTAATGCAGGGCACACTGGGAGTTTCAAATCATATACGCTTAAAAAACACCTCAGTTTCCCACGGACACTGGTAAATATACATTTTCTCCTTTGGGCCGTTTGATTTGTATCATTTGCCTCATCTTACTTGGTTAATCACACCAAGATTATATAATGTTATATAAATTGTCTTCGGTGACATGATACTCTCTTTTTCAACCCAGATCAAATGTAAATTGGGAAAACGTTCCTTTAGGGTGTATCATTTTTCTCTTTTTAAACCAGTTCTATCTTGAAATAAAACAAATGAAATAGAGGCAGTTGCAATTACAAGTACGATAAGGTTTTATCTATTGCACCTTCAAGGTTTCATGCCCCTTCTATCTAGGTCCTGTCCTCCCCTCCCCCCTGTCCATTCCTTTTTCTGTGTAGGTCAGGTTAACAAGGAAAAAACCCTCACAAGGATATTTAGAGGGTGAGAAAATGTTAGGATGGATCTGAATCTCTTTATTAATAGTGAGTTGCATAATAAATGCCATGGGGTTGGTAGGTTTTACTTCGTCTGTTAAATATTAACAGTACTTGTACTTTCTGGGATATTGTTGAAGCGCTTGGATACTGCTCAGCCAATCACAGAGAAACAGGTTTCCATGGAAGCAATAGCACAGATTCATTTCATTCTCAATGGAATCCACACAGCAAGACAGATCTTTAAAAATAACCCATGTAAAACTGAAGCAAAATATTTCTGGGTGTTTGTTTTATGCCTTTTGGTGTGCGTATCTGTTTTCCATTTAAAAAATAATCTAAAAATATCTGGGCACTCAGGAGAGCTTCCAAAAAAGCTAAAGCTCTTACCCCTGCCTGGTTGGTGGTGGTTCTTTCGGGCATGCATTCCTGTGTATTTGAAGGGCACAACCCCTCCCTTGTTTACGTTCTTGAACACAATATTTTAGACCAAATTTTAAGATGAAAAACAGAATATTCTGAATGTGTGGTGAGCAATAGACTATTTTAAAGAACGTTTATATATCAATAATAAACATAATGATTTTTGATTCTCCTATATGAAGAGCTTTGAAAACCCTGTAAATTAAGTACTATAGTAACCCTTATTTTATAGGTGAAAACAGAATCTCAGAGAGGTCAAGTAACCTCTTTAAGGCTGCCAAATTTATAAGTGGCAGAACCTGGTTTTCAATTCTGGTTTACCTGGTCGTATAGATGCTACAATCCCAAATTACTATGCCATGTTTTTATTATCATGAAGAAGAGCGTCAATATTGTTTACTGTCTCTGAAGTCAAAACATCATCTATCTCCATTCATACATACATATATTCATGTACATATATATATACACACTAAACCCTGCTCCCTCCTTTTGCTCTCATAACAAGCAGTGTATTTTTAGCTCTAACATAGCACTTATTCTACTTCAGTGACTGTGTGTTTATCTGTTTCCTCAGGGCTGGGCTCTGAGCCATGGTGATCAAGGATGGGTTTAGGTTGATCTGGATATTTCCTGAGGCTAGGACTCTGCTTGGCACAATGGCTACTTTGTATAAACAGAGTTGATTTAAAATCTACCAGAGTTTGAATGATAAGCCAAAGATTCTTTTACATAAACCCTCAGCAAAAGCAAAATTGTTATGGGGCCAGGGGGATGTTGCTTGAATAAATGAAAATTTTTCACTGCTCTATCCACTGAACCAAGAAGTATGCCTAGTACACTTGAATAAATGACTGAGATAAATATCTTGAAGCTTTTTAGAAGCATTATTCTTCAACTTTTAATATATTAATATAAAAACATGCTTATCTAATTCATATTTATTAAAACAGGTCCTCTGAAATTAAAAATTGTCTAAGTAGTTTAAAGTAACAAAAGTGGATTAAAA
Source organism: Delphinus delphis (assembly GCF_949987515.2). Taxonomy (NCBI): domain Eukaryota; kingdom Metazoa; phylum Chordata; class Mammalia; order Artiodactyla; family Delphinidae; genus Delphinus; species Delphinus delphis. The sequence continues at coordinate 88,983,296 of NC_082686.1, read as the reverse complement.
AATAAAAGGGTAGCCTTTCAAGACAGTTTCTTCCACTATTATTTTCAATTTTTGAGCTCGCTTGGCTGACACACTAACACTTCATGTGTTGATTAACATTGAGGAATCAAGTTCTTTCAATGTTCAATTTTTTAAAGATAGATTTTACATATCAAAGCTCTCTGAAAACCATTTTTAGTGGGTAATTATCTAGGGTGCTTTATTCACCTCCCTGTCTTAATAAACAGAGTCTATCAGATGTGACCTAAGCTTTCCTTTATGACTCAACACCATCACTCTGACTATTATTTGTAAACTGTGGGGTTGCAGAGTGACATCCTCAGGTGTCAGAGCTTATAAAGGACGGTTCCTGTCTGCTTGATTTCTCTTTTTATTTCCCCTCTGTCATCTCTGATCATTTGCACTGGTTTCCCTGGTCTTCTTCATAAATACAGTCCATTGTATGTCTAATTTCATGTCTTCTGTTTGCTAAGGCTGATCTGTGGGTTTCATGGGAGTACCAGGTAAGTCAGTAAGTTTAATCAGCTACTGTAAGGTGAACCCCTGAATATTTCAGTTAGCTCTGACCTATAGGCTTCAGGGTGAACTCATTTATCTTCCTCTGTAAAACCCATGAGCTTGGTTTAAGTACATTCCTTATCAGTGCTAGAGTCTTTTTTCTGTTATCATTGTTCAATCTTCAAGAAGGAAAGTGTATTTGGTTGAGTTTCTATAGAGCTGTCTGCTGAATATGTGAGACTCATAATTTGCAACAAAGACGATAACCTAATTTGTTGCTATTTTGAAGAGGAGACTTTTAAAAGGCAGCTTCCTTTGGGAATGTTTCTAGGAATAGTGACTTGACATATGTATGAATATATGCGTGTATATATAAAGATATATGTATATATATATTTCTGTGAATTCACTTATATTCTATATTGTTTCTGAAAAGATTTAAAGTAACAGTAGTGACAATAGGAAAGGAAAAATGGGTAAAGTTCAAGGGGCTACATAACAGTTGCTAACACCTTTTATTAACTGGGCAGCCTGGTACTCTGTAGTTCTTTTTGGACATAACTGCCTTCAAACTGTTCGTGAGACTGTGGCAGGATGTCCCTCAGTTATAAGTAAACTTGGAGGCTGGCGTGGCTTGGTCACAGTTACAATCTTGGGGAAGTTCAGTTTTGTTCTTTAAACTATCTAGGTGAATTTTTTTTTTTTTTTTTTTTTGCGGTACACGGGCCTCTCACTGTTGTGGTCTCTCCCATTGTGGAGCACAGGCTCCGGACGCTCAGGCTCAGCGGCCATGGCTCACGGGCCCAGCCGCTCCGTGGCATGTGAGATCCTCCCAGACCGGGGCACGAACCCGTGTCCCCTGCATAGTCAGGCAGACTCTCAACCACTGCACCACCAGGGAAGCCCCTAGGTGAATTTTTTTTGAAGGAGTGTGTAAAGGACATCACAGGCCATTGTTGGGTGTTTTCAACTATTAATTTATAAGAAACATTTGACATAACCAGAAATAAAGGGTCAGGGGGTCTAAAGGGAAATGACTCGGGCACTCTTTTGAAAACATATCAACTAATGCAACCGTTATCTTTCTTACTGGGCTGGTGCCGAGGTTTTGCCATGAGAGATCTTGCAACGTTGATTCAACCAGGACAGTTGCCATTTTAAAAGAGTTTGATAGCTAGGTCTCCAGATCTGACAGAAAGAGTAGCTGCCTTTCCTCATGTGATTTAAAGGGCAGTAAAAGTTCAGTCTGCCCCATGATCTCCTCCCCAGTGGCCTTACTTCACTTGAAAATTTTCATGGTTAGAGATACTCCATTGGATAAAGGCCTTGCCTCTAGAAGGCACCAATAAACAAGACTATATTTTACCTGAATATACCATTAATGCCCTTTCTGAATACATGAACAGATTAACAAATGTAGGCAGCTTTCACCAGCCTAGAGCAGAGTATGAATGACTGAGATGCAAGATGAGAACATTTAGGTTTGGAACATCTGGAGCAAGAGGTCCTAGGAAGACATGGGAAGTAAGGGGCGGCTGGGTGGAGAAAATACAAAGCCATTAGACGCCTGGAGGTACACTTGCTGACTGCAGGAAGATGACAAAAGGGGAGATGAGGGGGTAAGGACTACCATACAGTTGTGCTCCAGGCTGATTCTACTTTTTGGAGAAACATAAATGAGCTAGGAGTAAAGAAATCATGTCTGACTGCTCTTGACCTTTTCCAATTAGGTTGTACAATAATTTAAAAGTAATAACTTCCTCAGCTTCCTGACTCAACATCCCACCTAATTAGCTAAATCCTTTTGACCTCTACTTGGTGACTCATCTTTGCTCCTGATTCTGAGACCACACTGGTTTATAACTAAAAACATTTAAAGAAACTTAGCATTGAATGTCTTTTCTTTGTTTTGCTCCAATCTTGTACCCCAGTTTAAGATTTTTTTCTTTGTTATTGAGGTCAAATGATCACCTTGCTTCCAAGATATAATAACTAAATCCCAGTTCAATTCATTTATTCATTCACCAAATATTTATCGGATGCTTGCTAGGTGTCAGATGCTGTGCTCAGAGCAAGAAACACAAAAACAAATGAAGCATGGCCATGTCCTTCAGAAGTTACCTTTAGTGCCAGAGAACTTGCTTTTATACTCAGGGGGGCTCCCAGGGCCCTTCACGACTGGAGTCCAGCCTTGTGTTAGGAAGCTTCTATCTCCTCCACTCTCTTCCCTTCCCCTGAGGATGGAGATCTGCTCCAGAACCTCACTTGTTGATTGAATCCAACTTTTATACCATAGGAGTTTGTGCTTAGAATGTTTTCAGGAGAAAAAAATTAATTTAAATGTATTTGGAGACTCTCCAGAAAGGCTTTGAATTGGTTCCTGTTTGTTCTAAGGTTGTACATTTTCCCTCATTGCCATCACAAAGAAAGGTGGGTGGATTCAATTCAATAGAAGAAACAGCCATTTTAAGAAGATGTCTGCATCCTTGATATTCCAGCCATTTAAGTCTTCAGCAGATTGCTCTGTGCTTTTATGTGGTTTCTGTGAAGAGAATTTTGACAAAGAAAGCTATTAGAGAAATGAACTTTGACACATGCAGTTTAGACTCCAAGGCTAATAATTTGGAAGAATTTTTCTAAATGTATGTTAGAGGCGTTGCCTTTTCATTAAGGTAGTTAGTGAGAGTTTCTCTACATTTTTATTTGTGATCCTCTACATCTTAAATTTATTTTCCAGTGGGCTTTGTATAGTTAAGAAAATGCAAGAAAAATGCTCAATCCCTGGTCTTTGGGAAGCAATCTTTCCCCATCTCTAACTTATAATGAAACTTTTCTTCACTTTGCTGTAGAGGGTTTCTTTCTTCGCCTTCCTTCCTCCCTCCTTCCCTCCCTCCCTCTGTCTCTGTCTCTCTCTTTCTCTCTTTCTCCCTTTCTCCCTTTCTCCCTTCCTTCCTTCCTTTTCTTTCTTTTCTTTCTTTCTTTCTTTCTTTCTTTCTTTCTTTCTTTCTTTCTTTCTTTCAATTCAGTCATTACTTGAATGTCTTCATGGGAGAGATGGCTAGTTCTTTCTTTTTCAATCAACTATATTTGACATATAACATTGACTAAATTAAAGGTGTACAGTGTTTTAACCTGATACATTTATATATTATAATATGATTGCCATTGTGGCACTATTTAGCACCTCTATCACATTACATTATTATCCTTTCTTTTTAGTGGTTGGGATAATCAAGTTCTAGTCTTTTAGCAAGTTTGATGATTGTAGTATAATATTGTTGTCTATATTGATTACACTGTGAACTAGGTCTCTATGGCTTAACTTACTAGTTGTTGCAAGTTTGTACCCTTAAACAGAATTAATTTTGTCCTCCCACCTCCCATCCCCTGGTAACCACCATTTTACTCTCTGTTTTTATGAGTTGGACTTAGATTCTATGTATAAGTGAGATCATACAGTACTTGTCTTTCTCTGCCTGACTTATCTCACTTAGCATAATATGCTCAAGGTCTATCTATGTTACTGCAAATGACAGGGTATCCTCCTTTCTCATGCCTGAATAATATTCCATTATACACACACACACACACACATATATATATATACACACACATATATATACCACATCTTTTTTATCCATTCATCCACTAATGGGCATTTGGGTTGTTTCCATATCTTGGCTATTGTGAATAATGCTGAAATAAACATGAAGTACATATATCTCTTTGAGATCCTGTTTTCATATGCCCAGAAGTGGAATTCCTGGATCATATGGTAGATCTATTTTTATTTTTTTTTGAGGATCCTCCATATTGTTTTCTTATAGTGGTTGGACCAATTTACATTTCCACCAACAGTGTATCAAGAGTTCCCTTTTCACCACATCCTCACCAGTCTTCTTGATAAATAGCCATTCCAGCAAGAGTGAGGTGATATCTAATTGTGGTTTTGATTTGCATTTCCGTGATGATTAGTGATGTTGAGCATCTTTTCATTTACCTGTTGGACATTTTGATGTACTCCTTGGAAAAATATCTATTTAGTTCTTCTACCCATTTTTAAATCAGATTTGTTGTTGTTGTTGTTAAGTTGTATGAGTTCTTTATAAATTTTAGATATTAACCCCTTATACAATATACAGCTTGCAAAAATTTTCTCCCATTCTGTAGGTTGCCTTTTCATTTAAATTGTTTCTTTTGCTGTGCAGAAGCTTTTGAATTTGATGTAGTTCTGTGTGTTGATTTTTGGTTTTGTTTTTTGTGCTTTTGGCATCATATCAAAAGAGTCATTGCCAAGACTAATGTCAAGAAGTTTCTTTTCTATGTTTTCTTCTAGGATTTTTATGATATCAGCTCTTATGTTTAAGTCTTTGATCTATTTCAAGTTAATTTTTGTGAGTGGTGTGAGATAGGGGTCCAATTTCATTGTTCAGCATATGTTTCTCCAGTTTTTCTAGCACCATTTGTTGAAGAGACTATCTTTTCCCTATTGGGTGTTCTTGGCACCCTTGTCAAATACTAGTTGACTGCATATGCTGCGATTTAATTCTGGGCTCTCTATTCTGTTCCATTTGCCTATGTGTCTGTTTTGGTGCCAGTGCCATACTGTTTTAATTACTATGGCTTTGTAGTATAGTTTGAAATCTGGAAGCATAATATCTCTAATTTTGTTCTTTTTTTCTCAGAATTACTTTGCTATTCAGGGTCTTTTGTGGTTATACACAAATTTTAGGATTGTTTCTTCCATTTTTGTGAAGAATGCCTTTGGTATTTTGATGAGGATTGTGTTGAATCTGTAGATGGCTTTGGATAGTTTGGTTATTTTAACAATATTAGTTCTTCTGATCCATGAACAGAGGATGTCTTTCCATTTGTTCATGTCTTCTTTAATTCTTTTCAGCAGTCTTGTAGTTTTCATTGTAGAGAGAGATGGGTAGTTTTTCACTATAAATGACTGACTCCTTTCAGTGGGGTAGAGCTGCTGCCAGGAGCTGGCTGCCCAGCTAGGGATCAAATATCTCAACCTTCATGTCTATGTGGCTTCTTCTCCCAGTGGAATGACAGTAGAAGAGATGTGATCACTTCTAGGCCCAGGTGGTTAAGAAGTAGGAGGCTTCTACATGCTTTCTGCTCCTGTTTATAAAGAATCCAGCACAGGAAGCAATGGTCATGGGTGATGGAGTCACAAGATGAGAGGAACCAGTTCCAGAAATGCCACCTAGAGGATAACCACCTCTCCTTGAGGAACACCCAATTATGGGATTGAGAAATAAACTTGTAAGGTGTCAAGCATCTAAGAGTTGGGAGTATCTGTTACTGAAGTTAGTATTTTACACCTAATTATGTCTGCTTAGTACAAATCACAGACAGACCTGGCACTTTAAGGTGACACAAAGATGAGTGAGAAACATCCAGAAGTTTGAAGGAAAGAATGCAAACCTAGAAGTTTAAATGCAAACAATTATAAGACAAAACAGATTTTAATCACTTAGAATTTTAATAAGACCTCTTTGAATTGCAAGTGACAGGCATCCAATTTGAATTAGCTTTATCAAAGGGGGAATTTTATTAGCAGAATGCCCATATTATTGATAAAAAGATTGAAAAACAAAGCAAGGATGTAATTGTTTCCTGGAAGAAACTGGAACCAGGGAATTACATACTGCTAAGACTCATTCCTTACAATCAGTTATGGCCAGGGGAGCAGGGTTGTGGAAGCAATGGTAGCTCCTGTGGATACAACAGGACTAGTTGGGGGGCTGGGAGAACAATACTCAGAAGTAAAGAGAGGCTCTTTTATTCTCAGAAGAAAGGAAAAGGTATTTAGCAGACAAAATAATTGGTTTCCTCTACCGATGGAGTAATTAGTTGCAAATTCACCTTTCTTTTTTTTTGGTTTTGTTTAGTATATTTTGCATTGTTAACATTTCCTGTTTTTATGAATAGCTCCTGAGCTTGAATTAGATCTTTCCTTTTTGTTCCCCTGCCTTCCTCCATCCCCAGCAGTGCCTTGTATATAATAGGAGCTTAACAAATATTTTTTTATTGGCTGAGAAAATGTAATTAGAGAAATATGATGAACTTGGATCCCTTTAGATTGTCTTAATGAAGACACTCTCTTTTCATCATCAAATCGTGCTCCTCTACATGAAGCTTCAACTCCAGCCAGCTGTGGTTTCTGAACATGCCCTGCAAGTATCTGCCTCTGTTATTTCCCCCATGTTTTCCCTACTCTTGCTTCCCTTGGGAACCTAGCCTCCTCCTCCCAACCAGTCCAAAGTCCACCATTCATGCCTGATCAAGCCCAGAGCAAATACCACCCCTGCTGTGAAGACTTAGCAGCCCATCACAGGGCACAGAGGTATTGCCTCCTCTGAATTCATCACTGTGTATCATCTATTAAGTAAACATGTTACATTGTCCTTGTGTAGTTTTACAGTGTAACATTTTTTAAACAATCATATTTTAAACAGTTAAAAATATTATTTCAATTTTAATTTTCTTCTCCAACTAACTAGATTGTAAATTCTTTGAAGAACAGGAACAATCTATCATGCCCTCTGTAGTGGTTGATGAAATAGCTTAAATTGTAGTCTCCTGATAAGTCTTTGCAAACAGATTTAAATCTTTATTTTCAGTTTCAAGACAGTTACCCCATATATAGCATAGCTAAGAATCTCCAAATATTCATATGAATACAGCGCTTTCTTAAGTGAATATTTTTTCCTTTCATTTTTAAGTTAAAGGGATCTGCCAAATGTTTGAGTGGAATATATCAGAATTCTTTTTTTTTTTTTTTTTTTAAGGTACAACCTTAGGGATAATGAAACCTGTTGCACAGAGAGAAACCGGTCAGGCTGCTTATTGACTGTGCAGAGAAGCAGTTTCTGTAGAATTGTAAATAGTAATCATTAATTAGATTAATTTTCCTACACTGCCCTGTGTAGTGGTGGATGGTACACGTGGTTATCTGAATGTGATATGTATGAAAAGCACAGGATGTGTGAAAGGAGGTGAGAAAAAGCTGGGCTGCGGAAGATGGAAAGCTACCACCGTTTCTGACAGGATGCAGTATGTGAAGATTAGAAAATACCTCGACTCTGAATGGGGGTAGAGCACGGTGGAGGCTTTCAATATTTGAAAACAGTTTCACCTCACTGTTTCCTAACCCTCAGCTGCACCACACGCCATCTGCTTCCAGGATTCTGCCCAATGTCTTGTGCTTTCTGGAATCTCCCTGCTGCCCTCATTGGCTTCTTTTCAATCATGATTGTCCCTTATTTGCAAATGACACAGAGATTAGAGACTGTTTCTTATTTTGTGGCTTTTTCACAAAATTATGAAAAGGCTCTGCCTGCAGTTGAAATAAACAACTCTTGGCTATAGAGACATAGCTCCTCTCAACTTCTTCTCAAAAACTATTTTCATTAATTGCTAAAAATTTAACATGGAGTTTGATATTTAAGGAATTAATAGACTAATACAAGGTTAAAAAAGACATGAATTTAGAGTCTATCTTGTTCATGTCCCCTATTTTTAAACATTTTTTTTTTTTTTTTTTTTTTTGCGGTACATGGGCCTCTCACTTTTGTGGCCTCTCCCGTTGCGGAGCACAGGCTCCGGATGCGCAGGCCCAGCGGCCATGGCTCACAGGCCCAGCCGCTCCACGGCATGTGGGATCCTCCCGGGCCGGGGCACGAACCCGTGTCCCCTGCATCAGCAGGCGGACTCTCAACCACTGCGCCACCAGGGAAGCCCCTGTCCCCTATTTTAAAAATTAAAAAAACTCCAAATCCATGTAGAAAAAGGGCAAAAAAGAAAAAAATGAGAAAGCAGAGTTCAAAACTAATAACCACAATTTTACAATTAAAGCATATACCTTAAATTTGAAATTCAGTTTAAAATTAGTATGACAAATCCAACAGATAAAAATAGTGCCCTGGATACATGCATGGTATTGTCCTATGTTTTAGTTTACTTTGTTTGTTAGTCAAAAAACAAGCAATTGAAATTGGCACAGTTTTAGGGACTGTGAGTTCGGACTCCATGTGGGGTGTGGTTTTCATATGTTAATGGACTGGCCCAGATCAGGGGAGGAATGGCCACACCATCCTCTCTCTGGTTTTCTGTCTCATTGAACACCAGCCTGTTTTAATTTATTTAAAAAATTGTATTTCTATATTTTCTATTTCAAGATATGAAAGCTATTTAATTTTAGGATTTATGCTTCTAGGAGTTTCCAGGAGGGGACTAGAAGACTGTTAATTGCACATAGGTGATGCTAATATGATGATGCGTACCACCACATCTTGTTTTTCTTTTCCAGCAACAACAGTTAACATTCATTGAATTCTTAGTCAAGAATGAGACAGGGGCTTCCCTGGTGGCGCAGTGGTTGAGAGTCCGCCTGCCGCTGCAGGGGACATGGGTTCGTGCCCCGGTTCGGGAAGATCCCACATGCCGCAGAGCGGCTGGGCCCGTGAGCCATGGCCACTGAGCCTGCGCGTCCGGAGCCTGTGCTCCACAGCGGGAGAGGCCACAACAGTGAGAGGCCCCGCGTACCGCAAAAAAAAAAAAAAAAGGTCTTCCCTGGTGGCGCAGTGGTTGGGAGTCCGCCTGTCGATGCAGGGAACACGGGTTCGTGACCCGGTCCGGGAGGATCCCGCGTGCCACGGAGCAGCTGGGCCCGTGGGCCATGGCCGCTGAGCCTGCGCGTCCGTCCGGAGCCTGTGCTCTGCAGCGGGAGAGGCCACAGCAGTGAGAGGCCCGCGTACCGAAAAAAAAAAAAAAAAAAGAATGAGACAAGCTGTTTGCTTATGTCACTACAGTTATTCCAGTGAGTGAAGTGCTGGTTATTATTTCCATTTTACAGATGCAGAAACTGAGGCTCAGAGAGGTTACCCAGTTTACAAGGTTCCAATCTGGACAGTCTGACTCCAAGGCCACCTACTATTATGCTATAGAGACTTTTCAGGCAAAGCTCTGTTGGTGTGAGGGGAATATCATCCTTGTTTCTAACTGAGGAGCACACTGAATAGAGCACAGGTGCTCAAGGAATGCTCTGTCCTTCTGGGTGACCTGGGATAAGAAGGAGAACAGGTATGTAGACTGTTGTCCCTTTTGAGTTGTGACTTCCTTTGACAATTCTACCCATGTCCACTGTTGCCCTGGGAGTCACCGTGGAAGCTCAGGGTCAGGCTCTAATTCCTCTTTGCTACTCAGATCTAGATAAGCACAAAAGGATCGCCCTTATAAATGATAAATATGTGTTTCCACTTTAAAAATATTTTCCTATTTCCTGCCAAATGAATGTGTATGGTAGAGTGCCTGAATTTTTCAGGTTAGCCTAATATTCTGTCCTGTTTTCCCTTATAGTCCCCAAAGGTCGATATTTTGGCATTCAAACTGTTATCTTAAAGATTGACTAAGGGCAGTCCCAGAAGCCATACAAAAATCTTCTGTGATATACAAGGTTTTGATTTTTGGTTTGGGAAATATATGCTTAGGGTAGAGAAACAGCCTTCATACATTCTTCTCTAGACTTGACTCTTTAGTCTGAATTATAGGAACATCTGTTTCATTGCAGTTTCAGTTTCAGATCCAGACATCTCTGGTGCCCTGGTCAGTTCTCCTGCAGTCCTGGTGCCTGGCAAGCGGGTTGCAGACATATTTCCCTGGGGAGTGGGCACTTTATTTATGGGCAGTAGGGGTCCATGATGAAGAATGAAGTCTCAGTGGTTGCATTTTCTCCCTCATGTTGTTAATAATAAAGCCCATTCAAAACAGTGTTTCCAGAATTTCAACTCACGTATTCAGTAAGTGGACCAGGTTCTTCCTTAGCGCCAGTGCCTTCTATTATAGACTCCGTTCATTAGGTTATTTCAGGGTAATGAGGATGTCTGTGCCTTTCAGCAGAGGCAGCCAACAACTCTGCTTCCGCTCACTCCAGAGAAACAAACCCAGGGGCAGGTGGGGCAGGAGATCTGAAGGCAGTGCCAGCCCCACCTGGTCTGCAACTGCCAGGGCCCAAGGGTAGGATCATGAGTGCGGTAGCCAGGTTCTCTTTTGCTCTTCCCTCCATGTCCAAGAGCAGGTTAATGGGAAGTCAGGTGGGATAGATGTCTGATAATCATACCTAACACTTATACACGTTTGTGATGTTCTAGACACTTTTCCTCAGCCCTTCAAAATTTGCCTCATCCAATCTTTCTAGCTATTCGATGAGGGAGGGATGGTTACTGACGCAATTTGTAGAGGAGGCACTTGAAGCACAGAGAGGTTCAGTGACTTGCCCCAGGTCACAGAGCTGGGAAAGTGGCAGCGCTGCGATTTGATCCCAGTTGGTGTGAGAGAGAGCCTCCTTTGTTCCCTGGGTCCTAGGGAACTATGCTGTGCCCGACCCACTGGGCTGTGGCCCTCATGCCATTTCAAAGGGAGATATGAGCTGGGCCAGGAAGACAAAGGACTGGGGGTGTCCCCTTCACGTGACTCTTGGCATGAATTCTCATGGTGCACTTCCCCTCCCCAAACACTCCAACAGCACAGGAGGTGCCCTCCTCCTGGCTGCTCCGAGCCAGGCCACAGCCTCCAGCAGAGAACTGAGACCAGGTTGTCTCTGAAAAGAGAGGACATGAGCAGAGAGGTGGCTGGTTCCTTTCCGTGCCAAGTGAGCACAGTGCCAACCCCTCCTGGAAGAACTCTCCCATCTTCCTTTCTCCTTGACCCAGCAGGACAAGGAAGCTGGGTCTTTAGGCAATTTTTCACTGCCTTTGAACACTGAGTCCTGTTCTAGAGAGATGAGAGCCTGCACATTTATGTTGGGGTGAACTCTGAAAGGTCAGCCTGCCCTTTTTTAGAATAAAAATCTTGCTTTTTACCACATGCGTGGTCCCACTGGCCTTGTGTGTGTGTGCATGTGAAGAGTGGCTGAAAGAAGAAGAAACGCCAGGAACCTCATTAGAGTTTTTAATAATGTTTAGAGTTGGGTTTGCCTGTTGAAAGAATACTTGATATGGAATGGTCAAAAACAGAATGACACTCCTGTTCTGAACTTGAGGCCATTTTTTCTTAGTCAATGGGCAGCTGCTTTTACCCATCAGGTGGGACTGAAGAAAGCACAGGGCGTGAATTTCTCTGAGAGTAGCATCTATCTGTCTGTCCATGGGGGAGCTTCCCTTTTGCAAAGTTTGCTCCCTTCACTGGAGGACGAGGTTTCTGCAGGCCTAGCTGAATGACACAATTGTACAAAAGCTGCATCTTAACATGGGGAAAAGATAGCAACTTTTCTCCCTCAGGTCTGTAAAACTCTAATGCTCTAGTAAGCCACCCTGCTCCTTCAGAGCAAAGGCAACCCTCAGACCCAGGGTCACGGCAAAGCCATACCTCAGAATGTCCCTCTACCATGGCAGCCGTGACCCGGGGATCCTGTTAGATATATATTTATGTATATATTTGTGTATATAAAAGTGTATGTATGCATACACACAGTATATACGTATATACATACATATATAAAACATATATCTGGAAGAACTAGGTTCTAAGTTTATGCAAATAGTACCAGAATGGGTGACAGACATTTTCCTTCATGAATGGGCTGTGAGAAGAAAAACTACTTAATGAAAATCACAAAAGAAGAACTGAGAATGGTGTTTTCAATTTCCTTGGTGTAAAGTCATTTTCCCAAGATTAAATTGTCTGCCACAACCTTCCTGGCTGGCTTCCCTCAGATTCGATTTCTTGGAGTACTCTTGAATTCATTTCTGTGTTTTGGATGCTTTATTAACTCTATATGGCTGACACTTAATTTTATTGCTAGAATTTGGTAAACATTAACAGATTACATGCTTCCCTTCTCCCTTTCCCCTCATCCCACACGACTCCTCTCTGCTCTCCCCACCTTGGCCCCAGAGACAAGAACACTTATTACTTTGTTTTATGGTTGTCCAGAAAATAGGCCACCAGCTCCCGCATAGTGTGGTATACAGAATTTTAATGAGCATAAAGCCAGTGCTTCAGTTCTTCACTCTGATGTGAGCAGGGTGACGTCAACCTATCCAGGAAATATTGAATTGATTTTAAAATTACTTTCAGGGTGAGTAAATTGGTGGGACCGTGCATTACCCTGAGGCTGCCCTACACCCACTCACACCTCCCTGTTTATCTCAACACCAGTATTATTAGAAACCACCTGAATAGATGCCCTTTAAAGTATAGGTTGAGGGATCTGGGAATGTTGGTTTTGTCTTAAGCGTCAATTTTATAAGTTGCCATTATCCTAGGTTTAAAATTGTCAGACATATTTAGCTTCCAATTTGAGTATTTTCTTTTTAATTCTAGGATTTGGTTTATTTACTAAAACTGGGAATCATCTCTTCTGCCCCTCCCTCTTCCCATTTCCCTCCTCCATGGTTCTTAAAGTACATTTTGGTGCTTCAGCATAAAGGCACTATATAATGTTTTCTTTGTATCCCCTTCTGCTATATGAAATGAAAAACCCTAGCATCCAGTGTGTGAAAAACTGGCATTGTGCGCTATTTGTAAGAACAGGCAATGTTCAGCAAGACACTGTCTAATATCAAAGCCAGATAAACTCTCTCCATACCAGAAAATGAACAGACAATGAAAATCCCAATGCTGATGCATCACCAAATGCATAACAACCCCTCCTTCAACTCTCTAGAATATGGTTAGGTTTTTAAATTTATTTTATTTATTTAATTTTGGCTGCGTTGGGTCTTCGTTGCTGCGCGCGGGCTTTCTCTAGTTGTGGTGAGTCGGGGCTGCTCTTCGTTGCGGTGCGCGGGCTTCTCACTGCTGTGGCTTCTCTTGTTGCGGAGCACGGGCTCTAGAGCGCAGGCTCAGTAGTTGTGGCTCGCGGACTTAGTTGCTCTGCCGCATGTGGGATCTTCCCGGACCAGGGCTCGAACCCGTGTCCCTTGCATTGGCAGGCGGATTCTTAACCACTGTGCCACCAGGGAAGCCCTGGTTAGGTTTTTAGATTGCTACTGCTACAACCATTTGCTTTTCTTCTTGCAATCTTCTTTCCAGCTTGCTAGTTTAGCTAGTGATTAATGAGTTAATCAGTAAAGATTTCTAAAGTTCTTTGAAGAATAAAAATACTACTTACGGTGAACCTGCATTATGTAACATTAGGAGATCAGTTAATTCTCTAAGCTTCTTACAAAAACCAAAAACCAAAAAATAAAATAAAACCTTTAAAATTTAACTACAGTGACTGCAGAAATTTTGTTAACCTTTTAAATACCTAACTTCAGTAACTCAAGGTTTTGTTTTTTTGGTTTTTAGTTGATTCCATGGATACTTTCTGCTGGAGAAAATTCCCAGTAGATATTCTTTAACAATGATCGTTACTATAAGCATCCTTGAGACCACCCTCCTCCCATTCAAGGAATTCTGACTACTTAATAATTTGTTAAGCCCTATGAGGTATACGAGGAAATGTATGCTTTATTATTTGTCCTCAAAGAGCTTATAGTACACATATTTCAAAACAGTAATTCATAATATAAGACAGAATTTGATGTGCCAAATGAATGGTGTAGAAAAATCAGTGTCCTGGGAGTATGGAGAAAGATCTCATAGTGGGTTGCCATGTTTCCCAAAGGAGCCCAACAGAGGAGGCTGAACTTTAAGTTGGTCTTCGAAGGACTCAGCCTTTGTGGAAGTGGAGCACATTCCAGGTTGAAGGAGAGCCGCCAATAACAAAGATACTCCTGACACAGGCTTAGGTGCATAGACGGACCTGACTTGAAGGCTGGTTCATTCAAGGTTAGAATAAGTTTGGAAAGAACATCAGAGGAAAGAATACCTCAAAATACCAGGCTGAGAAAAATTGTGTTTAACTTATAAAGAATAGAATGTTTCATAATGCCTAGAGTTTTCAAGCAAAGAAATTATTAAATCCTTTATTTCACCACTTTGAAAATGGTGGAAGAGTAATCTTATTTGTAAAATGATTAACCAACCCAGAGCACAGGAATTATACCAGGACAAAACAAAAGGGAAATTAGGACTCAAACTGTGCCTGGTGTGGGATCAGTATTTACTTGCTTCTCCTCCTTTTCCAATAGTTACAAGGTGGCGGAGTTGGGGGGCACCTAAATCTGTCAAAATGCCTTCCACGTAGCAGTGTTCAATATATGCTAGATGGATATATGAATAAATAACCATCTGGTTGATGAGCACAATAAAATGAACAAGAGCCATCATGTAAAACCTGGAAGGAAATTGCCTTTATATAACTTACTTTCTGTTTCATTAAAGATTAACTCTCATTTTTATCTACATATGACGTGAAGCTGGACAAGGAAATGGATCCTTTTTACTCTACATTTAAAAGACAAATGAAGAGCACAGAGCAAATGAATGAAAGCAAGCAGAAAACCAAACCAAACCAAACAAAAACCTGACACATCCTACATGTTAACAAACTGAAATAATGTATTGTTGATTGGTTGTCCCTTGAGAGAAGAAGTAGCTAAACAACCTCTTGAGGAAGGACATTTAAATGTTTTCCAGGTGGCTTTTATTCTGTCAGAACCCATTATGCTGAATGGGGGTACATATTTACAGGCTGCTAATACCCAGCTGATAAGAAACCATATCTGAATTATTTCTGAGTGTCTTGGGAGCCCAGAGGCAGCTAAAAGCATCTCTGCTCATATGTCACTTTCAATCAATTGCATCTGTTACCTGAGTTGTCATTTACCCACTATCAGGGACTAGGACTTGAACCTGAATCAAGCTTCCATTTTCTTGCACTTGAAATTCAGCAAAACAGTCAAAAACTAAATATAGTCAGAAACTGTAATGTGACGGTTAGCCTTTTAAAGGTACTCGGTAATATAGCAATAAGTTTTAGAATAATTATTCAGGACCCAAAACGATTTCTAATCTTGAGTAGCAGTATTATTATTTGTCTGTTTTCTGCAAATATGGGTTTTCCTTCAATGAAGATTTCGTTTTTGGTACAATTACTAAAATCAGAGTTTGTGTATTGTTGCCATATGTAAGCTGTTTAGTAAACTCAGGGGGCATGGACTGAATCTTAGTTTATTTTCTTAATATTGAATATCACCCATTTTTATTATGTAGGTTTCTGCTGAAGAACAAAACCCTTGAGTTGCCATTAGGAACTGGGGGCAGTTAAGCCATGTAACCTCTCTGATTTTCAGTTTTTCCATCTAGTCTATAAAATGAAAGGTTGAACTAAGTGATATCTGAGGCCTATTCAATTATTAGTTCTATTATTATTTATGATCCTATGATTTCAGTTGGTTTCCATCCTAACTGGTGATGACCTCTAAATTTCAAACCTGAAAGGAGGTAGTGCATTTATTTGCCTTGGTTCATCAGCCATACAACTGAGTGGGCTTCAACATGACAAAGCTTATTTACAGGCACGCCATATGATTCCTCTTTTCCAGTCATTGGTCCCATTTGTTTACAGTGGTTGTTCTCAAAACGTGGTCCCTGGCCCAGCACTATTAGCATCATCCAGGGACTTGCTAGGAATTCAGATTCTCAGGCCCTGTCCCAGACCTACTGAATCAGAAACTCTGGAGGTGAAACCCCGCTTTCTGAGTTTTAGCAAGCCCTCTAAGTGTTGCTGATGCATGTTAAAGTTTGAAGACATGAGGTTAAAGTTGCAGGTTCAAATCCTGTACCCTGACCCTCACCCACATTATTACAAATGTCCTCCATTGTTTATCAGAGATATTGGATAAAACGCCTAGCTGGCTCAGCTCCATTGCAACTTGAAGATCTTGAACTATTAATTTAGATTGAAAGTGTTTTTCAGTAGGCTTAAAAGGCATCTGTTGCTCTGATTCCCAGCTCTATACAAATGAAATCCTTTCTTTCCTGACTCCTTGGTGATCCCCTGTCTTTGGTTAGACCTGTTTCCTTACTGTACACTTCACTCATCCTTGTTCCTTTCCATCTCCATTTCTTGGCTCATACTGTGTGTTCCACTGCCTGGAATAAATTCTGGTTTTTCTCTCTACCAATCCAAATTGGTCTAAACTTGCAGATAATTACTATCTCCAAGAAGCTTTTCCTTAATCTCATCCCATGGGCATGAGAAAAAAAAAAATTCTGTCTCTTGAATACCCTTAAATGTATCGCCTAGAACAGCATTCCTCAAATGGGGTTATACAACCCCATCACCTGAAAGAGGTTTTTAAAAGTATAGATTCCTATGTGCCCCTCCCATTGACCTACTGAATCAGAATCTCTTGGGTGAAGGATATGCCTTTAGCCAGGTTCTTAGGAGATCCACATGCAGCTTGACAAGGTGTTTAGAAATCACTGAACTAGAACAGGGGTTGGGACATTTGTTCTGTAAAGGGTCACATGGTAAATATTTGGGGCTGATGAGCCATGCAATCTCTCTTACAACTGTTGAATCAAACTTTGATCTCATTGCAGCTGTTACAGTACAAAAGCAATCATAGACGATATTTACACAAATGGGTATGGCTGTGCTCCAGTACAACTTTATTTACAAAAATACGGCCTGGGGGCTATAGTTTTCTGATCCCTGAGCTAGATTATTATTTAATTTAATAAAAATGAACTATAAATCTAAAAGGTTACTCTGTACTCAGTAGTTGCTTTTGGAATGAACTAATAAATAAAGGAACCCAAAGTAATGTAATTGGTAGAACATTTTAAATTTGAACTAGACATTTATCACAAAGTAATGCTACTAGATGATCTTGACTAAAATTATGCTGACATATGGAAACTCTTGGTGGTCTGGGGAGAGGGATAATGGGAAGCATGGAGTATACATCTGAATTCTAATTCAGCCGGCTCATTTCTTGGTTTTCCATCTACAAATTATATTCTACCTAATTGACTCCTGACAAAAGGTTGGTTGAGGAGTAATTTGTTTAATGTTTTAAAAACTCTACATAGATCCCGAGTGTTATTGCAGAATAAGGTTTCTAAGGAAGAACCAAGAATAAGCAACACTAAACCCGTTTTTTATTTTTTTTTAAATTCCTAGGCAAAAGCTTTAGTTAAATGTCTCCTGGAAAGTGGCACTTTGCCCCCAACTCAAATGTCACTCTTCTCTCCCATTTTACTCAGGAAAACCTCAAGTATATCATGTGGTGATATTGAAAGACGTCAGGATCAAAGTGTATTTAAAGTTGCTAAGGGGAAGCAGATGTTCCTTTTAGCTGCGCAAAAGATTCTCAGAGTTTCCAGTGAAATATAAACTTCTTGAAGGCCCCATGGGATCATGCCTTAAAATGTCATGGTTTTGTTTACTCCTCCCATATGCAAAACAGTGGTGAGATGGGTTGTTCTGGGAGAGATAGTGGAAAGTTAATGAGCTAGAAGCAATAAGGAACTCTACTTGCAAAAAAATTGGAACGGATGTTATCCTTAAAAAAACAAACAAACAAAAAACAAAAAACAAAAAACTAGGACAAGATTAGAATAGTCATTTTCCTCAATTCTGCTTTGTATGTATCTTTAAACATCTATCTCTGAATTATCCTGGTTGGCTGGATTACCAATTAGTTTTCTTCAATACTTTTTGCTCTCATGTTTTTCCAAATAGAAGTAAGTTAAGAAGTTTTTACTTATCCCTTATAGATTGTACCTTTTTCACTACAGTTGGTAACCAAGAAGTAGTTGCAAAGAAAAGAATAGTTGGTAGCTTTTAAACTTCAGCTGAAATCAAAGTGTGAAGCTAATGCTTTGAAGAGTGATCTGAATGCAGACAATTATAATTTTCAGCCGGAAAAAATGCCCAGAGACTTGTATTTCATCCTCATCACAGTGGCCTCAAGTAGCTGACCCTGTGGTGAAATGCTAAACAAATGTAGTATTTTGTGTATCGTATTTTCTTAAACACTTGAGAAGAAGGTAAGCCGAGGAAGATGAGGGATCCTACAAGGTTTGAGGCCAGCTTAAAGTTGAAAAGGGAAGAGGGGAAACAACTGGAATGTTCTTGGTAACTGAATTGCTGTAGAATGATTTCTGTGTTAAGGCCACAGTTCAAGAGTGGTGAACTTTTTTTTTGTTTACTCTTTCTGGGTAAATCAATGAGAGATTAATTGGTCAGAATTGAAATATGACTATAATGTCTATGGATGTTTAAGCATACAATCAATGAATTTGGTTTTCCATACATTTTGTTGAAGTTTATTAATTTAGGACCAGATCCTGGTACCATTATTGGGAACTAAGGCAGTTATGAATAGGTCTAGAGAAGGAGACTATTTTTTTTTCTGTGTCACTCATGGTTTTATGTATTTTGATTAAGTAATAAATCCATAAAGTTAATTATATAATTTTAAAGAGTGGGATATATTTTGAGGAATTGTTCCTCCTTGAAATGATGACATAAGCATCACTTGATCACACAAATATTTTTCTTACAAAGCTATTGAGCTTGAGGTCAAAGTTAAATGACATTTTCCTGGGATAGTCTCCACTATTTGCTAACAGAATCACTTTCCATATTCACTTCCAAATGTCTACATCTCAACCTTTATAATCACAATCATAATTATCATCACAGCTAGCCTCCTCCTCTTCAACATTACAGACACTGTTGCTCCTGTATCAATTTTGATGTCCTATACTATACAGCCCTTTTTTGTGCATGTGCTTTTGATGCCAGGAAAGATATCTGAGAAGGAGACTATTTGCTTTCTCTGGGGCGTTTATCTGAGGGATTGTAAGGAAGGCTGGCCAGTCTTCATTTTGCAAGGCAGAGGGAGGAAAGAATATCTATTACATCTGAGTAATACAAAGACATCTTAGACTATAAGCAGCTCATTCTAGGAACCATTTCTTAATCACATTTTCATGTCCAGACCTTGCATAGAGATAAAAAACCGGGGTTTAGGGAGATGAAGCGAAACATCATCTTGCCTTCTCCCTCTTTTCATCCGTTATGTCCATTCAATCATTTAATCCAGTGGAGATTAACTCTTAAATATCGCTTGAATCTTTTCATGTTTGTGTATTTCCACCACCCCTGATATTGAGCAAACTGCCTTACATTTTCCTCTTGATCACAGGACAGCTCATTATTGACACACTTGATACCAGGTTTGACCCTGACTCCCACTCTATTTCCAGATATTCTAAAACAAAAATAAGATCACATTACTGCTCAGTTTAAAACTTTCAGTAAATCCCAGGGTACGTATCATCCATGCATGGCAGAAAACTCCTTTAGATCCTCTGCCTGTGGATTTCCCCTCAGCACTTACACATCCTGTTCTTGTTCTCTTCCTCTATGTCTATATGCTGTTTTCTGTTTTACAGTTCTCAATGAGTCAGATGATAATGGGAGAGCAACTCTTAGCAGGACAGGGAACATCTCTTTCAACTTGAAGATGCATTCCTCGAATTCACTTCAATCTCTGTTAGCTAGCATTGTGCCAAATATTTGGTAGACACTCAGCAAAGTTTTGCTGAATAAATGCATGATTGAAAGATGGGTTCCTTTAGTTCAAAGCCAAAGTTGCAGTATCTTGATTTACTGATGGCAAGGGGCATGATTTACTTCCCCAGAATTCTTGACATATATAATGTGATCAAAATAGAGGTTTTGTTTATGGCTTTTTTTCCCTCTAAATCTTTTCTAATATTCTTTAATCAGCTTATAATTTATAGGTATTGGTTGGCCATCTTTTGTAGAATATATATGTGTATATATACATATATATCTCTCTCAAATAACTTGACTTTTTAGGGTATTTAATGAATATACTATTAATACTATTAATTTATTAAATCCAGTGTAAGTTGTGAACTTGCATGAATAAACAGTAGAAAGCCTTTTTTTCTGAGTTTCACAGGTGTTACTTTTCTTTTGAAGTGTGAAACATTTTAATATATGTCTGTTGTTATATTGCTGATGACAATTCCATTTCATCCACTATTTGAGGTGTGAAAAGAAGGACACCTTTTTCATTAGCCTTCCATCTGGTCACGTTAACATGAACATTTACCTTTAGCAATGATTACCAAGTTCTCTTTTCTGGTGAGTATATTAATGGTGTGTTAATATATTTCTCCTTTAATCTTTTCAGGAGATAAGCTTATCAATTTGTTAATTGACCTCCAACATGCTTGAAAATTAGGAATAATAAACACATGAAAATTAATGCCTGTTTATATTGAACAGAAAATTCTTTGCATTGAACAGATTTTTGGCTCATATACCATTCATATAATTTGTTCCACTTTTTTTACATTAGCTTTTTTTTATTAAAAGCTTGAAAAATTTGCATCTGCAAATCATAACTGAGAAGTATTTTTTTCCTTACAGATCTTACACCTTTGATTTTATTTTATCTACCAGTTGGTTGGCATTGATATGCCTTTCATTAGCACTTTTGTTTTCACTTCCAAAGTGTTGGTCAGCTATGCTAGGCTTGAGTATTCCTCTTTTGATGGTACTCTTAAAACTAATAGAGGTGAGAGTGGCAGGGAAGAAGGAGGAGGAAGGTACCCTTGGAGGGTTAACTTGGAGGACATGACCCAACCAGCTGAGTTGAATGCTGGGCACTGTTACAATCGTGCACATCAGCCTGGGCCCTCTTGATTCCTGAGTAGGCGTCTCTTGGACTGGGATGGGGATGTGAAGGATAGATGGTGGCAAATCTGGGTGTGGAGCCTATACCTGATGCAGATAGTGTATTGTATGATGTAGCCTGTATTATTATAACAGAGTCCAAGGATCAAGAAGTGTGGCTCAATTGTCTTGATGAGTAATTTCACAAATGGCGACTACTAGTCTTATTTGTGCCCTGCTAGTTCCTGAGCTAATTCTGACAGAGCAAAAGATATTTTATTATAGCCACCTCCCCCATGGCTACCTCCAGCCCAGATTGTGGGCTCAGATGAAGTGATTTCCATAATCGAGGTCTGCTGAACTAGCTGTGACTGAGCTGTGACACTGGTCATTTTTGTTGCCTGCTGCACAACCTCTAAACTCTTCACCACCTGCACCAGGCTCTGAAGTACAGCCCGTGAAGTGCAGCCCATGAGTCACATCACTTCTTACCGTACCCTCCTCCACATTATGTTCTTCTGGCTGACCCTGTTGTCTGTCTGCCCAAGTTTGCATTGCTGAATCCTAATTTACTGGTTTACTTCAAACCAAGCCAGAACGGTCTTGTATTCTACAGCATGCCATTAGCCCCATATATTTATTGGGGTCCTAACATATATACACCTGCCAGGATGATGGCTGCTGCCTGGGTCTCTCCCCATTGTGCCCTTCAAACAACCCAATAGTCAACTACTAAGTCTTGTCCCTTTGGATCTTCTTACCTACCCCCAGAGCTTGTTGCTGCAGTTGGGTCAGTTACCCTAATCCCTGCTCTAGGTAATTAGATGTCTCTGCCAGTTCCTCCTAGCTTCCCTCCTCCCATATTCCTAAACATCCGTCATGAATCCTGCCCAAGTTAGCTTAAATTCCAAAGGTTCTAAAGCCCCATTAGTGTGCTTGGTTTGTCCATTGATTTGTAGGTGACAAATATGTGTCAAATGGATTTGTCCCCAGAAGGCAGAAAATAATATGTTCTAGAAGCAAAGAAAGGCTTTGGGAGCCTTAGGCAGGAATGAAGCTTTCAGAACCCCATGAGCTTTCTAATCTTATTTTTAATGTACAAGATTTTCTTACCTGTCATAGGACTGCTGCCATCAAAAGCTTTGTTGTTATTATGTGTCAGAGCCTTAAAAACGCAAGGTTAGCAGCAGGAGTAGAGTCATAGTCCAAACAGATAAATTAAGCACAGGCCCCTTGGATGTGAGAAAGAGGTAGAGCATAAAGTGTCATAGGCTGTCTAAAAAGCCCCTGTCTGAATGAGTATAGAGGTGGTCTGAGACACAATGACTTGTGCCTGTGTATAATGGGCCCTGCAAATGACACAGGGAAGGAGGAGGATCCTTCAACTGGATTGTGGCACCGTTCTGAGTGGAATAATGTCTGAGGCAGGTTCAGGAGGCACGGTGATTTAGATTGTTGGGAAAGATGCAAGCAGGATATAAGCGATTTGGAAGCTTCAGGTGGACACTGAGGATCAGAGAATATGCATTTAACTATTGGGAGGTGTTTTAGGCTGTATTTTTTTTTAATTTTGTACTTAACTTTGCCATCAAATTATTGTACAATGCCCCAACAGATGGAGTTAAGAAAGTGAAGTTATTTTTTCTAGTTTAGATTTTCTGAAAGTGAATTCCAAGAATTACCTGCATCAGTATCCCTGGGTGCTTGTAGAAATGCAGATTTTTGTGCTCCACCTGAGACCTACTGAATGAGAATATGAAGGGTGGCATCTGTGAATCTGGCCTGATCCTATGTACTCTGATATTTGAGAATAGTTTTTGAGGACCATTTAATTTTTTTCCATCAGGGCAAGCTTCTGAGAACCTTGTATATATAACATGTAGAAGGGGTTCTGTTTAGAAAAAGAAGCCAATGACAAAGTTTTAAAACATTTTGGGGGTATGGGGAAACGCTTTTACTCTATGAATATACTTTTGGCCTTCAGAGATTAGAATGAGTCTACGTCTACCATGGAGAGGGCATAAACAGACAGGTAGGCAGGGTGGATGATAGAAGATCTGGGAGCATCCTGGGTAGCCAAAGAGGCTCAGGAGGTCTTTAGGAATCAGAAAGACACCCCAAAACTAGTATTTATCCTCTGGGTTTCTATTTGTTAGGTCTTGCAAGTGATGAACCCTGAAACAACTTGCCTAGGGTTAAACTTATAACTAGCCACCTCAGGATTGTTTGAGGGTTGTGTGGAGCTACTACCACCAGAAATTATTGTCTATGAATTTCCTCATTGAGGAATTCAAATTCATTAGAATTGGGGACTTGGAAAGAGAATAGAACCACATAGCTGGGATCCGGTGCCCTGAAACAGGGTTATGGATCCCCTGGATGACAGAAAGTAGCTTTGTGTGGCTGAGGAATGATTATCTAGATAGGCATGGTGCAATACGGTAGTTACTATCTAGTAGTAGCAGTTTAAACTTATTAAAATTAAGTAATAATAAAATTTCAGTTCATTAAGTCACAGTAGCACATTTCAAGTGCTCAGTAGCCATGTGTGGCTACCACATTGGATAGTGCAGATACAGAACATTTCCATCATTGCAGAAAATTCTGTTGGACAGCACTAATTTAAAAGAGCTAGCTTTGGGACTTCCCTCGTGGTGCAGTGGTTAAGAATCCGCCTGCCAATGCAGGGCACACGGGTTCGAGCCCTGGTCTGGGAAGATCCCACATGCTGCGGAGCAACTAAGCCCATATGCCACAACTACTGAGCCTGCATGCTACAACTACTGAAGCCCGCATGCCTAGAGCCTGTGCTCCACAACAAGAGAAACCACTGCAATGAGAAGCCGGCACACCACAAGGAAGAGTAGCCCCCACTCGCTGCAACTAGAGAAAGCCCGCGTGCAGCAAGGAAGACCCAACTCAGCCAAAAGTAAATAAATAAATGAATGAATGAATTAAATTAAATAAAAGAACTAACTTTGGTGGGGATGGCAAGCAGGAATGTTTTTATCTGCTGAAAGACACTGGCTAGTATAGGGTGGGGAATGTGGACCAGGAAAACAAAGGTAGCCTCAGTGTTGAAAGGATAAAGTCTAATTCTGGGTGAACCAGATTTGGCTACTTTCAGCCTGGAAAACCTAAGCATCTATGTAGTGTCATTCCAGTTTGTATCTGGGCCAGTTCCCAAGGTGAATTCCTGATGCTGTTCTGATTCCGTTGAGTATCTGCTTCCTTATTTGAAAGGGGTGATGCAGGGGGGTAAATTGACATGGTGGCCCACTGGGAAATGTGCCTGTGAATGTAACAGGCAGCTTGCCCTGTTAAGTTACTAACCAGGAACCAACTGGACTTTCATATTTTGATTAGAAAAGCTAAGTCCCTCTGGAGGTCCATGTAAGTACTAATCTATCCAAAGAATGCAGACTTGGGAGGAACAGGAAAGAAGGCAGGTGCTTGCTTCATCCAAGCATCCCAGAGAATCTAGGTTCTGAGACTGAGCTGGGACTAGTCAGCCAAACCAACCAAAACCTGAAGGAAGAAAGAATCCCGGGGCAGCTGGACCAGCCAGAATCCTCCCCAGTGATGATGAGTGTGGGGAGAGAAGAGTGGAAGAAATACAAGAGGGTGAGCCAGATGTTTTTAGAAAAAATACCTCTCTTCGTTTTTGTTCAGAGTCTCCTTTCTTGCCAGGACTCTGATGTGAGTACATCTGAAAGGGGCTGCAGCTGGGGAGGGATGTAGCACCGGAGAATCAAAGTCAGCCTTTCCCCAGATAACTGAGACCTTCTCTTCTCAGGCCAAGCTTGTCTGACAGTCTCATTCTGGGTGAGCTCCTTCCCAGGAGACTCTTCAGTTCCTGAAGCAAACAGTCTCCTGGTAGACCCACCCTTCCAGGCAGCCAGACATGGCTAAATATTAGTAGCAAACAGTGCAGCTGGAACTCCTGCTATAAGATTCATTGGCAGCCTGTCATGTGCCAGGAACTTTCAGGGATATTATTTAGTTGATTCCTCATAATGAACCTATGAGAGAGGAATTGTAATCTCCATTCCACAAAGAACCAAACTGAGGTTCTCAGAAGTCAAATAACTTGCTTAAGTTTCCTGAACTGTACTGGTAGATAGAGGATTTGAACCCAGGTATATCTGGTATCAAAACCCACCTGCATTTCTGCTACTAAACTACATTGTCACTCGGACCTAATAGTCCTTAAAGTTTGAGGCCTAGCTCTTCCCATTGTAGGATTTTGTCCTTGCCAAAAGGAGGATTGGGGGCTTCCCTGGTGGCGCAGTGGTTGAGAGTCCACCTGCCGATGCAGGGGACACGGGTTCGTGCCCTGGTCCAGGAAGATCCCACATGCCATAGAGCGGCTGGGCCCGTGAGCCATGGCCGCTGAGCCTGCGCGTCTGGAGCCTGTGCTCCGCAATGGGAGAGGCCACAACAGTGAGAGGCCCGCGTACTGCAAAAAAAAAAAAAAGGATTGTGAGTGGCAAGATATGATGTTTAATTTTATATGTCGATTTGATTGAATCATGGGGTGCCCAGATATTTGGTCAGACGCTATTCTAGGTGTTTCTGCCAGAGTATTTTTGGATGAGATAAACATTTTAATTAGTAAAGCAGATTGTTCTCCATAATGTGGTGGGCTTTGTCTAATCAGTTGAAGACGTGAATAGAACAAAATGAATGGCCTTCCTGAGCAAGAATGAATTCTCCGGCAGACTGCCTTCACACCTCATCTGAAGCATCAGTTCTCTGGGTCTCCAGCCTGCTGGCTCACACTTCAGATTTGGACTTGCCAGTTTCTATAATCATATGAACCAGTACTTTATCATAATGTCTTTATATATAAATATGCACAGCCTATTGATTCTCTTTCTCTGGAGACCTCTGACTAATGCACAAGGGAGAGTGAGTCTCCTCCACATGGAACAGGATTCATGAGGCTGGGTCTTGACAGGCACCCCTACCTTACTTTTAGTTATTACAAATACTCCTCAAAGCACTTAAAATTAAATTTTTATACATTTAGGAATTAAAATTTAGAAATTAAAAGGAATGAGTAGAAATAATTTCAAATGGAAACCAGGTATGAATCTCTTTTGCCTAGGCATCTGTCTTTTCCCATATGGAAGATTCAGAATTTCATGAGGCTAACCTAGATTTATACAGATAAAATTCACAATGATCCTACAAGCCAAAGAACAATCTTACTTTGTGTGTGAGGTATAAAAGTTCAGTAAAAATTCAGTGCATGAGAGAGCAACTGGAGCAGATTTGGAAACATCATCCAATTTGCACATTGGTCAGCACAATACCAAGTCTGAACCAGGCCTCCGGTGAGAGCTGTAAGCAAAGTTTTCATAGCCACTCCTTTCCTAGTACAGTTGACCCTTGAACAACATGGGCTTGAACTATGTGGGTCCACTTATATGTGGATTTTTTTCAAAAGTAAATGCTACGGTACTATACGCCCTTAGTTGTTTGAATTCCCAGATGCAGAACTGCGAATACAGAGGAACCGCATACACCAAGAGCTGACTATTAGTCATATGGGGATTTTCGACTGTAAGGAGGGTCCACTCCCATAACCCTCGCCATTGTTCAGGGGTCAACTGTAGCTTGCCTCTGCTTGTGCTGTTGTCTGGGGTCATCGTAGTGGGTCATTTACATCTTTCCGTCTCTGTGAATGTCCCACTCAAAGCAGTGATCTAGTTAAATGACTTTCTTTAATCATTTTCTAGGTTAACCAGTGAGGATTTAAGTCAGCTTTATAAAACAACAACAATAACACAGATGGAAACTATTAAAAGTTTTGAAGAGGGATAAAAAAAGAAAGAAATGCTCACTTTAAATGTATTATGAGAGGAAGAGAGACTTGTAGATTTACGTGTTTGGCACAATACATTTTTTCCATAGAAATTTAATTATAAATGGTATTGAGGATCTAAATCTGAGCAACTTAAATAAATTTTTGTTAAACTGAAGTGCACTTTCACATGGAATAGACTAGGGCATACTTTTAGAATGTAGTCCTTACATTAAATCGAGAAGAGTTCATATAAAGATATGGACTGTGTGTGTGTGTGTGTGTGTGTGTGTATACATATGGGAATCTTTGATGGAAACCTCCTCATCAAGCCCCACATCCAATCTATCAGCAAGCCCTGTTGCTTCTGTCCTTAAGTCCACTGACCTGTCTCTATTTCCACTGTAACTACTTAGTCCAGTTACCATTATCTTTCTAATTATGCAATAGTCTCCTAACACGTGGCTTCTCTATCACATGCCATGTTTATTTCCTTGGTAGCACTCAGCACACTTTGTATTTATTAAATGAAATTGTTTATTCACTTGTTTGTCTGTGTATGTATACTCTTAGTTCCTTGATACAAGACCCTGCTGCTGCCTTGTTTTGTTCTTTTATTTGGCAGTACGCGGGCCTCTCACTGTTGTGGCCTCTGCCGTTGCGGAGCACAGGCTCCGGACGCGCAGGCTCAGTGGCCATGGCTCACGGGCCTAGCCGCTCCGCGGCATGTGGGAATCTTCCCGGACCGGGGCACGAACACCGTGTCCCCTGCATCGGCAGGCGGACTCTCAACCACTGCGCCACCAGGGAAGCCCTAGAGTTCTTTACTCTCTGTGGCTTCAGGCCTCCACGGAGGGTTTTGGAATGTATCCCCTGTGGATAAGGGGGGACTACTGTACTATATACTTGGTGCCTGGGGCATAGTTGGTGGCCAGTAATTATTTGTTGAATGGAAAATTTACAGCACAGATAAATGAGGAAGCAGTTAGTTGTTTTTAATAAAGAACTCACCAGAAGGTTTTTTGTTTGTTTGTTTTTAATGATAGCCACATTTTGGGTCATTTAACATACTTTATACACACAAATATAATTCATATGAAAATTTTAAAGAGTCTGTGATATAATGTGAAGTGCATCGGAAATTATTTTGCAGTAAGTTGAATTCTGACTTCTATTCATTTGAAATGTATACTTACACTTTTCCTGATTTAAAAAGGAAAAAAATATACAACCATTTGTATGTTTTTCCTCCCTTCTTTCCTGCCTTCCTATCTTCTTTCCTTTCATCTATCTATCTATCTCCCCATAACTTATTTACACATAGGAATACCTTCTTTTATGTTATACAGGTGTTTAAGAAAGTTTCTTGAGCACTGAAATTTTCTAAATCAACTTATATTATGATTTATTTTGTTTTATAGATACTTTATCTTACTTTCTGACTGATTTTCTACTGTATGTAATTTCTAATTACTATCCTCTATCCCACTCAAATCTGTAAAAATTATATATTTATACTTATATGCACTAGAGGAAATACTATGTAAAACAACTCAGAGTTATTTTGTAAATAAAAAATTATTAGGCAATGAGAACAATTTTCACCTCCTGCATCTATTGATGTTTGGTTATATTTAAATTTTCTTGCACCATCTTGTTTTCTGAAGGCAGATCATACCTAGCTTCTCTTTGCTTGTAGGGTTTTGCAACACAGATGAAAAATGTAGGTTGAGATGGAACAACGAGTAAAGGGTTGAGGGTTGTGTTCTTTATTACATAGACTTAAAAAAAAAAAAAAAAGGTTCTGTATATGTTTAAATCCTCAACTTGGGGATTTGTTTGAAGTCTAATTCCCAGGCCAGTCTCAGGATGCTCTGGCTTCTGTTGTGGTTGTTGAACTGGCACAGATTCTGTATGCATTACTTATGCCTTCTTGGAGTCTGAACTGAAAGCCTCATGGATTTAGAGATGGATTAACGCTGGCATTTGGGGCGTTACAGATGGAACACCACGGAACTTTATTTCAAATAAACACAATGCATATATTTCATTTGTCTTCTTTTCAGTGGTTCATGAAGGTGAAAAGGAAAAAATATTTTTCTGCTTCTGTTGAAATTAAATTACAGAAATTATATGACCATGATTTTAAAGATTTAGGTTCACACATTTACATAACAGGTTTCTCATAATCAACTAAGTTAATTTTAATTCCCTGAGCTAAAATGTTTTAATGTGTTTTTTGCTAAGCTCTATTATTCACTGAAAAGCAAACAGGGTATCAGCTAATTGTGTTTTTTCACAGGTTTGGCCGAGCTATTTAAATGAGCTGTAGGCCGACTTATTTTATTAGTCCAAGTATTCAAACCTGATTAATATTTGGACAGTATTGAGTTAGCAGTATGAAAAAGAATTTTGAAACTTAGCCCTGTCATATTTTAGGAAACAGTTAAAAAATGTGAAGTAGGATAACCTCTAAACTGTTTTTCATAGAACAACGAAAGAATTAGCTCAATTTAAAATATATCATAAGTCAATTATGAAAGAACACTTGAAACACGCATATGATATGGTTTTGTGGAAAAAACATAACCACTGAAACCAAGAGATACGGATTCAGATCCTGGCTTCACTACAGTGCTAGCGGTTCAACCCTTGTGCGAGTTATAGAATTTCTCTGAGTTTCAGTTTTCTCAGCTGTAAAATGAGGTAATCATACCAATCTCATAGACTCACTATGATGTAATGAGATACATATGTGGAAGTGCCTAGCAAGAAAAGAATTGCAAGATATAAAGGAAGGCATGAAATAGGAAGTGAAAGGATGAAGGACGGAGAAGTGAAGGGAGTCTCTTCTTCCCAACTCCAAGCTTCCCTACAACCCTTTTTCCCAGGCCCTTTCCCTTTCAGTGGCTCACCTTCTCCTGTCAGTAGCTGTCTGCCTTTTCTAATATAAAGTCAGTGGGGCTTGCTCTTACTCAGATCTGTATAACAAAGGCCATGAGAAGTAGGACTCCTCAGTGGCTTCCTGGTAGGGGGACAGGGCAGTCCTCTGCATGGACACAACTTGCTTCTTCATTTTCCTGTCTTCCTCTTTTTCTCTTTTTAAATCAGACCAGAACATGATGACCTTCTTAACTCTTCACAAGCTGATGGCTTTTTAGTAAGAGGGTGACTGAAAGGGTTTAGGCCAGAACTGTCCAATAGAAACAGAATGCGAGCCACGGATGTGAACCACATGTGTGATTTTAAATTTCCTACTAACCACATGAAAATAAAAAGTAAAAAGAGACAGGTGAGATTAGTTTTAATAATATATTTAACCCAACATATCCAAAATATTTATATTTCATTATATAATCGATATTATAAAATTATTAATGACATATTTTGCATCCTTTTTTTTACATTTCAATTTGGACTAGCCGCACTTCAAGTACTCAATAGCTACATGTATCTAGTGGCTACTGTATTGCATAGGGCAAGTTTAAGACTAATCCTCCCCCCCTTTCTGCCCCACCCCTACCTGTCTTAAAGCTGTCTGTGAATTTTAGGAATTAGCTAAATCACCAATTCCAAATTCTTCATATCAGGAAAGTGAGACCCAAACAGATAGCAAATTGTCCAACATTATTGTCCAACTGGTGAGTGCCACAGCCAGAACTCAAACTTCTTTTTCTGACTCAATCCATTGTTCTTTCCAATTAAACAACTAATTTATGAATTGCAATTTATAAACAAAGCTATTGGAGCTCAGATAAATGAAGTCACAGTACTTCATTGAGGAATGAATTCATAAATTCCTCAAGGAATAAAATGACACATTTCTGACAGGATTATGTGATGGGGGGGTCATGCACCGACACCTTAATACCATAAGAAACTAGTCTTCTGAATTTTTTGGAAAAAGAAACCTGGAGGCCTGGTTTGCCATGGGAAAAGAAAGTCTGTAAAAATCCGTTAATATTTCATCTTCACATTGGTGTTAATGACTCTTGCAGTACATAGTACTATACCTGGCCCATAGAATCTCTCACAAACATTTGCTAAATCGCTTTAAGCACTTAGTAAATAGAATAGAAGATTAAAACTAGAAGAAGTATTGGGAACCATTTAGTGTAAACTTTACAGAAGACAGTGGTGGCAAAGTGCCCAATAACTCAACAAAGTTTAGTACTTTCCTCTTCCTTTTAATGTTTCAGATGAGAGAAGTGACTTGCTCAAGGTCACACAGCTGCTAATTTGCAGAATCCAGGTCTCTGTATACTGCCTAGTGACTTTTTTAAAGACATAATTTTGATTCCTCTAATTAGACAGACTTGAATCCATAGCTAAGCCATGTCTTGTGAATAGAGGGAGTTTGGAATCTCAAGATATGACATCTAAATTGGAAATTTGGACAAGCTTTTACTGAGCCTGAGAGAATTGTCTATTTCTTGAGAGTGTTGTTAAAAAGCTACAGGAATGCAATTATTTTGGATTTGTTTTAGCGCTCTGGTATTTTTAGAATTTCCCCATAAACACCTCCCATGTGGAATATACTGCACTTGGCTTGCCACGGTACTTCAGGATGCCTTTGGCAAATGCAGTTGACAACTTGACAAGACATCTGGATTCGTGTGTTTCTGAGAAAGCCCAGGTGCTTATTCAAGATATTCTTGCTTTCTGACTCTTCAGTTTGAGTAATTCTTCCCCTCTTTCTTGAGTTCAAACAATTTCCTAGCACAGAACCTGGCCAACTGTCAAGATAGAGCTATTTCTGCCCAAACACACTGCTAGGCTCCAGACTGCTAGCTGTTCAACACAGACTCTGTGTTTCAGATAATTGAGGGCATGTTTGTAAAGCAAGGGCCGTGGCAGCAAGGCGCTGTGGAGTGGCATCCACGCTGAGAAATTTGATGAAATCAGGGCACCATATAAC
Source organism: Delphinus delphis (assembly GCF_949987515.2). Classification (NCBI taxonomy): domain Eukaryota; kingdom Metazoa; phylum Chordata; class Mammalia; order Artiodactyla; family Delphinidae; genus Delphinus; species Delphinus delphis. The sequence goes on along the minus strand of NC_082686.1, from coordinate 88,951,499 downwards.
TTGGTCTAGCACAGTGATGTTGCTCTGAGAAGTGACGTGGAAGAAAATATCCCCAGGATAAAAAGAACAGGATGAAAAATCCTGGTTAAAAAACAAGATATGGATTTTTTCCTTCCCAGACAGATTGTGAAATAGGCTTTACTTGTTCATTGGGGTCTGGTAATGAAAGTTGACAGGATATTAAGGTTATTTCAGGTTCTGCTGTCTCCCAGGGTCACATAGCCTTCTGTTATGCATGTTAATCCATCTCAGCATTCCTGCCAGGAGCTGCCTAAGTAGGGCAATCGGTTTAGTATGCACCCTTCCCCTTTACAGTTTCGTTGAGAGGCAAAACCTACCAATTAGCAGAATATGCATTGAAAATCAAGTGATGTTTTTCTATTCTGAAGACATAGCAACGCAATTTGTGATTAATAAATGATAAATCCAATTACTATTTCCTCAGAAAAGCAAAGCAAACAGAAGAAAGCCATATCTCCCTCTTCTCCCCATTTATTTTTTTGGTATGTGCATGTGCACATATGTACATATGTGTACGCATATAAAACTAGATGGTGAATTTAGCACCATAGACTGGAAACACTGGTTGGCTCCTGCCAAGCCCAGCTTATATTCTGTCTTCCCTCCTCTTTAGGCATACTGCTTCATCTGCAAACACCACCAGCTATCCCATTAGCTGTGGAAAGGGAACAACATCACAAAGAAAATACTGGAGATGTAACTAAATCTCGGTGAAAGGAAGATTGCAGAAGTGTGATTCTAGAACTAATCCATTAGTAACTGTGTGTCCCCACCAACAGACATTATTCTGGACAATTTCTTGAAAGAGATTGTAAACTTCTTGTGGTTATAAAATAACCAGAACAACCCATTCTTGTGGTGGTTGTTATTTCAACCTTAAGCTGATTGTTTTCTGCACAACTGATGACAGTGATGGCAAAGGCAAAGACTTTGGAATTCACCTGATTGGGTTAGAATCCAGCTTTACCACTTAATGAATGTGTGACCACAGGAAGTTACTTAACCTCTCTAATCCCCAATTTTCTCATATGTAAAATGAGGACAGTTGTTCTTATATCTTAGGATTCTTATAAAGGTAAATGAGATATACTGTTTGGGTCTGTAATTGGTGATCTATTAATGGTCACTACAGTGATGATGAAGATAAATTAGTTAGTTTAGTCCTAGTGAATTGTTGCCACCTTTTGCCTGCTTCTTAAGGCTTATGACATTATACCAGCACAAGGATGCTATGTGCCCAAAATCAAGTGGTCAGTGTAGAAGAAAAATATATCTCTTTTTGCCCACATTCATCTTTGAGTAAAGTCATAAAAATGAGTTCCATTCCCTTCTCTTTTGGTAAAAGCAAAATGTATTCACTCTTAAGTGGCTGTTAGAGGGCTGATCTCTGTACAGCCCATTCTTTATAATAGGTACTCAAAACTCATTCATTCTATAATGGCTTAATATTTTCTGTACATTGACTATGGTGGTATAGGCTCCTAATAAAACATTACATCAATTCTCGAACCTCTGAATCTTTGAAGCAGATGTTTTCCTAACATCCTGTAAATACTCCAATCATCTCAAACTGCTGGGATTTCACCTTTGTACCATTTTTAGAAATGTGCCCATTGAGTAATGGGCCTGTCTGATCTGTTTGACGTTTATTGGTGCTCAATGTGTAGCAAGGTTGGGAGATGTAGCAGAGCACGTTCTAAATAAATCAATGGAAGAAAGCAAACTAAATCACAGGGGGAAATTACAGTGTCCAAGTCATTTATACACTGGTGATTACAATTTCACCTGGGTCCAACTGATGTCACACAAGAGTCTCCAAAGCCCTAGGAATCATTTGTCAACCTGACTAAGCCTGCTCATCCATGCTTCCACACTGCATCGACCGCGGCGGTAGAGACTTACAATAGTCCAGTGCAGGCAGGTTAATTAGCAAGGAGAGGAACATGTGGAGAAGAAAACGGACTAGAGTTGGAGGGGTTCTGCACCATTTCTGCTATTAGCTAGCTGTGTGTTCTTAGGGGAGTCACTGTATACCTCTGGACCTCAGTTTCCTTAACAAGAAAATGTATATATATCTTTGTGTATATGCATGTGTTTTTGGAAGTGTGTGTGTGGGAGATTGACTGGTTGTAATTTTCATAGTTTCTAAAGGATCAGAACCTCTGTTTCAATTGTTATCTAATTCAGAACTCAATATAGAAAACTGATAAAAGCAGAATTTATGGTTGGGGAGAGGGACCCAGAGCAGACTGGACATCTACCCATATCCTATGGCAACTCCAAACAGACTTTCATAGATACCTAGAGTTCTCCAGTCTATGTGTGATTACATGATCTGTAAGGTCTCACCAACTCTATAATTTTATTTGCGTCTGTGGCAAATTCACCTGCACAGATAAAATGTTGGACTTAAGCAAATAATTTATTAATTTTTAATTTATTAATTATTTTGCAAATTATGCAAATAATTTGTCAAATAATTTATTAAAGTAGTTGGTTTCAAGTCTCAAGAGTCTGTGGTTTAAGGTCCTGTAGTTTTTACTAATTTATTTTTATTTATTTATTTATTTTTTAACATCTTTATTGGGGTATAATTGCTTTACAATGAGTTTTTACTAATTTAAAATAAATGAATAAAAATATCCTTTGTGTAAAAAAATAAAAAAAAATATCCTTTGTGTTTTGTTCCTACCACCTATATTACTCATGTAACAAATGGCCAAATTGTGTTCATTTAAAACTGTAAGCTCCTTAGAGAGTCTCCTTTCAGTTAGGATGCAGAAAGTCCCAATAGACATTGCTCTCATCCGGATAATGAGAATAAGTTGGATCATCTACAAAATCATAGATTTGTTTTTGACCCATTAGAGACTTGAGGAATATGAATCAAATTCCAGGAAACACAAGTTCTTCCTAGGAGAGTAGAGAGAACCAGAGATGCCTTGATACTGGTGGAGGAGTGTGAGGTGGAGTGAACCTGACACAGACTGGGGTAAGGAAAAACCAGGCAAACTTTTAATGAACTTTTTTTTTTTTTTTTTTTTGCATTACGCGGGCCTCTCACTGTCGTGGCCTCTCCCGTTGCGGAGCACAGGCTCCGGACTCGCAGGCTCAGCGGCCATGGCTCACGGGTCCAGCCATTCCGTGGCATGTGGGATCTTCCCGGACCGGGGCACGAACCCGTGTCCCCTGCATCGGCAGGCGGACTCTCAACCACTGCGCCACCAGGGAAGCCCTTAATGAACTTTTAACAGTTGCTTTTGGGGTGGCATAATGGATTAGGATCCTGAGGACTCCAGGCCTAGAGCAAGTCTGTATCTAGCCATCAGCTCTCTCCCATGAGCTTTCACCAACTACATGGGGTACAAGTAGATTGGAGACAGAGAAGGAGACGAGAGAGGGATCTCTCTGAGCATAGGAGTCCGCACAAAGTGGAAAGTAGAAGGCTGCTGAAGGTTGGGGCTAGGGCAGCAGGGCAGAGGGAGATCTCCCAGGCACAGGAAACTGGAGGTGGGACTGAAGAGCAAATCAAATTTCCCAGCACCTTAAAATTAGAGAATGGGCTGTAAAATAGAGATTTCCAGAGTCTCACAAGTCCTCAGATTTCAAGACCAGCTGAAAGGAAAGTCTCCATCCTGCCCTCAAAACATATGAAGCCAATGTGAAATGAATATAACTGTAAAAAAGGCAAGACCCAATTCAGAGATAGAACGAGCACAGAATACTAACAGCTTGACAGAAGACGAGAGACGTCCTTTCTGGGGAGGGGTGGGATTCAAATAATTTTTACTTCAGAGGGGGTACAAATATTATTTACTTTAGTCTCCACTATTATTTTACATATAATGTCCAGAATTTAATTTAAAAATTACGAAACATTTGAAGAAACTGGAAAATGTTAACCATAATCAAGAGAAAAAAGGCAGTAGAAACAAATCAACACATGTCCCAGATGCTACAATTCTTTAAAAAAAAGGACTTTAACCATGTAGAATCAAAGATAGTTTTTTTCAACAGATGGTACTGGAATAACTGGACATCCATGTGCAAAACAAACAAAAAAAGAAGTGTATAGTCACAGACCTTATACCCTTCACAAAAATTAACTAAAAATGAATCATAGACCTTAATGTAAAATGGAAAACTATGAAACTTATCCTCGAAGCTAAGATAGGAGAAAACCTAGATTACCTTTTATATGGTGATGCCTTTTTAGATACGATACCAAAGACACAAGCCATGAAAGAAAAAAATTGATAAGCTGGACTTCATTAAAATTAAAACCTCTTCCCTGTGAAAGACAATGCCAAGAGAATGAGAAGATGAATCATAGACTGTGAGAAAATATTTGCAAAAAGCACATCAGATAAAGGACTGATAACCAAAATATACAACAAACTCTTAAAACTTAACAAGAAAACAACCCAATTAAAAAATGGGCCAAAGACCTAAACAGGCACCTCACCAAAGAAGATAAACAGATGGGGAATAAGCATATGAAAAGATGCTCCACATCATCTGTCATCAGGGAAATGCAAATTAAAACAATGAGATACCACTTCACACCTATTAGAATGTCCTAAATCTTGAACACTGACAACACCAATGCTGGCAAGGAAGTGGAATAACAGGAGCTCTCATTCATTGCTTTGGAAATGCAAATGGTACACCCACTTTGGAAGACACTTTGGTGGTTTCTCACAAAACTAATGTACTCTTACCATACGATCCAGCAATTGCACTTCTTGGTATTTACCCAAAGGAACTGAAAACTTATGTCCACACAAAAACCTGCACATAAATATTTATAGCAGGTTTATTCATAATTGCCAAAACTTGGAAGCAACCAAGGCATCCTTCAGTAGGTGAATGGATAAATAAACTGTGGTACATACGGACAATGGAATATTATTTAGTGTTAAAAAGGAATGAGTTATTAAGCCATAAAAAGACATGAAGGAATCTTAGATACATGTTGCTGAGTGAAAGAAGCCAATTTGAAAAGGTTACATATGGTATGATTCTAACTATATGACATTCTGGAAAAGGCAAAACTATGGAGACAGTGAAAAGATCAGTGATTGCCAGGGGTTGGGGGTGGGAGGGATAAATGGGCAGAACACAGAGGATTTTTAGGGCAGTGAAAAGACTCTGTATGATACTTAATGATGGAAACATGCTATTATACATTAGTCTAAATCAATAGAATATACAACACCAAGAGTGAACTGTAATATACACTGTGGACTTAGGGTGATTATGATGTGTCAGTGTAGGTTCACCAATTATATAACAAATGTACCACTCTGGTGAGGATGTTGGTAATGAGGGAGGCTATATATGGTTGGGGGCAGAGCGCTATATTGGAAATCTCTGTACTTTCCCCTCAGTTTTGCTGTGAACCTAAAACTGCCCAAAACATAGTCTGTAAAAAAAATAGCCATGCCTCACATATATGTGGAATCTAGCAAAATGGTACGGATGAACGTATTTGCAGGGCAGGAATAGAGATGCAGATGTAGAGAACGGACGTGTAGATGGGGTGAGGGGAAGGATGGGTAGGATGAACTGGGAGATTGCGATTGACATATATACCCTACCATGTGTAAAACAGATAGCGAGTGGGAACCTGCTGTGTAGCACAGGGAGCTCATCTCGGTGCTCTGTGACGACCTAGATGGGTGGGTGAGGGGGTGGGAGGGAGGTACAAGAAGGAGGGATTATATGTATACATATAGCTGATTCACTTCACTGTACAGCAGAAACTCACACAACATTGTAAAGCAACTATACCCCAATTAAAAAAAATAGCCATGTAAATATATTAAAGTATTAATGGAAAAGGTGGACAAGAAACTGAATACATACAGGGAATCTTAGCAGAGAAGTGATAACAGCAACAAAAACAAATAGAAATGTTATAAAATGGAAAAAATGAATAAATAATTTATTTGATAGGCTTAACACATCATGGTGATTTGTGTTATTTTTTTAAAGTAGTTTCTCTAGAAGTTACAATATATGTTTATATGTTATCACAGTCTACCTTCAGATCATATTAAACTACTTCACAAGCAATGTAAAAACCTTATAACCATATAATTCTATTTATACCCCTCTTATTCTTTTTGCTCATGTTATCATACATTTTACTTTTAAATATGTTAAAACCTTCAGATCACTGTTATTAATTTGTTTTAAATGGTCAACAGCTTGATTCAGGCCTTTTTTTTTTTTTTGCGATACGCGGGCCTCTCACTGTTGTGGCCTCTCCCGTTGTGGAGCACAGGCTCCAGACGCGCAGGCTCAGCGGCCATGGCTCACGGGCCCAGCCGCTCCGCGGCATGTGGGATCTTCCTGGACCGGGGCACGAACCCGTGTCCCTTGCATCGGCAAGCGGACTCTCAACCACTGCACCACCAGGGAAGCCCCCAGGCCTTTTTTTTTTTTTTTTTAAATATCTTTCATCTTTTATTCAACATGTTCAATCTTTCCTCAAGCACCCACACGTGGACTATAGTCATCATAACTGTTTTAATCCTTGTCCTTGTCTATTAATTTTATCATGCATCATTTCTGGGTCAGTTTTAATTGTTTGATTTTTCCCTCTAGTTATGGATTGTATTTTCCGTCTTTGTGTGCCAGGTAACTTTTGATTGGATGCCAGACATTGTGAATTTAACCTTGTTGAGTGCTGGCGTCTTTTGTATTTTCGTACATATTATTGAGCTTTCTTCTGGAACATAGTTAAGTTACTTGGAAACAATTTGATCTTTTTGGATCTTGCTTTTAACAAGTGGAATCAGAGCTACATTTGGTCTAGAGTGAATTTTTCCCACAGCTGAGGCAAGGCCCTTCTTAGTACTTTAACCTAGGAGTCAGTAGGCGAATGTTTCTGTGAAGGGCCAGATGGTAAATATTTTAGGCTTTGTGGGCCATCTAGTTTCAGTCCCAACTACTCAGCTCTGTCACTGTAGCATGAAAGCAAACAAAATATTATAGGAAAGAAATGTGTGTGGCTGTATTCCAATAAAACTTTATTTACAAAAATAGGTGGCAGGCTAGATTTGGCTTGGGAGTCATGGTTTGCCTACCCCTGCTTTAATCAATCTACCATATTTTATGAGCTTTTCTCCTCTGGCTATGGGGAACAGGCACTATTCCTGGCCCCGTGTGAATTCCGGGCACTGTTCCTTTGAATCCTTTTGGGTAGTTTCCTCGCTCTCATTTGCTCACCAGTGCTTGGCAAAATATTTGAGGGGAACACACTCTCTGCAAATCTTGGAATTTTTCTCTCTGTGCAGTGCTCTCTTTCCCCAGTACTCTGCTCTGTGAACTGTTCGCACTCTGGTTTCTCTGAACTGTCTCCTCTATTTCCTCAACTTCGACAGTCTGCCCTGCTCTGCCTGGGTTCTCCCTCCCTGCACTGTGGTCTGTAATCTTTTTCCAGAGGGTAAATTGGGGCATTCATAGTTCTCGCCTTCTTTGCTTCCCAGGTCTCAGGTATTGCTATCCTTCTTTGCTTGATGTCCAGCATCTTGGGAGCTGGTCTTTCCAGCATTTTATGTGGAAGGGTAAATCTGGTCCCTGTTATTTTTCTTTTTCTTTTTCTTTTTTTTTTTTTTGCGGTAAACGGGCCTCTCACTCTTGTGGCCTCTCCCGTTGCAGAGCACAGGCTTCAGATGCGCAGGCTCAGCGGCCATGGCTCACAGGCCTAACCGCTCCGCGGCATGTGGGATCTTCCCAGACCAGGGCACGAACCTGTGTCCCCTGCATCGGCAGGCGGACTCTCAACAACTGCGCCACCAGGGAAGCCCTGGTCCCTGTTATTTTATCTTTGCCAGAATATATAGTAATAATGTATACTGTTCATGATACATGAAGCTACATCTTACGTGTTATTTTCCCTAGAACTTGCAAATAGAACTCCCTTCTGTAAGCAGAAATAATCAGCATCAAGCCCATAAATGATGAACTTAGCCATCTGTAAAAATAACCCTATCTTAGAGAATGGTTGGGAAGTAAGTTATTGGAGAAGGCTTGGGGAGTATGCAGGTCCAATCAAGATCACCATAGTATATCCTCAGAAATGAACGGTAACTGAAAAAGCTACAAAATGATCAATTAAGGTATAGCCTGTCTCTCTGAAGAATTTATTAATCATATTTATTTACTATTATTTGAAATCTCAGCCTTTGGCCCTAGATTTGTAACCTCCTTGATGGCAAACGCATGATTCTTTTTCCTCTCTCTTTCAATCTAGCATCTAGCATGGGCATAAGAATATTTTAAAAACTCCTCATGTAATTCTAATGCGCAGCCAGGTGATTTTAATATACCTGCATATTGAGTAACAAGTAACATCTCATATAAGAAACACTCCACTTTAACTGTGGCAATCATAAAAAAAGTTTTTTCATTCAGTAAGTGTTTACTAAAGGCTTTCTATGTACTCAGCACTGAACAGGCGCCCAATGGGTACGGCATAAATATAAGGTACGGTCACTGTTCTCAAAATGCTTACCATCTAGTTGGGGAAACAAAACAAATACATGTGGAACAATTGAGCAAAAACACAAGCTGTGGATAATTAACTCCTAAATGGAATGGACTGACTCTTAGCTATAAAAATGCAGTAAAGCAATAAATCAGTGCAGTCTGAAGTAGTCAAGGCAGGCTTTCTCAAAAAAATTGGTATTTTTCTTCAAATAAAATATTCTGAAAGTACTAAAAAAATGGAAATTCTTGTTAGGGACAGATCTTTTCTTCCTCATTTTAAGATGGATCAATGGAAAATGTGAGAACTAGTTTACACAGTACAGTTGATGTTAATGATTTCCTAAAAAGCGTTTCAGTAGTCAATTTACTTGTCTCTTCAATGTCTGGAAATTCTATTGTTGGCAAATAAAAAATATTTTTTCTCCTAAAATAAGTGTATATGATACCATTATTAGTATGATATATTTTATTTGAGATGAAAAGGGAGGGATATCTAACACCTAAAACTATTTTTTTGTGTGTGGTATGCGGGCCTCTCACTGTTGTGGCCTCTCCCGTTGCAGAGCACAGGGCCTCTCACTGTTGTGGCCTCTCCCTTTGCGGACCACAGGCTCCGGACGCACAGGCCCAGCGGCCATGGCTCACAGGCCCAGCCGCTCCGCGGCATGTGGGATCTTCCTGGACCGGGGCACGAACCCGTGTCCCCTGCATCGGCAGGCGGACTCTCAACCACTGCGCCACCAGGGAAGCCCAACATGTGCCTTTATTAAAAGGAAATATTTAGTCCATATTTTTCTGATTTATTTGACCTAAATAGTGTTTTGTGAAAACTATTCAATTTTTTAAACATGTTTATCTTTCAGAGAGCTTTTAGGTTTATCTATCTACCTACCTACCTATCATCTATCGGAAGACCAAGAAATCTTTTTTTCAGGAGTAGAAGCAGTTAGAGACCCAAAAGATCAGATCAGAAATGTAAGCAGAGCCCTCCTCTTACCCCCATTTCCACTTCCCTCCCAAATGCCATTTGTAAGGCTTGCACTCTTGTTTGGTGGCCTTTGCCTTCTCTGACAATGGTAAGTGGAGTCCTTTTTAAAATAGAAGCAGTGGTGCAGCACATCTTGTTCAAGGAACAGCAGTGTCTAAGGAACATAGTGCCTAATGCCCAAAGCAGCTGTCTGAGTTGCTCACCCTCAAATTGCCTTTGGATAGAAGTAAACAAACTTGGACATCCAATGGAGTATATTTGAAACTAACCTCTGAGGCCATCTATTTTAAGCAGATCGTAATTTTGCAAAAGGCATGGCCCCATTCCAAATGTTTATTTAGTGTTGAATGGTTTCCAATTGGCTGGTTGGTCTGCTTTTTTGATGGTGTTGAAAACATAAGAAAGATACCAATAATAGATGCTGGATTTTCACTCATCTCGGTGTACAGCTATTCATTTTGTTGGGTGCCAGAACAAAAATTCACTGTAGGGAGAGACAGGCAAGTAAGTCTTGCTATATGGCAGCTGGTTTTGTGGCAACCAGTATTACTTCCACCCCTCACACCCCAACGTGAACCTTGTTCAGTGAAGAGCCTTCTAAGGTCCTGCCAGCACAGTTCTTTTTCATGGAATGCATGCTGTGTGCAAAGCACTGGGCTGAGCTTTCTGTACATGATCTCTTTTTGTCCTCACAATGACCATAAGAAGCAGGTATTTTACTGTCATTTTAGAGATGAGGAAACTGCACTTTGGAGACCTCCACCTCTAAGTTTGAAGTGAAGGTTAGACCCAAGGTTTGTCTGAGTCCAGATGTTACTCTTATTTTATTTCAAGAAAGAGCCATATTAACCAGATCCCTGTCCCCCCGGTGCAGGTGCTTATGCCATAGCAATTCTTTTTCCTTCTGCCTATCCCCGATATGAATTTTGGTTCCAGGCTGTGACAAAGTGGATGCCTAGGGATGAATCTTCTTTTATAAGTGGTAGCATTTATAGTCCAAGTGCCAAAGAAAGAGCCCTTCAGGGGATTGTACACGTGACCATATTTTCCTACACATATTTAGAAAGAAAACTAAGAAGCAAAAGCAAAAAACAAACCCACAACTGTTCTTGCATATCATTCACCTCACTTGCCTTTGTGCACCAAATGTCAATTTACTCCTAGAAGAGACTACATGAAAGAGAAACTTGGGTTGAAACTATGGGTTAAATTAATGGCGCCTTGGCTACTGAAATTGGTCCTTGTGTGCAGAAGGGAGATTTACTCAGCCTTGTTCTCTTACCCAATTTTGGGTCTCTTTTACTAAGGCAGATGAATCGTCAATTTTGAGACAGCTCTGAGGACCTTCTGTCCCTAACATCTAGAGTCACCTCCAAATGGCAAGCCATTGTAAATGAAAATACTTACAAGTCACATCCTTCTCTGTGTAATCATCTTGGAATTACTTTCACAGACACAAAGTTCTGCCTCAGTGCAAGTCTTTTCCTCTAAGCAGCACTTTTAAGAACTTGAAGAATTGCTGAAGGTAGGGAGAAATTTTAGGAGATCTAGATTCTAATTAACTTTTCCTCTAATTAACTGTCACCATCCCTTGTAAATGCAACTGAGACTCTCAAAGATAAAGGGAAGTGCTGAGGATGGCAGCAACCCAAGACCAAAAAGCTCACAGAATTCTTCCCCTTCTCAAGATGTTGAAGCAAAAATCATCCCAGGAAAATGGGTGGCATGAGAGGGAAGGGGAGAAGTGGTGATTTTTTAAAACACAGACTGGATGGATGTTATCTTTCTCCACAGAACCAAATAACTTTTTCATATATTAGTGAATACATTTTCTCAGTATCCATCCCCATGACATCTGTACCTTCCTTTCCATGACATTTAATAGTTTACCGCTGGATAGATGATGGTTAAATTTCCCAATGTGCCAATCAGCTCTTCCTGTTTCTTTCCTCTCCTCTCCATTCCTTTTTGTCCGGTAGGCTTATCTTCCCCATGCTCCTGGAATAGACTTTTCAGGTTCTAGTCTGCTCTTCATGGTGTCTGCATTATCCAGCAATGCTCAGTTCTTTCCTCTTTACCTGCTGAAATCCTTCCTCTCCTTTGAGGCATATTTCAAATATCACCTCTCATAAGGAGCTTTATACAAAACAGTCCTCCAGTGAATAGTCACTGATAAATTTTCTTGGTTATTCTTGCCATAGTTAATGGTTTTCACTTTTCCAAAATAGATGGACTTTCCATTTAATTTCAGTCTCTTCTAACTCTCATTCCAACTCTTTCTTCCTGTTTATGGATTATACCACCTGAGTGTGATCTTTCCAGTCAATGAATCTCTCTCTACTTTCCATAATTTTTCTCTTTGACTACTTGACTATTCACTCCAAGACTGTGTTTTGAGATTTCAAGGCCTTTGCTTTGAAATCTCCTTTCTAGCACATTCTCTCATTTTCCTCTTACTCTCTATTTCCATGGTTTCAATCCTAGCACATAGCACAGTCACTTTTACTTCTACTGTAAAGTCCTCTTTTCAACATTTCTCCCCTCTCATTCCTTCTGCATAGTTCACCTTCAAGTGTTGTCCCTCTTCCTTAAATCACTTTTTTTTCTCTCCCTACTGTCGATGATGTGTCCAACTTACCCTAGTTAAGTGTGCTTCTGAGTCAGTGCCTTTCTCCCTCTCCCACCTTCAAACTGCGAGGCAGTTAGTCTTCCTAGACCCGGCCTGGCCTTCTAAAAGCTTCTGCTGCTTCTGGTGAGTACACAGGCTGCATGCTCCCAATGGCCTGTCCCCTCCCGCAGGCCTCATTCTAATGGAGTTAGGATTGACGCCCACCCTCAGAGGAGCCGCACAAGAGCTCAGAGCCTGGGCCAAACATGAGTTCAGCTGTGTCTGAGTTCCACTGCCATGCAGCTGCTCCCCTTCATCTGCTGTGAGTCCCTGGGTACAACCTGCCAAGGCCACTGCCCACCCAGGTTCTTAACCACTTAATGAGATCATTTTTGATTCTGAATTGTCCTTTTGTTTCCTGATGCCTCTTTGAGTTGCTCATTGCCATCTTGTTTGCCCTTCTTTCTGCCTGCACTGGGGCCTTGAGCTCTTCCTGTTTCCTCTCCCCTCTGGACTGCTGCCTCTCATTCTCAGACTGCTTGCCTGGGCTACAGATTCCCTCTGCCTGGTTCATCTTCCCCTTTCTAAGAATATGGTTTGCTCTTGCCTTTACTGTCCACCTAGTCCTTCAGGTCCTGCCTGACTCCCTGGGCTTCTGACTCCCATTGCCAGTACAGGTACTCATCTCAGATCAATTTAATGACTGCATATTGAGCACTTCTTGTATACCATGCATTGTGTAGCTTGCATCAGAGATATAAAAATGAGTAATACAAATACTTGTATTACTCTCAAGGAGTTGACAATCTAAAGTAAGGCCAATTTATTTGTACAAGGCAGACTGTGATAAATTCCCTAAGTGATATTCAGGAAAGTGAAAGATGAAGTTCTGTGTGTGTGTGTGTGTATGTGTGTGTGTGTGTGTGTTGGGTGCAGGGTGGTGGTGATCAGGAGAGTTTGCTTGGAAGAGGTGGCATGTAGTATTGATTTGAACATGGATAGGGTCATAACCAAGGAGATACACGTTTGGACAAAGATTGAAGTTAAGTTTGGCTAGACTTGTAGTAGTATTTCTTAACAGGAAAATATTACTATTTCACAGAAGTCACTACTTCTGTGACTGTCTGGTGACTGGGATGCTAAATGTCCTACTCAGTAAATGACATTGTGACTTCCAGTCACTGAGGCTAAGAAACACAACTCTGACACAATTTCCAAATGCCTTGGGGATTGTACCATCCTCCTGTGCAAACCACCGAACCATGGATATCATACGGGAAAACCCAGAAAGATCTGCTGAACTGAGGAGTTTATGCCTAAGTAGGATTGAGTGAGAAGCTACTAAAAGTCTTTCAGCATGGATGACAGGCTCTAAGATACTCTTTGGAAAGAATTAATACTGCCAGAGTAATACTGGCAGTGAAATAGAGGACAACAAAGAGGAGAGCCTGGATTGGGGGGTGGGAACAGGGGAGAGTCAGAAGCTGTTGAATAATCCAAATGAGGGAAGATAACAAATTATGTTGGATACATAGAGGTCTCCTTCATTAGGGGAGGCAACCATTTGGATGTGGGGGATAAGGGAGAGCGGAGTCAACAGTGAGTCCCGGGTTTTGAACCTGATGGCTAGGAGCACAGAGGTGCCATATACAGAAATAGGGAGGAGGGCAGAAAGAGGACTGGGTTTCAGGGCAAGATGATGAGTTCAGTTTGGAGCCTGTTGTGTTTGTGCAGCCCAGGGGGACATTGAGTGACTGGAGTGGTACCACCAAAGACTAGCAGCTACTTAATGAATACGAATGGTGCTACTTGAAAGGCTATTTTTTAAAGCTCTTTAAAACAAATTGTTTCTCAACTAAGCCCATCACACACAGCCACCCCCTAGTCACTTTGCCTCAGCCAGCCTCCTCATCTTTTCTCTTTTTTCTCCCTTCCTTCCTCCCTCCCTTCCTTCCCTCCTTCCTTCCTTTCTTTCTTCCTTCCTTTCTTTTTCTTTCTCTTTCTTTCTTTCTTTTTTTCTTTCTTTCACATACTTTCTTTCCCTCTTCTTACTTTCTTTCTTAACATTGAACATAAGTAACCTTCATCCCCGTTCAGGTCAGAATGCTCCCCAAATCGAAATCAGCATTTTGAATTAGTGAAAGACTGAGGTTTTTAATAAAATATTAGGTAATGGAGGTACCAGGAATGAACTAAAAAAGATGTAAGCTTTTCTTAATGATTTCAGCTCTATTCCCTGGTGTCTCTCACTGAGGGAAGGTCATGAGCAGCAAGGCACCGGCCCCAGCATCCAGAGTTGCTAAAGCAGGTTTTCTCTGCCAGCAGAGTCCCCGAGGACATTGAATCCGGCTGAGCTGTTCAAGGTTTCATATTCTTCCCCTAAGTAAATTAAATCAGGAGCACATCTCATCACAGAGACCCACACAAAAGCCTGCTATACCTTTTTGGCAAGCAGTGCTTGAAATGGAGCTTTCAGAAATACTAAAAGCCTGCCCCCTCCCGCCATCTGTGTTTGGCTGGGCCAGCTGCATCCGTGGCAGGGGTGGGGGACAGGGCCATGGTGGCCAATTTCATTCACATCTGAGCCAAGTAGAGCCCAAATTTTCTCTCAAATAGAGAAATAGAGCTCAACATTTTCTCTCTTTTGCTCTGTAACTTGGTGTAATTCTTCCCTGAAGCAGCCAGTGACCCAATTGGATATGTGCATGAAGAGAGTGGCTATCTAACCTTCCCCACCACCCCCACAACTTTGAAAGTGCTTTAAATGTGAGGGTAAATGAATACAAATAGGAATGTGTTGGGAAGATACAGTAGGGAAGCCTTCTGTGGCTCTGAGAGAAGATACAAATGCCGGCTCAATTAGAAAATCAATCTTGCTGTCCGGCTGATTGATTGCAGTCCTCTGCTGGAGGTGGGAAGGAGAGTCGAGTCATGACGAGATAATTTTTTCCTATTACTAAGAGGAGGCCTAATGTACCTCTGTAAGCAATTCATCATGAAGAACTTGTTAAAAACATGCCACCTTTTCCCTCTTGTTAATTGAATCTTTGGGAGAGAGGAAGAGGAATAACATAGTTTGCATTTGTGAAAACTTACTGTTTTTTTTTTTCCTAAGGATCCCTGAGTTCTGAGAGGTGATTTAATAACTTTCTTCAAGAAAAATGGAAACATTTTTATAGGGAGGAGGATGGACGTCTGCTCACCACATCCATAGAACACTGGCTTAAGAGACAGGGTTTATATTACTGGAGGAAAGAGTTTACATGTTTGACAATCAGTTCACACTTTTTGGTGTGCAGTGTACTCATCAAAACACACTGTGAGGATAAAGGTCAGATGTTATTCTATTTGCTCAGATGAGGAAATAGGCTGTGAAAGTTTAACCTGAGCAAGACCACATGGATAGCAAACAGAGGAGCCTGGAAGAAAGCAGTCTGTCCTCCAATCCCTTGCATTTCCCACATACTGCTTGGCTTCTAAAGAAAGTCACCGATGGTAGCTGACCAGTTTATGTTTTCTCTCTCTTGCCTCCTATTGGTTCTGTGTTCAGATCTGCTTTTCATGCCCCAGCCTGCATACATCCTTAATCCAGAACATAAGTCTTGATTGAACAGAGTTCTCACAGTTCTGATGTGCATTTGTCACACTTCATTCTTGGAAATGCAAAGCATTCTTGCCTCAGTTGTGGAGTGACATTGACTGTCTCTCTATTGCTTTAATTCTTCTCTTTCATTTGCCATTTCACAAATCCGTATAATGATGCAGCTATAGCTTTATTCCACTAAGGATGATCGCTACTGATTTTTTCCAGCAAAAAAAGCCTCTTAGAAAATGCCTGATGCAACTAAGGTTGGAAAGATTTTAGAAAACTTCCTACCTTGAAGGATACCAAGAAAAAAGAATCCAGGTCTAGGGGATCCCAGAAGAATCTCTCCCATTACTTAGAAACCCTTTCATCAGGTTCTTTCCTGCCCCCCAGTATCTCAATTACTCCCTATGCTTTCACCCCAGGCCTTCCCCCAGCCCATATTGGCCCTTAATCTTGAGCTAAAAAGTTTTCTCTCTCATTTCAGTGAAGTTTTGCAATTCAACCATTTCATGCACTCTTATATGTGGATTACTTTTGTACTATTTAATCATTTCCAAAAAGCCTACAGCCAAGACCGACCAAGCTTATTAGTGAAATGGAACCTCCATTATCTGGGAAGTGTTCATCCCAAACTTCATTTTTTGAGAAACATAGTGAGGCTTGCTTATTAAAATCAAGAGATATTATTTGTTTCAATGGTCAAAGATGGCCAGAATAATGAAATCATGCACATAATTTCAAGATCTCACTTTCTCATTATGGGTATTCACTTCAGCATAATGAACTTACTTATTATATAATGCTACAATCATTAAAATAAATCCTTAAAATTAGACTCAGAGAAGGACGTCAGCCATCATTCCATCAAACTCACGTAACTAAAAGAAAAAGAGGGGTTGTGATTTCTCTAACATCATGTGTATGGAAATCTCTGACCTACAAAGGGAACATATATTTTATAAGGAGCATTTATTTGAGGTACCCGTGTTTTCTCCACTCTGTGATCCTCTAGGTGTGGTGCTACAAGGCAGTGAAATGGCTTGAGTATTGGAAGCAGAAGGAAGAATGACTGACTCCAGAGCCTTTGAGAATGGTGTGTGTGCATGCCTGTGTGTGTGTGTATGTATGTGTGAGAATTTAGGGAGAACAATAAAATTTCTGTGTATTCTTTGCATTGTAGACTTTTACCACAGCTGTGTGGAACTCAGCTTGCATATTTTTGGGTAGAGCTTAATTACTATGATTTTACTTCCTTAGCCAAAGGTCATGCAATTCAACCCAATTTACAAATGTGGAAACTGAGGCTAGAGATGGTAGATCATTTCCCCAAGGTCACACAGATAATTCATGGCAAATCCAGGAGATCATTCCTGTCTAACTTTAAAGCTTGTGCTCTTAACCTGCTATGTACAGTATACTCGGTGTACTTATGAATATAGAAATACTTGAATTTGACAGTGTCTTACAAAATATGTTGCCTGTGGTTTCATGTTTTTACATAATTGTTAAGCTATCTATAAAGAATAAGCTGAAAACTGATGATCGTTTGGGTTTCATTTGTTCTGAGACTTGGTAAAGCTCATGAAATATAGCTAATTCTTAGAAAAGTCTCTCCTTTAATATTGAGGTATAAAAATGTTTAAAATGTATTAACATTCTGAGATAAATCAGCCATGGATTAATGACACGATAATATTTTCAAATGCGCCATAATTTTATGGAGGACTTCACATTTCAGTGATATTTCTTTAAATACAAAGAATTCCATGGAAAGACTTGAGATATGATTCCTACCTCAAGCTTTTGCCTCCTCCTTTCTGCTCTGGTTTTGAGAGACAATTGGAGTTCGCTCACTTTCTGTTATCAGTGACCTTGTAAACATACTTAAGGTAAAAACGATGACAGAATTGACTTGGAGTATTTGAATCTAAGGAGGTGGGGTTTGGCAAAAGTGTAGCCTTTTGAAGAGCAAAACTAGATGACTTTAGGAATCCCTCGTTAATCCCTTGCATTGTCTGCTGGCTTAAAGAGAGAGTCTGAGGGCAATCTTGCTTAGGAAATATTTGTTAACGTTTTTGGAAATGAGAGAGCTCCTTTTGGTTAGACTGGCATTTTCTCCATTTGTGGTTTTCTGTTTATTTCTGAGTAATTCCAGACAGCAATGGTAAGTTAAAAAATCAGGCAACAGACCCTCTGAGTATACTAGTTTTATGCAAATATAGATGGTATTATGAGAAAAGAATGTAGATCACTCCTGAAAAGTAAAATGAAGGTTAAACATTTCCACAAGATCTTTAATCTCAAATGCAACCCAGTCCCCCTTCCTCTCCCGAATCCCATTTGCAATGTTTGTTGTTGACCTGGGAAATCACTAGGAAGAACTGTGGAGGTGTCATGTACCAAATAACTGCTGCAGATGGCCAGACACTTATGTTTATTTTCTCAGTGACTCTTTCCCATCACCAGTGAGTGAGGTAGGAGAGACATCACTGCTCCCATTTCACGGAAGAGTTCACAGAGATGTTAATAACATATTCAATATATGTGAATAGGAAGTGTCACCAGGATTTGACTCTAAGATTGCTTGATTCCAAAGTCCAGCCTCTTTTCACTTTTTACCACAGCACTCTACATTTCATGAACATTTTTAGTGACTATTCTATACTTGCCTCCTTCTTTTAGAAGAGCGAGTGTGAGACTGTAAGGTTTTGGATAAGAGGGTAACACTGAGTAGGCAAGGTAAGATTGAGCCATTTATAGGCTCAACTAGAGATTTCATAAATAGCCACAATTGACAGCTTTCAGCTGTGGACAGATGGCGGTTTTGGCTATAGGATCAGCTCGATTCCTCGAAGGTAATTCTGTGCTACCAGGGTTGGTCTCGTCTGCACTCCTTTGGGCTCGCTCAGCATGGAGTGGGATGGGGAGGAGTCATCTGGCTGGCCTGAATCTTAATATTTCACAAGATCAGAACTGAAATGAAAGGAAAAGTAATATACTTTGTTATTTCCTCTTCTTATAAATATTGCCACAAAGGGACTCGGAATTTAGGTTGAAGAGAAATATATTTGAAATTCCTATCTTCTCTCAGGGATTATTGATACTTGTGGCCAGCAAGGACTCAACTTATTTTGTGATCAGATGTACAGTTGGTAAACGAATTATACTTTAGGCTTGAATTAAACTCATCTTTCCTTCCAACCTGTCCCAAACCTAATTGATCAGGCACCTTTCCACTTTATATTCTTGTTTATTTATATGTTTCACATTCACTTAGACTTAACTCGTCAAAGTGCTGTTTGGCAAGTGGCACTTGATGTCTCCTAGAAGAATTTTGAGGTGATTTTGATAAGATTTAGCTCTTATAATCAGGAAATAGTATTATGCCTGGAGAGAAACAAAGTTCCCAAAGGGCTCTGGGTCAGTTCAAAGCTCCATTCAAAATGGGTTATGGAAGACTGAGTTTAGAAGTGTTCTTTTGTACGATTCACTGCTCTCTGAAAGAGCCAGCAGAGATTGCTGGATGGGGGGTTACTAGACTCCTCAGCTTGGTTTAATGTCTGTTGGCCAGCCACAAATGAACAGATTGATAGACAAACTATTTTATTTACCAAAATGTGTAACAACATGTTTTAGACATTATGTGCTCTGCATACATAGTGGAACATTAAGGATTTAACTACATATAAATTAAAAGCAAATGACTAACTGGTAAATAATACTGGCAACCAAGGGCTATTATATTTAACAAATGAAAAAGTATATTTGAAAATAGTAATCTAAATATCCCACTTGAAAAATGAATACAAAATACAAGACCGAAGGAAACACATGTAAACACACACACACACACACACACACACACACACACACAAATGGGAAATTAACATATGCAAAAAAATTGGTTTTATTAATAGTCAAATGCATGCAAATTAAAACAACGAGATATAATTTTTAAACTAGTAAATTTGCAAAATGATGTTAAAACATTAAATGCTACCAAGAGTTTTTTAAAAAATAATCTGCTGGTTGATTTGCAAACTGGTATAATCTTCCTAGAAATGCATTTAACAATATGAATAACATTCTTAAAAGAGTTCATGTCCTTTCATGCAATAATTTTACTTCTAGGAATCTATCCAAGGTTGTGGGCAAAGATTTATATGCAAAATTGTTATTTTTAATATTGAAAATAAAAAAGCTAACATTTCTAATAATAGAATTAAATTATGGTTAAATAAGTTAGGGTACATTGCATAGGCTATTATTCATTCACTAATGTCACACTATAGCATTTAATGTCATGAGGAAATGCTATTGTATAAATGACAAAAAACAGAAAATGAAACTTTATGATTTCAACTTTGCAAAAATAAAACCAGACACACAAATGCATGAAAAGATATATTTAAGAGAAACCGGTTGTTATCAATGGGTGATGAGAGTGTATGTGATCTTATTTTTATTCTTTATAATTTTTTGCCTTTTAAAATGTTGAGCATGTGTTAATTTTATAATCATAAAACACAATAAATATTCCTTATAGTGATAGAATTCTTTGAATTTCCAATAAGTTAAAGTGGTAGAAGTAATACCTTCATCAAAAACTGAAATGGTGTTTTTTGGGGCCTTGTGATGACCATTAAATAACTTCTTTTTCTTTCTTATACTTTCATGGCAGTAGCATAGCCATCTTTGAAAATGTCTATGAATGAAGTTAAGTATTTTGTCTTCATATAAAAATGATAATCTAGAATAAAAAGCATTCACCCTACTTTGTCAGGAAAGTAAAAACTCCCACATTTCATGTCAGAAGAGTTTTCTGACTTCCGAATATAATTTAGTTGGGAATTTCTTTAGGTACCTTGCTCTTTAGCTTAAAGGGAAAATAGTTTTTTGAATAAGCCAGTTATCTTAATGAAAACATCTTTTCAGAGGCATTTTTCCTATGAGTTTAGACTTCATTGGCTTGATTTATCTATCTCATTAGGTAGAAGGGAGTTTGGATGCACAGCATAAGAAGATATGGTTGAGGAATTGGAAACCTATTACAAACATAATCTCGTCTGGAGAGGCAGCATGACGTGTGGGTGTGGGGTGACTTAAAGCCTAGGGTTGCAGACTTCCCTGGTGGTGCAGTGGTTAAGAATCCGTCTGTCAATGCAGGGGACACGGGTTAGAGCTCTGGTCCAGGAAGATCCCACGTGCCGCGAAGCAACTAAGCCTGTGCGCCACAACTACTGAGCCTGTGCTCTAGAGCCAGCGAGCCACAACTACTGAGCCCGCAGGCCTAGAGCCCGTGCTCCGCAACAAGAGAAGCCACTGCAACAAGAAGCCCATGCACTGCAATGAAGAGTAGCCCCCGCTCACTGCAACTGAAGAAAGCCTGTGCGCAGCAGTGAAGACCCAATGCAGACAAAAATAAATTAATTAATTAATTTTAAAAAGTTAATCTTTAAAAAAGGAGAAGAAACCTAGGGTTGCATTTTAGTTCTGCCACCTTGAAGATGTGTGAGTTTGTTTCATCATGTTGTAGCTCTTGTCTACCTCAGAGGGTTCATGTGAGGAATACATGTAATAATATGGGTGAATTGTTATTTTTATCATACAATCTATGGATGATGGCACTAGAAATTAGGCTCTTATCTTACCTTAATACTGTTGAGTTGGACCTGAAGTTTCTTGGTAGAATTTATTGAATAGTCACTGAAACTTTCAACCCAGGCTTTACAAAGGTCCCTAGAAGTTTTAATTTAAGCCATACCTTTGTTTGCTGGTAGCCATACTGTTTAATTGCTCTGAAAGTCCTGAAGATCAAATATTCTTGAAAATATACTTATTTTTTATATAATACAGTACACTATAAAAGAAATGAAACAGGTCACACATCTGTTTATTTTATAGCCACATCATGTCTGTGTGCACCTTAATTTAAAAATAAATCAACCAACTGAAATGTAATATTTGTGAAGAAAATTGTATATGTCCTCTTATAATTTTGAAAAGTTAGAAAGGGAAACTATTCTGGATCCAGGTGTGCAGTGGAGAAACTGTGTTCTTAGACTGAGGAGCTAGTAGATGGGCTTGCAGAGAGAGACCCTCAGAGGAAGGTGGACTCTGCCTTTGGAGAAAGCAGTTGGCAACTGTGTGTCACAACAATCCCACAACAGGATTTTAAACTTCAGGCAATAGATGTTAGACAACCGCAGCCAAGGGAAACTAAGAGTTATCGGTTTAAATTCATGAAGTGACAAAAACATTTCTAGAAAAAAGAATTAAACCTTTTTTCCTTAATAGCAGACTAGAAAAAATGAAGGTCAGGAATACTCGTGGACCCTGAGGCAGGCCAGATGTAGAGGGAAAACCAGCACCTTTTGGTTGATACTTTATGCTTTCTGTACGTTGAATTTAGCCTTTTTAGTAAGAACTTACGTTCTGTTTAATTTTTGTTCTTACTCAGGTACTATTTCTTTATGATAAGTATAAACTTTATTATTTTCTTAATAAAGACCAATTTTTATGTATAAAACCTCAAGTGGGCCAATATTTATTTTATTCTGTTTAAAAAATGTGAATTGAGAGTAACCACTCAACAAAGAGCATTGTGCCAGTCCAGAGATTCATCATAGCATGAGTGAGCTTCTGGAACAGTTCAGTCTAACAGCTGTTAGGCGGGGGTGAGCAGGACTGAAGAGGAAGGCGAGGTGGCGGAGTTGGAGTGGGGCAGGCTGGCAGGGGAAGTCGGAGTCTGAATAGGGTGGGGCATCCGTGTGAGGGTGGGGGAACTGTGGTAGCATCAGGAGATTGTGTACCTATGGGGAGAATGACCCAGTGAGTACATAAATTAATAATGGTTTTATACTATTTAAGAAGAAAGTTAGAAATGTAGAAAAGGAGAAAAATGGAATGAACCATATGATATTAGAATGGAATTGGAGGTATTGATGTGAACTCATTGTTTCACACACACACATATGCATGCACACACACGCACACACGCATCTTCTAGCTTCCTAGCCCTGGCCACCGAGAGAGCCCCAGAGCACTGACATCCCAGTCACAGCAAGCACACCAAGTGGCCAGATCTTAATTTCTAAGTACCATTCTCTACTAAAAGGAACCATGATGGTTTGGAGAAATGACTGATACCAGGACTGGGCCAGGGAAAGTATAAGAGAAGCCTGGAATATCTTATTGTCCTAGGATGTAGGAAGTGCTCAAAGGATGGTGGGAACATGACGACATAGAAGCCTCTTTGAAGGGATGAACGTGAACGTGGGACAATTTGAACTTCAAAATAGATGATGTTAGTAAAGTATTATAACCCATTGAATAAAATAGGATCCTTGAGTCCATACTAATATATCAGTGGATAAATAAATTGAGAGAAGTGGATGCTGACTAGTGAAAGTAGAAAGAATATTTACATTAGAAAATCACCATTTGGCAACGATTATAGTAGTAACTAAGCCAAGAAACATCTATGCATATTGAAACTAAGTGGGTGAAAGTTTGATGAGGACAAAATATAGTCTCAAAGAAGTACCTACTACAAAGTATTTACGTACTAAGAAAAAAGGGTAACTTGAAGAAACCTGGGAGATACCATCTTAATCCAATTATCAAAGTTAACCTTACCAGAAAAGAGACAAAAGAAATTGTGACCACTTTATAGGAAGGCATGGAAGAACCCAATATCACTTCTCAGACATTACTGCTAAAGATATATAACCTGAGTTATGTAGCAGGCAGACTCACTCAAATTGAGGGACGTTCTACAAATAACTGGGATGCAGTTTTTAAAAGTGTCAAGGGCTTGGATGTTGCAGAAAGCCTGGGGAACTATTCCATGTTGAAGGAGACTAGAGACACAGAGAACTAAATGTTTCAGTCTGCACTGGATCCTTTTGCTATGAAGAACATTATTGGAACAACTGGTTAAAATTGAATAGGGTCTGATATTAGATGATAATGAGGTATCAATGTCTATTTCCTCATTTTGATGGTTTTATTGTAGTTATGTAGAAGAAGATCTATGTCTGGAGGAAGTTTATGCAAAATTGTTGAGGGGTTATATGGTACCATGTTGGTAACTTTAAAATGGTTTAGGAAAAAACAATTTCTGTACTGTGTTTGCAACGTTTTTGTAATTCTGAAATAATTTCAAAATAAAAATTACCTTTAGAATGAAAAAAATGAATAAGAAGAGCCCTCTGCCTTCAGGGAGGCTACTGTATAGTTGGAGGACCAGGACAACAAAGATGAAGTTAGCAGAGTGCAGAGGGAGGCAGTCTGGTGACATGGTTACCCCATGGGCTTTGGAACCAAGCGGCCCGTCTTCAATAGTAGCCCTACCATTACCAGCCAGGAGGCCTTAGGGGGATGGCATAAAGTTTGGGGGACTCAGGTTTCTCCTCTATGAGAAGGGAATGATAACAGTATAACCTTATAGGTAATATGACGTTTATAGAGCACAGGGCAAGTGCATAATAAATGGTAGCAGTTATATTATTATGATTAGTTATTGGTGATTAAGCTCATGGTTATTTTTAGTTAGAGAGCTGCATCTAAATTCTGGCTCTGCCACTTTCTATGTGACCTTGAGCAAGTTCTAAGGCTCAGGTTCTCCACTGAAAACAGAAATAATTAGCATGTTAATAAAAGCCAGTAACAGAGTAGGTATGAGAATTACATAAGATAATACAAAATGCTTAGCACATTATAATCAGTTTATAAATGTGAGTTATTGCCACATAAATACAAGATGAAATATAATAAATTCTATCAGATAAATAAAAAGCATGTGGCAGTTCTGAGGAGAAGGAAAAACCATCTGGTTGGAAGGAGGAGAAGAACACCAGGTTGTAGAATTCTCTGGAACAACTGAGAAGTTTTTACTCTAGTTAAGAGGTGCTAAGGCTAGAAGTAGGAAAGGGTAAAAAGGAGTATGGTGGTCAAGGGAAAAACAGGAGTCAACAGTGATCTCTCAGCATTAATAGACAACATGTAGCCAAGAAAGAAGAGCCAGTGTGGGGAAAAGACATTGGATTAAAGTGTTGAGGGGATGCTGGCAGGCAATGAAAATGGCTCTAGAGAGAAATTTCTTCTCTAGAGCAAAGGAGACTGGAGTGAGCGAGCGTAGAGGCTGAGCTGATGAAGGAAGTCTATGAATGAATGAGGCTTCCAAGGAAGCGTGCTCCATAGAGAGAAGGAAGGAGGAGCCAGGGACAGAAACAAGGAAAGTGCCTTCACTTAGGGAGGGAGAGGCGAAGGTGGGAGGGTTGGGGAGGTGTGAGGGTGGGGAAGAGAGAGAGACGGTGAATGAGTCAGGAAGATGCTAGGTAAGAGACAAGGGAGTAGCTTGCTTCAGAGAAAGAAGGCAGAGGGTTGAAAAGAATAAAGGCTGGGAAAAAGATATTGTATTAGTGGACTTCCCTGGTGGCGCAGTGGTTAAGAATCCGCCTGCCAATTCAGACGACATGGGTTCGAGCCCTGGTCCAGAAGATCCCACATGCCGCACAGCAACTAAGCCCGTGTGCCACAACTACTGAGCCTGCGCTCTAGAGCCCGCGAGCCACAACTACTGAAGCCCGTGTTCCTAGAGGCCGTGCTCTGCAACAAGAGAAACCACCACAATGAGAAGCCCGCGCACTGCAACGAAGAGTAGCCCCCGCTCGCCGCAACTAGAGAAAGCCCGTGAGCAGCAACGAAGACACAAGGCAACCAAAAATAAGTAAATAAATTTATTTAAAAAACCCAAGATACTGTATTAGTTTTAGGTCATTGCTGAGTTACAAGAATGTAGAGTAGACGCCAGCCTCCAAGGGGTTAAGTGGCAAGGAGGGCATATCCGGGTAAGGGGCAGGACTTTGAGGAAACCTCTTGAGGAAATTCTAATGCCAAGGCAGACATATCAAGAAGCAGATTAGCTGTCAGTTTCAAGACCCTCACTTGCCCAGACCTTTCCCAGGCCCTAGGATGTACTAGCAGTGCCTTCCTATGGTTATGTAATCTGTAAAACTTAACACATGTAAGATGTTCGACTTAGTCTGTTCAGGCTGCTTTAACAAAGTTCCACAGACTGGGTGGCTTAAATAACAGAAATGTATTTATCACAGTTTTGAAGGCTGGGAAGTCTGATGTCAGAGTGCCAACGTGGTCAGGTAGAGCCCTCTTCCTGGTTTGCAGGCAGTGTCTTCTCTCCCTATGTCCTCACAAGGTGGGGGGAGTGGGGAGTTGGAGGAGAAAGGGAGAAAGATCCTCTTATACAAAAGCATTAGTTTCATCAGGAGGTCCCCACCCTCATGACCTAATCTAGCCCTAATTACTCCCAAAGGACTAGTCTCCAAATACCATCATATTGGGGATTAGGCTTTCAACATATGAATTTTGGAGGAAGACAAACATTCAGTCCATAGCAATATTTAAGTGCAGTCAGTTAAGACTACTGTATCTTTCTATTCAGGCCCTCCTTTACTCACAGTTCCCCTGTGGTTGTGAATGGCATTTGAGTATCTGCTTAGGGAACTAGAGTTAGGGTTTAAGGGGGATACACTGTGTGGTTCACATAGAGTTAATATATAGTTAAGCTACTACTAATAGTCTTGGGAGTTCTCCCTCCGCCACTGGGGCTGACTCATCCAGCAATGACACCAAGTGTGAATGTGTCTTTTGACACCTGGCATTAGGAAAAATATGGAGGAGAAAAGGTTTGAAATGTACAGAGCCAGAAGCTAGTGTGTGAAACGTCCTTTTAATTATGAGATATGTAAAATTGCAAGAAGAGGATCTGGTTCTTGTCAAGGCCCAGTCAAAATGCAAATTCTTTCCTATCAGATAAGATAACCTAAAATTCATAATATACCACTGTGATGAGACATCAAAGGCAAACTGGTTAATGGGTGTTGTCAGTTCAAAGAAGATTTAAGATTAGTCATAGCACACACACACACACACACACACACAATTTTAAATGTTCTAAATTTTTTAGCTCACAAACGAAGGAAATTTGATGAGATTTTTATAAATTTGAGGAAAAAAATTCTACAGATTTTCATATTACCAATAATGGTGTGGGAAGCTAAAACTTTTCTAAACTATAAAAATGAACACATTTTAAAAAAATTAACGATGCTGAAAAACATTGAATCCTTGCCAAATAAAGAAGCAATCAAAGAGAATGCAGGTAAAAAACGAGGGAGGAAATGTTGTAGAGGCCAGACAGTTAATAAATTAAAATATTACATTATTTTTTAATTGTAGTATTTTTTTAAAAAATTATAATTTGTTGCATTTTTTCTCATTCTAAATAAATATTCACTTGCGTACTTAACTTTTTATTTATAAGTTTGAATTCTTTATTTTAAAGAGCCCTCCTGCCCCCAAATTGTATAACCTGCAGGCCCCGCAAAACCTGGATCCCCCCTCGTATAACAGCAGGGTTTTTTCCTGAAGGTTTACTCATGTTTGAACAGAAATAGCTAGGATGTCAGCTTTTGGCTAAAATAGGTATTAAATATTTCATTAATAGTAATTTTTAGACTAGGGATGACTTGAGCATTTTGTGCAGAAGAGAAGGAGCTATCTGTAAGGGAAAGATGGAAATACCACGATAACTGGGACACTTGTTGGAGCAGATCTCATTTTGTGGAAAGGAATAGATTAGACAGAATAGAGAGAACAGCTTTCAAAGGAAGGTACACACAGCAGTGAAGAAGGAAAGAGAGGGAGTGGACTCTGAATTAGTGTGGAGGGGCGTTGGGGGAGTTCTAGTCCCGTGACCCGAATCTTCTAGCTCATGAAGGAGGCCAGGTTATCACCTCAAGTACCAAGGGAGGGTGGTTTGAGGGGTTTCCAAAGCCTGAGCGTCACTAAGAACTGTTTTGCAAAATGAAACTGTGAAACAGCAGTGATGGACCTGCTCTCATCCAAACTCTGCCTATTAGTCCCAAGACACTGTACCCAGAGACCATCCCACGGTCTTGACAGTATCTGTCTAAGGCGAAGACAGAGTTTGGGGATAGCCCTATACTTTTACCTATTCTAGTGTCAGACTGATCAGAGGGTAAATCTGAGGTAATAACGCAAGGTTGGTAAGGAGACAGTCAGATGGGGAACTTGAGTTGTTGCCTAGAGGAAAGACACAGGGTTTATTTATATATGGCCTTATTCCACACAGGATATAAGGCAGCTTACAAGAATGCATGCAGTAAAATAGCAAGATGTGGTCCATAAATAAAAAATCAAGGCTGGCAAAAGCATAAAATATGGAAGAGAAGACTTCAGATGTGGCTTGTCAGGTGTCTTCAGGTGACTGAAATGTTGCCATGTGGATGCACGTTTAGGGTTATTTGGTTCAAGATCGGGGAGAAGAGATACAGTGAGGCACGTATCAGCACAACATAAGGCAGAACTTTCTAAGAAGTGCAGCTGCTTCACAATGGAATGGAGGTCACAAGCTCTTCCTCCATCACAAGACGCATTTAAACAGAGCTAGGTAGCTCCTTTTTGGCCTGCTATGAGATCCAGCTTATGCAGTGGGTAGACTGGCCCCTGACATGCACTTAAGGTCAGCATGTAATGATTGTATGAAAGGAACGGTTCTAAACAATGCACTATAAGGAATGAACTATTCTAACATACTCCACACAGTAATAAAAACTTGTCAACAGTCATACTGAGTATTTGTATGACCTGCAGTATTGTTGCCCACCTTTGAGTGCCCTTGTAAATTGTAATCCCAAAATTTCCGAAGCAGAAATGAGTAAGCTCCAAATGGGAGGAGGGGTGGAGTGAGAAGTTCGTGGGTTATATCAGCTTCATCGTTCTCCTACTCTCCGAGTCGCCATTGGCAGTTTGCAGAGCTAGTGGTATCCCTCCACACAACATGCAACAACAATGGCTCTTGTTTCCTATCATCTGTCAAGCCCAGTGCTAGACCCTGGGGAGAAATAGTATGCCAAAAAGACATAGTCCCAGCTTCTACGGTGATTGTTGCTTAGTGGGGAAATGACATTAGTAAAAATAATCACCTCTATATACTTATAAAGTCTGATAGGCATTATGAAGAAAGAGAAAAGTACTCTAGGAGAGTGGATAGCTGTAATACCTGCTATAGCATGAAAGAAGGACATGTTTTTGTATATCATCAGATGTAGGAAAGTGTGGGGCAGGGATGGGAGTCCAGAGCAAAGGTGTTTCAGGCTGAGGGGATGATGTGAGCAAAGGCTAAGAAACATGAGGGAGCATTTGAGGAATTGCATGGCCAGAGTGGCATGAGTCCAGGAGGGAGGATCCAGGCTGTGCTCAGAGGACGTTTATAGTCATCCTAATGGTGAGGGAAGCCCTTTGGTTTTACTGGGGGAGAAATCGATCATATTGGTGTTTTGCTGTTTTGTGTGTGTGTGTGTATGAAATCATTTTAGCTTTAGTGCAGGGTTTAGATTGGGGAGTGGGGCAAGAATAGACATGGGGAGACCATTCTGTAGGCTGCATGAGGACTCAGGGTAAGAGATGGCAGTGATTTGGGGAAGGATTGTGGTGGCAAAGATGGAGAGAAGTGAAGGTTTCCTAAAAGTGAGTGTGAGATAAGAATGGGCAGGGTTTGGTGATGGATTAGATGGGAGGTAAAGGTGAAAGAGAGGAAGTGTTATCAAAGACAACTCCCGCAACTCGGCAGGTGAGTGTTCCATTCACTGAAAGGGTGCATCGATAGGGCTGGTCTGAGACACTGGCTGAAAGGAAACAGAGATCTTCTCACCTTACCTGGTTCAGGGTTAGAAAAGGCAGCCAGTTCAACTGGTTCAAATTCAGTTCAACTCAGTGCCATTGCATCCTATCCAGTTCAGTTAGATTCATCTTACGGAGCAGCTACGAAATAAGGCTCTGTGAGTGATCCAGACAAGTGTGAGTGGCTTTCAAGGTGGTTGCATGGTCATCTCTTGTATTGGCCACGTAACCAGTGGCTGTCCACATAACCAAAGCTCCCCACACAAAGTGCAAAGTGCCTACAGAGAAGAGATGAAATGTCGCCAGACTACAGCAGTTAGTGCCCCCTACAGAAGTCTTGACTGACTTCCAAGAGGATTGGACTTTTTCTAAAAATGGAGATAAGACTCTATAGGGTGCCTTTGAGGTTATTGGGCAAGGGGTGAGATGAACATGGAAGAACCTCCAAGTTCCCTTTGTTGCTCTACACTGACCAAGCCCTGGGGATTGGAGTATGTATACTTGTTCTTAGTGCTGATTCCCTCTCAGGCTGCTAGGTGCTTCCTGAGGGATCCTGTGCTTGTGTCCTCACTTCCGTGGATAGTAACTAATCTCTAATGATCCCATCTGTATTTTACAACAGCTAATTGAAAAGTGTCTGATAGCTGGGAATTTTCTGACAAAGGTGGTGGGCAAATCTAGTCTATGTATTGAGCATCTGGGGATGCTGGTTCTAGCTGCATCACTGCCCAAGGTTACAAGTGGAAAGCAGGAGCCCCAGCTTCCTCTCTCCACCTCCAGCCATGTCAGGCAGCCTTATGCCCCTTCCTCATGACCCCTAATGTTCCATCTCCCAAAATGCTACTAACACCCCCCCTCCAGACTCCACTCAGAATCTCAGGGTAAATACCATTGTCTAAATACAAATACTTTTGGGGGAACTCATGTACTTTATCTAATTCTGGGTCTTAATAATACTGACTAACCCTTGCACACTCAACTCCACTTTCAAAATGTGATTCTCTAAGTGTTTCATTTAATGCCCATACAACTTTGTGGGGTATTATCATTATAATCATCCCCAGGAGGGCTAAGCTACTTACCCAAAGTCAGACCACTATGTAGCGGTTGAGCTGGGACTCTGCATTTCATGCTCTCACCCCTCTACCAGTTGTTCCCTCTGAATAAAGCAAACAGATCTGTGTTGGGAGGGGGAGCTTGAAAATGTGAGGAGAGGATTTTCCCATTATCCCTTGAAGTCACACGACATAAGCAGCTGTCAAGTTCTCCCCACTTAATGGTAGTCCAGCTGTCAGCACAATGGCTAAGAGTACAGGATGTGAAGGGAGATAGTCCTGTATTCGAATACTGACCTTTAACCTCCTGTATGTGACCTTGAGCAAATTATTACAAACTGGGACAGTACAAAAAGGGACAGCCATCATAGGGCTTTGTAAGGAATAAGTGAATTAACATATATGTATACATATACATATAGATATACACACAAATACATATATGCCATAGTTTCTGAAACATAGTAAATCCTTTAAAAGTATTATTGTGGTGGCAGTGTTTTTGTAGTTTTATTCCAGAGCCCAACTTTCAAGTTGACCTCAATTTGAACAGGGGAGGCAAATAACTTTGAAGTGCTTTTTTGCTCCAGGTTGGTTGGAAATGGCTGACTAGAATATTGTGTTGAGAAGGATTCTGAGGTTTACTCTGAGATCAGCTGAAATTAATTAGTGTTCCTATATGTGAGCTGTGTAATTTCACCCTTTCTTGAGACTCATTTGCAGCATCTGTCAGTCTGTGCCTTTGCTTCTCAACCTGATTGTCTGCCTTAAGCATTTGCTCATTTTTTTGGTCAGGACCAGTCCAGCTATGTTCAGACTAAGTGCAGTTTCCAGCTCACAGGGGCACTGCCTGCTTGGGTGAGAGCAAAGAGTTTAATGAACAGGAGCTATGTATGGATGGGTTCTGACAAGAGGGGTTAGCAGGCTGGGGATTCAAAAATAACTACACTGCAGCAACTCTGGGTGAGCAACACATGCTATATATTTCCATCCAAATAAAAGGCATTTATTTTGAAGACTCTGGAACAGCTGTAACTTGAGATTCCCACAAATGCTTGGAAAACTGTCAGTCCTTTCTGAGTGGCAGTAGATATAGAAGCAAGAATGCCAGTAAGAATGTAAAACTGATTCTGAGAAACAGGGCCTGGATTAGGCTTCCAAGAAGCCAGCATTCTTTAGCACTGATCTGGCTTTCAAGTGCTTTGGGGACAGTATTTTTATGAAGCTTACTGATTAAACATTTGCTGATCTCTCTCCTGGAAGAATTAGAGATATACAATAATTATTATGAATGATCTCTTAGAGTAGGGCTTATCAAATATTCCATTCTGTGATCTGCAGAGAATTCTAACAGTGTGCTATGTTTTTCTTTTGCTCCTACCAAATTCATCAATGTCTCAGGTCATTATTTGTCTGATCACAACAACATGCATTCATGAATATGTATCACCTAAAATCCTGCAATTTTATGTATTAATTTGCTCATGTCTTTAGGTGTTTATAGCAATTAAATGAGACCTTGATAAATTTAGAGGAAATAAAAAAAACTTTGATATTATGAGTGCTTATGTGATTGAACTGCAGGCTCTGAGATAAATTATATTTTGTGCAACTATTAACTCATTTATTGGTTTATTAAATATTTTCCCATTTGGTTACATTTCTTCTTAGGAAATAAGCAGTCTCTTCTTTTATTTTTTTTATTTTTATTTTTTTTGCGGTACGCGGGCCTCTCACTGTTGTGGTCTCTCCGGCTGCGGAGCACAGGCTCCGGACGCGCAGGCTCAGCGGCCACGGCTCACGGGCCCAGCCGCTCCACGGCACGTGGGATCTTCCCAGACCAGGGTACGAACCCGTGTCCCCTGCATCGGCAGGTGGACTCTCAACCACTGTGCCACCAGGGAAGCCCAAGCAGTCTCTTCTTGACTGCATTGTTTGACCCTCTTCTTTTGTTCATTTTAGCTTGTGAATTCAACTAATCCTTAACATGGCTAATGTGAATTAATACTGTCCTATTGGGTATCTATCAGGGAGTCTGGAAATTTATTTGCAGTGGGTCAGGGCAGCCACAGGGCAGGCTGCTCAGGGGTCAGAGTTCTGTCACAGTCCCACCAAGTAGGAGGGGACCCAGGTGGAGAAGGGATCCAGTGATAGCAGAGGTCACCAGTGGAGAAGGGGCCAGTGACAAAGATTTCTGGCTACCTGAGAAAGAAAAGTTGGGAGTTGCGACAGCCCTGCCAAGCACAGTGGTGGGTAATTACAATGGTGGTGTTCCAAAGGTAGGGCTTGGTAGCATAGGGATTTGAAATGGGGTCCAGAGAAAAAGCACCATCCTGGGAACTGGGACATGCCAGGGTGGAAATGGCATGAAGGTCCAAAGGAATGAGAGTGGCAGTAACTTGGTACCAGTCTACAACTCCAGGAAGGGATGGGGTGGGGTTGCCAGATTTAACAAATAAAGCAATTATACTCCAATAAAGATGTTAAAAAAAAAAAAAAAAAAAAAAAAGATACAGGACATCGAGTTAAATCCAAATTTCAGATAAACAAAGAGTACTTTTAGAACCAGTATGTCCCATGCACTATCTGGGCATACTCATACTAAAAATTTATTTATTGTTTTTCTGAAATTCAGATTTACCTAGGCATCCTGTATTTTATCTGGCAGGCCTAGGTGTGTATAGGGGACACTGGTCAGCACTTGTGTGCTTGAGGAAGCCTCACTTATCTGGGAATGATGGTGGGGCTGGCTGGAGGGAGGCTGGCGGTGGGGAGAGTGAGATGGAGCAGGGCTAACATGTGTCTATGTGTGTGACAGAGAGAGAAAGAAAGAGGGACTAAGAGACTAATCCTGAATAATTATATGTTAGCTTTAAGACCCACTTATTTCCATAATTTCTCATTACTTTTGGGGGGGGAGGGGTTTGTTTTGCTTTGCAAGCACAAAGTTGCACTTGGCCTTTGTCAGAGACAGGATATTTGTTGGTTTGTAACATGAAACTGGCAAAGCTGTGTATACCCAAAGCAGTGCCATCTCATTGAGAATGAAAATTTCAATCCTCCGAAACGGTTGTCTAGATTACAGTGAACACATGAATATTTGGAAACATCTGGATGATTGCTATCCTTTGCATAAAAAGCCACATGACTGACTATATTTTTCCATTTTTACCCAGATATTTTGGAATAATGTAGACAGCCAAAGGGGCTCATCTCCAAGAGAGAATACATAATCATCATGAGGTAGGAAATTTTCAAAACTACTTCTTGACTTTTTTCAGTCTTTTTGATTTGCCTTTATGCCTTCTAATTATTTTATTGATCTTTGGTTCCTATCCTACCCCCTGCCCAGTGCCAAGCACAGTGCTTGGCACAGAGTAGATGCTGAATAAACTTTTTAAATGAATACATGGTTTAATGTATATATTATTCTTAAATAATTTAACCTCCAGTACAGAGATTATACTAAGGATTGAAAAACTATTTATTTAAAAAGGAAGAGAACACATATGATTGACTGCACACTATGAGACAGGAACTTGGCCAGACAATATATATTATGTGTCTATGTACATATACACACATGTATGTAGATATATATATACATACTATTGCAGTCACCTTGTGAGTAACATTAGTAGGGCCATTATACATTTGCATAGACACAGAAGTCAAGTGGATTGTGAAGATCCTCTTCTAATAAGAAGTAGGGCAGGGATATGAACCCTCATCTGTCTGAACTGAAATTGATTCCCCTGATTCCATGCAGACTTCCTGGACTAATCTGAAGTCATTGTTCATGTTTTGGGAGGTCTCATATCACTTTGAGAATTTGACGAAAGCAAGATTCCTCTCCCAGAAACATGAACATAGAAAGGAATATTCCCGATTTACAAGCACTGTGGGTTCATCAAGCATCCCGGATTAAGGACCTCATAATTAGGATTCAGATTTCTTCCCACAGAGTCAGGGCTGAAGATTGGAATCAGCCTGAAACTGGTGTGGTCACAGCCCAGTTCTCTGACAGCCTGTCCACGAACCTTCCCTCATGGAGGAGAAAGGATCATTTATCTTCTTTTCATACAAGATCTGCTCAACCCTCAGAGAGCTAACGTGCTTCTTTCATTCCTGTTGGGATTACATAGTTCTACCAGTAAATGTATATACTATACTTTATATTCAATATATTCATATTCAAAAAATATAGATTTTCTAATTCCTACTTTTCCTCATTTAGTAATTAGAACATTAATAGATAATAGTCACCCAAATAAAATTGTGTCAGGTGCCAGAAGCACAGCAGTGAACAAAACAAATGTAGTCCCTGCCCAGAGGCAGAGTCAGCATGAAGCTAAAGAAGATTAAGCTTTGTGTCCCCACCAGCTCAGCCCCTTTTGAGGTCCTGGGAGAGGCCTGAGGAAAGTGTTCACACAATTGATTATAAGTTTTTTGTAAAATGTGCACAGTAAGGTACTTTTGTATTGTTTTTCTTAAAGAGCCAGTCCCCTCCCCCAAGGGTACAAGCTCAGGGGCCTGCATCTGCCCCATCGCTATCCTCATGGAGCTTAGAGAGGAAGGGTTGACAGTTGATGGATGAGTAGTTGCAAGACTGATGGATCTCAGGGTTGGGGGAGGGCTGGGTAGCTACTGCAAGGGGATTTAGTCTTTTGGCGGGTGACCATTTAAGCTGAGACCTGAAGGATGAATGTTTGGTTTTGTTTGTGTGTCAAGGAAGGAGCTTCATTAACAGGTGGGGAGGACTGTGGGTGACAAGGCCCTGGGCCAGGAGGGGGCAGGGCTGGTTTGAGGCCTGTACTGGGGACCCCATGGCTGTTGGGCATGGAGAGTGAGGGGAGAGTGATAGGTGAGGAAGCTGAATAGAAGAGTGAGCAGTGTCCCTGGGACCCTGCAGGGCCTGTTAAGCATTTTGAACTTTATTCTAAGGACGGTGAGAAGCTGCTGAAAGGGAGTTACATGATCAGATTTGCATGCTAAGAAAACACTCTGGTTGTAGGGTGGAGAATAGATTTTTTTATTTTGTTTTGTTTTGTTTTGAACTTCTAGAAACACTGCTTGGATCACAGCTGTGACTTGATTAAACAAGTGAAATATTCCTTGGTGAGGTGAGGGGAAATAATTCTCTCAAAGGCCATACACCTCAGTATGTGAGAGGACAGAACACCCCAGCCAGCATCTGACATACTGAATCAGAAGGACAGGTGAATCAGGGCAACAGGGAACAAGCTAGGATATCTGTGCTGTTGGTGGGTGTGTGTAGTGTGTGGCTTTTCTGGCACCCTTCATTCTTTCTCCATCACAGTTGACATCAGGTTGGAAGCAGTGAGGATTGAGGGAGACTATAGAAAACCAAACATCTCGAATCAACAGCTTGTGATGAGGATAAAGGTGGTGTCAATGCTAGTGTCAAAAATCATGGCTCTCTTTAAGAAGCCTTTAGAGCAAAAGTGAGTTTGCATGTGGAAGGGCCAGTAAAAACTGGTTCATCTAGCAGACTGCATTCAGCAGGTTTCCAAACTTCACCAGGCCGGTTGCTCTCACCTCTTTCCAGTAGCTTCCTCGATTCCTTACCTGGTTAGGCTGTTTTTGCTCCAGACTTTGCTCTCCTACTCTTCCTCTGGAATTGTTCATAGTTTGTTACTATCAGAGAGAAACCCTGATATTCGCTTTGTCCAGCGGTGACTCTGCCTGTGAGATGCTATTGCATGGGATGTGACAGAAAGATGCCTCACAGATTAGAGTTGCACAGGGGTCTGAAGACATTGTTTGAGGACCTGCATCCTAGCCCTCCTCGACAGCACAAAATCAGTTCAGCAAAATTCAGCCACTGAAGTCCAGCTCAGTGGTCCTGGCTGAACAAGGAGCATGGTAATAATTCTTAACAGGGTGTATTTATTAAGTGAAGGAATTATAGAATACATTTCAGATGAAAAAGAAGTGTTCACGCTTCAAGGGTAATGATCACTTGTCCATAAAACTAATAGATATACATTTCGTTTGTGATGATGCTAGATAAATAAGGAGTTAAGACATTTTAAGAATTACAATAGCGTTTCTTATCTGCCTGCATTAAATCAAGCTCAAGAAACTAATGCAAACTCCACATTGCCTATAGTCTAATACAAACTATCAGCATCTAGGGTTAAAAAACTTCTGGGAAATCAGGAGTAAGGCTTTCAGTGTTCCCACCATCTATCAGTCTGGAAAGCTTTTCCTACTTTTTCTATTTGGGGGAGGCATTTTAGATTTGTGTACCTGTCAACTTGAGCGAGGGGTTGAAGAAGAAATTCAAAGGAAGGAAAAGGAGCCGATGATCACTGTCCTTGGGGGTGAGGCGGCGATGGGGAGAGCAAAGGCTGGGGAACTGGAAGGGCATGATGGGGAAGGGCGGTGTGGCTGCTGTCAGCTCTAACCTGTTTCCTTCACTCCCGGGGAACCGCCCCTTTCCCTGATCTCGGAAACAATGACGCTGCCTTGGAGCTCCTTTGCAGCCAACCCACACTGAATGATAGCTGTCCCTGCCGTTTTCTTAAATGTCACCGGAGGAAGACATTTTCTCTTCCCTGGAGTACACATGCTCTGCTCATGGATAAGTGGACGCTTGATCCCATTTTCACACTTTCCAAAAATGGGTCACCGATGAGTCACAATTTTGTCAACTTCTCTGATATGAGAAGCCATACATGGAAGTATACAGAAATGATTTCTTTAATGTGATGTCCTTTCTATGTGGCAGTAAAATGACTTTCCTACCATCAGGAGAAACGTGTGCTCTGAATTATTTTTATAGCCATAAAGGCAGATCTGTAAAATGCTGTCTGTACCTGATAGCTCTGCTTTTATTGATTCTATTCAGAATTATATCATTCCTTGAAATGCTGGGGAACGGGAAAAGAGAACAAGTATATGTTGGTGGTCTGTGTGTGCTTTACAGAATTAGTTGGTGTGAATTATAATTCCTGAACCCTGTTGTCCAAGCAATATAACTTTTCACATATTCTAAAATAGCTTAATTCCTATTTGGGGCCCCTGTCTAGTGCCAAGAACTTAGTCTCAGTTAATTCAGAGCTTCTGACCCTGTTTTCCTTGGAGTGATATCTAAGCTCTTGAGGAACAGTTGCTGATATATTTCCAGCATGGGGCTCTTGGATGTTGGAGAGGGGTTTGGTGTTCGGTCCTCAGCACCATATAAGTCCTACCAGACTGAAAAGCGAAGTGACCCACATACCCAACCAGCTGCTGGGTTGTCCCTTATTTCCATTCACAAGGTCTTTTTTTGTTGCTCCTGGTCATTTTGCTCCTTTTGAGTCACTCTGGGGCGTGGGGACCCTGTGAGGCTGTAGGAGTCCAGAACTACTTATTTTATCTTGACTGTAACCCTGGGTATATGAAATATTGTTTTCCATTATGAAGCAGGGGAAATGAGATTCAGAGTAACTAAGACCTTGCCCAGATTAGCAGAGCACAATCTGCTTTCCAGAGCTTCCTTCATTATAGTGACTACCTGTCCAGCTTTATCCTCCCACTTCTAAGAAGCCTCTTCTTATCACCTGAGAATAATGTCTACCTCCCTAGGAATTTCACAGCCTTTGCTGTGGTCAAACCTTTGGGATGACATTTAACCATCACATACCGCTTTATATGCTAGTTATCTGTGCACATGTCAAGATAGCCCTAATTAGACTGTGGCTTTGAGAAGGCAAAGACCATTTCTTATGTTTTTCTCCATCTCTTTCACTAGTACCACACTATGTACATGCCAAATGCTCAATATATGTTTGATTAGAATAGAAATGATATGTTAATAAATAAATTAGTAAATGGATGAATGTTTACTCCCTATAACCATTTGTTCTGTTTCTGTGTTTAGACTGTGATTATACCCTAGTTAACAATATAGTATAGCCCATAGACATCTACTCTTGCCCTGACCTTTTAACTCAACTGTCCCTAATCTATACAATACCCTGGAGAGCATATAGATCCAGCAATGGTGCGGCTTTATCGCAGGCTTTTCCTGCTCTGCCTACAGAATCTACTGGTCCCCCCACCTCCCTGACTGTTGATTCTAATTTTCTGACTCCATGCCCAGGATCTAGATATAGGCCTCAGCTTCCTCCTTTGTTAAGACATGTCATTTAGACCCTTACTTTTCTCATTGACTTTGGGAGGACCTGCTGCCCTGTCACAGGATTGACTCTCAACTCTACATGTTCCCTTGATTGTCTTGGGAGACTCTAGGCACAGTCAGTGCCTACGCTGTCATCAGCCTGTGGTTGTCTTCACCAGTGTCCTCATCTTCCCAGAGGACGGAAGGATTATTATACTGGGGACATCGGAATAAATCCCAGTAACTATCCATTCATTCAAGAACAGAAGTCCAATTCGATTTTAATTATTTTAATTAGAAAACAGTTTAGATTAATATCTATAGTGAAAAGGAGGAAACGGTATGCTTTCCTATATATTCTATGGCAAAGTTTAATGCTCAGGGTTAATCCCCACCAAGCCATCAGGTCTATTGGTTGTAATGGATAGAAATTTAATTCAAATTAATTTCAGCCAAAGAAAAGAACTAATTGTCTATGTAATTGCAAAGTCTGGGGCTTCAGGCACAGTGGGATCCAGGTGATATCTGACTCTTTTATAAAAATCTATTGACTCTGTTTTCCTTTGTTTTGGCCCCCAACAATGTCTGGTTTGGGTGCTCCTTTCATCTTGCAATCTCAGAGGCAGAGAGGTCCTTTTTATCTCAGCATCCTATTAATTCCAAAAAAGTACTCTGATTGCCACTGTTTGGGTTGTATCTACAGTTAGACTCTGATCAGCTTGGATCATGTGTCTCCCTCTATAGTTGTCAGTGCAGGACCCTATGATTGTGAACCTCTCTAGAGTCACATGAAGTAAGGAAAAGGCAGATTCCAAAATGAAGCAATGGAGCAAAGAGCAAAAAACCCAACCAATGCCCACTGTTTGGCAAGTGGGAATTTATGAGTTAGGTCCTTTGTAGCACTTCCTTTGCCATGTAAAGTGAATCCATGCCCTAGAAAGGGCTATAGGGCTAACATCTCTTATTAAGTTCAGGCCCTGTGCTGAGTACATTAAATGCATCATATTCTTAGCTCTTACTGGATTCAGCCCTCTTAGGAGTCATACATCGCCCAACAGGCTGAACTAGGCCTCATGTAAAAGGAGAGCCCTTACTTCCTAAGCATTCACAGCTCCCATTTCACACACTGCTCTTGCTCTCTTTCTTCTGACCTCCCCCAGTGTCTATTCCATCACTTACCAGTCCATTTTGGTTATACCAATTGGCCATCTCCCAAAGCTTCCAGCCTACTCTGCCCTTCTGGCTGATGGCTCCAAGCACAGGAGACCCCACCCATGTTGACTTACTCTGTGGACCATTCACACTGAGCTTTCAAGGTGCCCTATCATGGTATATTTGTTAGTTCCACACAGCTGGCATTCTCTGAGGTAGATAGAGTCATCCCAATTTCTCATCTGAAGACGCAGAGATTCCAAGAAGTAAAAGACCTTTTCCAAAGACATATATCTAGACGTAGTTAACTGAATATGGAGTTAAACCCAAAGCCTGATTATGAATTCACCAGACACTAACTATGTTAGGTTAATATGCATGAAACACTTGTAAGTCCTTGCAAATTTGGCAAGTCAAGATAGAATTTTTGGTCTAGTCAATAAAGATATTGCAGCTTGGTGATATTTCTAGGTGATGCTCTTGCCTGAATTTTGAGTTGAGAAAAGAAAAACAAAATTTAAGAATACAAGGAAACAGATTCACTGTGAAGGTTTGTGCTGTTTCTGAGAATGGAGCTTCCCAGAATTGTGCAGTACACAACATAAACAACATTGCATAGTAGCCCTGCAAGGAAAGGAATAATTAGAAACTTAATTTAAAATAAATCACCATTTAAATTATATGATTTGCTTAAAGAAAGTTAAGCTTAAGGCTTACTTGTGTTATATATGTATGTCTGTATATTAAAATTCAAAGTAACAGCATTATATCTGTTATCTGCTTGAGCCCTGCAATTTCTCATATCTGATGCCTTTGCCCATAGGGTGTCAGATTGTTGATTCTCTGCAAAGGCGTGGCTTTCTGATTCTAAGGATAAAAACTATATAAGCATCAGAATCCAAAGGCTTCTTTTATTTCAAACAGCTCTTAACATTTTGACAAGTTAAGCACAAATGAATCATAAATGTACAGATTAAATTTCTCTTGGAATACAAATGGGTTTAAAACAGAGGAAGAAAAAGTGGTTGGTCCAATGCATCCATATTTTGCTGAGTCAAGAACTTTCAAAAAAGAGCCTAGTGTTTGAAAAATCTAAATAGGCCCTAATAAAACCACAAATGTGAATATTTCCATATTTTAGTATTCTGTTTCCATTTCAAAGTCAAAATAGTTTAATGAGCACGTTTAGAAAGAAATTCTCTCCCTTTCCCTAATTAGTGGTTTTTCTTGTCTGGCATCCTTTATAGTTTTACTTGAATTTCTTTACTTTATCATCTGTAGTCAAATAAAAACATAAGCTGACTCTGCCTGATGAACTGCTTCTGTGTGACTGCTTCTGTGTGGGCTCCATGGTTTACCTAGACAAGAACCTTCTCTGCTTGTTTCAACCACCACATAACAGGAACACTTATTACTTGGGTCACTGAGCAAAAACCATCAACAAGACACATTTACAAGAATGGCCATCATCAAAAAATCTACAAACAATAAATGCTGGAGAGGATGTGGAGAAAAGGGAACCCTCTTGCACTGTTGGTGGGAATGTAAATTGATACAGCCACTATGGAGAACAGTATGGAGGTTCCTTAAAAAACGAAAAATAGAATTACCATATGACCCAGCAATCCCACTACTGGGCATATACCCTGAGAAAACCATAATTCAAAAAGAGTCATGTACCACAATGTTCATTGCGGCAATATTTACAATAGCCAGGACATGGAAGCAACCTAAGTGTCCATTGACAGATGAATGGATAAAGAAGATGTGGCTCATATATACAATGGAATATTACTCAGCCATAAAAAGAAACGAAACTGAGTTATTTGCAGTGAGATGGATGGACCTAGAGACTGTCATACAGAGTGAAATAAGTCAGAAAGAGAAAAACAAATACTGTATGCTAACACATATATATGGAATCTTAAAAAAAAAAGGTTCTGAAGAACCTAGGGGCAGGACAGGAATAAAGATGCAGACACATAGAGAATGGACTTGAGGACACGGGGAGGGGGAAGGGTAAGCTGGGACAAAGTGAGAGAGTAACATGGACATATACACACTACCAAATATAAAATAGCTAGTCGGCAGCAGCTGTATAGCACAAGGAGATCAGCTCGGTGCTTTGTGTCCACCTAGAGGGATGGGATAGGGAGAGTGGGAGGCAGACGCAAGAGGGAGGAGATATGGGGATGTCTGTATATGTATAGCTGATTCACTTTGTTATACAGCAGAAA
The DNA here is from genome assembly GCF_949987515.2 of Delphinus delphis. Taxonomy (NCBI): domain Eukaryota; kingdom Metazoa; phylum Chordata; class Mammalia; order Artiodactyla; family Delphinidae; genus Delphinus; species Delphinus delphis. Next base: position 88,909,494 of record NC_082686.1, on the reverse strand, counting down.
GTAACACACCATTGTAAAGCAATTATACTCCAATAAAGATGTTAAAAAAAAAAGACACATTTACAAGGGGTGAGAAAAATAAATTGCTGCTTATCTGCTCCATATCCCAGGTTCTTTAATAACATGATCTGACTTGGGCTGGATGTATTGAAAAAGCAATTAAAAGGATGAAAGTAAAGTAAAGTAAGTAATCCTAAGGAAACTAAGTTACCCATCTAAGTAAAAGAGGATAACCCTTGCAGAGACAGTGAGCGCTGAATCCCAGAAGTAGAAATCGTGTGTTTACTGAACCCTCTTACAGGGTGAGAACGCCAGAGATTCATCTTCCTAGAAGACGAGCAGAACTAAACTGGCGTGTGGGCAAAGAAAGGGGGACCCAAGATAGCAAGGAAGAAATAGATGAGGATTTGGCATGGTCACATAGTCAGGCACTTAGCCCGGGAAGAGGCAGCTTGAGGAGAGCCGAGCTATTGAATAGGGCAGAGAAGGAAGGTGCCTATGAATAAAAAGATGATTAAACAAGAGGCCCCTTTCTTGGTAGCTACAGTCATTTTTCATTGATTGAGCACAATCAGTTGTGAGTATTGCAGAGCCCTTGCTGTTAAGAACCATGCTGTTAAGAGCCATGAGGTGTGATTTTGTCTCAGAGCAGGAAGCTTAAAGAAATATTGAGATGAAGTGCCTATCTGACAAAGAATACTGGGACAGAATCCATATTCATTGACACCAACTTTACTACTAACTTTTTTTTTTTCTTTTTTCTTTTTTTGCGGTACGCGGGCCCCTTACTGTTGTGGCCTCTCGCGCTGCAGAGCACAGGCTCCAGACGCGCAGGCTCAGCGGCCATGGCCCACGGGCCCACGGGCCCAGCCGCTCCGCGGCACGTGGGATCCCCCCGACCGGGGCACGAACCCGCGTCCCCTGCATCGACAGGCAGACCTGCAATCACTGCGCCACCAGGGAAGCCCCTACTACTCACTTTTGATTTTCAATATTACCTTGGAGACCAGCTATGTTATTTTCAACATCTGGGCTGATTTCTCTTTACATTTCCCAAGCAGCCTTCTGCACCTAACCTTGAGTTTTGGTTGTGTCAGTTTGAGGGCTTTTCAGGGGCTGGAGGGGAGAGTGTCACTCTTTCTTTTTGCCCTCTATGTAAATTGGAGCTGAGGAATGTCCAGACTGCATTGGCAGAGCTGATTTCAGAGTCATCTTGAACCTTAAGGAAAAACCTGTTTCTGTGTTTTGGATGGCCCGAAAGCCCTCCAGCCATCAACCTGCCTACCAGCAGGGAATCTCTTTGCTAACTCAGCATCCTGCCCTCAGTCAACCTTGTTCCTTGTACTCCTAGAATTTGCAGGTAGAGTCTTCAACAGCAAGGTCATCAGACAGCTTCGAAAGGAGTAAATGTTGCTATCTGATATAAAGGAACCGTTGTACAAAGCACATTCACTTATAATTATCACACAGCCAAACAGAAGAAAATGAGCCCCTTTCCTAGAGATTTTTGAGCTAACTACTTTGAAGATTCACCTGAGGGTAAGTGTCTACTATGACCATGTAGCCATGTGGAGGCTCATGAGTGCTTTTCTATTTATATATTTGAATAAAACTCAAGGGAAACAGTTGGGTACAATAAACAGAACATTGGCCCTAAATGGAGCCTGATAGACATGAGTTTAAATCCTAGCTTTTTCACTCAGTAACTCTGAGACATTGAGCAAGTTACTTTCAAACTTATTGGATCTCAGTTTTTTCATCTGTAAAATGGAGACAATAGCTATCTTTGAAGACAAGTACCAAAAGAGATGATGTAAGTGGGTCACCTGGCACCCATTGGTCTTGCAACAAAGATTGGTTTCCTGTCCTTCTTTCTTTCTTCCAAGTGTCCTCACTTGAAAATAATTTTTTTACTAGTGTTTTTCAAAAGGCTCAAAAATTCACCCAAACTTCATGAGCGTAAAAGGACTCCACCAAACAACCCTTTAAGAAGCAGTCCCATAAAAGTATCTAGAACAGGTGTATTATTTCTTTTAAAGAGCATAAGAGTTTAACAACAGAAAAGTTACAGAGAACAATGTTTTTCAAGCAATGGTTTTAGAGTGGCTAGGAGGTCAAGTCACAAATAATCTAAGGTCCCTTCCAGCTCTAAAATTCTATGGTTCCATGAAATTACAACAGTAGCTGCAAACCAGGGCTGCCCTCTATGACTCAGAAAGAATTGCAGGCACTGGGCTGGCTACTTGGCATACTGAAGATTTGATTAAAAACCCACTACCCTCAAATATTACCTTTGGGATTAGCAGATCAAATAAATGCACGCTACTGCCTTGTCAGATGTAGCAAATTTGTTTTCGTCTGCCAGTACATTCTAATGGAGAGAGTACCCAGTAGCTAAACAAACTAGCAAACAGTCCATGAAGATGAGAACAGGGAAGGGGGGTGGCATTCCGAGCCCAATCTACTAATCTCTTGATTACTGATTGGCATTATCTATATGATGGAATTTATTTATATGTAAAATAAGAGATATAGGGAAAAATCTATAAAGATGTCTAGTTCTGAAACTAAGAACTCTCAAGAAAATCCAAACAAGGAAGCTGGGGTAAAAATGATTTTAACTTCTTTTAAAAATAGAATTAATTTCCATTTAGATGAATTTTTAAAAAATGAGTTCTAGAAAACTTGGTTTTGCAACACTAAGCATTGTTTGAAACAATTTATTTTCAGTGGCTATTTCAACATGAGAAATGGAATGTAAACACTCAGGATATGACAATATCTCTCGCAAGGAGCGAGTATGTGTATGTGCGTGTGTGTTGGAAGGATGTCTTCCCTTTTTTTTTGAGAAGATAAATTTTTTTCCTCTTGCTTTGGGAGTTTATTCTGTTGCTAGAAAATACTGCAAACATGGATTCAAAAGTCACCTTTATTTTTCACACTGGGAGTTAGGGAGAATCTGAGTAATTAAGTAGCAAGAACACGGATTCCTAAAGACACTTCAAAATCAAGATATTCTTGCCTAGGGAAGTAACAGTCTGTAGCAACAGATAGTTGCCAAGACAAACATGTTTTAAGCACCTACTATATGCCAGGTTCTGCTTTGACACTTGTAAAGGGGCTGGAATCTTGGAGCTCTGTCAATGCCCCCAGATGGTGTTCTAATTTACAGAAAAATAAAATACTTTTAGGGTGAAATGGATTCTTCTACTCAAACCTGAGCAGATGAGAGATCTAATTCAGGTTAAGCAACACTATGCAGTCTTCAAAATTAGTGAAAAAGGAATTTGCTTAATTATATTAGGTTTTTTAGACTTCGGAATATTCACCTTCAGTATATTTCTGTTGAGTGTCTACTATGTTAAAAGAACTGGGAGGGTATAAAAAAATGATTAAAAGTGTTTCTGCCTTTTATTATAGTTTAGAAGGGCAGAATATATATTGTTGCTTTAATTGAATGCTACATCTAATTATTAATGGTATGATTTTTTTTAATATATATAAATTTATTTATTTAATTTTGGCTACACTGGGTCTTCGTAGCTGTGCGGTCTTTCTCTAGCTGCTGCGAGCGGGGGCTACTCTTTGCTGCAGTGTGCGGTCTTCTCATTGCGGTGGCTTCTCTTGTTGCAGAGCATGTGCTCTAGGCACGTGGGCTTCAATAGTTGTGGCATGCAGGCTCAGTAGTTGTGGCTCACAGGCTCTAGAGCACCGGCTCAGTAGTTGTGGCGCACAGGCTTAGTTGCTCCACGGCATGTGGGATCTTCCTGGACTAGGGCTCGAACCCGTGTCCCCTGCATTGGCAGGCAGATTCCCAACCACTGCGCCATGAGGGAAGCCCAATGGTATAATTTGTACAGCTAAATTTTCATAGGTATGTATGTAAGAAAACTACTTGATGATTTTAACCTTACAAAAATAAACAGAGCCACCAAAACTTTAAAAAACTCAATAAATAAATAAAACTGGAAATACAAAAAAACTGGGAGGCAGTACACTAAAATGTTCACAGTGATGTTTTTATGGTGGTGGAAACATGAGTGATTTTGGTTTTCACTCTTATTTATTTTTTAGCATAAGCCTACTTTTCCTGTATAGTTTAAAATATAAAAATTCCTTGGAAGAAGGAGATGAAGGAAGAAATAAAGTTAGTGAAGATGGGAAGGAGGAAGGAAGGAAGGGAGGGGTGAGGGAGGAAGGAAGGAAATAAATCATGCTTGAGGAAGGATATTTTTCTTTCTGCCACTCACACTTCTGAGAACCCTGGCTGTTTAGGCCATAAACCCGCAACTGCTCATTTTTGCATATGCAGGTTGTCAAGTTTTTTCCCAGATGTGGCAGAGCTTAAGATATCTAACCTGAGTATTATAGGAAAAGTTAGAATGATGGAACGGTTAAAGCAAACGGGAGTCTGAGTTTGCAACTGTTGTCCCAAATAAATTTAAAGCAAGTGAAAGTCCAAGTGAAAGGGATTGGAGCCAGGAAGTGACAAGTAGATGAGGATGGGGTCTAGTACAGAGGCCTGGGTATGAGCATTGCTCAGGGAAGGCTGGCTGGATGCCCTGGGATTGAAGGAAGTGGGTGGAGTAAGTTGAAGTAAGGCTTGGGGTCTGAATCATCTGCTGGAATGACACCTAGTGTTTCTTGTGGTGCCATCAGAGACTCCTTGCCAAGTTAGAGCGTCTAAGGGAAGCCTCAAGGGACCTTCATTAGGTGAACCACCTGAGAGCACCCTGCCTGTTGGTAAAGGTTCAGATCCAGCCATATGAGTCCTGTTTCTCCTGGGTGGAGGCCACCTATGTCTCATTTGCGTCATTTCTGCTGGCAGTACCTGATCCTTCAGATGCATTAACTGAATGTAGACTACCTTTCCAGAATTGCTGCACAAGCTGTAGTTCAGTTTTTCCCCTGAACCTAGGTTTCTGTAGAAGACCGTCAGACTGAAGTTCTTTTAGCTTCCATGCTATATGTGAGCAAGGTGGTATGGTATAGAAACTGATGGATTGGAGATATATTTTAAAAATCAGAGTATTCCGCAGAAAAAAAATCCAGCTTTCTGATACTGTTTGACAAACTGGAAAATCTGTTAACATTAGGCCCGATTCCCGCAAAGTAACCATAGGATAGAGCTAAACAATGGTGTTCATTCATTTCCTTCTTCCCGCTTGACTGGACTGTTCTCCAAAGGGATTGTTTGCTTACTGATACACAGAGACACTTAGGAGCAAACACCTCTTCTTCCACCTCCGGACGTGAGGTTTGCATGACTTCTGAAACTCTAACATCACCTGGGTCCATGAAGGCAGTGAACCGAGCACAAGATTCTATGCTGAGGATGGTTGAGTGGAAAGGTGAAAAGAACTTGGGTCCCTGATGACATCATTGAACCACCGAATTAACCTGCTCTAGAGCCATCACATCTTCAGAGTTCTCGTTAAGTAAGATAATGTATTTTGTTGATTCTACATTACACTTTCTTTTCATTGTTCAACATCTCTGAAACCAGAATGTATTTTGCCATGATAATATGTTACAATCACTGCTGGCCAGGGGTGGTCCTGACATAGTTGTCATTGCCTGTGCATGTGTCAATTTGATCATTATTCCCAGTGACATACTGACAGCTGCAGCCCCTTGACAGTTCAGTCAACAAACCATTGAAGGATGTTCAAGTCAGGGATCTTGTTCTCTGTCTGAATGCCTTCCACTGACATCTTCTGGAAATATAAAAGCAAGCGTCATCACTGAAACTTCCATAATGATTATCAGTGCTTGGAAGAAATTTCAAGAGGCAATAGTGGAATAGTCTTTTAAAAAGTGCTACATCAACAACACTTTTGATGTAATAGAGGATAATATTGGGTAGAAAAAATATGGATATTAATGGCTCTGACTTTAAAAAGCAATCCAGGGCTTCCCTGGTGGCGCAGTGGTTGACAGTCCGCCTGCCGATGCTAGGGGACACGGGTTTGTGCCCCGGTCTGGGAAGATCCCACGTGCCGCGGAGCGGCTAGGCCCGTGAGCCATGGCCGCTGAGCCTGCGCGTCTGGAGCCTGTGCTCCGCGACGGGAGAGGCCACAACAGTGAGAGGCCCGCGTACAGCAAAAAAAAAAAAAAAAAAAAAGCAATTCAGAAGATTCAAACTGTGAATGTGAAAATGTTTTGTGAACTATATGATTTATGGTTGTATATATACATATATTTCTAATCTATAACATATATTGTCTATGTGATATATGATAAAATATGTTATATAAGTTTTACAATTCTCTTTCAATAGGTAAAAATAAAAATTTTAAGTCATTAGAAAGCATTGTGTCAATGCTAACTGGCAGTGTTTTTATTTTTCCTTCTTGCTTTCTTTCTTAGTAGCTCATAAAATGATGGTGTGTGTTACAATCGGTGTCTTACATTTGACAAAATCAGTAAATTCTTTGTTGTTTAAGTTGCGGCTTTCTCTTTCTTGCAGTCAAAAGCTTCCACAATGATATAGCATACATTTTATGAATATTTTACAGGCAGTAGCTTTCTTTTTAGCTCCCTAAAGGAAAAGGAGTAGAATAAGTTAATATCCATGAAGTGTGGGAATCTGAGTTCTCCATCTGGTCTCTTCATAGATAGACAATAGATATAAGTAGTGACAGGGCTACTTTCTTGTTAGTATAAGAATATGATGGGTAGGGAGAGCAAGGAGAGACTTGTCTCTCTGTGAGCTAAGAAGACACCCCTACATCCTCCCTTCTGCAAAGACTTGTCACTATTCAACAACCAGAAGTTGTGCTCATGTGTTAATGAGCAGTATCTTCTGGAAATGAAAATGTGCCAGCATCGTTGCTAACAGATTTCTTAATTAACCTGCCGATACTCTTAGCAACTGAGTTACCTATTGTGTTGGAAATGAATTATTTGGTTTCTTTTGTCCCACGGTACCCCCTTTACACTCTCTGACTATTATAGGACCATGGTGCTTTTTGATTAGCCCATCATAATTTCCTGAAGTAAGCAAGAATTTGAGAAAACACCCATGGCACATTACTTCATTGCTTAAACTTGCTGCTGACTCTATTATCCCTTAATAACTAGGTCCTTCTTTAACAATAGTGTTCATTGTACCACTCATTTATTCTACGCTATGCCTTTTCTTTTGACGTGTTTCATCCTCATAGACAAGATTAGTTGCCTCCCTTCAAAGAAGCTTCACCATGGGGCATTACTTGTTGGAAGAAGAAATATTTCCTGCTTTTCAACCTGTACATGCCCCAGTCATTCATGCCTAGGAAATATTCACTGCAACGTGGGTCTTACTTCTTCAAGAGTAACTAAGCCCCGGGACTGGGAGCTCCATCCCTGTGATAAAGTGCACATTTCCCGTTAAATGCAAATTCTTCATTTGAAAAGGTTGAATAGAATGCTATTTTTTTTTTTTTTTTTTTAGAATGCTATTTTTAAAAAGAATTCCAGTTGGTTAAATTTAGTGTCCTAAAAAAATTCAGTCCAAGAATAGTTTCTGGCTTTGAGCCCACGTCGTTTCTTTTGTTGTGAATTGGATGTATTTTCATTCACTGTAAGCATTTCCTGCAGTGTTTGTCGTTCTGAGAACACATATTGATGGCTTTGTTGGCTTTGATAGTATTTGTCTTTCCTTCTAAAACGACTTATCTAAATTTTATTATTGCCAAACAAGTAGGACCTTGTTTTTATTTTAATTTTGAAGTTTCTGTCAGTTGTTTAGCCTCTTCTGTCATAAATTCAGGCTGCCGTATTCCCTGCTGCCACCCTCCTCTCTGTCTACAAACCACATTTGCTCCTCTCCTCAGTACCTCAAAAGAGACAGCCTTAAAAGACAAATCTCTGTATTTTTTGCTAACAGTTGATTTGATTTTAAGGACTGGACAGTCCACCAGTGTCCTGTCAGTCCCTCTGACCTGCCCTATGGTCTCCTTTAGCTTCTCCTATTGATTTCTTTCTTGGTCCCTTGATGATTGCAAGAGGGCAACTTCTGTTTCTTGAATGCATATTTGGTGCTCCTGGGCCCTGCCCTAAATGCCTCATAGATGTAAAGGTAAGGAAACCAAAGACCAAAGTAATTAGACAACTAGCCTGAGGTTACCCAGCCAATTGGTGGTAAAGCTAAAGCTTACAGCCTCATTTGCCTGACTATGAAAAACTCTCTCTTGTTATGAAAGTAACATTCAGAGCCTCCTAAAGAATGTGTTAATTTTGGGGGGAGGGGGCGTTTCTAGTCCACTTCACTTTCCTTATATTCCAGACACAGTAACACAAGAATGACCATATCCTTGAGCTTAATTCTGCACATATTTGATCTGTGATATTTTGGCATATTTTACTTCAAATTTACCACATCTGAGATATTAACACCATTTTTTTTTTTTTTTTTGCCGTACGCGGGCTTCTCACTGTTGTGGCCTCTCCCGTTGCGGCCATGGCTCACGGGCGCAGCTGCTCCGCGGCATGTGGGATCTTCCCGGACCGGAGCGCGAACCCTCATCCCCCGCATCGGCAGGCGGACTCTCAACCACTGTGCCACCAGGGAAGCCCTATTAGCACCATTTTTTTGTGTGTTAATTTCTAAATTAACTTTTCTCCTAAATTTGTGATCAGTATGTTTCTTGTTGGAATTCTGCCATAGTATCAGGACTTCATTACAGACTGTCCCATAATCCTGATGAAAACTTGGCCCTCTATCAGATTTTCCTGGTACAAGATGAAACATGACAATAGTCATCTAAGAGTGCTGTGTCGGGTAGTATGCCATCTTTCAGGCTTCTTGGACCTGAAACTATATACCAAAAATAAACCTAACTTAATACAGTATGTGATGTGGAAATGCTACCATCAATGTTTGTACAGGCATCAATAGATCTGATCAATTGATGGAGTCGCTGAGAAATGCCTTGAAAATAACAAGAGCCATGTAAATAGGCCAAATTTGTCAAATTCTGCAGCAGTGTCTTCATCCGACAGGCAGTACAGCTGCTGATTCCTCCTGTGATCCCTCAAACTCAGCTGAGTGTTCAGAGGTCTTTGGGATTCTATTCCAAGATAGCAAAATTATGGGATAATTTAATTCTTGGATCAGTCAGCTTCGGAATAGGAAGATCTGCTCTTGAATATTCTGAATTCCCTCCATAAGGAGGAAGGTACACTAAAGAAGAACTCTGTAACTCAGTCACCCTAGGAAACACATCAACTAAGAAATCTGGAAGAGAAAGGAGGACAATTTTTATGTGGCTTTTAACAAATTTGCTCATTATCCCTTTAATATTTTCTGGGCTGTTAAGAATGATTAGTATATCAAATTAATTCTTGGATGGGTTGCTTGACTGACTGAGTTTGGACCTCTAGGAGCAGTAAGCAAAGGCTCATCTAATCCAATTGGATCAGTTCCTTCTCTCCCAGCTTCTGTGTATCCCCTGCCTGTTCCCCCCAACTCCAGTAATTAAACACTCTTGTTTCTTGGCACTGTGTGGGCCAAAGGGTATCTTACTGTGAGGTCTGCCTATGGGATTTTAAGGAAGTCTGAAAGTGTATGGAAAATTAAGTGTTCATGAACAGCTAAGCATCTTTCTGGAGAGAGATCATAGCTTTTGCTAGATTCTCAAAGATCCCATGACACTAATGGTAACAAACATTGGTTTAAAAAAGTACTCATTTAATGAATATTTCTCTTTTCCTCATGTTGTGTGGAAGGCTATCCACTGATAATATTAATGAGCTCAGGCTCTATTCTAAGTGCTTAGGATACATCAGTGAACAAACTAGATTGCTGTCCCTCTTACCCCCAACTCACCAGAAGCTTAAATTCAAGCAGGGGAGTAAGATAATTAGAAGCCATCAAAGTGGGCCAGAAACTTGCTAATAATGTTGGAGAATGAACATTGCCACTAGATTGGTGCTTACTGTCAGCTTTTTAAAATTTATATTTATTGATTTTGGTAAAAACTTTTAATAGGCATTTCTTCCCCTTGGGGACAGTTGGGGAATCCCGTGGCATTTCTTTGTCATTCTACTCTGAGTTTGTGCGGATGTCCAAGTAGTCCCCAGCTTACACGTCAGTCTGTCAAGCACCTGGCTGCTGCATGCAACACGAGAGCTCACACTATCCATCAACAAAAGAGGAAACGAGAGGCGTGGACCTTGACAAGTTCTGCCGCATCCAAAAATGAAATTGATTCAGGCCACTAAAAAACTCCAAGCTCTTTCATTAATAAGCCTTGGGAAACCACAATAAATCAGCCTATTAGGGTGCAACAGGGGTGGAAATTGGTGTCTCGGTTAATGTAGATAAAGATTTCAGTGCACACTGCATATATCAAAAATTTAACACATGATGCTTGCAGAGTTTTAATGAATACAAAAAGATCAATTGCTGAATACCAACAGAACCCAGGCATTACTTCATTTAGCTGTCAATAAAATTGTCTCTTATTTTATTTTCTTATGGTTTATCAATACTGGTAATTTGCCACTGGTTATAGAAAGGAGGATGGGGGAAGGGAAGGAAAGGAGTCCTGCTAACTAGAAAAGAGCTTGGTGGGCCATTTTACTACATAAGTTAATGACCAGATGATGTGAGGAAATGAAGTCTCCATTTCTTCTTAGACTACAAATATCAATTTTACTTGGAAGAAATACATTAGATCAGCAGTGCGCTTTGCTCTGGAAATCTGTTATTGCCTTTTGATACAGGATGTTAAGGCATTGTAATCCAGCCTCTCTTAAAGAAGTTCTGATTAAGGGAACAATGGCTTTGCTTTATTTATTTTTTTTCCCAGTGTAATACAGCTGCAGTGTGAAGTTTGCCAGCAGAAGGCAAATGCAAGGTCTCACCTGCCATAACCACTTTCTATAAAATACAGAATAAACCTAAAGCCGTTTTCTGAAGCAGGGCAGGAAACTCCATCATTGTGCCTGAAATGAACAAGTCTTGCCTATTTTCCCGGTGTAGTGAGGGAATCGCTTCTAATCATTGTTCTTACCTATATAATTACATAGGTGTAAAGAGAAGGGACACTGTTTATATTTCCCTGGCTGATATTTATGTAGTTTTTAAAAAAACATTCATGATAATGAAGTAACTGTGAGAACTCATTCACTGATTGATTCATTCAATAAACGTTTGTGGCAGGCTAATATATTAATAAGTTAATGTAGAAATTAACCTGTGCCTTACTTTATTATTATTATTATTTTCTTGCTTGAGCAGACTCATTAGAAAGAGGATGAAGAAGTAATTGTATCCTTCACCCATAGAAGAAAGGCAGCCAGATTCCTGTGTTCTCGAGTTTCCACTTCTTTGCCCAGGAAAGTCTTTTCTTCTCCTGTCCTTTCCCCTCCCCTTGCCTCCCCTCCTCCTTCTTTCTTTTCTTATTTCCTTTTTCCTCTGAGGCTGGTGGGGATACACACATTTGATGACTTCTTTACTTAATCCTTTTGGGTATATTTCTAGGCACTTGAAGGAAATGAGCCTGAAATATTCTGCCTTTGGCGTAGGCCTGTCCCCTGCTCACATTTGCACCTTCCAGAGGTGATAACATCTCAGAAGGAGGATGGCCACCTAGGTGATTTAGGTGGTGAGCCCCAAATGCTGCAACCTTGAAAGCAAGGGGAAAGGGATCCCTGAGGGCAAGCCAAAGGCGAGTAGACAGGATGACAGCTCCCTCACCCTCCTAGAGGAGCAGAAGAAGCAGTGTCCAGGGTAAGCAATGCTGATGAATGGCCGAGAGTGAGCCCCCCATTTTCATGGACAGCCTGGAGCCCAAGGAAGGAGGAAGATGCCCTAATAAATGACTCTGCTGTTTTTATCATCAATTGACAATTGAGAAATCACAGCAGAACAAGGTTTGCTTTAGAAAGGTTAAGAATTGTCACACTTCTTGGAATCTGTGTTGTGTAGCAATTTCTATTTGTGACACACTTATTGAGCATCTTTTTTGAGCTAGGCCTTATGTTAGGCGGACGGAGAGATCCACTGCCTTCCCTCAAGGGAATCTGAGTCTAGTGGGAAGGCAGACAAATGAGCAGAGGACTAAAGCACCACAGGAAGGATCCTCTTCTTGTGGTGGGAGCCAAAGGCAAGGAAAACACGCAGGAGGGGTGGTTGAGTCTGCTTGCACCTTGAGGAAGGGTGATAGGGGAGAGGAGAGGAAGGGCAATTCAAAGTGAGGGATCAGCATTGGCAAAGCCACAGACTTGTGGAAGATTGCCCTGTGCCAGGGACCCGTGAGAAGTTCCATGTGTGTGAGGGTGGAGCTATAGGCTACCTGGTGTGAAGTGATAAGAGCAGAGGCCCTCCCACAGCCTTGGGTAATGAGAGACATCAATTTAAAGAGCATTTCAGAGTAGTCTCTGCCCAAGGAAACATGAATGCTTGAAATCATACAGCTCACATATGAAAGACACTTGATAGCGGATTTCTCTGAATTGGACAAAAGTCCTAAAAATGAAATGATATTGCTAATAATAAGTTGTGAAGGTGAAAGAAATTTTCCAAGTCACAATAATAATAAATAAATTTATTATCAATCAATAAATTTTGATTAATTATGTTATAGAGAAAACAATTATCTTTCTAGTCTCTCTATATAAAAGGCTGTTACAGAATTTTGTCATAAGAAGAGACAGTCAAGGATCGTGAAGCCAAAAATGTAGAATATAAGCATGTATAGAGGTTTGTCAAACAGATAATGAAAACAAATCTTCCATTGTTTTTTCCTGTTTTGTTGTTTTGTGTGTGGGGGATTTCTGGTATGTGTTGGTTTTGAAAATTGGTATTTTTGTGATTTTTTTCTCATTTTAAATATTCAAGTTGCCCTATTTCTGTATTATAATTTTGTATTATTATTCTTAAAGAAGACCCCCCAGATTGTATAAGCTTCAGGTCCCCCCAAACCTGGGTCAGCCTCTAGGTAAGAGCAGAGACGGGAGGGGTAGACTGGGACCAGTTTGGAATCTGAGCTTCAAGAAATGCTGGAAAACCTTCCTATTCACCTGAGGCTTCACATCTTCTTCTTATCGAAGAGGAAACTTGGCCCAGAGAAGTCAAGTGACTTCCAAGGTTCTCAGAGTGTACTGGTGGCAGAGCCAAGAGCAGGACCGCAACTCTTGCTTCTCTGTCATGTCTTCTCCTCCCCTCCCCCTTCCCGCCCTCCTCCCTTATCATCGTATCATCAGGTAAAGGCAGGGGTCACAAACAAGCTGATTTGTTTGTTTTGGCCAGCACAGTGTTTCAAAAAATAACTCAATATCAAGACTTTTAGGTGGGGCGTGTCTTCTGCTGTTCAGATGGTCCCTTCCACCCCCACCTCCTTACACTTGGGCGACAGAGGTACTTGCTCTGCATGGCTTGAAAAGACATCTGGATTAGGGCGACAGTGCTTGGAGAGCAGAGAGGCTTTGAGGCTGCAAGCTCAAGACAGGGTCTTCCTGCATAGCAGTGCTCGGAGATATGTGCTCCCATGTGAACGTGTCATAGCAACATCCATCAGTGGCTCTGGTCTTTGTGTTCCTGGGGAGGGAAAGAACAAAAGTCACATTTTACCTGCCAATCATCCTCAGGTAGCGGTGGAATTCAGCCATGCTGAGTGGTATGTGAACGTGAAGTCTTGGGTAGGGGAAACGAGAGGAATGCATACTCTTTGAGGGACAATGCTGCCTGTGAGGACAGCAGGCCCAGTTAGAGAATATCTTGGCAAGGGACTACTTGTATTTAGTTTCAGCCCTTGGCCATACCATATCTGACCATTTAATTTCCAAAGAAAATGCAGTATCGCAGGTGTTCTCAAGATCACAATGGCCCAAGAGCTGGTATGTTTTCAGTTATAAAAGCAGCTAAAAATTCAATAACTAAGGACATTAATCCAAACCATTACGTTGCTGTAAAATTCTGGCTGATGTACATAGAAAACAGTCTTATTAGCTATTAGCCAATCCACACTTGGAGATAACCTTAAAAAAATGGCATGCATTTGGCCCCTTTCCGTTCTCTTGTGATATCAGGTCCTCTGCAAGGCACCTCAGACTATTTTACTTAGGGACATACCTAAGGATCTACATAAGGTATTATTACCTCTTTATTGTTCTTAAGAAAGTCTATATTTATCTAAGACCTAGCTACGTGCCGTGCAGAATTTTATTACCTCAAATTCACATAACAATCTTACACTCTTTTTATTCTATAAGTGAAGAACCTGAGGCCCAGGGAAGTTATTACAATCCAAGGCTACACACTAATAACAGCAGAGCTAGGACTAGAACTCAGTTCTGTCTGGTTCCAAAGCCATCATATACTTCTGCCTGAGCACAGCTGCCATAAAGGAAAGTCAAAGCCAACGAGTACTAGCAAGCAGGACTCCTCTAAAGGCCTATGTTGCACCTGGGTAGAGTCCATGGGGCCAGGTCATCACTCTAGAGGCTGGTTCATTACATTTAGTTCTACGTTCTGTTGTGGGCTTGAATAGCAGGGCTGGGGGCTGCCGTAATGTTCAGTGACTGCCTGCTCTTGAACGTAGTTACTTCCTTCCTCCTAGGGAGATCTGGAGCATCAGGGAACAGGGTCACTGAGCCACCTTGTGACCATCCCTGGGGACTGTATGTTCCCCCCACATTTCAATATCTAAAGATTTGGGGGACCTCATCCTCCTTTGCCATCACCATTCTTGTATCCCCACCCAGAAGAGGCTTTGCCCACATACCTTCACTTTTCTTTGTCATCCTCTCAGAACAGGAGTTGCCTATGGTGGACATACTAGCTGCTGTCTTAGGATTTGATGTATTTTATGTGAATGACTTCCAAGTATCTAAGACAGATGGTAGTCACAGATTCTAAATTCTAGGAGAAAATCAAGGCCCTGTCCCTCACAAGCCCCCACTACAGTCTTGTAAGAAGAGGAGCTCAGATATGAATCCAAGAGAAAATTGAGTCAAGGACACATAATGTTGCCCCCAGAATTGGGGGTGAAATTTTAAGCAAAAGATGTAAAGCTATCACAAGTAGAGCAGAGGCAATATTCTCTAAGTCACTTTGCGTTCTAGCTTGCATCTTTTTTTTTAGCTAGTGCAGAAGCATAGGACAAAGACCGTGTAGTGATAAAGAGAGTGTGCTCCAAACTGGAAGTATCAGTGTGAGCTCATGATTTCCAAACTATTTATATGTGTGTATGCATGCATATGTGCCCACATCCATGTGTATATGTATCTATGTGTATGTATGTAAATGAGTATACACGTGTATTTGTATATATACATGTATATATTTCCTAGCTCTGTCTGCTGAAAGGAACTAGATGCAGAAAAACCCCAGTAGCAGTGAACACACCCAGTGCTCAGATCTTGGCTTCTCATACCATTTTCCACTAAAAGACCAAGGACTCCTCAGAGCAATGGAAGAATCTATGGCTGAGGCAGGTAATGTTCTACAGGATCCTGGAACATCTTGTTATGTTCCAGAAAATAAGGAAATGTTTTAAAAAATGATGAGGATATATCATAAGGATAAGAGAAAGCTTGAAATATCTCCCACTGGCCAAAGCTGGAACAATCTGAAAATAAATAAGGAGGGTATGAATATAAGCCACTGAACAAAATAGAAATCCATGAAACTGTATTGATAATAAATAGATAGATAAGTAATTAATGGAGGAAAAAGGAGAGCTATTACTGCAGAATGCCAAGAGCTGATGAGTAAATGAAGGGACCATAAGACTTAGAAAATCATCATTTTATAATCATCTTCAAGAATGGTTCAGGCAAAAATCATCAACGGATACTAAATTCAGAGGGGAGTTCTCATAAGGAGGAGCAGGAGAGTTTCATGTGCTTAAACTGACGCCCACTGACTGCTTATTAGTTTCAAAGGGAATAGTAGTAACTATATATTGTAGAAGTCAGACAGTAATAGGTAAATAAAGTGCAATCCCCAATGAAGAGCAAATAAACATTGTGAGCTTCCAGAATGTGATACCAGGAGATCACAATATCACTTATGGATATTCTGTCCAGAAATGCATCACCTAAATGTAATTATGAGAAAACATCTGACAACTCTCAAATCAGCTATATTCTACTAGAAAAAAAAGGAGGAAGGAACTGTACTTTTCAAAATGTCAGTGTCATAAAAGAAAAAGAAAGGCTGTGGAAATGTTCCTGATTAAAAGAAGCTAAAGAAACATGACAACTAAATGCACCCAATCCTAGACTAACTCCTGCTCTAGAGAAACAAATTGGCTATGAAAGACATTTTTGGGTCAACTGAAAAAATTGCATTATAGATATAGATTAGATTAAAATTTTATATTAACGTTAAATTTACTGATTAGATAACTGTGATATTGTTATATAAGAGAATATTTCTCTAAGGAAAGATGCATTGAATTATTTAAAGGCAAAGGAGCATGATGTACTCAACTTTCTCCCAGATGGTTCAAGAAAAATATCATATATCATATCTGTTGTGCATAACATATAACATAAAATATTTATATGTAGATAGAGGTGAAAAAGAGAAGGTATGCAGAAAAAAGTAAATAGGGTAACTGTTAACAGTAGGTGAATCTGAGTAAAGAATGTGCAAGTGTTTTTGTATTATTCCTATACTTGATAATTTTTATAAGTATTATTTACAAATCAAAAATTGGAAGAGAAATTGAAAGGGGGGGAAGGAGAGAGAGGGAGAGAGAGATATCCAGCATTGATTATTGCAGCTCCAAATCTGGCTGTTTACTAGCTATGTGATCTTAAGCAAGTTATGTAATCTCTCTGTGCCTCAGTTTCCTCAACTGGAAAGTTAAAGTAATAGCGCTTCCCCTTGGTTTTTTGTGAGAAATAAAAAGGATAATGAAAGTATTTATTATTATTAATTTGAATGTCTTTTCATTAAAGAGTTGTCTTAACCTTGGGAGATATATTAGGAAGTATGTGAGGCTTGAGGTGACAGGCACAAAGCAAGATATTGAGGGAGGTCCCTAGCCTGGGACTTAAGCTGAAGATGCTTGAGATACCCCTGGGAAAAGGCTCATTCCAAACATCTACATCCCAAATTCAAAGATTCACAGCTACAGCCAGAGGTACAAATAAAGAGTGAGTGTATGTAAATTCTCACTTTGAACCCAGCAGAAGTGGTAATCAGTTAGTCAGAAACTCTGAGATTCAGGAGGCTTATGATTTTTCTAGATTTAGTCCAAAAGGACCAGAGTCTTTAGAGGGTGAATATTTCCCCATAACAAGAGCCGCAGTGAAAATAAATTTGGTGCTTGGAAAAAGGACAATTATAAATAAACCTGGTACAAGTTCTCCCAAGACAGAGGTTGCTTTGTAAAAAAATCTGTCAGTTAACGGGATGCTTAAATGACAGTATCAGGCAAGAGGAGAAAAATGTTGGCAGTGTGCTTGAGAGGTTGAAGGCCGATTCTGTTGTGCCCACGTTGGTTTCCTAATTTGGGTAGTTTCTCTCACAAGCTCCTTATTTGAAGACAGCTTTGGCAGTGTTATGATTAGAAACATAATGCATTTCACATGTGCCTGGAAGCCTGCGAGGCCAAATTTCAGGGTTTTTAGTGATGACTGCCAAGGTGGCCCCCTGGAAAGCCACCTTGCTGTGACCCTGGATCAAGTCACAGCTTCCCCGGCCAGTCGTGAATAATGACCCTTAGGAGGGGCCAGGGCAGGGGCTTGACAACCCTTGTTTACTCCTCTTCTCTGTGCTCACCCTCCTTCGGGCTGGTGGAAGAGGGCAGGAGTACGAGGAAGGCATTGGTTTGTGACTGAGGGTGTGGGGATGAGGGAGTAGAGAGTGCTCCATGGGGCCTTTCTCCTCCTTTCGGCCCCCTCACTTCACCCCTGAGCTTTTCAGCTGGTGCATTACGTTATACAGTAGAACAACCCTCCCTCCCCTGGGTAGAGCAGTGTGGTGAGCAAGAGGCCCAGCCTTAAACTGAAAGTGCCCAGCTCAGCTGCTTACTGGCTTGGGACCTGGGGAGAGTTGGTTAGCCTCTCAGCACCTCAGTTTTCTCAGCTGCAAATGGGGTAATTCCTCCAGGGTTGTTGTGAGGATGACAGGAGGTGAGGGGCATTAATTGTCAAGAACCAAGCCTAGGTGCCCAGTGAACGGTTATGAGCATCATTCTTCTACCACCTGAGAAGAGACACAGCCTGCCCTGTATGACTCAGTGCCTTGTGGTCACCTCCCAGGTCCTAGCATAGTCTGCGACTGTAGATTCATCCTCAGAGGTCCATCAGCTGGATGACTGGTACTAACTCCTTTTCTTTATGGCTTTAATGGTCCTAACCCTCTGAAATAGCCAACACAGCTGAACCTGCTCATTCCCGACATAATTAATATTTGGCTTTTCTTCAGTATGTCTCTGCTTAAAGTGTCATCTAGGTAAATCATACTCATACCTGATTTACATTTCTTTCTAGCCTTCGAAATAGCCTCACTTTTTTTTCTAGGAGTCAGACTGACCACTCCTCAGTAGATAAGAAACTCAGAGATGTTTTCAGGGTCCATTAAGTCTCATGTTATCATTCATATATATACACATAAATATATACACACACACACATATATATGTGTGTATATACTTAAATATATATATTAAGATATATATAATGTTAAATATATCTATGTTATTTTCAATAGAACCGGACCTTGTGGTAATTGTTCTCATGTTTCCGGTTGAGCCTAAAGTCTTAATGGTATATATGGATTATTTCCCATCTTCTTCTTATCCTGTACAACAATATGAAGCACCGTGAGTTCGTGTCTGATTTGAAATGTAGATAAAATTCCCTCATCGGCTGCCAGTCAGAAATATTACAACATAAGAACTTGTTTTAGAGTTAGAAGATCTTGATTTGTGTCTTGGCTTCACCACTTACTAGTTCCACAATCTCAGGCAAGTAAATTCACTTCCTTGAGCCTCAATTTCATCTAGAAAATGGAGCTTAAAAATATCCTTGACCAGGGTAGTGTTGAGGATTAGAAGTGGTACTATAGGGCTTCCTTGGTGGCGCAGTGGTTGAGAGTCCGCCTGCCGATGCAGGGGACACGGGTTCATGCCCCAGTCCGGGAAGATCCCACATGCCACGTAGCGGCTGGGCCCGTGAGCCATGGCCGCTGAGCCTGCGTGTCTGGAGCCTGTGCTCTGCAACAGGAGAGGCCACAACAGTGAGAGGCCCGCATACCGCAAAAAAAAAAAAAAAAAGAAAAAAGAAGTGGTACTATAGAGGGAATACTGGTAAACTGTAAAGTACACGCCAATGTTAGTTTAATTTATTGTATTTATTGATTTTTGCACTGTGCAACTGAGGATTTTCGAGAGAGAGAAAATATGATTTGTCTTCAACATATGGCAATTTTTAATTTAGACCCTATACATTTTCTTATTTAGTCCTACCTTCTTAGCTGCTGACTGTGGCTTAAACCTTTATGCTTCTCTACTAATTTATTAACATAACAGCATCTGCCTCTTTTGAAAGACAAAAGAGCCAATAATTAGGAGAACACTCTGCACTCCAGGGGAAAAATGTGTTCAGGACATCTAAGGTAGCACTCTTATTATTATTCACCTGGATCATTTTTTATGCTGATACAGTAACATCATCACCACTCAAAGTGGAAAAAAATAAATTATTGATGGCTTTGCATACTCATGCTGGGTCCAGAAAAGGTTTGTGAATAGTGAAGACTTGAGCTGAACTCTCCAAAGGAACAATGAAGGGGGTTGGAGCACAGTGGAAAGGAGACCTGTGGGGATCAGATTCCAACTACATTATGGCAAAATGAATAATTCAAGAATATTGTTTTGGATCAGGTATCCTTTTCAGCATCTTTAAAAACCTCTCTTTCTATCATGGTGGGATCACATAGCTATTCAATATGACGTCAAGGATTCTTTCTTGACTGTAGTGCTGCATGATAGCAGAGTGAAGTAGGTGAATGTTTCAAATAGATTACAATATATTCATTACATCAAAATATTAATTACAGTTATGATCTCTAAACACTTGAAAGGTGTGTTTTGGATCCAGAAATGTCTAGTATTTTATTTAATTGATTTCTCATCTTGGTTGTAAGCATTAGGAGAAGAGCAGGAAAAGAAGATCCATATGTGACACAGCCACGCACCGGATCAACTGTAAACGTTCTAGTCAGTTACAGATTTTCTAATTTCAAGCATTTTATTTTTGTAGTCAGTGATGTCCTTTATAACATTGTTTAGAAAGCTTCACTAAACTTATTTGTAGTTTGCCTTTTCCAAAAAGGATTTAGGGTGGTTTAAAAAGACACACATAACAGGTTAATAAAATATATGTGTATAAGAGAATGAAGAAATCTTACCTGCCAGCCTTTATCTTGGGGGAGAACTGTTTGGAAGACATTGATGGCCTGCCTAAATTAGAAAGAAAAATCCCAAAAAGCATAAATAAATAACCAAGATGACCCCTAAACTGCCACGCACAGGCCAAGGAAGAAAATTTGTGTTGCTCCTGAAGAGACAGGAGGAATGTGAGAGGGGACACAGGGCAAGAGTTCATGACACAGGTGAGTGAAAGTCTTCAGTGATGTGTGTTGTCTGACCTGGGCTTTCCCTCTGACTCCATCATCTTCTAGCCATCTGCAGTAGTAAATTTTTCCAAATGCTTAACACTGTGGGTTGGGGTTGATGGTGGCAACCAGTGATGGAAGAGGGCCTGGGTGACAGAGGGTGAAAACGAGGGTGCTGAGCCAGAGATGCTTGGAGGCATCAGCTGATATCTGGGTTACAGAGATATCAAAACAGAAAATGAAGTCCAAGAAAAGGCAGGAAATAAATTCCCCAGTAATTTACAATTGTTTAGAGATGTCTGTGATTTACTTCCAACTCTGGCTTAGAGTTCTTAACAGCCATGGTAGAAAGGGAAGCATTATCAGTTCCATAGCTCTTGTTTTCAGAAAAAAAGATCATACTATCCTCAATAAATTTTTTTCCCAAATTTAGTACTGGAAGAAGTGTCTTAGGCAAATCTTCCCACAAAAGACCTCAAGTGACATAAGAAAAAAATGCCTTCAAAAATAGTTTTACAGTCAATGTAGACACAGAATTTACGTGGCTGTTCCTAGAACCGCCCTTGATTAAAGTGGGCATGAAAGCTAATGCACAAACCTGAGAAGAACCCTTTGAGGGACTAAACTAATCTAGTCTGAGTTTGAATCTGTCTGTAGTGGAAGTTTGTGGCTGGTTTGCTAGTATCATTCCATTCCAGTTGATTAGTGTAAGCCAATCAAGGTAATTCCTTTCTGCTTGCCAATGACTCCTCCTCACTCAGGCTGTGACCTAATTGTGGGCACTGAGAAGCAAGAGGAGAAAATCTAGAGAACTTCTGGGAAAGGCTTTCTCCATCTCAAGTAGGAAATGCTGAAAGACAGCCTGCCTCTCCTTTCGTGGGACATGGTTGATTGTGATGTGAGAGCACAAGGATGAAGTCAATGTTAGATGAAGAAAACTCTTCTTAAGCTACTGAATGAGTCAGCCTTGGAAATCTTCTAGTGCTATGGAAGCTAATATATGTCCTTACTGTTTAAGTCAGTTTGGGTTGGGGATTGTTTTGCTGATACATCTTTTAATAATTATCATTACCCTATGATAAAACAATGGAAGCCATTATAGAGGAACAAAGAAAAGCAAGCGGGTGAGGTCATGACCCATCCTTTGGCTTGCCTCTTCAATTAGCCTCACCTTTTACCATTCTCCACCTCCTACTATACTTTTGTGCTTCAGCAATATTAAACTTGCTTTCTCTTGCCATCATTCTTTTGCACAGACTCTCCTTTTCCCAGAACAGCTCTCCACCCCCTTGAGTGAGTGTGCATACACACACACACACACACACACACACACACACCCCTCCATCCAGGCCTCTTCTGCTCAGCCTTTATTCTTGCAAGTTCATTCAGATGCCACTTCCTCAAGATGGGGGAGTGAGGAGCTCCTTTGACAAACACCCACAACCCCTGCTTATTTAGGGTACCGGAGGTAGGAAGTCTCTAAGTTAGCCCCAGGGAATCCCCACTTCCTGGTATTCATGCCCTTGTGCAATCTTTTTCCTTTAATGTGAGCTGGACCTGTGACTCACTTGTAATGAATGAGGTACAGCAAAAGATGTGCATTCCTTACTTACGATATCACTTCCAAGATAAGGTTACAGAAAACAAGGTGACTCTTGTCTCCAGCACCCTTTCTCACTCTCTGACTCTTTCTTGGACCATCAATTGCCAGGAGTCCCTCAAAGATCCATAGAGAGGCCTACATGGTAAGGAACTGAGGCCCGCCAGCAACCATGTCAGTGACCTTGGAAACAAATCTTTTGAGGCCTGTAAAATATCATATAAATGAGCTTGGAAACAGATGACACCTTATCCCTAGTTGAGCCTTCAGATGAGACTATAGCCTTTGCGTGGCTACAATCTTATGAGAGATCTTGAGTCAGAGGTACCCAGTTAAGCCATGCCTGGATTCTTGATACAAATAATTTGTGAGATAGCAAATCTTTGCTGTTTTGAGCTGCTAAGTTTTGGGATAATTTGTTATACAGCATAGGTAATGAATTTGTTCTGCAGCATAGGTAATAAATATCCTTCTCTGTGTTCCCATAGCAATCTATTGTTCCTCCATCATAGCACTTATCATTCAGTGTTGTAATTATCTGGTTATTTCTTTGACCACTTTGCTAGGTTGTATATTCTGTGAAGACAGAGACATTTTCTGTCTTGTGTGCTACTATATCTTTAGCAAGTAACCCAGCACTTGGTACATAAAATATGGTAACACTCACTGAATAATGATAGAAAGTTGGGCTTTATAAAATATGTGGCACAGACATTGATGTAGAAGTGGGAAATGGGGTCAAGGAGATGAGTACCACAGAGAAAGGCAAAGAAATTTATACCAAATTATAAAAGACTTATTAATCCAACAAATTCGTAAACGGACTGTGCACCAACTAAGATGGTGCCAACAGGTAAAATGGCATTTTGAATGTTTTACCCTGACAATTAGCACTGAGATGCCTATTGTGATAAAACTGTCAGTGAGGAGAGAAGCCACAAACAGATGTAAAAACACTGAACAGTTAGGTGTCAGCCCTGCCTTCCCACTGACCACCACCTGACCTCTCTAGGCCTCAGTTACTCACTGGTAAGGTGAAAGGCAATTTCATCTTCTTAAAGATGCCTTTCAGCTCTAATATTCAACTTTATATAGAATAGTATTCAATAAACACTTATCTCAAATTATTTCAGATCACTGGTTCTCAATCTTTTGGTTTTTCTATCCATTGGATCTGAGGGATATAACACACATTCCTCTGAAACAGTGATTTTGCAGCCTGTAGGGAGGAAAGGGACACATCACATTATGGGCCTATCAGAATTTCTGGGCAAACATGTAGTGTGAAGAGATTTCCTAGATGATTCTGACCTGCTTGATACCCACTTTTGAAAACTTTTGAGGTGATGCATATTGACAGATCAACAAATGATGGTCCACGCACTGGATATTCTGCTCTTTGATAAAATGAATACAGTAGAACTTAACTAAATGTTCAGTAGAAGCTTCAAAGAAACAGCTGAAAAATAAGCTAAGCAGAAAAATGTAACAAGTAACCCATTCTGGTAGAGTTGCTGTCAGAATATGGATCTTAGAAACACCATCACAAAGTTTCTTATTTTCCCAGGGGCTGAGGTACTTTACACATATGAGCTGGTAATCTATCATATGTTGACAATAATTTAGAAGGTGGTACTTCAAGGCATTTACTACACAACAACCTGGAGGCTTCTATATCTACAAGAGATTATTGTCAATATCCTTGACGGAAAAGCACACACTGCTCTAATTAGTTTATAGCATATTCTTTTGAGATGTAATAATAATAATACCCAGCATTTGTTTAATTCTTTCATTTTTCAAAAGGCTTTCCATCTGTCATTGTACCTATTAAGTAAGCAGCGCACATGCCATAAAAGTAATGTTTTCCCTGCAAGTTCACTCATTTCCTCATTCAATGTACACATTAATCCAGAGCCCCCTAAGTGTCATGGTCTCACTGGGGATATGATTCTGAATGAGACATGGTTGATGTTTTGGGGGCTCAGAATCTAGACGAGGGAAACATGTAAGCAGATAATTACAGTGCTGTCAGGTACTTGCTTTCTTTCACCATAGTGACCTGTGGGTCTACTCCACACCTGGCACATATCTAGAACCACACAGAAGTGGTAGACCAGACAGAATTGTTCCAAGAGTGGAGCAAATATCTCTTTATTCACACACCATTCCATGAGGGAAAATAATTGCTTTTCTGTACTTTTGCTCTTTAGTTCTTTTCCAAAGAACCACAAGTTTCCAAAACTTAAGAGATGTGGCTCACTGTTTAGCAATGTCACTTCTCATAGGTAATGACGTTCCTTTCACCAGTTAGAGGGTCCATCTCTTAGAAGTAGCTCTTCAGTTTAGAAACTCAATAAGCAAGATGGGGGAAGTTTTAGTCATCAGATGAGGTCAGTCGTATGCCAGAACCCATGTATACTGGCTCCTGAGGGCCAAATACACACATCTGTTCCCAATTCAGTGTTCAGAGATATCAGACTGGTAGCTGGAAGTTGTCCATGGTGGGAGTATTTTCACCACGGAAATTGGCAAACCCTACACATCATAACTCTTTTTCTCCCAGAGAGCCAGTTGTTAAACATTTACCAGCACACCACTGACTGTAGATCATTGTCCTTCACCTGGGCTTGATTAAGTTGATGCATTTACTAAATTATTCTGCATATGATATGCATAATAGCCTGTTAATTTGGGTTTGAATATAATTATACAGACTGTATTAATTTCATTCCCTCTCCTCCCACATACGTGGGTTAAAATTCCCTTAATTTGGGATGTAAATTTATGCAAAATAGCAAATAATTCGGGTTTTATGGTAAGAACCTTGGAACACTAATAACACTGCAATCTTGATTTAGCAGCCACCAAACCAATGCTCATTTAAAACCACTTTCCTACATTGCCACCTACAGAAAATCTATGGGGCTAAAATGAGCTTTACTCCTATGATTGTCAAATATGTGTCTTTTTTCTTGTTGGAAAAAATAAACGAAAAATCAAATAAGAACAGAAAAATGCAGATGTGTTCATTTCAAAGATTTTGTAAATCATCAATTTAGATGTCCAGTTCTTTTTCTTCAGTACATATCCCCAACCAAATCAGCTCTCAAGAAGGATTTCCCTATTCCTGAAAATGGTCTGTTTCCCTAGTAACCACACTGGAAACTTCAGTGTCATCCAAGTGCTGACTACAGTGCTAGGCCCACAAAAGAGGTTCAGTAAATAGATGTTGAACAGATCAATTTTTAAAAATTCCTTCTTCTTTATAATCCCATGTGACAAATCAGCAAGTCTGCAGATTTTTCTGTCAAATGTTCACTTGTCCTTCACTGCCAATACTAATTGAGCTTTTCCAGCTACTTTTCTCATGCTTGTCTCTCTCCACTTTCAAGCTTTTATTCAACAGGCTTTAACTGAGTGTGTGTTTTGTGGCAAGTACTGGGCTTGGGATGAAAATGAACGAGACATTTTACCTTCAAGGTGGGAGAGACAAAAATAGATGAAAAACACTGTCTCTGCAATGTGACAAAGGCTATACCGAGGGTAAACATAGAACACTATAAAAACAGAGACGAGAGGGATTGGGATTATTTCAAGTGGTGGGGAGACTTGAGCTGAGTTTTATAGTATGCCTTGAATTTTGCTGTG
Organism: Delphinus delphis; assembly: GCF_949987515.2. Classification (NCBI taxonomy): domain Eukaryota; kingdom Metazoa; phylum Chordata; class Mammalia; order Artiodactyla; family Delphinidae; genus Delphinus; species Delphinus delphis. The sequence continues at coordinate 88,883,677 of NC_082686.1, read as the reverse complement.
AGAACAAGAAAGGAAAAAAAAATAGCCTGAGAAGAGGGGAAATATTATGGCATATTTGGTCTTGAGTAAAATCTGACTCAGGAGGGAGATTCAGATTCTCTGGGTTAAATTCTGCTTTGCCATTCTTTGAGTGATCTCAAGCAAATTACCTAAACTCATTGCACCTTAGTTGCCTCATGTGCAAAAGGGGACCATCTACCTTACAAAATTGTGAGGATTAATGGTGCTAATGAATACAAATTTCTTACGATAGAGCCTACCGCACTTTATTTTTTTTAAAGATAAAAGAATAAAGAGCTTTAATTTTTAGTTATCTAAGATTAAATTTTATACTTGTATGGAAACAAAGTGCAGCAGCCTCACTGCATTTCCTTATTATGAGGGGGGATCCCCCAACAGATCAGAAAAGGATATAGTGTACATAAAGTAAGAGTTAAAAGTAATTAATAAAAGTGTTTTAGAAATAACTATGAAGAAATAGAAATTATTTTTTCATTCTTCTTTGGCTCCACAATACTATTTCCAGGAATGAATCCTTTTTTTTAACACCTTTGTTGGAGTATAATTGCTTTACAATGGTGTGTTAGTTTCTGCTGTATAGCAAAGTGAATCAACTATATGTATACGTATATCCCCATATCCCCTCCCTCTTGCGTCTCCCTCCCACCCTCCCTATCCCACCCCTCTAGGTGGTCACAAAGCACCAAGCTGATCTCAGTGTGCTATGTGGTTGCTTCCGACTAGCTATCTATTTTATATTTGGTAGTGTATATATGTCACTGCTGCTCTCTCATGTTGTCCCAGCTTACCCTTCCCCCTTACCCATGTCCTGAATTCCATTCTCTATGTCTACGTCTTTATTCCTGTCCTGCCCCTATGTTCATCAGAACTTTTTTTTTTACATTCCATAGATATGTGTTAGCATACGGTATTTGTTTTTCTCTCTCTGACTTCTTCGCTCTCTGTGACAGATTCTACGTCCATCCACCTCACTATAAATAACTCAATTTCGTTCCTTTTTATGGCTGAGTAATATTCTATTGTATAGATGTGCCACATCTTCTTATCCATTCATCTGTCGTTGGACACTTAGGTAGCTTCCATGTCCTGGCTATTGTAAATAGAGCTTCAATGAACTTTGTGGTACATGACCCTTTTTGAATTATGGTTTTCTCAGGGTATATGCCCAGTAGTGGGATTCCTGGGTCATATGGTATTCTATTTTTAGTCTTCTAAGGATCTCCATACTGTTCTCCATAGTAGCTGTATCAATTTACATTCTCACCAACAGTGCAAGAGGGTTCCCTTTTCTCCACACCCTCTCTAGCATTTATTATTTGTAGATTTGTTGATAATGGCCATTCTGACTAGTGTGAGGTGATACCTCATTGTAGTTTTGATTTGCATTTCTCTAATGATTAGTGATGTTGAGCATCCTTTCACATGTTTGCTGGCAATCTGTATATCTTCTTTGGAGAAATGTCTATTTAGATCTTCTGCCCATTTTTGGAATGGGTTGTTTGTTTTTTTGATATTGAGCTGCATGAGCTGCTTGTATATTTTGGAGATTAATCCTTTGTCAGTTGCTCTGTTTGCAAATATTTACTCCCATTCTGAGGGTTGTCTTTTTGTCTAGTTTATGGTTGTCTTTGCTGTGCAAAAGCTTTTAAGTTTCATTAGGTCCCATTTGTTTATTTTTGTTTTAATTTCCATTTCTCTAGGAGGTGGGTCAAAAAAGATCTTGCTGTGATTTATGTCAAAGAGTGTTCTGCCTATGTTTTTCTCTAAGAGATTTATAGTGTCTGGCCTTACATTTAGGTCTTTAATCCATTTTGAGTTTATTTTTGTGTATGATGTTAGGAAGTGTTCTAATTGCATTTTTTACATGTAGCTGTCCAGTTTTCCCAGCACCACTTATTGAAGAGGCATTCTTTTCTCCATTGAATATTCTTGCCTCCTTTATCAAAGATAAGGTGACCATATGTGTGTGGGTTTATCTCTGGGCTTTCTATCCTGTTCCATTGATCTATATTTCTGTTTCTGTGCCAGTACCATACTGTCTTGATTACTGTAGCTTTGTAGTATAGTCTGATGTCTGGTAGCCTGAGTCCTCCAGCTTGGTTTTTCTTTCTCAAGATTGCTTTGGCTATTCGGGGTCTTTTGTGTCTCCATACAAATTGTGAAAGTTTTTGTTCTAGTTCTGTGAAAAATGCCATTGGTAGTTTGATAGGGATTGCATTGAATTTGAAGATTACTTTGGGTAGTATAGTCATTTTCACAGTGTTTATTCTTCCAATCCAAGAACATGGTATATCTCTCCATCTGTTTGCATCATCTTTAACTTCAGTGTCTTATAGTTTTCTGCATACAGGTCTTTTGTCTCCTTAGGTAGGTTTATTCCTAGGTATTTTATTCTTTTTGTGGCAATGGTAAATGGGAGTGTTTCCTTACTTTCTCTTTCAGGTTTTTCATCATTAATATATAGGAATGCAAGAGATTTCTGTGCATTAATATTGTATCCTGCGACTTTACAAATTTCGTTGATTAGCTCTAGTAGTTTTCTGGTAGCATCTTTAGGATTCTCTCTGTATAGTATCATGTCATCTGAAAACAGTGACAATTTTACTTCTTCTTTTCTGATTTGGATTCTTTTTACTTATTTTTCTTCTCTGATTGCTGTGGCTGAGACTTCCAAAACTATGTTGAATAATAGTGTTGAGAATGGGCATCTTGTTCCTGATCTTAGAGGAAATGGTTTCTGTTTTTCACCATTGAGAACGATGTTGGCTGCGGGTTTGTTATATATGGCCTTTATTAGGTTGAGGTAAGTTCCCTCTATACCTCTTTCTGGAAAGTTGTTATCATAAATGGTGTTAAATTTTGTTGAAAGTTTTTCTGCATCTATTGAGATGATCATATGGTTTTTCTCCTTCATTTTGTTAATATGGTATATCACATTGATTGATTTGCATATATTGAAGAATCCTTGCATTCCTGGGATAAACCCCACTTGATCATGGTGTATGATCCTTTTAATGTGCTGTTAGATTCTGTTAGCTAGTATTTTGTTGACGATTTTTGCATCTGTGTTCATCAGTGATATTGGTCTGTAGTTTTCTTTTTTTGTGACATTTTTGTCTGGTTTTGGTATCAGGGTGATGGTGGCCTTATAGAATGAGTTTGGGAGTGTTCCTCCCTCTGTAATATTTTCGGAGAGTTTGAGAAGGATAGGTGTTTGCTCTTCTCTAAATGTTTGATAGAATTTGACTGTGAAGCCATCTGGTCCTGGGTCCTTGTTTGTTGGAAGATTTTTCATCACAGTCTCAATTTCAGTGCTTGTGATAGGTGTGTTTATATATTCTATTTCTTCCTGGTTTAGTCTTGAAGGTGTGCTTTTCTAAGAATTTGTCCATTTCTTCCAGGTTGTCCATTTTATTGGCATATAGTTGCTTGTACTAATCTCTCATGATCCTTTGTATTTCTGCATTGTCAGTTGTTACATCCTTTTCATTTCTAATTCTGTTGATTTGAGTCTTCTCCCTTTTTTTCTTGATGAGTCTGGCTAGTCGTTTATCAATTGTGTTTATCTTATCAAAGAACCAGCTTTTGGTTTTATTGATCTTTGCTATTGTTTCCTTCATTTCTTTTTCATTTATTTCTGATCTGATTATCATGATTACTTTCCTTTTGCTAACTTTGGGGTTTTTTTGTTCTTCTTTCTCTAATTGCTTTAGGTGTCAGGTTAGGTTGTTTATTTGAGATGTGTTTCTTGTTTCATGAGGTAGGACTGTATTGCTATAAACTTCCCTCTTAGAACTGCTTTTGCTGCTTCCCATAGGTTTGGGATCATTGTGTTTTCATTGTCATTTGTTTCTAGGTATTTTTTTATTTCCTCTTTGATTTCTTCAGTGATCTCTTGGTTATTTAGTAGTGTATTGTTTAGCCTCCATGTGTTTGTTTTTTTCACAGTTTTTTTTTCCTGTAACTGATATGTAGTCTTATTGTGTTGTGCTTGGAAAGGATACTTGATATAATTTCAATTTTCTTAAATTTACCAAGGCTTGATTTGTTACCCCAGATATGATCTATCCTGGAGAATGTTCTATGAGCACTTGAGAAGAAAGTGTATTCTGTTGTTTTTGGATGGAATGTCCTATAAATATCAATTAAGTCCATCTTGTTTAATGTGTCATTTAAAGCTTGTGTTTCTTTCTTTATTTTCATTTTCGATGATCTGTCCATTGGTGAAAGTGGGGTTTTATAGTCCCCTACTATGATTGTGTTACTGTTGATTTCCGCTTTTATGGCTGTTACCATATGCCTTATGTATTGAGGTGTCCTTGTTGGGTGCATTAATATTTACAATTGTTATATCTATTTCTTGGATTGATCCCTTGATCATTATGTAGTGTTCTTCTTTGTCTCTTGTAATAGTCTTTATTTTAACGTCCATTTTGTCTGATATGAGAATTGTTACTCCAGCTCTCTTTTGATTTCCAGTTGCATGGAATATCTTTTTCCATCCCCTCATTTTCATTCTGTATGTGTCCCTAGGTCTGAAGTTTGTCTCTTGTAGACAGCATATATGCAGGTCTTGTTTTTGTATCCGTTCAGCCAGTCTATGTCTTTGGTTGGAGCATTTAATCCATTTACATTTAAGGTAATTATTGATATGTATGTTCCTATTCCCATTTTCTTATCTGTTTTGGGTTTGTTTTTGTAGGTCTTTTCCTTCTCTTGTGTTTCCTGCCTAGAGAAGTTCCTTTAGCATTTGTTGTAAAGCTGGTTTGGTGGTGCTGAATTCTCTTAGCTTTTGCTTGTGTGTAAAGGTTTTAATTTCTCTGTCAAATCTGAATGAGATCCTTGCCAGGTAGAGTGATCTTGGTTGTAAGATTTTCCCTTTCATCACTTTAAATATTTCCTTCCACTCCCTTCTGGCTTGCAGAGTTTCTGCTTATAGATCAGCTGTTAACCTCTTGGAGATTCCCTTGTATGTTACTTGTTACTTTCTCCTTGCTTCTTTTAACATTTTTTCTTTGTGTTTAATTTTTGATAGTTTGATTAATATGTGTCTTGGCATGTTTCTCCTTGGATTTTTCCTGTATGGGACTCTCTTTGCTTCCTGGATTTGATTGACTATTTCCTTTCCCATAGTAGGGAAGTTTTCAACTATAATCTCTTCAAATATTTTCTCAGACCCTTTCTTTTTGTCTTCTTCTTCTGGGACCCCTTAATTCAAATATTGGTGCATTTAATGTTGTCCCATAGGTCTCTGAGGGTGTCTTCAATTCTTTTCATTCTTTTTTCTTTATTCTGCTCTGTGGTAGTTATTTCCACTATTTTATCTTCCAAGTCAGTTCTCCATTCTTCTGCCTCAGTTATTCTGCTATTGATTCCTTCTATAGAATTTTACAGTTCATTGTTTTGTTCGTCATTGTTTTTTCTTTAGTTCCTCTAGGTCCTTGTTAAATGTTCCTTGTATTTTCTGCATTCTGTTTCCAAGATTTTGGATCATCTTTACTATCATTACTCTGAATTCTTTTTCAGGTAGACTGCCTGTTTCCTCTTCATTTGTTTGGTCTGGTGGGTTTTTACCTTGCTTCTTCATCTGCTACATATTTCTCTGTCTTTGCATTTTGCTTAAATAACTTTTTTTGTGGTCTCCTTTTCGCAGGCTGCAGGTTCATAGTTCCTATTGTTTTTGGTGTTGGCCCCCAGTGGGTAAGGTTGGTTCAGTGGGTTGTGTAGGTTTCCTGGTGGAGGGGATTAGTGCCTGTGTTCTGGTGGATGAGGCTGGATCTTGTCTTTCTGGTGGGCAGGGCTGCGTCCGGTGGTGTGTTTTGGAGTGTCTGTGAACTTAGTATGATTTTAGGCAGCCTCTCTTCTAATGGGTGTGCTTGTGCTCCTGTCTTGCTAGTTTTTTGGCATGGGGCATCCAGCACGGGATGCTTGCTGGCTGTTGAGTGAACTTGGGTATTAGCGTTGGGATGGAGATCTCTGGGAGAGCTCTCGCTGATTGATATTACGTGGGCCCAGGAGTTCTCTGGTGGTCCAATGTCCTGAACTTGGCTCTCCTACCTCAGAGGCTCAGGCCTGACTGGAGGCTGGAACACCAAGACCGTTTCAGCCACACGGCTCAGAAGAAAAGGGAGAAAAAAAGAAGGAAAAAAACATTTTAAAAATAAAATAAAATAAGATAAAATAATTTTTAAAATAAATTATTTTAAAAAAAAGTTAAAAAGAAAAAAAAGGAAAGAGCAACCAAACAAATGCACAAATCCACCAATCATAACAAGCGCTAAAAACTAAACTAAGATAAACATAAAAGTCAGAATCAAGTCAGTTGCAGACAGCAAACCCCAAGTCTACAGTTGCTCCCAAAATCCACTGACTCAATTTTGGGTTGATTCGTTTTGTATTCAGGTATTCCACAGATGCAAGGTACCTCAAGTTGATTGTGGGGAATTAATCTGCTCCTGAGGCTGCTGGGAGAGATTTCCCTTTCTCTTCTTTGTTCGCACAGCTCCTGGTATTCAGCTTTGGGTTTGGCTCCACCTCTGTGTGTAGGTTGCCCTCAGGCTTCTGTTTCCACCCAGACAGGACGGAGTTAAAGCAGCGGCAGATTAGGGAGCTCTGGCTTATTCATGCTGAGGGAAGGGAGGGGTACAGTAGTTATAATTGGAATGCGGGGCGAGCCTGCAGCGGCAGAGGCTAATGTGACATTGCAAAAGCTTGAGTTGCGTTTTGTGTTCTTCCGGGGCAGTTGTCCCTGGATCACGGGACCCTGGCAGTGGTGGGCTGCACAGGCTCCCAAGGGGGTTTGTGGGGAACATTTGGATAGTGACCTGTGCTTGCACACAGGATTCTTGGTGGCTGTATCAGCAGCCTTAACATTTCTTGCCCGTCTCTGGTGTCCAAGCTGATAACCGCAGGTCACACTCCTATCTGGAGCTCGTTTAGGTGGTGCTCTCCCTTCTGTGGGCAGAGAGGGAAGGACTCCTCTCTCCTCGTGCACCCTGAAACAGTGGTCTCTTGCCTCTTAGGCAGTTCCAGACTTTTTCCCAGACTCCCTCCCAGCTAGCTGTGGCTCACTAACCCCCTTCAGGTTGTGTTCACATGGCCAACCCCAGTCCCCTCCCTGGGATCTGACCTCCAAAGCCTGAGCCTCAGCTCCAGACCCCACCCACCCTGGTGGGTGAGCAGACAAGCCTCTCAGGCTGGTGAGTGCTGGTCGGCATGGATCCTCTGTGCGGGAATCTGTCTTCTTTGCCCTCTGCACCCGTGTTGCTGTGCTCTCCTCCATGGCTCTGAAGCTTCCCCCCTGCCCACCCCCAGTCTCTGCCAGTGAAGGGGCTTCCTCGTGTGTGGAAATTTTCTTCCTTCACAGCTCCCTCCCAGAGGTGCAGGTCCTGTCCCTATTCTTTTGTTTCTGTTTTTTCTTTTTTCTTTTGCCCTACCCAGGTACATGAGGATTTTCTTGCCTTTTGGGAAGTCTGAGGTCTTCTGCCAGCGTTCAGTAGGTGTTCTGTAGTAGTTGTTCCACATGCAGATGTATTTTTGATGTATTTGTGGGGAGGAAGGGGATCTCCACATCTTATTCCTCCGCCATCCTGAAGGTCCACCGCCTATTGCACTTTAAATGCTCAAGAAATGCTAGCTATTCTTCCTACTATTCCAGGCAAAGAATATAGCCTTTGAAAAATTATGGAGATGAGAAACAAGTATGATCTGTTTCAGGAAGGGCAGGCTTACATTATAGCTGGGTATAACTCTGGGTATTGGTTGCACAGTGGTGAAATATGAGGCTGGAATGGTAGGCAAGAGCCAGGACCTGAAGGACCCTATGTGCCACGCTCAATTCTTTGGGTTTTAACCTGGAGGCGATAGGGTTCCACTGAAGTATTTTAAAGGAGAAGATTACTCTTGCTGCTAAGCTAAACATTGCTTTTATTGTCATTTTCCTGCTCAATACTGTCAAAGAGAAATAGAGCTGGATGTTTGTTAAAGATGGCAAGACAGATTTTTTTTCAGGCTACTGCAGTAGCGGGGAGAGACTCAATTATAAACTGAACTCAGTGCCACTGAAACTAAAGGTGAGAGGCTTTTTTAAATGCTGGAGAGTGCTAAAGGAAAAGTACTGAAAGACATTGTAGAGGTGGGGATGTAGGTTGGGGGTGGTGTTAGTTGATGTGATTAGGCCATCTGTGCTCCCTAACTGTTGCTTATCAAAGTTAGGCTCCTACCCTCCCACAGAGACTAGGCAACAGGGGCCCTGCCTTTCCTGAAGATTTCATTTCAAAGGGATGGCTCCTTGAAAAAGATATCCATGGGCTGTGGAAGATACATCTCAAAGGGACAGAGAAAGGATTTATAATTCCAAGTTTTCTAAAGAAAATGCTCTAAGAAAAGGAAGGTGAGGGGTCTGTAGTCAGATTTTGGCTGAAACAGTGAATTCTTGTTACAGTGTTGAGCCTTCTCAGCCAGGCATTTTAAGGGGACTGGGGTCATCCTAGGCACATATCCTCAGGCTTATAGAAGCCATACTAGAGTTTGTTTAAGTCTCTTAGTGTGTGGGGTGGACAAAATTGCTTGTGCTGAGAGTTTGCAGTTGCCACAGGCCAAGATTGAGGCCCAGTTGAGGAGGCAGCTCAGAGGAACCTGACTAAAATTTGGTCAGGGAAAGAATACTCTTCTGTAGCTCTCTTTCCTACTGCATGACATCTAATGGCCCCTTGCTTAATCTTCTAGATCCTTCAAAATCTGGTCCTATCTGCCTGGGAAACCTAATCAATTAATCTCCCACACAATTTGTACAGTCGCTCAAGTTCAACTTGGAATAGCCCCTCCCATGTCCTGTCCCCATTTTCATCTCTGGGCTTTTACTCCTGTTGTTCCCTTTCTCCCCTGCCCCTTGCATCGTTTTCACCCTTCAAAGCCTCACTCAGTGAAGGCCCTATATCTTCAGAGGCTTATTTGATATCTGTAGGCTCTTTTTAATGAACTACAAAACTTAGTCTTCTCACCACACAAATTAGCACTTAATTATCTTACATATTGTGTTTGGAACATATGGAATTTTGTTTTTTGTGGGTTTTTTTCCCCAGAATTATGACCTTTATTCCTTTTTTCCCTCTAATTATTCAGTAAGGGTTACTTAAAAAAAAAAAAAAGGAACAGCCTCATTCAGTTAGGAGCAGAAGGAGTTTTGGAAAGTGTACTGGGCTTGGAGTTCAGAGGGGTTTGAGTCTCAGTTTTGCTACTGACCAGCTGTTTGAATATAAAAGTCTCCTCTCTGAGCTTCAATTTCTTTATCTGTAAAATGGTTAAGATTCTTTCCAAATATTGTTATGATTAAATTAGATGACATAATGTTTGCAAAAGTACCTAGCACAGTGCATGGGCCAAGGTTCATGTACAATAGATATTTATTGACTCTTTTATCATTTTTTTAATGTATATTAATTATCTCCCTGATTTGATTTTAAGTTCTTTCAGAGCCAACAAACATGGGTTATATTCTCCTTTTCCACAATCTCAGAGTGTTGAGTATGTAGTAGGCACTCAATAACACTGGCGGAAGGAATTGATTAATTGCACACTTAGAAGGAAGAGGCTGATTCTGTTGTATGTTCTGTGCAGAGTTTAACAAATGCTCAGTAAGGAAATGAGCCCTCCAGACACCTACCAAATAGAGGCTGATATTACACAGTTCTAGGAAGTACTAGTTTAGATTAATAGCTTTTTGATCTTCAAAGACTCCCCAACAGCCTTTAAAACACTAGGAAATTCTAAGCAGAAGTCTGAAAGAAAACTAGGAAACAGATATAACTATGAGTAACCCTAAAAAAAACTGGCTAAATGTCAGGCCCAGCATAAAAATGCAATCAGAACTGGGATTCCTCATCCCCTCACTCCCTTTTTGCTGGGGAAGCTACCTCAGAGTAATTAGCTTCTAAACATCCTCATGTAATAAAGGAATAGAACAGCAGTTGCTGAGAGTGATTTATTATTCATCATGAATAGCAAGTGACTGAAATAATTTAACAACCACTAATCTCTAAAAGGGACCCACTCATTTTTAATCATCTCGTATGACATGAGATCACTCATTCACATACATCCCACTGAGCTCATCCTACTGCAAGGACGACTTAACGGGCAGCGGAATGCTGTTTATGTACTTCTGTGACATAAGTGTATCATTAGGTGAATATTACGGCCTATGGGATTAGGACCATGTTTTTGTGCAGTGTGACAACTTGACACAATCCATATACATGTCACCTTTTGCATCCTATTAGTATCGAGGGAACCCACAAATGCTAATATGGCATAGTGATAATTATACAACTCACAGTTCTGAGGCTACGGTTAGAAATGACAACAATGTTGACAGATATAGATTGTGGTGGGCTTGTCTCATGAGAGAGAATGTTAAGGGAATGGTAACTTGATAATCTTTGTCATGAGAAGGAGTCTAACTGAAGCATTTCCTATTCTAATTATAATTGTACTGGTGAATATTGTACTGTTTATTTATGAGTCACAGGAGAATGTAGAAATCAGTATTTTAATGTCTTGCATATTTGGAGAATTTCCTTTTTCTAGACTCACCGTTTACATATCTAGAAATTTAAGGAAGGTAAAATCAAGCTTTGCTATGATTATAAATCCACACATCCTATGATAAAGGGCAGAGGAGAAAACAAAAGTTACTAGGAGGCCAGTTAAATTGGCCAGTTAATCTGCTTGGGCTCTGGTATAAAAATTAGTAATGATGGTTACGAATAGTGCCTACTACTTCTGACTGCCTGCCCTATGCCAGGCGCTGTTCACACGTTTTCTTATTAATTCTCATCACAATTCTGTGGGGTAGGCAATGTTATCCCTACATACACTTGAAGAAATGCATTCACTCAACCTTTGGCTATATCAATGTCAACAAAACAGTTTACAAAAAAAAATTTGAATGTAATCATAGAGGTTATCTTGAAAATAATAAGTTTAAAATCATCTCCATTTTTTTTTATAAAAGATCAGTCTTTGTTTTCAGATATAATGCCAGTGGAATTATTATTCTAGAGATATTATTGTTTATATTATTATTCTATCATTATTTCTACTACTACGTTATTGTTATTTTTAGTGGAACTATTATTTCTAGTATAATCTCCAAGAAAAGGAATACTTCTTCTCTGTGCTGAAGTTCAGTAGATCAATGATTATAAACGTGTATCTGAATCACTTGGGAGGAGAGTACTTCTTAATATGCTGATTCTGATTCATCAGGTCTGTGGTGGGGGCAGGATGAGATTCTGCACTTCTCATCAGTTCCACAGTGATGCTGATACTGCTGGTCTTGGCGCTCAGATGGGTGGCGATGTTAAGTGAGAGAGACTGAAAGCAATCACATCTATGAAGCAGCTATCGTTCTGGTTTTGAAATTAAAGAAGCGATAGCTTTTTAAAAACTTCTTCTTTTGTGAGGGTGGGCAAATGCCTTCTTTTTTTCTCTGTAAGTCCTGTATACCAAGGTGGAATCAATATTTTTTTAAATTGCTCTTCAAAATTATTCACATTTAATCCAGATTCTCTTTGGTCTTTCACATTAGGCCATTCCTGATGAGATACATTGGCCTTTAATTTGATTTTGAGTTACGGTAAAAGAGTGACCTACACTCTTCCAAACTTCTAAGTGTAAGCGGATTGAATTAATTTGGAATAAAAAAGGATGAGTGATAAAATGGGAAGGACAGGAAAGACCATTCTGTTGGGTGTTACCAAGCCATTTGATTAGCAGTTTGACAGAGAGCGCTAAGGATTGTAAACCGTGTATTACTTAGAATGTTTGGATGTTATCCTTTGTGTGAAAAACACTAAACTATATATGGCTATATGGTTCCCAGGACTGGTTCTGTCTTTGACTTGAAAGTTTACCTTCAATGTAATGAAGGCTTTATATGTGTCAGAATGAGCAGCCGTGTCCTTGTAGAGGGCATTTCTATTAGCACATGCTGCTGGTGGGAACCACAAACCCTTGTGTGCCTCCTTCACATGAAAGACTTCTGTATTTTATAAGAATTTTATAAGAATTCTTGGTATTTTATACAATTTTTTTTTTATTATGAGGCCAGTGGAGAAGGTCTGATCTTATCAAAAATTGGGTAACATCAGGGCTTCCCTGGTGGCGCCGTGGTTGAGAGTCCGCCTGCCAGTGCAGGGGACGCGGGTTCGTGCCCCGGTCCGGGAAGATCCCACATGCTGCGGAGCGGCTGGGCCCGTGAGCCATGGCCACTGAGCCTGCGCGTCCGGAGCCTGTGCTCCGCAACGGGAGAGGAGAGGCCCGCGTACAGTAAAAAAAAAAAAAAAAAAAAAAAAAAAAAATTGGGTAACATCAAATGCCCACCGGAGCCAGTCAGTCCCCTGGAGGCAGCTGATGGTCAGCAAAAGAGAGGAAGCTCTGGCATCAAGCTGAGCCGGGTTTACACTGTGACTATTCCTCTCCCTGGCCATGAAACGTTGGAGAATCCCCATCTCTGAGCCTCAGTATCCTCCTCTTCAAAACAAGGACAGAGATCACAACCTCATCAGGTTAGTGTAGGGGTAAATGCTGTCACCTGTGTAAAGGACCTCGTCCCAAGTAAGTGCTCTATAAATGGTTGTTTCTTCCCCCCTTTGCATGCACCAAATATGTGGGCATTTCAGATATAGCTGCAAGCCACACTTTTCCTGGTCAACCATGCCTGATTTATGAGAGGTCGATATTGATATACTTCATTAACAATGTTGAAACTACACATTCTCACCCTTTGGTTATGTCAATGTCAACGAAAGCCAGTTTAGAAAAGGAAAATTGGAATTCAGTCACACAGTCTTTTGAAAATAAAAAGCTTCAGATCCCTCCTCCTGTTTCCCTCTCTTCCCCTTTGTTCTCTCCTCTTCCTTTTCCTCTTCTCTCCTCCTTCTTTCCTTCTTCTCTCCTCATCCTCTTCATTTTTCTTCTATTGTTTCAAAGTCAATCTTTATATTTAGGTAAAAATTTAGGGGAATTATTTAATTTATAACTGCAACCTATAAGAAAAATTCTCCTCTGTTCAAAAACCAAAGAAAGCTGAAAATTTCAGTTGATTTTTTAACATACTTATATAGTTTTCTTCATTCACAAATTATGTCCACATCCATGCAGTTCCTCACAGCAGGCAAATTCCAGTCTCCTGGTACACAATAGCACTTCTCTCAAAGGCTTCTTTCAGATTTAAGAAGACTTAAATATGAAAAGCCAATATGATGGAATAAATTCCTTTTCCTCCTTAAAAAAGTGAGAACAGAATTTGTACAGAGATCCAAGATCATTCTTTCCATTTAAAGAACAACTATGACATCAGTTTTTCCAAGATTAGTGATTCAATAAGGCAAAAGACCTTAATCTGATATTGTTTTAGAAGCTTTTGCCATGCATTTGTCATAGTTTTTCCCTTTAGTAAACCTTAGTGATTCTGAAAACAATTTCTAGTCTGTCTTTTCTCTTTGCTGAAAATCTTTCAATTTGAGAATTCAAAATACTTGTTTAAAATGTGGACCATTTATGGAAATAGGAGAGGATTAGCATTTGGAAAAGAGGTTAAGTGCTTAAGATTTGGTTTTCTGAGGTTACTTTGAAAGGTAGAGTCAGAGCAAGAATCTGACCTCTGTCTGTATTTCTTTAACTTGACAACCAAATGACATTGCCTCTAACTGAACACTATAGTGTGCTGGACCACCAAATAGGATAAAGGAATGAAATTTTATAGGTGAAGACGAAGATAAGAATGATAAAATTACTCTGCCTAGGAGTTCAAAGAATACATCAAATCCCTTACATATTTGGGAACGTTTACTCTCCCATGACATATATGTTATTTTACAGTTCTAATGGTCTAGGACACTTTCAATTTCTCATCTTCAGGGTCACAAGCCAAACTTTAGAACTTCATTTGTATGACCAGGAGAACTACTTTCCTCTACATGTGGCTTGTCCCTTGCGTACCACCTCTTAGTTCGAATGTACTCATTTGCATGTAAGAATTCTCTACTATAGGTGAAAACTTTGCTATGTTTTCATATTTTCCTTTTGATGAGCCTCTACATTTTCCCCTCCCTGGTTCCCCATTGAAGACTTGCCTTTTCTGCCTCTTTTGTGGACTTCCTTGATAGCTTTTGAGTTCCTGGAAGCCTTTTTTAGAATGGGGATCTGCCAGAGGCAGCTCTTAGTCCCACCTGCTTCTATAAAAGTTCTCTTGAAGAGTTCTCCTTTTCTATTTCTGCTTTATCCCAAACCAGTGTTTACCTCTTCCTTTAACTGCTTTATCCCAAACCAGTGTTTACCTCTTCCAAGGCTTTTTCCATCCAGTCAGATCCTAGCAAGAGGGGAAATTGCTCTTCAGAATTATTATGTAGTTCTCCTAGGTCCTTTGTAGTGTCTCTCCAAAAAAGTTTCTTTTTTTTCTTGTTAATTTGTTTTTTGTTTTTAAATCAAGAATAGATACTGAGACTTTTTCAAGAACCAATCAGTCAATAAATAAAAATGTAGTTTTCTACCATACATCGTAAGGAAATCCCAAAGCCTGCATTTTGACTGCGAGCAGACATGTTAAAATAATCTTGAAACTTTCCCACATGTAAGTTTAAGCACTAAAGACAGTTCTAAAACTGAAAGTTCCCTGCATTGCTGTCACAGTAATGACTTTTCAGCATTTGAGTTTGACCTCTACTGAATACTTTACTTTTCCAGTCATAGTTAGCAAATCTAGTTAATTAATAGTCTTATCTTCATGGGAGTTAAGTCTGTCCTCCTCAGGCTTTATTAAGAGACCAGTTGAGAAAAGAACAAAGAAAAAGTCTGCCTCAGGCACAGAGAAATATAAAGGATGATGACATTACTTTGAAGATGTTAAGTGGTCTTTTTTCCAGTTCCTATTTTCCCCAAATAGTACATTAGTTTTTAATGAATAAGTAAGAAAATAGTAGGTAGTATTGAAGACACTTCTATTTGGGCCAGATTTTTTTTCTATAGTAGCTGTAGGGCTTTTAAATAATTCAAATTGCATGTGCTTCTCTTTATGACATTTTCCCCTTTCCAAATCATCTGGCCATTATAAGAAAAATATTTGGATAACCAGCTGTTCTTCTTTTTTAAAGGGCAAGTTTCCTATATAAACACAGCATCTCTGATATTCCTATGGGGAAATACAAAAATGTTTATGCCAACTGTAAACCTTCCAAGTTAAAATTCCTTAGAATATTATACAAAGCAAAAAGAATGGATATAGAAAAAATGGCAGTGTTTTGGACAAAGATAAATAGATTGTTCTTATTCTGGGCTTAGCCCCTGGGTTTCCAGGGTGAAAAGTTTGCTTATAAACTGCCCATTTGACTTCTAAGAATTCTTAAAATTCTAAAAATTTCTAAGAACTTTCCTAGACTAATTCATTATTACAAAAATTAGCCAAACAGTCTCACTTAGTGATACTTGAGATTATGTCTTATATTAGTTTCTGGAAAAATATAGATTGCATTTTTCCTTGAAAAATTATCTTTTTATCAACATGAGCTTCATATTCCTGGTTTCTCTATGAATTTTAGTTTTTTCTGAAGAACTCTGGATGAGCCTTTCCTACTTACTGCAAGACTGTTTTGCTTACAGTTTAGAGAACTAACTGGCTGGGTTGAATGCATCACAAATATGTCTTCTGGTGACCAACCCTGTGATTTACTCTGGTGCAGCACAGATTTAAGCTTTGCTGTTCAGCTTCCCAACTGACAAGGAAAGACAAGGTTGGTTTGTGGAGATATTTTCATGTATTACAGCTGCATCCTCAGTTTGCATAAATATCAAATGCTCTTCTACTATTCATGGCAATTTTGAGAGTTAGGTTATTTCCTCCTCTCAAGGAATAAATGTAAGATTATTGATGCATTTTACTATTGAATAAAGTCAAATTTACTATCATCTTTATTAGTAGTATTAACCTTGTCCTTATCCTTAGCAACATCTTATAAGTTACAAAATACATTAATTAACCATTCTTTTTGCTCATTATGTCAAGAGAATCCTATTAGAACAGGCCTACATCTTAATATATTTGATATACCATTGCTCTCTATCTCTGAATTGCTTCTTCACTTCAGGCCTGATGGCAAAGATAGGAAGTTTAGCTTACACCATTCTTTCACTAATTTTTACTTTCACTAACATATATTAAGAAACATCACCTAACTAGGAAGTAAAGCAGAGAGCACAGCATGCCCTTTTGACGTCATATCAGAGCCTTGTCTAACAGGCTCACCAAAAGATTATTTGATCATACAGGAAAATTTACCTTTGTTTGATTATACCTAATTATTGTTTAAAAACCCATTTTCTGTGAAGTTTCATGTTTATTTGTAGATTTTTACCTGATAGAGATGCAAATGATTTCTGCCAGGTAGAAAAGATAACCCCAAAGGTGATGGCTTTATTGCTCTGTAGGATATTAACCGGTTCTGTATCTAACTCCATTCATCCATTTTTCCTTCCATGACTGAATAACCCTTGTTCTTCATTTCTCCTTTGAACCATCTTTACTGTCCGACTGGTTCTCTCCTTAATGAGGTGAATAACTCTTTGACACAAACTTATTTTATATTTGTATGAGTTATGTTTTATAACTTCTTGAAAATTATACTTTGACATATGCCATTCAAGATGCATACATATAAATATATACTTTTTCAATGTGATAGTTTTTGCTTGAAAGAAATCAGTCAAGGAAAGCAATCACTAATTAGTTTAGACAAATGAAAACCTTATATAAATCTTATTTTATTTTATTTTTTTGCGGTACGCGGGCCTCTCACTGTTGTGGCCTCTCCCGTTGCGGAGCACAGGCTCCGCGGCCATGGCTCACGGGCCCAGCCGCTCCACGGCATGTGGGATCTTCCCGGACCGGGGCACGAACCCGTGTCCCCTGCATCGGCAGGCGGACTCTCAACCACTGCGCCACCAGGGAAGCCCTATAAATCTCTTTTAGTACCCAGCACTACTTCAAGGACAGACCAAATCTCATTATTTAAAATATTGATTTTCTAACAATATGTTAAGGAATTGTCTTGGGTTCAATGGGACAGATGGAGGATCCTTAAGGCATGCTACACTTAGTAGTGCAATTAGCAGAAGTAGAGTGAAGCAGTCATCTTTATCCAGTGAGATTTTTGAAAAAATTTTGATTACCATGGCTTGAGTGAGAAAATAAAAGTTCCTTTAATTTCTTCAACAACTACTTGATCCATAAGTGGAAATGAGTTCATTTGTTAAAATAAACAAACAAACCAATATATAGCAGTACCTTTCCCCTTAAACAATTAACCATAGAATGAATCCTCTGTAGCCTTTTCATCGTTGTTGCTGCTGTTGCTTTTATTCTCCATGTGATTAGTTTTAAAAAAAATTTTTTTAAATGTTTTTAATGGGTGGTAGATTATGAGCAAATGTTTAAAAAGTCAAAACCATATAAAAATGTACACAGTGAAAATTTTTGCTTTTATCACTGTCCCCATCATACTATCTCCTCCAGAGGTAACCAGCTTTTAAAGTAGCTGTCCAGATTTTATTTATGCAAGTAATAGCAAATACGAGGATATCTTTATTTTTCTCTCATTCTACACGTAAGGAAGCAAGATATACATATTGCTTGGCACCTTGCCTTTTTTACTTAAAATGGATATATTGGCAATCTTTTTATATCAATACATAAAATACTTCTCTCTCTCTCTCTCTCTCTCTTTAACACAGTGTGGCCTCATCAGAGTAACACATGATAACTTTAGTAATTAAATCCCAAGTGAATGTGTAAGGTGTAAGGTGCCATTCAATTCACTAAACTTTTAATGTAACAGTCAATATTCTAGGTGCTGAAGGTGCAAAATATGTTAAGACATAAACCCAGTCCTTAAGAAACTCACATCCTACTAGTAGAGATCAAAACATAACTAAAATACAGTGTGGTTAGTGCTATAAAAGAAGCGTTTCTTAAATGCCATGGAAAAATACTTCAGGAAGTGATTAATTCTGCCTTGGAGGTGTAGGAGAGGTGTCAAAGAAAGCCAAAAACGTGACATTTGAGCAAGGTCTTGAAATAGGAATATGAAGTATAAAAGAATCATTTCTAAGTCTAAATGACTGACCCAGTTCATGATTTTTGAAAGAAAGAATTTGGCTGTGATTACCCTTTCTTAATTCTCTCCTATTAGTATGCCCTAGGGTATCAGGACAAATCATTTTAAATCTACTTGGTGTTTACATCCTTAAAGCGTTTGTGGATTGTCTCATTCTTAATCACCAGTTTGCCTGATCTAACTTACAGCCTTTCATCTTCCCTCCTGTACCAGCCACTCTTCTTGAACCAATCATGAGTGTGGCCTCTTCCAGGATTTCCAGACTGCATCCCACTTTGCATTCTGAAAAACGGATGTTCAGATGCAGCCCTTTTCTAAATCTGAATATAAACAACTCCGGTGGTATAAGGTTCCCTACCTTTCCAATGACTCCTGCCAGGTTAGTTCATTTGCACGTTTCATTACCAATCTATTTATTCCAATGTAATAGCTTAGTCATCCAGCTCTCAGGCTAAATAAGAGCTCTTCAAATGCCAACCCTGAGAACTTCTCCCAGTATGAATTGCAAGCCATTTATTTTCATTTGTTCACAGGCTTTTCAATCTTTCAGCCGGCTTTTCAACCATGAGATAGTGTCCATATAGATGTCAATTTTTATTAGGTTCCTAAGTAATTTTTAAGCCCTACACAAGATGCTTTTCTGAAGTCCTTATACGTCTGATGCTCTGCTCTCTCACGATCCTTAATCATGTGATTCTCTAGAAATGACCTATCAAGTATGATAAAGCTTTCTGCTCATGATTTGCATTTTATTCCACCTCTTTTCTTCTTTTGCTGACCCAAATCTGTGCTCTGCAACCACAATGACACTTAGTGGTCAGGCTAGAATTTTGGCCACCGAATGAGGCACTGTTATTCTTCACCAGCTGTAGGGACTCCATGGAGCATAATATTTTTTAAAATCCTTTTTTCCAAGATTCTCACCAGTCTGGAAATTGGCTGGAGCTCTGCTATTATTCTCGGGTCAGAGCAATCGTCAGAGAGCCTCAAATACAGAGACAGAGCATATCGCCCTCTTGAACTGCCATCTTTCATTGAAGAACAAGAAAATCTTATACAGTATAGCCAAAAAGAGCTCAAGGTTAAATTGTTTTACAAAAATCTAGCAATTTTGCCCCACACGTGTCAATTTCTTTGACAGCTTCAAATAGTATTAAAATAGCCCACTGTTAAATTACAACTCCCTCATCCTCTTTTCTGTGCTTTATTTTTCTACTTAGTATTAACCCAATCTCATATGCCATATATTTCACATAAATTTTATTTTGTTTCACCCCAACTTGAATGGAAGCACCATGAGGGAAGAGATTTTCTGACCATCTTTCCGTATGTTCAGTGCCCAGAGAAATGCCTTACAGATAAAAAAAAAAATTGCACTATATATGTTAGGTAACTGAATACATTAATATATAGTGCAGAGATTGCATTTCTGTTACTTAAGTATTGTTGTTCTCCACTTAGTCTATTCTTTTTTTTTTTGTTTCTGCTGATACGCTGCTGCCTTTTCCCTCCCATATGTCTTATGTACTTTTGAATACTTCCTAGATACCTCTTCCCTCTAGGAAGCTTTTCTTGAATTGCTACATAGAGTTCAAACCCCCTCAATTCTCAGTTTATTGTTTATGTTGCTTAGTCGTTGAGAATAGCAACACTTTCATATGAGGCTACCTGATGTTCCAAGGGCCCTCATACGCTTTAGAACCGGGTGGTAAGAGCAGCTTGCATTGTTATTTCTCCCATATTAGCACAACCCGTGGTGGGAAGAAAACCACTGTTTGGTTTCCACAGTTGAGGAGCAAACTGTGCATAAGCAGAATGGCACCTTGGTTTTAGGGTCAGTCCAGTTGGTCCTAGGTTTAAATCCCAGCAATCTTTACCATCTCTGTGATGTGAGACAGTTGTTGAAATATTCTGTGCCCTAACACCTTCATCTATAAGACAAAGATAATAATGCTTCCCTTGCAGGATGATTGCTAGGACCAGATATAATAAATACGAAACAACATGCTTGGCAAATTGACGTGACCACTAACTGGCTATTATTTTATTATAATCATTACTACTACCATTATTATTATATCATATCCTCTGTCCTTTGATTCCCCACTTATCTCCACTCCAATCTAGGATACAGATTCAGCTATTTCAACTTGAGATTATATTTTTCATCCATTAATTCATTTAACAACATTTATTAAGAGTCTAGCATGTGCCAAGCACAGTCCTGACTGAAAGGAATACAAAGATGAATGCATGTTAATCCCTGTACCTTTAGAGCAAACAGACTATGGTTTTCATATATTTATTCATCAAATAGTTCAACAAATATGTATTGAGCCTCACCTGTGTCCTAGGCTGAGTTATAGAGACTAGGAGTATGTCAGTGAAAAAATCAGATGGGGGTTACATTCTAGCAGAGAGAGACAGACAATAAACAAGATAATTAAGTAAATTCTAGAGTATGTTAGAATGTGATAAGGGCTATTTGAACATAGTGGAGCAGGGGGAGAGGGATCAAGGGTGCTCAGTGTGTGTTTTTGTGTGTGCTTTGCAGTTTTAAGTAGGGTAGTCAGGGCAGAATTTCCTGGAAATATGACATTTGAGCAGAGACTCAAGGAAATGAAGGAATGAGCCACATGGATATTTGGGGGAAGAGCATTTCAGCAGAGGGAACATGGAAAACTAGAGCAAAGCAGAGAGTGATGCATATCAAAACAGAGTGTTGATCACTGTATAGTCAGCAGCAGAGGCTAGAGTCAATTTCTCTGCTTGTTGCTGGTGTAGGTGGATTGGGATCTGAGGATGGATCATGTGAAATGGTTCTGATGGAGCTCCTTGGACAGTTGTCACAGAGTGAGGTCAGGCTTTCCTTGTGAACCATGTTTTGTTTTGTTTTTTCCTCTTTTTTCCCATTGCACTCATGCTGGTGCTCTAACCCCTGGATACTTTGAATTGTGTACTCCACTTTGGGGGTCTGGAGCAGGATGTATTTCTGCAGGGTTTTCTGTCGGTCTCTTACTCTAGCTGCTGTCCATTTTTTTCCTCCCCAGTTTAGGGGCTTAATAGTGAACCCCCTAGTCCTCTCTCCCTCTGAAAAGTCAGGTGGTGGCTCTTCACATGCCATGTGGGCTTCTACCTCCACAGTTCTTTTCTTCCTGACTTTCCTCCCATATCCCTCTTGAAAGAGAGACTGAGGGTTCTCTGCTTCCTCCCTATCTCCATCAGTTTATTTTTGCTGTAACAGCAGAGGGAGCAGACTGTTGCACTGCAGTGTGATTGTAATGGAAAAACATGGTGACATGGGAATGCAGGGCACAGGAAAGGTACAGAAGTGGGTGTCTTGCCTGCATTTTCCATTGCCCAAGTCTCAGTCATTTCCTATCATTCCTTTGACTGACCTGCCTAACTTTGCTCTCATCCTAAACTCAAGGTGGTAGTAGTATGGGTGCTTTCCTCATAGCTAGAAAGGATAGATGTGGGAATAAGAGATGGAGCAGTGTTTGATGTGTTTATTCATAACACCTAATAACTTACTTCCAATTATTTTTTCCATTCCTGTGGCACCAGGGTTCTCTATTTTAATGATCTTTCTACCTAGTAGAAGAATGCTGTCATCAGGAGTTAGAATTAAGGCTCAATTTACAGGAAAGTTGAGATTCCCTCCTGGTCTTCTGGTTTTCATGTCACTAGTCCAAATAGACAAAAAAAAAAAAAAAAAAAGGAAGGAAAATGTTTCCATTCTTGCTTGGGACAATAGGCCTGACTTTTCAGGGAATGATAGGATTGTATTGGGCAGCATAAATGAAATGGAGGAATTGTTCTGGGATGTTACACAGACTACCATGACCAGTGGTAAATTTTATCTAATGGGGAGATAAAACCTCTTTGTCACCGGCCCTTCAATCTTGCTTCTTTAAAGTCACTAACAGTGACCTTACCAAACCATTAGCTTTTGCTAATATGTAAGTATGGCTCTTTATCTCAACCAAATTTCCTTTCAGGCAAAATGGACACTGATGATTTTGAAATTCTGTGTACTGGTTATCTTTCTCTTCTTTTTTTTTTTTTTTTTTTTTTTTTTTTTGCGGTACGCGGGCCTCTCACTGTTGTGGCCTCTCCCGTTGCGGAGCACAGGCTCTGGACGCGCAGGCTCAGCGGCGATGGCTCACGGGCCCAGCCGCTCCGCGGCATGTGGGATCTTCCCGGACCGGGGCATGAAACCGTGTCCCCTGCATCGGCAGGTGGACTCTCAACCACTGTGCCACCAGGGAAGCCCTCTTTCTCTTCTTTTGAGTCCTAAAATTTAGGGCCATATCTGAGTACCACCACTGGCCTCTTCAGATTATTGTACAAAGCTCAGATAGTTTTTCTTCTTGGATATCTTGGGCCACTTTTCTTACCATACTTGAAATTAGCTGATTTCTGTGATTGAAAACAAGATCAGTTTAACTGTAAATTCAGTCAAGGTTTAAATTGAACAGTTAACCTAATATTTACCTTTGTTTACACTGATTTTTTTTTTTCTCCCAATTTTCTATTTTCAAAGAGGAAGTAGCCAGAGTGGAGACTTTATAGTTGGGTCAATTGGATTGACTTGACATGAAGAAATTGTATGTTCTTTGTTTAAAATGTTAGTCACATTTTGTTGTTAGGTTTAAGATAATCTCAAATATTCTAAAAATATTTAGGAATTTTGAGTCACAAGATACTTTAACAAGAAGTTAACAGAAGATATTATTTTATATTTAAGAGTACTTTATTAAAATATAATATACTACAGTAAAATGCTCACGTCTTAAATTACAAGTTGATGAGTTCTAACATATCTATATCTTCTTATAACCACTTATAGGAGATATAAATCATTTCCATTGTCCCAGAAAGTCCCATCATGCTCCTTTCCAGGCAATGCACCATCTTAGACGAAACTACCGTTCTGAGTTTCGTCCCCATGGATTAGTTTTACCTCCTCTTGAACTAAATAAAGTAATACAGTATATTTATTTTTTCTGACTTCTTTCATTCAATTTAGCATTTCTGAGGTTTGTCTATACTGGTGCATTAGTAATTTGCTCTTTTCCATTTGTTTAGCAATTATGCTGATAGTATTCCATTGTGTGGATATACATGATATTTATCCATTCTCTAGTTCATGAACCAGATTTGGATTTTTCCAGTTTTAGGCAATGAAATAAGCTGCTATAGACATTCTTAGTAAAAGATAAATGCACATAAACATTAATTTCTCTTGGTTGTATACCTAAGAATGGAATTGTTGGATCATAGGGTGTGTTTAACATTTTAGGAAACTGTCAAATCATTTTCCAAAGTGGTTGTACTGTTTTATACTTCTATCACAATGGAAGAATGTTCTAGATGCTTTTCATACTTGCTAACACTTGCTATTGTCAGTTTTAATTGTAGCTGTTCTAGTTGGAAGAATGTTTATGTTTTGAAGTACTTGAGACTATATACCTGTTACTGAAATCAAAAGAAGGAAGAGCTAAGCATCAAAGAGGGACTCAAAGGAAAAAAATACTGTGTTTGAGACAGAAAAGTTTCACATTTGAAGACTTTAATAAACATCTGAAAATCGTACCATAACTTGTATTTTTCCCTTTAGCCATGAATTGAGACAAAGTAAGAAAATGAAAGGATAATCTAGGACTTTTCACAAAAAGTTAGTATCTAGTGTGAAGAACATTAGCTAGAAAAAAGAAAAGCCAATTTGCACTTACTTTAACTAAATATTCTTTTTTTTGATTCTTTGATTTTTCTCACTCTGTTCTCTCTACTGGATCCTGCTGTTCCAGGATCTCTCTTCTCTAAACTCCTAGACATAGTTCATGTATTATTTCTTATGGGCAAATTTCCTGACTCTAATTGTAAGACTGGCCCTAAACAATGCCATCCTGTACTAAAAAAAATGAAATAAATTTACATTTTCTAAGAGGTGTGTTATTTTTGCATAGAGATAATACATGATCTGATTTTATGTTATGAGTTAGCACTAAAATTTTAATCTAAGTTTGTTATAGTTTGTCATATTTACAAATATTTTTAACTCAAATGATCTTTTTGAGAATGTGAAAAAAAGAATGATTTTTTTAAACTAATTGAGGGGGGAAAAAAGACCCTGCCTACTATAGTTAGAATCAATGGTTGTACTAACAAAAATGACTCGCCTTTGAGTCCCTATTGTGTCTTGTATATTTATCACGCATGTTTAACTTGTTTCTTTATGTGTCTGTCTACATGTGCAAGTTAATGACAATCTTGATGACAGTGATTATATCCCATTCTCCATCCCTGGGGCCTAGTATGGTATCTATCACATATTAACTGATAATAAATGTTTGTGAAAAGACTAGATTGAATGAAGAAAATGAGAGAGTCATACACACTGCTTTCAAGTCTGAAGCCCCAAGAGGAATGCATGTTACCTTTGCAGAGCTTAGTTAAGAGGAGAAAATTCAGGGTGTCTGGAGAGTTATTTTCTGCTTAATCCTGGACAGAGACATAATATCTGAATAAACACCTAGTGATCACGCTAAAAATACTCATGAGACTGTACACAAAAGCTTAAATGTCAAAATACTTTAAATTACTAATTATAGATTGACGAACTTTGCAACTTTAATAATCCTTCCTGTGAAACAACAAATAATTAACCGAAAAATGTTTGCTATCTTCCCTCTTACCCAGTCTAAGTTATGTTCTGCCATTGGCCTGTGATGTCAAAATCATCACCCTCATTTATTTGATGAAAATCACTAAATTAGTTTCTATGAAGGCAGAGTGAAATAGTCTTATGAACCTAATTTATAAATTCTTGGAAAGTTCTAAAAAAATTTCTTCTCTTTAAATACAAAAGAAATGAAGCCATTCCAGATTTAATTTAAATAACTTTTCTCTTTGAAAAAGGTATTTATATGAGCACTGAAAGTAAAAGCCACTATAGTCAGTTATAGAGAAAATTATATTTCCAGATTTTTGGGCAATGTTTTAGGTAGGAAAAAATAAGTTTTATAATGTGATTCTCTTTCCAGAATTATTCATATCTGGGTAGTGTATTTGGCAGGTACTGAACACACTCCATTGTGTTTCAGAAGGGATCCACAGATAATGATGAATCAGCACAAACAGTTCCAAATTGAAACATTCAGAGAGTCATTGTATTTCCCTTGTTCTCAGATGTTTCCCTTGTTCTCAATAAACACTGCCCCTGTTTATTTCAAAAATAAAATAAAGGTTCAGGATGTTTTGAATGTGTCAGCAACATGCCTTTGCTCTAAACAGATTATGTTGCAATTTTTTTTTGCTGATGATTCAAAACTATAAACTTAAAATTACTTAATTAAAAAGATACCAAACTACAATAAACTTGCCCCAAAACTTTAGTTATGTACCTTGTCTAAAATTAGGTCATTTCATTAACCTCTCTTCATGCCAAAGACAACATTTCCTCTTAGTCTGTAAACATCTTCTAAACATTAAATGTGGTTTCTTGGTTGGTTGTTGTCATTTTGAACAATATACTTTTTATCCTTTACATGCTTTGGTAAATTAAGGATTTTGGTTTAAATTTGTTTTTCTTAAAAGGCTATGATTAACATGGAGAAGTCAAAGGAAAGTAGCTCAAAAAGAGTATCAACAAATACTGTTGAAAGTTACTCAGTTGTTTTAAATAATACTTTAGGGGTAAAATATGTTGTGAATAATTCTCATTCTGGAGAAACTGAGTGAAGAATCTGTACTTACTACAGCTTAATGATAAATACTTAAAATATGATGAGAAAGACTTCTTAGACATACTTATTTCTAGTATTTACCTGGTATTGATAATGCATTGATAATGCTTCAATAGATTGGCATATGTTTTGGTGGATATGACAAAAATAGTATATCATTTGTTAGAGAACAAGGCTGACTTTCTTCCTCTATTTTCTCTGTTCTTTATGCAGTTGATCCCACTAAACCTCATTTTCCCCATTTGTTCAATGGCAATAATAAAGCTTTCTATATTTTTTCACAGTCATGTTGGCTGTAGGGCTCACCCAAAATGATGTCTATGGATACCTTAAAAGTCATGACACGCTATATAATTATATTGGACTTATTGTTAGTGCTGAGTAATATGATACTATCACTTACCTTACTCTTCTTGTAGTAGTTTTTACTCTCTCATTTACTCCAAATGGATCCAAGTAGGGTCTCTGTAAATCACCTATGATGGCAGGAGGATTCTGGAAGCCAACTTATCCATGTAGGAAGCATAGGTTAGAAATATTATAACAGAGGAAAAGAGGAGGAGAGCTATTTTCCCTTATCTCTAAATTTCCTGCAAGTATTTGCTTCTAAAGAGAAGTGGATAATAACGAGGAAAGGATGTAGGACTTACTATTTCTCTAAATCTGTTTTACAAAAAAGAGAAAAGACGAGACCCTATTTTTCAGAGGAAATTTTACGTTAACCCATAATATATAAAGGAGGTAAAAGGTTTAAACAGCACTGTTACCCTCTGCCATTCCTCAGTGCCAGTGACCCAAGAACTGGCAGAGGAATGTGAGGACTCAACAGAGAACAGACTGAAATTCACTCCCCTAACCATGTCTACCAGGAGATTGAGGCTAGGAAAGGGGTAGAGGTATGAAGAGGGCAGGGTAGAGAATGAGAGAATGAGCTGACTTAAAAGAGCATCTATTGTACGTCAGACATGGTACAGAGGTCATTAGGTTTAAACTGTATGATATACATGCAAGATCATTTTGTTTAGGCCAATATAACATGTGAAAGTGGAAGCTCTAGGAGGTTACATTCCTAGGTTATATTGGATAATGGAACCAGTATCCAAACTAAGATTTGTTTTCAAAGACTGTTCTTTGGCTGAGGCAGAAACTCAGTCATGTTTGTACTGCAGCCCCTAAAATTATGCTTTGGGAAAAATAGGTGCTCCCCTATTGCATGTTGGGTCAAATGTCACAGCATTTAGCTGGGGAGGATAGCATAGTGTTGGTAAATTAGATGGATCCACTTTGTGTTATTAATTTCTCTTCATAAAATCTTTGTACTGCCTCCACAAGCTATCTGGAAGGTGGGCATTGCATTTTATTTATTTGTCTTTTGGTTAAAGTAAGAAGGAAAATGTAGTTTGCCAGGTTGGCAGCATAAAATACAAATTATAGATGAGATGAGCCAACAATTCGAATGTCTCTAAATTTATGAGAGATTTTTAGTAAAAATATCTTTTGTCTTGGAATACAAGAACAGCAATAATTTTGATGTTGGAGTTGGATAAAATATATGCAAAAAATTAATGTATTATTGCCATGAAATAACTATATTTAGACTAATACTAAGCCTACACTTATCTACAGAATTTCCTGTCAGTATTACAAAATGGAGAGATTGCTTAGGTTAATTGAACCAAAGATAACAATGGAAGAGAAAAGATTTCCTATTCTGCCCTTAAAATCAGGGTGTAAATTTTTTCTTTAAAAACTAATCTTGGGGGCTTCCCTGGTGGCACAGTGGTTGAGGGTCCGCCTGCAGATGCAGGGGACGCGGGTTCGTGCCCCGGTCCGGGAAGATCCCACATGCCGCGGAGCGGCTGGGCCCGTGAGCCATGGCCACTGAGCCTGCGCGTCCGGAGCCTGTGCTCTGCAACGGGAGAGGCCACAACAGTGAGAGGCCCGCGTACCGCAAAAAAAAAAAAAATAATAAAAAAAATAAAAACTAATCTTGGCAACTTCTGTTTCCATCCATGACAGAGTAACTTGTACCAATTTAACCCTCCTGCCAAAAGCAACTATAAAACTGAACAAAATGTACAAGACAACTTTTTCCAGGCACTAAAAAATAGTCAGTGAAGGACTGCAAGCCCTGAGAAGTTGACCTCATCATGGGCCCAGCTTTCCTCTGTGTTTCTTTCTTGCCACTGAGCAGGGAGGTGGAGCCAAGTAGAGTGGCAGTCTCAGTGACTGGTCTCCATAGTGACTGGTCCTAACATATGTGGAATTGGAATCTGAGAGAAAGAAGAGATAGAGAATGGAGTAGAAAACGTATTTGAAGAAGTAATGGCCAAAAAATTCCCAAATTTCAAAGGTCCTGTCAATTTATAACTCCAAGAAGCTGAACAAATCCTGAAGAATAGCTACAAACAAAACCGTACTATGGCTTATCATATTCAAACTGCTGAAAACCAAAATTAAAGAGAAAAAAATATTAGTACTGGGGAACAACGATATAAATCTTTTTCATCAAAACTATGGAGGCCTGAATACAATGAAATACAATTTTCAAAGTGTTGAAAAAGGGAAAAATCTGTGAAGCTAAAATTCTATAATTAGATTAAAAATTGTGGGAAGCAGAATAATGTCCCCCCTCCCCAAAATGCCCAAACCCTAATCCCCAGAATCTGTGAATATGTTACTTTACATGACAAAAGGGACTTTACAGATGTGATTAAGGTTGCAGACTTAGTGATGGGGAGAGATTATCCTGAACTATCTGGGCAGCCAAATATAATCACATATAATCAAATACGATCATCGTCCTTAAAAGCAGAAACTTTCCCAGCTATGGGGAGATATGACTATGGAAGAAGGATCAGAGAAATGAACGTTGGTGGCTTTGAAGATGGTCATGAGCCTAGGGAATACTGGCAGCCTCCAGAAGCTTGAAAAGGCAAGGAAGTGGATTCTCTCCTAGAGCCTCCAGAAAGAACACAGCCCTGCTGACACCTTGATTTTAGCCCAGTGAGGTTCATGTGGGACTTACGAACTGTAAAATAATTTTTGTTGCATTAAGCCATTCAGTTTGTGGTAATTTGTTATGGTAGCAACAGAAAACTGATATAATACCTATCAACTATTGAAGAGAATACATATTTAGCAGACTTGCATTATAAGACATTTTCACAAAGCAAGAGGTGAGAGAATTAGTCACCAGCAGAAATAAGCTACAAGACAGGCTAAAGGAAGTTCTTCCTGGTGAAGGGAAAAGAAACAAAATCTATGGGATTGAATGAATAGCATGGAAAGCATAAATATGTCCTTTGTTGCTGTTATTGTTGTCGCTGTAGTAAGGATGGGAGTAACGCTCTTCTAATTCTATATCCTGAGTAGAATCGAGAAGTCAACAGATGCCCCTTAAATGCAATAGCACAGATTGAAAGTAAAAAGACAGTAAAAGAGAATCCATGCCAAAAGCATAAGAAAGCTGGTGTGGCTACAATAACATCACAAAGTGGACTTTCAGATCAGGGGCAAGACCAGAGGTAAAGAGAGTACTTATAAATGACAAAGGGACCACTTTGTCAGTAAGGCATAAAAATCTTTAATGTGTAGGCACCTAATCAGAGAACTTAAAAATACATGAAGCAAAAATCTAGCAGAACTGTAACAGGGGAAAATGGACAAATCTACAATATCAGTTAGGTATATTAGAAGCCTCTCTCAGTGACGACAGAACAAGCTGACAGAAAAATTCAGTAAGAATATAGTTACAGAATATCTGGACAACATCACCAGCCACCTGAACATAATCACTATTCATAGAACCCCACACTCAATAATTGTAGGATACACACTCCTTTCAAGTACTCGTGGAATAGTCACCTAGATTACATGCTGGGCCTTAATAGAAATCTCAATCAATTTAAACAGATAAAAAGTTTACAGAGTATGTTTCCCTAACCACTTTTAACTAAATTAGAACTCAATAACAACATTATGTCAAGGAAACTTTCATGTATTTGGAAATTAAACAAAACATTTCCGGTGGACCTTCAAGATGGTGAAGGAGTAAGATGCGGAGATCAGCTTCCTCCCCACAAATACATCAAAAATACATCTACATGTGGAACAACTCCTACAGAACACCTACTGAATGCTGGCAGAAGACCTCAGACCTCCCCAAAGGCAAGAAACTCCCCACGTACCTGGGTAGAGCAAAAGAAAAAAGAATAAACAGAGACAAAAGAATAGGGATGGGACCTGCACCTCTGGGAGGGAGCTGTGAAGGAGGAAAAGTTTCCACACACTAGGAAGCCCCTTCACTGGCGGAGACAGGGTGTGGGCAGGGTGGGGGGAAGCTTCGGAGCCATGGAGGAGAGCGCAGCAACAGGGGTGCAGAGAGCAAAGCAGAGAGATTCCTGAACAGAGGATCAGTGCCGACCAGCACTCACCAACCTGAAAGGCTTCTCTGCTCACCCGCCAGGGTGGGCGGGGGCTGGGACCTGAGGCTCGGGCTTCAGAGGTCAGGTCCCAGGGAGAGGACTGGGGTTGGCTGCGTGAACACATCCTGAAGGAGGCTAGTGTGCCACAGCTACCCAGGAGGGAGTCTGGGAAAAAGTCTGGAACTGTCTAAGCGGCAAGAGACCATTGTTTCGGGGTGCACGAGGAGAGGGGATTCAGAGAACTGCCTAAATGCGCTCCAGAGATGGGTGTGAGCCATGGACACCAGAGACAGGCATGAAACGCTAAGGTGCAGGCACCAAGAAGCCTGTGTGCAAGCACAGGTCACTATCCACACCTGCCCTCCCGGGAGACTGTGCAGCCCACCACTGCCAGGGTCCCGTGATCCAGGGACAACGTCCCTGGGAGAACACACGGCGTGCCTCAGGCTGTTGCAACGTCATGCTGGCCTCTGCCGCTGCAGGCTCACACCACATTCTGTGCCATCCTTCCCCCCCGGCCTGAGTGAGCCAGAGCCCCCAATCAGCTTCTACGTTTAACCCCCTCCTGACTGGGTGGAGAACAGACACCCTCAGGTGACCTACACGCAGAAGTGGGGCCAAATCCAAAGCTGAACCCCAGGAGCTGTGCGAACAAAGAAGAGAAAGGGAAATTTCTAGGTGCAGACTCAGGAGCAACAGATTAAATCCCCGAAATCAACTTGAGGCACCCTGCATCCATGGAATACCTGAATAGACAATGAATCAACCCAAAATTGAGGCGGTGAACTTTGGGAGCAACTGTAGACTTAGAGTTTGCTGTCTGCGACTGACTTATTTCTGATTTTTATGTTTATCTTAGTTTAGTTTTTAGTGCTTGTAATCATTGGTGGATTTGTGTACTGGTTTGGTTGCTCTCTTTTCTTCTTTTCCTTTTTATATTTTAATTTTTAAGAATTATTTTACCTTATTTTATTTATCATTTTTAAATTTTTCTTTCTTTCTTCCTTTTTTTATCCCTTTTCTTCTGAGCAGTGTGGCTGACAGGGTCTTGATGCTCTGGCCTGTTGTCAGGCCTGAGCCTCAGAGGTGGGAGAGCCAAGTCCAGGACATTGAACCACCAGAGACCTGCCAGCCCCACATAATATCAAATGGCAAAAGCTCTCACAGAGATCTCCATCTCAATGCTAAGACCCAGCTCCACTCAACAACCAGCAAGCTACAGTGCTGGACACCCTATGCCAAACATCTAGCAAGACAGGAACACAAACCCACCCATTAGAAGAGAGGCTGCCTAAAATCATAATATGTTCACAGACACCTCAAAACACACCACCGGACGTGGTCCTGCCCACCAGAAAGACAAGATACAGCCGCATGCACCAGAACACAGGCACCATTCCTCTCTACCAGGAAACCTACACAGCACACTGAATCAACCTTACCCACTGGAGGCAGACACCAAAAACAATGGGAACTACAAACCTGCAGGCTGCAAAAAGGAGACCCCAAACACAGTAAGTTAAGCAAAATGAGAAGACAGAGAAATATTCAGCAGATGAAGGAGGAAGGTAAAAACCCACCAGACCAAAGAAATGAAGAGGAAATAGGCAGTCTACCTGAAAAAGAATTCAGAGTAATGATAGTAAAGATGATCCAAAATCTTGGAAATAGAATGGAGAAAACACAAGAAAGGTTTAACTGGGACCTAGAAGAACTAAAGAGAAAACGAACAATGATGAACACCATAGTTAATGAAATTAAAAATTCTCTAGAAGAAATCAGTAGCAGAATAACTGAGGTAGAAGAACAGATAAGTGACCTGGAAGATAAAATAGTGGAAGTAACTACCTAAGAGCAGAATAAAGAAAAAAGAATGAAAAGACTTCAGGACAGTCTCAGAGACCACTGGGACAACATTAAATGCACCAACATTCAAATATAAGGGTCCCAGAAGAAGAAGAGAAAAAGAAAGGGACTGAAAATACTTGTAGAAATTATAGTTGAAAGCTTCCCTAATACGGGAAAGGAAAGAGTCAATAAAGTCCGGGAAGTGCAGAGAACCCCATACAGGATAAATCCAAGGAGAAACACGCCAAGACACATATTAATCAAACTATCAAAAATTAAATACTAAGAAAAAATATTAAAAGCAGCAAGGGAGGGCTTTCCTGGTGGTGCAGTGGTTGAGAGTCTGCCTGCCGATGCAGGGGACACGGGTTTGTGCCCCGGTCCGGGAAGATCCCACATGCCGCGGAGGGCTGGGTCCGTGAGCCATGGCCGCTGAGCCTGCGCGTCCGGAGCCTGTGCTCCGCAACGGGAGAGGCCACAACAGTGAGAGGCCCGCGTACCTCAAAAAAAAAAAAAAAAAAAAAAAAAGCTGCAAGGGAAAACAACAAATAACATACAAGAGAATCCCCATAAGGTTAACAGCGGATCTATCACAGAAACTCTGCAAGCCAGAAGGGACTGGCAGGACATATTTAAAGTGATGAAAGGGAAAAACCTACAACCAAGATTACTCTACCAGGCAAGGATCTCATTCAGATTTAATGGAGAAATTAAAACCTTTACACACAAGCAAAATCTAAGAGAATTCAGCACCAGCAAACCAGCTTTACAACAAATGCTAAAGGAACTTCCCTAGGGAGGAAACAAAAGAGAAGGAAAAGACCTACAATAACAATCCCAAAACAGATAAGAAAAAGGTAATAGGAACATACATATTGATAACTACCTTAAATGTAAATGAATTAAATGCTCCAACCAAAAGACATACACTGGCTGAATGGATACAAAAACAAGACATATATATATATATATATATATATATATATATATATATATATATATATATATATATGCTGTCTACAAGAGACCCATTTCAGACCTCTGGACACATACAGAATGAAATTGAGTGGATGGAAAAAGATATTCCATGCAAATGGAAATCAAAGAAACATGGAGTAGCAATTCTCATGTCAGACAAAATAGACGTTAAAATAAAGACTATTACAAGAGGCAAAGAGGTACATTACATAATGATCAAGGGATCAATCCAAGAGATAGATATAACAATTGTAAATATTTATGTACCCAACATAGGGGCCCCTCAATACATAAGGCAAATGCTAACAGCCATAAAAGGGGTAATCAACAGTAGCACAATAATAGTAGGGGAATTTAGCACCCCACTTTTACCAATGGACAGATCATCCAAAACGAAAATAAATAAGGAAACGCAACCTTTAAATGACACATTAAACAAGATGGACTTAATTGATATTTATAGGACATTCCATCCAAAAACAAAATACACTTTCTTCTCAAGTGCTCATGGAACATTCTCCAGGATAGATCATATCTAGAGTCACAAATCAAGCCTTGGTAAATTTAAGAAAACTGAAATCGTGTCAAGTATCTTTTCCAACCACAACACTTTGAGACTAGACATCAATTACAGGAAAAGATCTGTAAAAGATACAAACACATGAAGGTTAAACAATACACTACTAAATAACCAAGAGATCACTGAAGAAATCAAAGAAGAAATCAAAAAATATCTAGAAACAAATGATAATGAAAATATGATGCTCCAAAACATATGGGATGCAGCTAAAGCAGTTGTAAGACGGAAGTTTATAGCAATAAAATCCTATCTCAAGAAACAAGAAACATCTCAAATAAACAAGCTAAACTTATACCTAAAGCATTAGAGAAAGAAGAACAAAAAAAACCCCCCAAAGTTAGCAGAAGGAGAGAAATCATAAATATCAGATCAGAAATAAATAAAAAAGAAATGAAGGAAACAATAGCAAAGATGAATAAAATTGGGTTTCCCTGGTGGCGCAGTGGTTGAGAGTCCGCCTCCTGATGCAGGGGACACGGGTTCGCGCCCCGGTCTGGGAAGAGCCCACATGCCGCGGAACGGCTGGGCCCGTGGGCCATGGCCACTGAGCCTGCGTGTCTGGAACTTGTGCTCCGCAACAGGAGGGGCCAAAGCAGTGAGAGGCCCGCATACCGCAAAAAAAAAAAGATGAATAAAATTAAAAGCTTGTTCTTTAAAAAGATAAACTGATAAACCATTAGCCAGAGTCATCAAGAAAAAAAGGGAGAAGACTCAAATCAACAGAATTAGAAATGAAAAAGCAGCAGTAACAACTGACACTGCAGAAATACAAAGGATCATGAGAGATTACTACAAGCAACTATATGCCAATAAAATGGACAGCCTGGAAGAAATGGACAAATTCTTAGAAAAGCACAACTTTCTGAGACTGAACCAGGAAGAAATAGAAAATATGAACAGACCAATCACAAGCACTGAAATTGAGACGGTGATTAAAAATCTTCCAACAAACAAAAGCCCAGGACCAGATGGCTTCACAGGCAAATTCTATCAAATATTTAGAGAAGAGCTAACACCTAACGTTCTCAAAGTCTTCCAAAATAGAGCAGAGGGATAAACACTCCCAAACTGATTCTACAAGGTCACCATCACCCTGATACCAAAACCAGACAAAGATGTCACAAAGAAAGAAAATGACAGGCCAATATCACTGATGAACATAGTTGCAAAAATCCTCAACAAAATAGTAGCAAACAGAATCCAACAGCACATTAAAAGGATCATACACCATGATCAAATGGGGTTTATCCCAGGAATGCAAGGATTCTTCAATATACACAAATCAATCAATGTGATAAACTATATTAAAAATTCAAAGGAGAAAAACCATATGATCATTTCAAAGATGCCGAAAAAGCTTTTGACAAATTTCAACACCCATTTATGATAAAACCCCTCCAGAATGAGGCGTAGAGGAAACTTACCTCAACAAAAAAAAAGGCCATATATGACAAACCCACAGCCAACATCATCCTCAATGGTGAAAAACTGAAACCATTTCCACTGAGATCAGGAACAAGACAAGGTTGCCGACTCTCACCACTACCATTCAACATAGTTTTGGAAGTTTTAGCCACGGCAGTAACAGAAGAAAAACAAATAAAAGGAATGCTAATTGGAAAAAAAGAAGTAAAACTGTCACTGTTTGCAGATGACATGACACTATACATAGAGAATTCTAAAGATGCTAACCCTAAAGATACTACCAGAAAAC
Source organism: Delphinus delphis (assembly GCF_949987515.2). Lineage (NCBI taxonomy): Eukaryota > Metazoa > Chordata > Mammalia > Artiodactyla > Delphinidae > Delphinus > Delphinus delphis. The sequence continues at coordinate 88,848,188 of NC_082686.1, read as the reverse complement.
TACTAGAGCTAATCAATGAATTTGGTAAAGTAGCAGGATACAAAATTAATTCACAGGACTCTCTTGCATTCCTATACACTAATGAAGAAAAATCTGAAAGAGAAATTAAGGAAACACTCCCATTTACCATTGTAACAAAAAGAATAAAATACCTAGGAATAACCCTACCTAAGGAGACAAAAGACCTCTATGCAGAAAACTATAAGACACTGATGAAAGAAATTAAAGGTGATACAAATAGATGGAGAGATATACCATGTTCTTGGATTGGAAGAATCAACATTCTGAAACTGACTATACTACCCAAAACAATCCACAGATTCAGTGCAATCCCTATCAAAGCACCAAGGACATTTTTCACAGAACTAGAACAAAAAATTTCACAATTTGTATGGGAACAGAAAAGACCCCAAATAGCCAAAGAAATCTTGAGAAAGAAAAACGGAGCTGGAGGAATCAGGTTTCTGGACTTCAGACTCTACTACAAACCTGCAGTAATCAAGACAGTATGGTACTGGCACGAAAACAGAAATATAGATCAATGGAACAGGATAGAAAGCCCAGAGATAACCCCCCGCACATATGGTCACATTATCTTTGATAAAGAAGGCAAGAATATACAATGGAGAAAAGACAGCCTCTTCAATATGTGGTGCTGGGAAAATGGGACAGCTACATGTAAAAGAATGAAATTAGAACACTCCCTAACACCATACACAAAAATTAACTCAAAATGGATTAAAGACCTAAATGTAAGGCCAGACACTCTAAAACTCTTAGCGGAGAACATAAGCAGAACACTCTATGACATAAATCACAGCAAGATCCTTTTTGACCCACCTCCTAGAGAAATGGAAATAAAAACAAAAATAAACAAATGGGACCTAATGAAACTTCAAAGCTTTTGCACAGCAAAGACAACCATAAACAAGACAAAAAGACAATCCTCAGAATGGGAGAAAATATTGGGAAATGAAGCAACTGACAAAGGATTAATCTCCAAAATATACAAGCAGCTCATGCAGCTCAATATCAAAAAAACAACCCAATCCATAAATGGGGAAAAGACCTAAACAGACATTTCTCCAAAGAAGATATACAGATTGCCAGCAAACACATGAAAAGATGCTCAACATCACTAATCATTAGAGAAGTGCAAATCAAAACTACAGTGTAGTATCACCTCACACCAGTCAGAATGCCCATCATCAAAAATTCTACCAACAATAAATGCTAGAGAGGGTGTGGAGAAAAGGGAACCCTCTTGCACTGTTGGTGGGAATGTAAAATTATACAGCCACTATAGAGAACAGTATGGAGGTTCCTTAAAAATCTAAAATTAGAACTACCATATGATCCAGGAATCCCACTACTGAGCGTATATCCTGAGAAAACCATAATTCAAAAAGTCATGTACCACAGTGTTCATTGCAGCACTATTTACGATAGCCAGGACATGGAAGCAACCTATGTCCATTGACAGATGAATAGATAAGAAGATGTGGCACATATATACAATAAAATATTACTCAGCCATAAAAAAAACCTGAAATTGAGTTATTTGTAGGGAGGTGGATGGGCCTAGAGTCTGTCCTACATAGTGAAATAAGTCAGAAAGAGAAAAACAAAGGGTAAGCTGGGCTGAAGTGAGAGAGTGGCGTGGACATATATACACTACCAAATATAAAATAGATAGCTAGTGGGAAGCAGCTGCATAGCGCAGAGATATCAGCTTGGTGCTTTGTGACCACCTAGAGGGGTGGGATAGGGAGTGTGGGAGGGAGGGAGACGCAAGAGGGAGGGGATATGGGGATATATGTATACATATAGCTGATTCACTTTGTTATACAGCAGAAACTAACACACCATTGTAAAGCAATTATACTCCAATAAAGATGTTAAAAAAATGCTAACAATGGCAAGAAAGAAAAATTAAAAATCAGTTACTTTCTGGTGCTCGATAAATTAGTTTTTAATAATTATTAATGGCATCGTCTATATAGGAAGTTTGTCAAACATAGTTTAGAAAAATTTCCAAAAGATTGTACCTGTGCGGTAGGTTAATGTTACTTGTAGTATTCATTATCAATGATCATTCTGAAACTTGACAAGAAATTTCATTAGCATAGATTCCATCTCCTGGTGAAGAGAGCAAAGTATTTGTTGCTTCAAGACCTGCTTCCACCTTTTCCCTCTGCCACTCACTAGTGGTATGACTCTCTCTTTTGTTTTCAATTTCCTCATCCATAAAAGAAAATATATCTGCTTTACGTATGCCAAAATGTTGCTCTATTAAATGAAACACGACTTGAGTTTAAAGTGTTAAATGCCAAAAAAAGTTATGGCAATTATTATCATCAATGAATGGAGCTAGAAAATATTCCTGCTTCTGTCTTTTATTTACTGCTCGTTTCATGGACGCTATCATTCTATCTGATTTTTAAACGTGATCTTTCTGTCCCGTTGCGGAGCACAGGCTCTGGACGAGCAGGTTCAGTGGCCATGGCTCATGGGCCCAGCCGCTCCGCGGCATGTGGGATCTTCCTGGACTGGGGCACGAACCTGTGTCCCCTGCATCGACAGGCGGACTGTCAACCACTGCGCCACCAGGGAAGCCCCTAAACGTGATCTTGAACTCAATAAAGGTTCTATGAAGATCTTCTATGGAAATGACTGTAATTATACCAGAAAAGAAACTAACTGGCTACTACAATGTTAGGAACCTGAGCCACTTTCATGGCCTATGAAAACCAGTAAGTCCTAATCACGATCCTAGGTGTAAGTCAGGCTCTCCATCAGCTGGTCTCTTTCTGTTCTCCAGTTTCAATTTACTCCACTTACCTCTAAAACTTTTGGGCTCTGTTTCATGCCTTTCGAGTATGTGATCATACAGTACCCTGTGCCCTGAATGTTTTTCAAAATGTTTTATCTGGAAAACCTATTGTGACTCCATCTATTTCTAGTTCAGGCATCCTCTTCCTCAGGAAACCTTTCTGGAATCTCCTCAAGAGCTAACTTCCCCACCCCCCTCTATTCCCACAGAATCCTGCATGGAATGCTGTCTTATAGTCCCTGACATTGTGTTGTATTGTCTATGTAAGAATCTGTCCCATCTAGCAGACTCTGAGTTCCACAAGGGAAGGACCATATTTTATTCATTTTTGTACCCTTAGGGTGTAGTAGAGCACCTAGTGCATATTAAAGACTCAATAAATATCCACTGAATTTTTAAAAATTGAGTTGAATTGCTTATTTTATGAATCTGTTGAAAATACAGTAGCAAGAAGCAAAACTTTTAAAAAGCCATAAAGAAATTATGGAATTTCAGAGCTTTTTTAAAATGTAGTTTCCACTAAATATTAAAATTATTAATAAAATATTAAAATAGATATAAGTGAAAACTCAGATACATTTTTCTTTAAATAAACTTGATATATGGAAATCTTGTATTTATGTGGTTAAAATGGAAAATTTGGAAGTGATTCTTCATTTAATAAAGGAGTCTTTGTTTTACAAAATAAGGCATAAGCTTGCTTTAAATGGTGAACTGCTTGTGGACATTAACTCGACCAAAAAGAGGTTTAAAATGTCTATTTGCCGGGAACATATGATATGCACAAAGTTAAGTATATCTGTATCTTAATAGAATGTGTTGGTCATGCCTGCAAGATTTCCGTTAAACTTTAGAAGAAACATAGGATATAATATTTCAGAAAGATTATATATTATTCCAACTAAAACCTTCAAAGTGGGATTGATTGCCATGACTACTTCAACCAATATGGGGAAATTGGAAGAGTGTTTCAACAGGAAAAAAGCAGAAACTGCCAAAGCCCAAAATAAGTTCCCCAGAGAACTTGGGAGTCTTGGCCTTGATAGGATATAGAATGGGAATTTTCCCATTGCTTAGGAGTTTGGGCTAAATCCAAAACTGAGGGCAACTAGTGACAGTTTTTCCACATTCTAAAGAGAGACACTAGATATGTTTCTCATAGGATGTGCTAAGATTTGGTCTATTTGTCAACTACTGTCGCTTCAAAGAACACATTTAACAGCCTGGAGATTTATTAGAGGATCATTTCTTACAGGAAATTTGTAGGAATAGAGAGAGCACTGCAGTGTGGGAGGGTAAGCAGCTATGTGACCTTGTCTTAAGTCAAAGGAGGAGACTGCAGGAAACCTCTTTCAAGAAACGACAGTGAGGAGAGAGATGCTTGCTAGCAGGGAAGTTGCTGTCATACAGAATGTGAAGAAATTTCTTGGGAGAGTTTGAAATGTGTCCTCTAGGGCAGTGTATCACAATGGACTGTTACGTTACTTGGATAAAATTTAATAAAACTGAATTTCTAAAAAAAATGAAGTAAAACACTTCACTGATCACACACCCTGTGTAGTCATGTCAAATTGTTATAAAAATTTCTAAACAGTAAAGTACTCTTAATTTTTCTATTTATTTTGTCATGAATTGGTAACAGACTGTTCAAGGATCAGCATGGAATGCCCAGACCTCAGATTAAGTAGCACTGCTCTAGTTCAGAGGTTCACCTGGAGATCCAGTTAAAATGCCCATTCTGAGCTCTGCAGTAAGGCCAAGCATCTTTATTTCTAAGAGGTGGCTGGGTGATGCCAATGTTGTTGACTGGAGCACATTTTGAGCTGTAAGACTCAACAGCAGTACCAACCAATGGAAATATCATGGGAGCCACATTATAGTTTAATTTTTTATACTAAGTCTTTGAGCTGTCAATAGCCACATTTCAAGTGCTCAAAGCCACATGTGGTTAATGGCTATAGTGTTTGGCCAGCAGCTCTAGAATTTGGGCAGCTCTTTGAAAACATGGCAGAGAAAGATGTGTTCTTTTTCTTGTGGGATTAGTGGATGCTGTGCAAGATAGCATAAGTTATCTTGAAGAGACCTCACACAAGAGGGATGCTTGCAGCAGCAAAGGGATCCCAAGGACTTTCCAGGCAGCAGGAGTTAAGAGTCTTCAAGAGATTAACCAGATAATGTTTTCCAAGCATGAGGAATGCTGTCTGTGTGAGTCCTTGATACTCAGAATATCTGTCCTACACAGGGCATTTGACTACAAAGAAAGGTCCACAAACAGATCCGAGCTGGGAGAAAGGAGAGAATCTTTGAATTGGAGGAGAGATGAAGTTTTGGTATTTGATTGGATGGGATTTTTTAGTTCCTGAAAAGTTCTGTAGTCCCTGAAAGTAAGCAAATTTGTGGAATATGCCCAAGATTCACTGAGTGGTGGAGAAGATAAACGTGACAGCAGGTTTGAGAAAGGTTGTGAAGACAAATTGGAATTTTGTTTGTCCCCGTCATGCCGATCTGTTTTAATAAACTGGCTCATGTTGCATACATGATGGTCACTTGAATGCTCTGTCAGTCACAGCTTTACTCAGCAGCGTGACACTGGCTAGAAACATTGCTAGGAAATGCCAAACGACTCCTCCAAGATACATTTCAGAAGTTAATGTTTCCATATCATTAAATTATCTTTTTAAAAATTTCTGTAAGTTTATCTGTTTATGGCAGAAAATTTCAAGTTAAGTAAGAGGGTAAGCCATTAGCTTTGGAATCTCTCTTCTGAAAGACATGAGCTCAGAAGGTAGAGACTGTTGAAGGAAGCCAAGAGAAATTGGTTAGCATGCTTCTGGCTGCAAATAATAGAAACCCAGGTGCCAAAAGTCTTAAATGACCATAATAATAATGTCTCACATAGCTAAGTCTTAAGTAGGGTGGCCTCAAGGCTGGTTGATACCATGCTTCAGTGTTATCAAAATGATATCAGGTATCTTTTTTTAAAAATAATCTTTACTCTCCTATCCTTTGAGTTTGTTTCATCTTAAGACTGACAGAAAGAAGGCTGAATCAGTTCTGAGTAGACCATTTATACGCAATAATACCCAGATGTGGAAGAAAGAGTCTCTTCTCATGCTTCTCTTTTTTTCTAGAATCCCCCTATTAGCCTTTTCTCACATCTTCTGGTCCAGAATTGGATCACATTCCCATTCCTAAATCAATTTTTGGCAAAGAAGGTAGAATTAGCCACATTCCGCTGAGTCTGACCCTGGAGTTGTGGTCCATAGGGAAGAAAGGTGGGTACTTAGACAAAATTAGGTTCTGCTAAAAAAAGAAAGAAGAGGGAATGGGTGCTGGGTAGGTACTGATATTTTTCACCAAAGCCCATATGTAGGTTTCTAATCTTAGTGAAAATGTGCTTTCAGTGGATAGAGATCTATGACACACTGTATGATGGGATATGTATGTCTAAGGTGAACTAGGCAGTCTATGTGAATGCAAACCAGTTACTGAAACTGCTTTCTGGATGACATGACATCACACCACATCATGAAATGGGCACAGATTATGAAAAGGGTCATATCTAGACTGATTTTAAATTAAAAGGCCTCTCTCTAAGGAGACACACTATTTCAGTGGAGGGTCTTTATGAAAAAGTTGATGTCTCAGATATCTAATTGCATTAACTTTGCATTGGATAACCATGTCCACATTAGATGTGTCACACTGAAGTTTTAAAATGCCGTCTTTTAGTTGTGTGAAACCTTTGCTTTGAACTAGGCTAGGAAAAGAAGAAATATGTTTTTATGAGTTTGTTGTTTTTCAGTCTTTGTTATAAATGGAAAGTTATGAACATTTCAAGAAATACTGTCTTTTTAAGTGGTTAGCTGTCAAATTACTATAGTTATGCCCTGAGATAGAGAGGAAATCTTTATAAAACCTGCAACAACTCTACAAGATTATTCAAACTTAGGGGGTTCTTTTAGCATATTTTTCCAGCACTAATTTATTTAAACTTTTCTTGGAGCCATAATGTGTAGTTCTTGTTTTTCCAGTATAGTACCTGAGCATAATAGTATGGTTGGAAATTTCATTTCATCAGATCTATAATTCTACATAGTGATAGGAATATTTAATGCCAGACTAGTTTCTTCACAAATAATGCTTGGGGAAAAATTTCACTCCTTTCACTGGCATCTTATATTAATATTCCTCACCTTGAATGACAAATATAGAAGAAAGAGAAATACCAAAAGAGAGACATTGTTTTCTTTCTTTCTTTGTTTTTTTTAGGAGACATATTTTTGCTCCATAATGTTTCTTGGTTTCATGGCTTTGTTTTAAGTTCTCCTCTTCTCCATCTTTCCTTCTTGTTTACTCCAGTAATGCAAACTTGACCTTGACTTTAAGGGTAGAGCATTTTCAGACTGTGCAGTCAGCAGAGAATAGAAAAAAATCAATGTAAAACATATTAGAGAAGAATAAAGGTAAGAGTAATGCCAAAGTGCTGGGAAGTTGTGCAGGAATTAGAAACAACTGAGGTAATACTTTAAGTACTTGAATATACTACACTGAGATTTTCTTACATGGGAGTGGGTTAGAATTATGGTAATTTAAAGCCTAGACCATTTCTAAGCATTTGTAGGGGCTAAAAATTACTTTTGACATGTCAAAAATGAGAGTTCTGTTTCATTCCCCGCCCCTCCCTGAAACTCCTTTTTTCCTTCCCTGATGAAGGGGAAACAATCAGTCCGTAGACCTGACATGGCACACAAGTTTAGGAGTATTTCCTGATGCTTCATGGCGGAAAATTACACTGAAAAAATGTTGAGGCCTTTTATATCAGCATTGGAAATAAAGCTAATTTTGAATGAGAACATATTTTGATTTTATAAAGATTCATACCCCATGTAAAAACAAAACGGGTTGAATAAAATCACAGTGAAATTTTTTATCAGAAAACTATCCATGTAGCCCTTTCTAGAATCCAGCTACAGACCTTGGAAAGAAAGAAAACAAAATGTTAGATCAATTGTCATTTATGACAAGGATTAACTTCTCTTTTTCCTCTTTATTTACCATTGGATTCAAACACAAATTAGACATAGGAAAAAAATACCACTATTTGTTGAAGCTTAATATTTACTAAAACTTAACTGAAGTAGAGGATGATCAGAGAAAATTTTAGAGTGATCAAATAAAATTTTAACCTTCATATATGTGTACATATATATATATATATATACACATACATATCATCTACATAGATGCAAACATAAAAAACCAAACTGGTTTTTAATCATATTACTATATAAAAATAGAGTTTGTCTGATTTTAAGTTAATTATTAAGCCCAAACAGACTCTATTGTATTATCTGGAAAATGTAAAACATTTTCTCAAAAAGAGATAAACATTAAATATATGGCAATTTCTCTAAAAATATAAATTAAATATAAATGTATTATAATTGGGATAGAATTGTTCGATAACTCAGATTATTAGACATACATGTTAGAGATGATTATGTCTAAAGTAAAGTCTTTGTTATCTAACATTCTTTCAAAGCTTGTTACTTTTGCACTAACCTCACATACTAAATTTTATAAACGTACAACAAGAATGCACTGAGAACAGAGCACTAGGTAGGCTCATTGATAACCATGAATGTCAATTACTGGCAGAAATGGGTATTGATGACTTTGCCCATATCACAGTTGAAAGTGAGGAAGATTGAAAAGCACTTTTCCCGCCTTAGGAAGCATTTGAAATAATTCCCTGGAAAAAAAAAGAAATCTATATTATGGGCTGAGTAGGGGAAGGTACAAGTTAAGCCACTACTTTGATCAGTGTAGTAAGTTCAAAGATTGTTTCCACTACATCGTAATCTTACATCTACATCTTATTTCAAATTTGACAGCCTCCCTTAAAGGGTCAAAAAAGACAGGGGCTTCCAAGCTTAATCAAATATGTGCATCGTAATTCATGGAAAATCAGCAGGGAAACAAGAAAGATTATCTCCACTAACATTGATTTTCCTTATATTTATTTTTTCAGTCTGAACACTCCCGGCAAAAATTCACTTGACTTCAACTAATTTGCAAATATCATCATTCACTGCTGTTTTGCTACCCATTTCTCAAATCTCAATTAAATGTGATGACAGTTTACTTGCTAGAAACACAGAAAGGTTCTTTCCCAACCAGAGGTCTTCACTCATTTCCTGTTAGTGGACTTGGCAAGTGGAGTCAAAACATCCATTACTGAGGCTGAGTTTTAATTTAGAAGGTTATCACCAGAGTCAGCTAAATAATTCTAAAATCCTTTAAAAAATGCAAACCACAACAGAAATGTATAATAACAGCTGAGAACAATATATATATCATAAAACCTGTTGACAATGGATTTTCAAAAGGTTGAATTTTAGATTCCTACTTTCCATAACCTTCTGAGTCACCCCTAGGATGAACTAAAAAGTCTCTTCTCTCTGTAACTATATTTCATGCTAAAACCAAAAACAACAACACGAAAAATTACTCTGCAAGTCTTGATGGTCCAGCTCAGACTCCACATTCCTTGTAAAACTAAAAGCAAGGAGTGAGATGAGACACAGTTTTTGCCTTAAAAAATGCCAATGAGGAAGGAAAGAAAATATGGCTTACTTTTCCCTTATTTCTTCTACACTAATAAATTAATATAAATATAATTAAGTATAAACTTTGGGTGGTATTATTTTGAGACAATGAGACCTAAACAAATCATAGAATGTTAGAAATATCCCTTTGTGTAACATGGGTACCCACTTCATGTCAACAGGTACTCAACAAATGTTAGCCACCGTGGATAAAAAACAAACTATCAGGAGTATTTGACAGAGACCAACTGGTCAACCCTCCCCTTTGTAGCTGAAGAACTGACGCCCAAGTGAGAGACTTGGCCCTAGCTCATACAGTGGGCCTCCGGGAGCCAGGCACAGTGACTCCAATACCTCTTCACTGTCACAGAACCTCTTTGGGCCTCAGCTCATCATTTGATAACAATAGTAACTCTACTTGCCCAAGGGTTATTAATCAAAAGTAATAGAGGTTGTGGGAATTTCTTTAAAATTTTAATTCACGGTACAGTGCCTTGCATGTGGCAGGCACTTCATAAATCTCTGAGGAACGGAATTCATTGAATAGCTGTGGTCAGGGCTGGCCCTGATTCACTCCTCAAAGCTCATTGTACTTGCTTGGACTCTTTAATCAGGCATATGCAACCAACCCCTCTGACCTTTATTACATGGTGGGTGCAATCACCTGCTCTATGGGAACAGAGACAGGCGGCCTCCACCTGGTCATGGACTGCCAGCATGGAGACAACTTTTCTTTTGTTCAGAAACTAGGAGTGCTCTGCTTGACCCTGGTATGAACTCTCACTGAAATATTTAGAAACCAAACTGTCTCTGCCAATCTACCTGCCCCTGGCAACCTTCATTTTACCTGCTTTTCTCTCTAAGATAGAAAAATCAGTTGGAAAGTATTTCCCCTCCATGGTGTCTTCCAGTCCTGGAGAGAGCACTGGGGACACACTGGATGGCCCTTACTGCCTGCACGGTTCCTTGCCTGGCCTGTGTATGCTGTCTTGGAGGACAGGCTTCTACACGAATATATAGAAGATGTGGCAAAGGGCAACTGGCTCTGAAAATGGGGAAAAAAGAAAAGAAAATGCTAAAAACCCACTTAATACTGAAAAGTTGTGGGTGTCTTACACCCCCTGCTCTGTTTCGGCTGGCCTTAGGGGTACGATGTGTTGTTTGCTGATTTAAAAAAAAAAGAAAAAAAGCTGCTATGGCTTTTTTTGTCCAGTAAGTACGTTACTGCATTTGGTTAATTGTATTTACACATTTTGGCTAAATGAGATTTTAAAAAGGGAAGGACTCTGGGAATATTTTTAAAGAGCATACGGTGAGTAGAGATGGGCAGGACTTCTGCCAGTTCCATCTTGCTCTATGCCTTTTCTCATATACTTTTCCCTCGTTCTCTCTCTTTTTCCCATCCTTCTTTCCCAAGTAACCACTATGCTCCCAGCACCACCACTGCAGGACATCCTTGGTGCCTATCTGAAGAGAGACGGAGGAGGAGAAGTAGAGCTGGAGGACAGGGGAAGCAAAGGATAGGGAAAGACACCATAACGAATAGCTTTGAAATGAGTAAATCCCTGCACATAGCTATTGGAATGACAGTCTTGTGTTTACGCCAATTAGTCCACCAACTTTAACATCATGGCTTATCAATACTCATGAACTCCTAGAACAAGTGATGAGTGCATTGTGGTTCAGTAAGTGAGCACCACACAGAGATCCCTGATTTGTGGAACTTTATGGTCACTGGAGTTACATGAACTGTATGATCAATGTCAAATCTCTTGGTCTCTCTGAGCCTCAGTTTCCACATCTATTAGATAGGGATGATGCCCACTCTTTTCCTCACAAAGTTGTTTCAAGAAAGAAATGAGACAAGGTTTGTGAAACCATTATACATGATGTCAGTAAAGGATATATAGATTTATAATTTTATTTCTATTTTATCTTACAGAAGAAGTTACAAACTGAATGTAGAGTTAAGCTTGAATTCTGTAGTGGATAGACATATTTTGCTGGCCATAAGCTCTATTCATTCAGACAGGCATGTCATACCCTGCAGAGTTTACCCCAGGCATTTCTGTGCACTGCAGCTGATACCTTATGTGCCTTCACAGATCCAGTCTTGGGCTCCTCCTACTCTTCCCCACCAGCCTGTACCCATCTGAAGAGTAGAACTTTGCCCAGCAGTCTGGCCCCAAAGCCCTCCATGCTTGAGGCCCACAGGGTGGCAGGCTTCTGGGAAGTGAGTAGGGAAGAGCTTCCTGGTTTTGCTGTTACACCTAGCTAAGTGGGCCCCTCTTTAGTGCAGGGGAGCATGGTGTCGTTCACACATCTAGCGCTGGGGGTGGGGCTGTTGCAGTAGCACTAGGACTGGCCATTGTACCTGGATCCCCTCTCACGCTCGGTTCCATGGCTGAGGCAGGCTTGTCATGTCACATTCCTCTCTGGAACACTTTCCCTCAGAAATTCTGCAAAATCCTTCTGGCACTATAGCTTCCTTCGCCTCCCTACATCCTTAGTCCTCTACGCATTTCTGTATGCATTTGATCCTCAACTGGGAATATAGCTTGAAGTTTTTTAAGAGATTCTTCATCCACCACATAAGTCACCAGATTAATAGAAACAGCTTAATGGACAGATTTCTTCTAAAGCTAAATGCCAGATATATCTGTACCTAAGTTCCAGGTTAACTGGGACTTGTCTTCTCTCACCCCATTCATACTTATTATGGTGAAACCTCCTCTCAATGGCGTCATAATGAGCTCTTTACAGATAAACAAATTAACAGAAATCTTTTTTTTTTTTTTTTTTTTTTTTTTTTTTTTTTGCGGTACGCGGGCCTCTCACTGTTGTGGCCTCTCCCGTTGCGGAGCACAGGCTCCGGACACGCAGGCTCAGCGGCCATGGGTCATGGGCCCAGCCGCTCCGCGGCATGCGGGATCCTCCCAGACCGGGGCACGAACCCGTTTCGCCTGCATCGGCAGGCGGACTCTCAACCACTGCGCCATCAGGGAAGCCCCAACAGAAATCTTTTAATTAGTGTCCCAGAGAAATATATAAAGTTTTTTATTTTTCTAAGACCCATATCCCTAGGGGTTTATGTATAACACGATGAAGGTTTAAAATGGGGAGGATGTGAAAGCTTAATTATCTTTTAGGTTGCCAAAGAAGTAAAAAAAGCCGAATCACTCGTTAATGAATTATGAAGAAGCTGGTTCCTTGTGAAATAGTATTCATGGTGTTTAAAATAAATTTTTGTTATTGGCAAAGATTTTATTTTCACGTGTCTTCTAGCATATGACTTCAGTCACACATAAACCATTTTTACCACTTAACTTGAAACTGTAAATAGTTCATTCACTTGATCATATCTATATTATTCAATCTTAGCAGCACCATATAAGTTGTTAAACAGAGTCTATTCATTAGAAACTTAAAATCTATACCCAAAGAATAATTTATGAATCAGATCACTCAGCATATATTCATTGAGTGTTTATTATGTGCTAGATGCTGGAGTGACAGAAAATGAACAAGATGCAGATCCTGCCTTGAGGGATAGCAGGTGATTTCCTCAAGACCCTATATTAGTGTATCATAGCATTCAGGAGTCAGCCAGGAGTTACACTGATCATAAATCGATAACCTCATTTCAGGGCTCAAAAACAGAGATAGCAAATAAAGCCCAGGTCTGCCCTAGGCAGTATTGACTGAAGCAACAAATGACTTCTAATAGCAAGAGGCAATGAATAATTTTGCTACCAAGAGTGAAAGAAAATTCCCCTTTCTCTCTCAATCCCTTTCACTTAAATAGCATTTGGATTTCTTAAAAATCCACAAAGTTTATATTAAAGCACTATCCATTAATGCTTTATATGACTTAGAAGGGCAAGATCTGGGAAATGTTATCTTGGGGAACAGAGTGGGTTTGAGGGGACAATCGTCTTTTACTTGCAGTGGAGAAACTGATCATCCGGTTTGCCATTTCTCCTTTATTTGTCATAGTTTCTGGACAATACTGGAAGCTAACATTTCAAGGCTTTTAAGGATTTGGAGACTCAGAATAGTTGAGGCAGTGTGGCAAAATTGTTAGGACCCCAACTCTGGGGACAGTTGGCCTGGGCTCCAATCCCAGTTGTGTCATGTACTCAAGGTGTGATCTTGGGCAACTTACCAAACTTCTGAGTGCCTAGTTTCCTCATTACAAATATGGGATAATAATAATAGTATTATCTCTTAGGGTTGTTGTGAGGATTAAACAGTGATGTTAAATTCTTAGTACAATGCCAGCCTATGGTAAGTGCTATAAGTGTTATTATTGTATCTTAGCTCTTAAAGTACAAAGATAATCTTGAAGACAGTTATCATTCACCTTCTCATTCTCTTTTTTTCCCCATAAAGCCACTACCTAAGTTGGAAGTACGTAATAAAGAGGCCAGATGATTACATGGAAAATAAAATGTATTTCTCAAGCATGAGCAGAATTATGAATAATCTATAGGGTAATTAAAATTGTGATTTAGTAATAACAATTTAAGGAAATTTATCAGTTAACACAGTTGGGAATGATATTTAATCAAGAAAATCTTAGATTTGGTACTTATTTATTTATATTTATTATATCATATATCTGTTTATTTATGTTCATGAATACCTGTTTGGGCTGAAAATAAGTTAAGACAGCTTACAAAGATGCATATTATATAACAAGATAATCTTAAATTGAAATTAGTAGGAAAAATTAAAGAGAAAATAAAGTTATGAAATAAGGAGACAGCCTTTTGTATGCGAAATTGTACTTTGAAGAACCATGCACTTGCTACTTGTGGTCCATCAAGTTGGTTCTAAGATGTCTAGTGGACAAATTTAAGAAAAGAAATCAGAGTGATAATACGATTCATTAAGATCACCATGTAAAACAAATAAGTTGCTCGGGCAAAAGATGATCATTATTGATACTGTGATAAGAGTGTTTCTCCCATGTGGCTCAGTTTTATTTTTATTTATTTATTTATTTATTAAAAGTAAACCAGAATTTATTTATATGCATATGGAAACTCACAAAATAAGTAGTTGGTAAATGGCTAAAATTAGATGCTTATATATCTAACTTAAGAAAGGAAAGGGAGAGGGGATAAGAAGCTTGCATGGGAAGAATAAATGGGTTTCTAGTGGACCAAATTGGAGATAAGAAAGCTTGTGATAATCGTTTATGCAGGTACAAGTGGTATTTTCCATATTTTCATGGCCATAAAACTCTCCTCGGGATGGAAATTTATGACCGTTTCATTTCCATAAGTTTCTGCATTTAGTGAGATAAGGGAAGCTCCAAGAAGGCTTTTTTCTGCATCTTTTGAATCTCAAATGTCTTTAGTTTCAAATATTCTTCGTATTAACTCTGAGGGTCCAAGTGGGTTCCTTCAATCTTATCTACATGTTCACAGAGAAATTTTTTACTAAGAAAACAAGTGATTCTAGAAAACTATTCTTTTCTCTTGCCTTCCTAGAAACTCCCATTTCCTGAATTCAAATTTATTCTGATAGTCATATACTGTAATGTTTTTTCTATTTTTTGGTTACTCTTCATTTTCCCATAATCCTTTCTTTGAATTTGTGCATTTATTTTATTAATTTGTTTTTTTAACAACTTTGTTGGGAGTATAATTGCTTTACAATGGTGTGTTAATTTCTGCTGTATAACAAAGTGAATCAGCTATATGTATACATATATCCCCATATTCCTTCCCTCTGTGTCTCCCTCCCACTCTCCCTATCCCACGGCTCTAGGTGGACACAAAGCACAGAGCTGATCTCCCTGTGCGATGCAGCTGCTTCCCACTAGCTATCTATTTTACATTTGGTAGTGTATATGTGTCCATGCCACTCTCTCACTTTGTCTCAGCTTACCGTTCCCCCTCCGCGAGTCCTCAAGTCCATTCTCTACGTCTGCGTCTTTATTGCTGTCCTGCCCCTAGGTTCTTCAGAACTTTTTTTTTTTTTTTAGATTCCATATATATGTGTTAGCATATGGTATTTGTTTTTCTCTTTCTGACTTACTTCAATCTGTATGACTGACTCTAGGTTCATCCACCTCACTACAAATAACTCAATTTCGTTTTGCTTATGGCTGAGTAACATTCCATTCTATATATGTGTCACATATTCTTTATCCATTCACCTGTCAATGGACACTTAGGTTGCTTCTATGTCTGGGCTATTGTAAATAGTGCTGCAAAGAACATTGCGGTACATGACTTTTTTTTTTTAACTTAATTAATTTATTATTACTACTTTTTAACATCTTTATTGCAATATAATTGCTTTAAAATGGTGTGTTAGTTTCTGCTTTATAACAAAGTGAATCAGCTATACATATACATACATCCCTGTATCTCCTCCCTCTTGCGTCTCCCTCCTACCCTCCCTATCCCACCCCTCTAGATGGTCACAAAGCACCGAGCTGATCTCCCTGTGCTATGCGGCTGTTTCCACAATTATCTATTTTACGTTTGGTGGTGTATATATGTCCATGCCACTCTCTCACTTTGTCCCAGTTTACCCTTCCTTCTCCTCGTATCCTCAAGTCCATTCTCTAGTAGGTCTGTGTCTTTATTTCTGTCTTGCCCCTAGGTTCTTCATGACCATTTTTTTTTTTTTTGGATTCCATATATATGTGTTAGCATACGATATTTGTTTTTCTCTTTCTGACTTACTTCATTCTGTATGACAGACTCTAGGTCCATCCACCTCACTACAAATAACTTAATTTCGTTTCTTTTTATGGCTTAGTAATATTCCATTGTATATATGTGCTACATCTTCTTTATCCATTCATCTGTCAATGGACACTTAGGTTGCTTCCATGTCCTGGCTATTGTAAATAAGCTGCAATGAACATTTTGGTACATGACTCTTTTTGAATTATGGTTTTCTCAGGGTATATGCCCAGTAGTGGGATTCCTGGGTTATATGGTAGTTCTATTTTTGTTTTTTAAGGAACCTCCGTACAGTTCTCCATGGTGGCTGTATCAATTTACATTCCCACCAACAGTGCAAGAGGGTTGCCTTTTCTCCACACCCTCTCCAGCATTTATTGTTTGTAGGTTTTTTGATGATGGCCATTCTGACTGGTGTGAGGTGATACCTCATTGTAGTTTTGATTTGCATTTCTCTAATGATTAGTGATGTTAAGCATCATTTCACGTGTTTGTTGGCAGTCTGTATATCTTCTTTGGAGAAATGTCTAGTTAGGTCTTCTGACCATTTCTGGATTGGGTTTTTGTTTCTTTGATATGAGCTGCATGAGCTGCTTGTGTATTTTGGAGATTAATCCTTTGTCAGTTGCTTCATTTGCAAATATTTTCTCCCATTCTGAGGGTTGTCTTTTTGTCTAGTTTCTGGTTTCCTTTGCTGTGCAAAAACTTTTAAGTTTCATTAGGTGCCGTTTGTTTATTTTTGTTTTTATTTCCGTTACTCTAGGACGTGGGTCAAAAAGGATCTTGCTGTGATTTATGTTATAGAGTGTTCAGCCTATGTTTTCCTCTAAGAGTTTTATAATGTCTGGCCTTACATTTAGGTCTTTAATACATTTTGAGTTAATTTTTGTGTATGGTGTTCTAATTTCATTCTTTTACATGTAGCTGTCCAGTTTTCCCAGCACCACGTATTGAAGAGGCAGTCTTTTCTCCATTGTATATTCTTGCCTCCTTTATCAAAGATAAGGTGACCATATGTGTGTGGGTTTATCTCTGGGCTTTCTATCCTGTTCCATTGATCTATATTACTGTTTTTGTGCCAGTATCATACTGTCTTGATTACTGCAGCTTTGTAGTAGAGTCTGAAGTCCGGGAGTCTGTTCCCTCCAGCTCCTTTTTCCTTCTCAAGATTGCTTTGGCTATTCGTGTTCTTTTGTGTTTCCATACAAATTGTGAAATTTCTGTTCTACTTCTGTGAAAAATGCCCTTGGTATTTTGATAGGGATTGCATTGAATCTGTAGATTGCTTTGGGTAGTTTGGTCATTTTCACAATGTTGATTCTTCCAATACAAGAACATGATATATCTCTCCGTCTGTTTGTATCATTTTTAATTTATTTTATCAGTGTCTTATAGTTTTCTGCATACAAGTCTTTTGTCTCCTTAGGTAGGTTTATTCCTAGGTATTTTATTCTTTCTGTTGCAGTTGTAAATGGGAGTCTTTCCTTAATTTCTCTTTCAGATTTTTCTTCATTAGTGTAAAGCAATGCAATAGATTTCTGTACATTATTTTTGTATCCTCCTACTTTACCAAATTCCCAGTAGTTTTCTAGTAGCATCTTTAAGATTCTCTATGTATAATATCATGTCATCTGAAAACAGTGACAGTTTTACTTCTTTTCTGATTTGGCTTCCTTTTATTTCTTTTTCTTCTCTGATTTCTGTGGCTAAAACTTCCAAAACTATGTTGAGTAATAGTGGTGAGAGTTGGTAACATTGTCTTGTTCCTGATCTTAGTGGAAATGGTTTCAGTTTTTCATCATTGAGAAGGATGTTGGCTGGAGCTTTGTCATATATGGCTTTTATTATGTTGAGATAAGTTCCCTGTATGCCTACTGTCTGGATGGTTTTTATCATAAATGGGTGTTGAATTTTATCAAAAGACTTTTCTGCATCTATTGAGATAATCATATGGTTTTTCTCCTTCAATATGTTAATATGGTTTATCTCATTGATTGATTTCTGTATATTGAAGAAACCTAGCATTCCCACGATAAACACAAGTTGATCATTGTGTATGATCCTTTTAATGTGCTGGTAGATTTTGTTTGCTAGTATTTTGTTGAGGATTTTTGCATCTATGTTCATCAGTGATATTCACCTGTAGTTTTCTTTTTCTGTGACATCTTTGTCTTGTTTTGGTGTCAGGGTGATGGTGACCTTGTAGAATGAGTTTTGGAGTGCTCCTCCCTCTGCTATATTCTGGAAGAGTTTGAGAAGTATAGGTGTTAGCTTTTCTCTAAATGTTTGATAGAATTCGCCTGTGAAGCCATCTGGTCCTGGGCTTTTGTTTGTTGGAAGATTTTTAATCACAGTCTCAATTTCAGTGCTTGTGATTGGTCTGTTTATATTTTCTATTTCATCCCGGTTTAGTCTCAGAAGGTTGTGCTTTTCAAAGACTTTATCCATTTCTTCCAGGTTGTCCATTTTATTGGCATATAGTTACTTGTAGTAATCTCTTATGATCATTTTTATTCCTGCATTATCAGTTGTTACTTCTCCTTTTTCATTTCTAATTATGTTGATTTGAGTCTTCTCCCATTTTTCTTGTTGAGTCTGGATAATGGTTTATCAATTTTGCGTATCTTCTCAAAGAACCAGCTTTTAATTTTATTGATCTTTGCTATAGTTTCCTTCATTTCTTTTTCATTTATTTCTGATCTGATCTTTATGATTTCTTTCCTTCTGCTAACTTTGGGGTTTTTTTTGTTCTTTTTCTCCAATTGCTTTAGGTGTAAGATTAGGTTGTTTATCTGAGATTTTTCTTGTTTCTTGTGGTAGGATTGTATTGCTATAAACTTTCCTTTTAGAACTGCTTTTGCTGTATCCCATAGCTTTTGGGTCATCGTGTTTTCATTGTCACTTGTTTCTAGGTATTTTTTGATTTCCTCTTTGATTTTTTCAGTTATCTCTTGGTCATTTAATAGTGTATTGTTTAGCCTCCATACATTTGTATTTTTTACAGAATTTTTCCTGTAATAGATATCTAATTTCATAGTGTTGTGGTTGGAAAAGATACTTGATACGATTTCAATTTTCTTAAATTTACCAAGGTTTGATTTGTGACCCAAGATATAATCTATCCTGGAAAATGTTCCATGAGCACTTGAGAAGAAAGTGTATTCTGTTCTTTTTGGATGGATTGTCCTATAAATATCAATTAAGTCCATCTTTTTTAATGTGTCATTTAAAGCTTTTGTTTCCATATTTATTTTCATTTTTGATGATCTGTCCTTTGGTGAAATTGGGGTGTTAAAGTCTCCTACTATGATTGTGTTAGTGTCAATTTCCCCTTTTATGGCTATTAGCATTTGCCTCATATATTGAGGTGCTCCTATGTTGGGTGCATAAATATTTACAATTGTTATATCTATTTCTTGGATTGATCCCTTGATCATTATGTAGTGTCCTTCTTTGTCTCTTGTAATAGTCTTTATTTTAACATCTATTTTGTCTGATATGAGAATTGCTACTCCAGCTTTCATTTGATTTCTATTTGCATGGAATATATTTTTCTGTCCCCTCACTTTCAGTGTGTATATGTCTCTAGGTCTGAACTGGGTGCTTGTAGACAGCATATATATGGGTGTTGTTTTTGTATCTATTCAGCCAGTCTATGTCTTTTGGTTGGAGCATTCAATCCACTTACATTTAAGGTAATTATCGATATGTATGTTCCTATTCCCATTTTCTTAATTGTTTTGGGGTTGTTATTGTAGGTCTTTTCCTTCTCTTGTGTTTCCTGCCTAGAGAAGTTCCTTTAGCATTTGTTGTAAAGCTTGTTTGGTGGTGCTGAGTTCTCTTAGCTTTTGCTTGTCTCTAAAGGTTTTTATTTCTCTGTCAAATCTGAATGAGATCCTTGCTGGGTAGAGTAATCTTGGTTGTAGGTTTTTCCCTTTCATCACTTTAAATATGTCCTGCCACTCCCTTCTGGCTTGCAGAGTTTCTGCTGAAAGATCAACTGTTCACCTTATGGGGATTCCCTTGAATGTTATTTGTTGCTTTTCCCTTGCTGCTTTTAATATTTTTCCTTTGAATTTAATTTTTAATAAGGTGATTAATATGTGTCTTGGCATGATTCTCCTTGGATTTATCCTGTATTGGACTCTCTGCACTTCCTGGACTTTATTGACTATTTCCTTTCCCATAGTAGGGAAGCTTTCAACTATCATCTCTTCAAATATTTTCTCAGACCCTTTCTTTTCCTCTTCTTCTTCTGGTACCCCTATAATTTGAATGTTTGTGCATTTAATGTTGTCCCAGAGGTCTCTGAGACTGTCCTCAATTCTTTTCATTCTTTTTTCTTTATTCTACTCTGTGGTAGTTATTTCCACTATGTTGTCTTCCAGGTCACTTATCCGTTCTTCTGCCTCAGTGATTCTGCTATTGACTCCTTCTTGGGAATTTTTAATTTCATTTATTGTGCTGTTTATAATTGTTTGTTTGCTCTTTAGTTTTTCTAGTTCCTTGTTAATCCTTTCTTATGTTTTCTCCATTCTATTTTCAAGAGTTTGGATCATCTTTACTATCATTACTCTGAATTCTTTTTCAGGTAGACTGCCTATTTCCTCTTCATTTCTTTGGTCTGGTTGGTTTTTACCTTGCTCCTTCATCTGCTGAATATTTCTCTGTCTTCTCATTTTGCTTAACTTACTGTGTTTGGGGTCTCTTTTTCACAGGCAGCAAGTTCATGGTTCCCATTGGTTTTGGTGTCTGCACCCAGTGGGTAAGGTTGGTTCAGTGTGTTGTGTAGGCTTCCTGTTGGATGGGACTGGTGCCTGTGTTCTGGTGGATGAGGCTAGATCTTGTCTCTCTGGTGGGCAGGACCATGTCTGGTGGTGTGTTTTGGGGTGTCTGTGAACTTATTATGATTTTAGACAGCCTCTCTTCTAATGGGGGGGTGTTGTGTTCCTGTCTTGCTTGTTGTTTGGCATGGGGTGTCCAGCACTATAGCTCTCTGGTCAGTGAGTGGAGCTCGTTCTTAGCATTGAGATGGAGATCTCTGGGAGAGCTCTTGCCGATTGATATTATGTTGGGCTGGGAGGTTTCTGGTGGACCGGTTTTGTGAACTTGGCTCTCCCAACTCAGAGGCTCAGGCTTGACACCCGGCCAGAGCACCACGACCCTGTCAGCCACTCGGCTCAGAAGAAAAGGGAGAAAAAAAAGAAAGAAAGGAAAAATAAATAAAGTTATTAAAATAATAAAAAAATATTATTACAATAAAAACATTAAAAAGTAATTTTAAAAAAGAAAGAAAGAAGAGTGCAACCAAGCCAATAAACAGATCCACAAATGATAACAAGTGCTAAAATCTATACTAAAAAAAAAAAACGGACAGACAGAACGCTTGGACAAATGGTGAAAACAAACCTATACAGACAAAATCACAGAAAGACGCATACACATACACACTCACAAAAAGAGAAAACGGAAAAAAAAATATATATATATAAAAGGAAGAGAGCAACCAAATCAATAAACACCTCTACCAATGATAATAAGCTCTAAGTACTAAACTAAGATAAACATAAAACCAGAAACAAATTAGAGGCAGAAAGCAAACCCCAAGTCTACAGTTGCTCCCAAAGTCCACTGCCTCAATTTCGGGATGATTCGTTGTCTATTCAGGTATTCCACAGATGCAGGGTACATCAAGTTGATTGTGGAGATTTAATCTGCTGCTCCTGTGGCTTCTGGGAGAAATTTCCCTTTCTCTTTGTTCGCACAGCTCCTGGGTTTCAGCTTTGGATTTGGCCCCGCCTCTGTGTGTAGGTCACCCTCTGGCATCTGTTCTTTTCCCAGACAGGAGGGGGTTAAACGAGCATCTGACTAAAGGGCTCTGGTTCACTCAGTCCGTGGGGAGAGAGTGGTACCGAATGCAGGGCGAGCCTTTGGTGGCAGAGGCCGGCATGATGTTGCAACACCCTGAGGCGCACTGTGCGTTCTCCCGGGGAAGTTGTCCCTGGATCTCAGGGCCTTGGCAGTGGTAGGTGGCCCAGGCTCCTGGGAATGGGAGGTGTGGATAGTGACCTGTGCTTGCACACAGGCTTTTTGGTGGCTGCAGCAGCAGCCTTAGTGTTTCATGCCCATCTCTGTTTTCGAAGCTGATAGCTGCAGCTCATGCCCATCTCTGGAGCTCATTTAGGTGGTGCTCTGAATCCCCTCTCCTCACACACCCCAAAACAAATGTCTCTTGCCTCTTAGGCAGCTCCAGACTTTTTCCTGGACTCCCTCCTGGGTAGCTCTGGCGTACTAGCCCCCTTCAGGCTGTGTTCACGCAGCCAACCCCTGTCCTCTCCCTGGGTTCTGACCTCTGAAGCCCGAGCCTCAGCTGCCAGCCCCCCTCGCCCTGGCGGGTGAGCAGACAAGCCTCTCAGGCTGGTGAGTGCTGGTCAGCACCGATACTCTGTGTGGTAATCTCTCCGCTTTGCCCTCTGCACCCCTGTTGCTGTGCTCTCCTCCGTGGCTCCAAAGCTTCCCCCTCCACTCCCTGTCTCCACCAGCGAAGGGGCTTCCTAATGTGTGGAAACTTTTCCTCCTTCACAGCTCCCTACCAGAGATGCAGGTCCCATCCCTATCCTTTTGTCTCTGTTTATTCTTTTTTCTTTTGCCCTACCCAGGTATGTGGGGAGTTTCTTGCCTTTTGGGAGGTCTGAGGTCTTCTTCCAGCGTTCAGTAGGTGTTCTGTAGGAGTTGTTCCACGTGTAGATGTATTTCTGGTGTATCTGTGGGGAGGAAGGTGATCTCCACGTCTTACTCTTCCGCCATCTTGAAGGTCCCCCCACCGTTGCTGAGTTTTAAAATTCAACCGAATCTTGGAATATGGTCACTAATAGATTCATAGAGTAACTGTTACTTAGCCCCTACCCATAGAAATTATTGTGTTAGGCGCTACAGGGAACAGAAAGATGTCTAAAACTGTCCCTGGTCTCAGAGAATATGCATCCAGTAGAGTATATGTAATACATTAATAAGCTAAGTTTGAGGTAGATAGTACTGATGAGTGGTACACATGTGGTGTTAAAGGGAGCAATTTAAGTCTCATAGCAATCTATGGATGACCCCAGGAGAAGAACAGGTA
Source organism: Delphinus delphis (assembly GCF_949987515.2). Lineage (NCBI taxonomy): Eukaryota > Metazoa > Chordata > Mammalia > Artiodactyla > Delphinidae > Delphinus > Delphinus delphis. The sequence goes on along the minus strand of NC_082686.1, from coordinate 88,824,917 downwards.
CATTCTTTGTACTTTCTAATGTATTAACTATGCTAATTTCTTAAAGGTGGTTTGTGAATAATGATTCTCCAATTGGGATTTCAAAAGCAACAGAATGCAGTATAATGCACAGTCAACTCAGAACTATTAAAGGTAATTGGGGGCAAGATTTGGTATAGATACTAGAAACCTATGGATAATTCTATCCCCTGACCCTGTATATGACTTAGATCATGAACTTATCAACTGGGTCTCAAGCGTCACACTAATTCTTTATCACAATTGTCAGAAGTTGGTTCTACAGTTTTCAGAGAGAGCAAAGCAAAACTCCACTCTTTTTGTAAATGGTATGTGCATTCATTCTATACATTTATCAACATTATTGGATATTTATTATGTTGTGGGGGTAGTACTGGGCATAGAAGTACAACAAAAGTGAAATTTGGTTCTTTTCTGAAGGGAAAGAATTCATTGTTCACGTGGGAAGATAGATGTATAAACAAATAATTATGGCAACATGAGGAGTGCCGGTAGACGTACACAAGAAGAGAAAAGGCCACATTCACCTGGCATTTGAGTTTCTTTTCGAAAGATGAGTATTTTACCAAGTGGAGATTGTATGATAGGGATTATATTCATCCCCAGGAGAGGAAATGTTCTCAGACCGCCTCCCGGCCCATCAATTTAATATTTCCTGAGTACCTATCAAGGATTCAGTGTGGGGTTAGGTTGTGTGGTAATTATGAAGAAATAGAAGACTTGCTATTAGTCTTCAGAATGTCTACTTTTAATGAGTAGATTAAATTTTCCACACACTTTTAACAGTGATTAAGAGGTCATGACTGTAGGTCCTAAATGGTGTGTTACAACATTAATTCTGTGGATTATAGGAGAGCATGATTATGTAATTCAGAGGAACCAGGACAAGCTTCCCAGATAGGATAGGGCCTGATCTGTTCCTTGAAAACTGGGATGGGATTTGGATGGTAGAGGAGAGCATGGTTCAACAGTCCAGCCACAAACATCTACTGAGTGGCCACCATGTGTTAGGTTCACGAATAAGGAAGCAGCGTCGGGGTCAAGAAAAAACTGGGATTGAGGATGTGTGGATCTGTGAGAAAACCTTGCTAGACCAGTGAGTTGGTGGTAAGAAATTGTAGGAAAAGAATACAGAGAGAAACACGATTGGGCAAAGCAACTGTAGCTGGATTAAAGTGTATTATGAAAGGCAGTGGCTTTCACATTTGGAATTTATGAAAATGGGGAGTCACTGAAGGTTTTTCAGTCTGGGAGGAAGCTAATGAAAGAAGTACATAAAGAAAATTAATTTTCCTCATGGAATGTAATAGCTGGAAGGGATTGTAGAGATTCCTTCACTCACCACCCCCTCCAGTTTCCCTTCCCACGGCCACCATCAAAAGAAAAAAAAAAAATTAAAGCCTAAAGAGGTTATATGATGTGTTTAAGCCCAAATATAGTCATCTTGTCTCCATTTCAGGCTCCTTCTCTCTGTCCCAGCAGTGTGTGTGTGCTGTATGCTGGATGGCAGGGCGATAAAGGGAGGGGGGAGCCTGAGTGAACCTAGCATCCTGCTTTGGGACCACACAGGCTGAATGTGGGAGTGAAGGCTAGACTCAGCCTATGTTACAGCTGTTGAGGCCTAGGGCAAGCCGCCCCCAATGTGCCTTAATGGCATATTGATTATTTTGAATTAGTTACTTGAGAAACAGCTGATGGAAAAAAACGATATTTAAAAAAAGCCTCATCTGACAACAACTCCCCACCCCGCCCCCCACCCCCCGTTTCACACTGAAAGTGGGAACTAAATCTTCCATGTGAAGGTATCTTCCTTCTACCAGGAGGATAAAAAGCATCTTTATCACCAGAGTTAGGGTATTCAAGGCTAACAAAGCTGTATAAACAAACTGTGTTCTTCATTAGTCTGCTACCCCAAGCACAAACCCCTTTGTTTTGTTAAATCTTCACAAATAATTGTTTCTTTGTGTAAAAATGATATATAAACAGCCTGCTTTGGTCACTTCAGGGATCCCATTGCTATAAGATCTCCTTGCATACAAATTAAATTTTTTTCCTCCTGCTAATCTGTCTCATGTCAATTTAATTATTAGACCAGCTAAAGGAACTCAAGAGGGATGGGGGGGATTTCTCCCTTCCCAGTAGTTGGCACAGTTGGCAAGATATTGACTGGACTCCGCTCCCCTCTTCCCAACCCCAGGCTGCTACAGCTGAGAGATACTGGGACCACTAACAAAAGCCAGTAGAAAGTAAAAGTTCTTAGCACGTCAGCCTCCCACTCTCTGCTTGCAGGGTCTGAAGGAAGGGAAAAGTCATCAGAGTTCTTTTTCTCTCTTTCTAAATTTAGATTAGCAGGAGAAAATATCAATATTTGTGGAACTGGTTCCTTGGGACCTAGCAACTCTGGTATTTGGTAAATGAGTACTCTCAATTTGTATTGATCCTTTCCTCCTGGAGATGGTTACCGTTTGTCTCTGTCTGATGTGTCGTTTGTCATAAGAAGGAAGAACCATAGAGCAGAACATAGGCCCTTTATACATCTGCTGTTCAAGCTGGGCTCACAGACTAGCGAGCTAACAGTTTCCACTGGACGTGTATCTGTTTAGACAAACTTTGCTGTGGGTCCGCTATGTAAAAACTATATGAGGTTTGGGCTTCTCTGGTGGCACAGTGGTTGAGAGTCCGCCTGCCGATGCAGGGGACACGGGGTCGTGCCCCGGTCCGGGAGGATCCCACATCCCGCGGAGTGGCAAGGCCCGTGAGCCATGGCCGCTGAGCCTGCGCGTCCGGAGCCTGTGCGCCGCAAGGGGAGAGGCCGCAACAGTAAGAGGCCCGCGTACCGCAAAAAAAAAAAAAAAAAAAAAAAAACCCAAACAAAAAAAACACTATAAGAGGTTTTTCCTTCCCTCTTGTTCTGTGTCCTGAGAGCTTGGCTTTGTGATGATTGGGAATATTCTGTCTGATCTTTGCCATGCAGAAGGTGTACTTACTGGGTTGCATCTAGTAGCCTGTTGAGTAGACTGGGGTTTCATGACACAGTGTCTTAAGCAGCACTCTCTCTTTTTGGCTATTCTAACTCTCAGGGGAATTTGTCATAAGGGGTCTTAGTCCATAAGGAGCCTTTGTCATCTCAAGCTTTGTTGCTTGTTAGTGATGCAAAAGTCCCATTCCAGTAGCACCTGCCTGGTGTCACAGATTAGCAGGTCTATGACTGGAGGCATACCACGTTCTCATGGGAAACTGGAGACACCATTTTCACTACACCATTCTTACCACCTGTAGCAATGAAGAGCTTTTCATTTTTTAAACTAACTAGGGAGTGAACTTTCTAGATCTTGTGAGGGAAAGATACACTCTTGTGAGATGTCTTTTGCGTCTTTGGCTAAGCCATAAAAAAACTTATTGGTTTGAGTTGCTATTTGAAATTAATATAAGATCCTACTCATCAGTAGCCAAATGACAGATCCTTGAAATTGGCTATATTTGAAAGGAAAAATAATTGAGAGCTCTCATAATAGACAGCTGCCATATTGGTACTCATAGGAGGATCAAATTTAAAGGAAAACACACAGGCATAACAGCAAGTTTTAGGGAATCCCTTATTAAGATGAAAGAACAAAAATTAAACTTAAAACAAAGATCCAATGTAAATTTCCCTTCTTGAAAAAAATTCTCCATCCTCTCAGCAATTCCTCAGGCTCTTCTAAAAATAATCAAGAGATAGACCAACAGGAAGCCAATATTCAAGGGCTAATAGAAACAACTGTCTCTGTCTTGTAGATTTCTACAGAACCACAAATGCAACTCTAGAAACAAGTCAAGTCCCACCTATCTTTACCAATACCCGAAACTTGTCTATTCCTCTCAAAATGCTTGTAGATATTTTAAAAGATTAAGATATTGGAGTAAAATTGGCCTCTAGTTAAGAAAAAATTTTTATAGTAATTACCCAGACTTATGATAATAGACAAATATATTCCAAAATTCCTAGGAGAAAACCTACAATTTTTTTCTCTGTTGCTTAAAGTTATACATTTTATCACGTCTTTGAAATGTAAACATAGACCATAATCACCTGAGACTGAGCCCAGATTAACTCAATTGGTAGAACCTGAAACTGGAAAAAAAAAAGAAAAAAGAGGGAAAGAGGTCTTATTAAACACAAACTGCTAAAAGAGCTCTCTTGCCCAAACTCTAAATCACAGACTTCTTAAGATTATTTATCAAAGGCAAATATAGATCCTAAAAGTCTTCCACAAATAATAAAAGATTTTAGTCATTTGAGTGAGTAAACTTAATTTATTCCAACCGTAATTTATAAACTAGTGAGTTTTTACTGTTTCATGACTAAAGTTTTAAAACGAAAACTATGATATCGCTGTCTGTGTCTACCTGTATTTGTGTATATTTATGGATGTACATTGTAGATATGGTATTTTTCTACCTCTGAGTGGTATTGCCAAAATTAATTTGTAAAAGGCTCTATTTAATTAGCTTAAAGATAAGCATCTATAAATTAAGTACAGTTGATCCTTGAACAACACAGATTTGAAATGTACGGGTCCCCTTATATGCACATTTCTTTCAATAAGTATATACTACAGTACTACATGATCTATGGTTCGTTGAATCCACAGATGTGGAACCAAGGATATGGAGGGCCTATAGTAAAGTTTTACATGGATTTTTGATTTAAAGGGGCATCAGCACCCCTAACCTCCACATTGTTCAAGGGTTAACGGTATTTCTAAACCTTGGAGATATAATAAAAACTAACCCCAATTTTTTTCAAGTTCACATGATGTAGGATAATTTTTGGTAAATAACAGCAAATTTTAAGCTTGTTGCTTTAATTAATACAGAAATATCTTCAGAGTTATAAGCATCAAATATAATGCAGATAAACAACTTTTGTTCTACCTGGGTTAACTCGTCAAATGGGCTCATGTCTCTGTTGCAAAGTTTGTCAGAAACAAGAACAATGAAACTTAAGATTATGACTAATTGTTTTAATGTCTCATGAAATTTTCATGAGTAATCTTAAGTAGGATTGTTAAGAACAAATGAGTTAAATAGAGGTAAATGTGAAAAAAGATTTTAGATGAGCTTTTTAGCAATGATTGTTTTATGGTATGTCTACTGAAATATTTTCTCAAATCTCTTTGGTAACTTACACCCTTAGAATTAAATTAAATGATGAGGATTTATTGAATGTCCAGATTATTTCCAAATAAGAAAAAATACTGGAACATTAAATGCTAAACAAGTTTAATTTTACCTACCTTGACCTCTTATTACAGAGGAACTAAAGATGTTTTGTTCTATTAACAAACACATTTTATGCCACATTAAAAAGTTCTGCTATGAGAAAATGTATGTTCTACAAATTACGGAATTTGTCAATCTAAAGAATGCAGTAACAGACAGTTCACAGTGGCTTACTTCTTAGTTTTCATTATAAATTAAGGTTTCTAAGGGTTAAGAATTCTAATTAATGTATGCAGTTAAAGCTACTAAAAATAATATGGAAAACATCTATAGAAGGAAAAATAAGATATGTGTTTTTTGGGGAAAAATGACATGAGGTATGGGAATACACTTTGAGAGGAAGGAAAGTGATTTTGTCCTAAAGCAATGCTGGTTACTTCTAAATGGGAAAGAGAACAAAGTACAAACTAAAATAAACATAGAAAGTTGTAGAAGATTTGTGGAAAAAGTGATCTTTAGAAAGGAATTTTATGTGTGGTTAGAACTGACTGAGACTGGAATAAATTTTATTAAGTAAATGAGTTTAAATATCAAAAGTAAGCTGGTACAAAATTAAAATTTGTTTTTTCTCTGTTAAAGGGATGGAATTTTCTTAGACTATTGGTCTGCTCTTAATGAGAAATTGAAAACAAAGGTCTTCTTTACTTTTAATGTAATCTATCTATAAAAACAAAGATGATATATTTTGTCTTTATCAGATCTTTGATTACTCAGGAAAACAAAAACAACTGAGTTTTCTCAATATTAAAAGAGCTAAAGCTTTTTATAACAATTTAACTTTCTGTATTTGCCTGTGAAGTCTTTGTCACTTTGGTTAAATGGATAACTAAGTATTATTTCACAGTGACCTATGATTTTATTTGACCAAGTGTTTTACAACCTTTTTGATATCTTTGACAAACTTCCAAAAAATTGAGTTCTAGAAGATGTCTTATTGACCTAGAAATAACTTAGGGGTTTTCCAGAGGGCTCCTGTAACATCTCAAAATATTTGTTTTCTTTCTTTATAAAAAAGAGATACTAACCTAATTAGGGTTATTTGATATATTAAATTACATGGGAAAAAATTACATGGGAAGCATTGTCAAATAAATGATTATAAACTTTATTAGTTTATATTGTATGGGTAAATATTATTATCATAAATGTTCTAAAAATTGTATAGAATTTCTAAAATTTGGATATGTCTTAATATAATGTTATCAGTCATAATTCTAGTTATTATCTTAAAATGTTGTGCATTACAGAGATAACCAAATTTCCTTGTCAGTTCCATTATGATGAATCAGACATTTAGTAATGGACATTTTAAGCCTTTTATCATTTACAGTTATTGTTTTACTCATATGCTTTACAAATCTTCCTGCAAATATGTATCATCTTCAGAGAAATTCATGGAAAAGAACCTAATAAGTGCTCTAGAATATGAGTTCTGATGACTTTAAATCATACCACTGAACAAGGTAAGAATTTATAGAACCCTAATGGAGAAACTGATGGCTTCATAAAACTTCTAACAAAAGGTCAAGCAAAGAAAGAATTAATTACATGGGACTAAATGAAATGAGGAAGATGATTATAATTTTTATGATTTTTAAAATTTGAAACATTTTAAAATGTTTTCCATCTCCAAATTTAAGAAAACCTTTTTCTCTTTTTTTCTTAAGCTAACTGTGACTTAGAGCAATTTGGTAAATTATACTGTTGTAAGTAGAACTGAAACACTTATCTTTTTCTCCTTACCCAATCCCTTGAGGATTCAGAAACTCTCAATGAATATTCTTATTGTTTTGGTGAGAACGTTACTTGTATAAGTTCAATAAGAATCTGTTCTCCTATAAGAAGACACAATTAGAAACATTGATTATATTACCAAAACTTTGACTGGAATGTCATGTATGAGAGAGACATAAATAGACTCAGATATGACCAGACAGCTTTAAGGAACTAAGGTTGGCTTTATGGAGACAACAAAGTCCCTTGGAAAAGTAGCCTGCTACTTTGCTTACAGGGTTCCCAGCAACCTGCCAGGGAAAAAGGAAGGTCACTTCCTTGCAGGCCCAGGAAAAAAAAAAAACACCTCAGGAGTTTTGAGAGACCTCAAGAAGAGAAGAATTCACTCAAATCTATAGGTATTTCAGGTGAAATCTGATGGCAAGTATTTGGCTTGGCTTCTTAGCCTTGAGAGGCTATTAAAAATTCAGTCTGGAGAGTGCTTGTAAAAAGTTCCAGCAAAGCAAATTTAAAAGAGCCTATATGGCCAATCACTATTCTTACTGTACTTATGTAAATAACCAGGCCAAGCTGATTGAATACAGACTTATTTTGGAAACAAATTAGTCTTAATTTGGCTATCTCTGGTAGAAATGAGTATAATTTTATGGCGAAAAATTATGTTTCAATAGAATCTATAGTACACAAAAGATGTTATTGGGGACCAGGATCCTTGAACTGCTGATAAACTGGCTACTTCTCCCACTCAGTTCCCAGATGTGTGTGTCTGTGTTTGTGTGTGCATGTGTGTATGGTGCACTGGGAGAAGAAAGCCACAGAAGGCACATAGAAGATAGCTCCAGAATGAGTTTGCATCCCCATCCCAAAGAGCCACAATTTCCTCCATTCATCTCTCCTTTCCTCCTCCCCAGCAGGAGACCGGTTCCTTGTGTCTGTAGGGAAGAGTAGGGAATGACAGAAGGAGAGGAGCATTGCTAGAATCAGAGGCACAGATGACATGAGAAATATAGACCAGTGAGAAAATAAAAAGGCCCTTCACGCCCTTACCCACTCCCTCTGAGCCTGATCACGTGTGTGTGTGGGGGGCGGCGCAGGGAGTGAGGACCATCAGCATTATCTCCTGTCCTGCCTTCTTCACTTCTGGAAGCCATGCTGTTTCCAAGAGAGCTGGGGAGGTCAGGGTCTAGCTAATATCTGGGGCTGCTGGGGAAGATACTTTTCTAAATGGCACCACACAGGAGGACGAAAGCAACTTCACCAAAACCCAGCTTATAACTTCAGCAGGGAAGGAAAAACACCTGCCTGTAGTGCAAGTGACAGCCAGTGTCCGAGATGACTGACAGAAGTGGGTCCTGTTGGGACAAGCAAGGATAGAAAATGGAAGATGTTTAACAAATTCAAACACAAGAATATTTGTAAATAGTGTTAAAAGGCAGCTAGGAACAGGTATTTAGTTTTGATAATTTTAAAAAGTTAACTGGCCCTTATATTAATAAAATTGTTCTGGGTAGCCTCTCCACTGCCCCTGGGGATGTGGCTTATACCTTTGACTGTGGCTTGAACAACAAATAATTGGACACTCACATTTTAGCCTTCAGGGATCAAATAAGACCTTAAAAAGCAATTGGACTCTAAATAACCAATAGAGGACCACAAAAATTATTCCTTAGTATAAATTTTAAAAATGTAATCACCTTGCCCTAACTTTGATTGTCCTTATAATTTTTGCACAGTGTGAAATTACAGAATGCATACTTAAGGCTATCTATGTGCTAATATACATTTTTTTATGTACATTTATTATTAATACACACATTTTTTCTCATTTAAGTGTACAGGTGTGTGTTTATAACAAAGATAGTGAATAACCCTAAACTCCATTCACATAACTGCACAGTATTTTTTCATTCATTTAAACTGAGATGGGATTTAAATATATGGCTTATATGATTACATTTGAGGAAGGCTAAGTAGCAGAAATATTATAACATAGACAATGGCATTAACATATTCAGATCTGCGACTCAGCCCTCACTACTTTACACATGTAATTAGGTTGTTTCCATGGTAATGATCTAATTATGGGCTTCTCCTTGGCCTTGTGTAATCACATTTGCTGCATTTTGGCAGAGATGTTTTCCTTATTTTGTTGAACTGCAACACTCGACAAGATGTTCTCTCTTAAGATGAATGATGACTTTTCTTGGGAGGAAAAAAGAAAAAACAAAACAATTCCTTCAAAGGTTATTTGAGAAGGATTACAGATATTTGACAAATCATGCCAGTGACCTAAATGGGAAGGAAATCCAAAAAAGAGGGGATATATGTATATGTATAGCTGATTCACTTTGCTGTACAGTAAAAACTAACACAACAGGGCTTCCCTGGTGGCGCAGTGGTTGAGAATCTGCCTGCTAATGCAGGGGACACGGGTTCGAGCCCTGGTCTGGGAGGATCCCACATGCTGCGGAGCAACTAGGCCCGTGAGCCACAACTACTGAGCCTGCACGTCTGGAGCCTGTGCTCCGCAACAAGAGAGGCCGCGATAGTGAGAGGCCCGTGCACCACGATGAAGAGTGGCCCCCGCTTGCCACAACTAGAGAAAGCCCTCACACAGACACGAAGACCCAACACAGCAAAAATAAATTAATTAATTAATAAACTCCTAGCCCCAACATCTTCTTTAAAAAAAAAACCAAACAAACAAAAAAACTAACACAACATTGTAAAGCAACTATACTCTAATAAAAATTAATTTAAAAATATCTATTACCCTTGAAAGCATGATCTATTTTTGTCTTTTGTACGTGTGTATGTGTCATTACTTATGGGGCTCATAGGAGGTTCTGATTTTTAAAAATCATACATGCTATTTAAGTATATTATTTCCATGGGGCTTAGGAATCTGAAGGAAAGGTTAGGTCAAGAAAGAGAAAGCTCCAGAGAGCTTGGCAGAAAGAGAACTGGAGACCGTATTCAGTGAGAATATTATATTGCAATTGACAAGGCTATTCATGAAACGGTATTTGATTAAGGTTGCTATGGCAGTGAGAAACACCTGAAAAAAATCAATTACGGCTTATTTCAGCAGGTATCCAAATGCAATCCTTTATTCACATGCAGAAGAAGACAGGAAACTAAATACTTGTGGGAAAGACCACTTTAGTGTCATGTGATACCCTCTGAAAAACTCTGGAATATTACAAGAATAAAAGTTTAACTCTTTTATATGTATAAAATGCCAGGGACTTCCCTGGTGGCGCAGTGGTTAAGGATCTGCCTGCCAATGCAGGGGACATGGGTTTGAGCCCCGGTCTGGGAAGATCCCACATGCCGCAGAGTAACTAAGCCTGTGCACCACAACTACTGAAGTCTGCGCACCTAGAGCCCATGCTCTGCAACAAGAAAACCACCGCAGTGAGAAGCCTGCACACTGCAATCAAGAGTAGCCCCGACTCGCCACAACTAGAGTAAGCCTGCGTGCAGCAACGGAAACCTAACGCAGCGAAAAATAAATAAAATTAAATCTTTTTTTTTTTTTTTTTTTTTTTTTTGCGGTATGCGGGCCTCTCACTGTTGTGGCCTCTCCCGCTGTGGAGCACAGGCTCCGGACGCACAGGCTCAGCGGCCACGGCTCACAGGCCCAGCCGCTCTGCGGCATGCGGGATCCTCCCGGACCGGGGCACGAACCCATGTCCCCTGCATCGGCAGGCAGACTCTCAACCTCTGCGCCACCAGGGAAGCCCAAAATTAAATCTTTTAAAAAACAAAACACAAAAAATAAGAATGTTGCAACAATTGGCCATTCATATGCAAAAAAACCCACTCAAAATGGATCATAGATCTGAATATAAAACCATAAAACTATATAAAAAAAAAGCCACTGTGCTATAAAGCATTTTTTATGGGAGATCTTTATAGCCAGGAGAATGCATATACAGAGGGGTGCAGGCTGCTTACTCTGAGGGTTATCAAGGATTATGGGCTCCAATGGCACAGTGCCTGGGTACCAGTACTTGGGGAATAGTCATTGAAAGCACTCTCGTTTAGGTATAATAGAGATGGCTGTAAATCCAAAATTAGTGGATCAGAGCTCTAGGGACCCAGCATGTTGAAACTGGGTATCATTTTGCAGGGAATAGTGTAGGTAGATATAATTTTTTTTTTTGTAACCTAATTGATTAAAGGGCATAGATATAGTATGGTGCTTGGTAATAATTATAATGGTAATAATTAATTTTCTATTTATAGCAAACTAACCCTTATAAAATATCATATGGTTTGGGTTTAGACTTATATAATGTTATTTTTCTAGGGGGAAGTGATATTAATGAGATATTTAGATATTATTTGAAGATAACTAACAGGAATGTTTATTTCCTTCTTTAAATGTATTAATTCATTGAAAAAAAAATTTATTTACTACTTATAATGCACCAGGCACTGTACAAGGTCCTGGGAATAAAGCAATGAATCATATAGACATGATTGCTGCTCTCATTTATTATATTGTAGAGAAAATGGAAAGAAAACACGTGAATTTCAATGTTGGGCTAAACAGTCCAATGTAGGGAGTCATAGCAGGAGAGGGAAACATAGAAGATGGGGTTGAACAGGGGTCTAGCAATGGGAATGTGGACCAGCAGCTTAAAATAACCACAAGTAGGACAGCGGGATGGGAGCCTGTGCAGTGAGAGAGGAGATGATGAGAGATGAGGCTAGAGTGTATGCAAGGCCCAGAACACCACAGCACTTGTAAATCATGCCCACAGGCTGGACCCCCAGCACAATCAGTATCCATTAAAAGGTTTCAAGCAAGGGAAAAACATGGTCTGATTTGCGATGCCCGCTGCTGCTACTTTTGGCATCCAGTTTTGAAGCAGTGATTTTAGAAGAATCAATCCGACAATTTATATTGTGAAATATGTAGACTGCAAACTGGGATTTTAATAGTGAGGTCTTAGTGAGCCACTTTGCCTCCTTAGCATACTGCATGATCCTCTACAAGGGCCTCCTGAGCTCTGTTCCTCTACAATGATGTGGTTTGTAGGCAGATTTGCTTACAGTGTGAATACATATGTATGAATGAGTAAATTATCTTTAATTACTCAGAGCTCTGTCCTATCCACCAGGTGGCTGATCAGAAACTTTTTAAAACCTTTATTCTCATCATGAAGCCCTACCTCCCAGTAGGTCAAGCCAGAAGGGTTTGGGACCTGTCATTGAGAAGGACATGGGTTTGCCTGAGTCACCGTGTATGAGAGTGAATGGTGGTTTGAAGAAGTAGTCATAAAGCATTGGAAGCATGGCAGTGAATGGCTTTCATCGTCTCTGCTCTTTTTTGATTACACTAAGGACAGTTTTTTATTGAGTAGCCTATAGTGAGTGGCAGTGTTTTAAGTACTTTAAGGCCACAGTGAAAATAAAGCAGCTCTTGCTCTGTTTAGTGGACAAATCTCCCAAACATGGAAAGAACAAAAACATATTTGTTTTGAGTCAGAAATATGCCTTGAAGGGAATACGAAGGTCAGAGATCTTTTAGTTGGTTATAAAATAAATTTTCTCTTAAGGGTTTGCTGGAGAATGTAGGCCTAAAATTTGGCGTTCTCATAAGGAAATTTGACAATATATGCCACTGAACAATTTTGCTTGTTATTGACTAGCATCAACAATGCTAACTTAAAGAATTTTATGTGTTTAATATTGGTGTATAGATAATGTTGGTGTACTGAAGAAAAGTTATCATGAATTTATTCAACACGTGTTTACCAAGTACCTAACATCTGTCAGGTACTTGGTATAATTGGATGAAAAAACTCTCACTCAGAAGTTCATTGTAGATTGCACAATTATAAGATAGTGTAATAAGAATAATTATGGGGCTTCCCTGGTGGCGCAGTGGTTGAGAGTCCGCCTGCTGATGCAGCGGACATGGGTTCATGTCCCGGTCCGGGAAGATCCCACATGCCGCGGAGCGGCTGGGCCCGTGAGCCATGGCCGCTGAGCCTGCGCGTCCGGAGCCTGTGCTCCGCAACAGGAGAGGCCACAACAGTGAGAGGCCCGTGTACTGCAAAAAAAAAAAAAAAAAAAAAAGAATAATTATGAGATATGCTTAAAGGAGCACAGATGAGGATATTTCGCCTAATTTTGTGGGTTGGAGCAAGAGGTAATTAGCAGAGGCATAGTAATTGTGTCTCCAGAATTCTTAATAGTCCAAATCTAATTCTAGTAAAACTATACCATATGAAAACCTTGGAGTAACCAAGAGAATTCAGGAATTAATGGAAAATTAAATATTTAGAAGAATCCCTTGAAACTGATCATGTTGGCTTTTGTTCTGTAAAAATAAAGGTAAGGTAATCAAATTGGTGTCTTAGTCATCCATCTTCTTTATCCATTCATCTGTCAGTGGACATTTAGGTTGCTTCCATGTCTTGGGTATTGTAAATAGTGCTGCTATGAACATTGGGGTGCATGTATCTTTTCAAATTAGAGTTTTCATTTTTCCTAGATATATGCCCAGGAGTGGGATTGCTGGATCATATGGTAGCTCTTTCTTTAGTTTTTAAGGAAGCTCCATACTGTTCTCCATAGTGGCTCTATCAATTTACATTTCCACCAACAGTGCAAGAGGGTTCCCTTTTCTCCGCACCCCCCAGAATTTATTATTTGTAGAATTTTTGATGATGGCCATTCTGACTGGTGTGAGGTGATACCTCATTGTGGTTTTGATTTGCATTTCTCTAATAAGGAGCAATGTTGAGCATCTTTTCATGTGCCTGTTGGCCATCTGTATGTCCTCTTTGGAGAAATGTCGATTTAGGTCTTCTGCCCATTTTTTGATTGAGTTCCTTGGGATGTTTCTTCTAATTTTTTTGTTTATTTTTTATTTTTACACAATTTTTAAAGATTACACTCCATTTAGTTATTACAAAATATTGATCATGTTCCCTGTGTTCTTTTATATTGCGTTATATGAGCTGTTTGTATATTTTGAATATTAACCCCTTGTCAGTTGCATGGTTTGCAAATATTTTTTCCCACTTCGTGGATTGTCTTTTCATTTGTTGATGGTCTCATTTGCTGTGCAAAAGCATTTAAGTTTGATTAGGTCCCATTTGTTTATTTTTTCTTTTAATTCTTTTGCCTTGGGAGACTGATCTAAGAAAATATTGCTATGATTTATATCTGAGAATGTTTTTCCTATGTTCTTTTCTAGGAGTTTTATGGTGTGATGTCTTATATTTAGGTCTTTGAACCATTTCGAGTGTATTGTTGTATATGGTATGAGGGAGTGTTCTAATTTCATTGACTTACATGTAACTATCCAGCTTTCCTAACACCACTTACTGAAGAGACTGTCTTTTCTCCATTGTATATTTCTTGCCTCCTTTGTCTAAGATTAATTTACTGTAGGTGTGTGGGTTTATTTCTGGGCTCTGTGTCCTATTCCGTTAATCTGTATGTCTGTTTTTGTGCCAATACCACATTGTTTTGATTTGTTTGTAGTTTTGTAGTATTGTCCAAAGTCTTGGAGAGTTGTGCCTCCAGCTTTGTTCTTTTTCCTCAGAATTCCTTTGGCAATTCTGGGTCTTGCAAGGAAAATCTTAAATTGTCCCAATTAAAATCAGGCCTTTGGGTTTGGGTCTCAGAACAGAAAAGGACATTAGTGGAAAAACTGGAATTTGTAATTTAATAAAAACTGAATAAAATTTGTAATTTAGTTTATATTATTGTAGCAATGTTAATTTCTTAGTTTTGATATTTACTATGTTTATGTAAGATGGTAACATTGGGGAAGCTGGGTGAAGGGCCTAAGGAAATTCTATGCTCTTTTGCAACTCTTCTATCAACCTAAAATTATTTTGAAAAATGAAGCTAAACAAACCCAAAACATTTGGACTTGGCTGTACTCTGCCTTCTGTTTTCTGTGTGTGTGTGTTTTTTAATATCATCTTTAATCTTCTGTTTCCTCATCCCTATGAATATTACTGGTTGAGGCAGAGTGTTGTTAGACTTCCGCTTGCGTGCATTACCATTCTACTCTATGTTTTCAGATGTCAAAAGCCACCTTCCTGAGCACCTGTTACATAATTATCAGAACCAGTGATTACTATTGTAGTCTTGGTCAATTCCATGAATTCCAAGGCAGAGGAGTAGAGACCTTATGGAGATGACCCCTTTCCTACACTTCCTGGGATTTTGGTTATGGATTTCATTGTTGCTCCTTATTTTGTGTCTGGATCTCAGCTGCTGATGTTGGAAGAGCTCTTAAGGATCATCTGGTCCAGCTCTTTCATGTCACATATGAGGAAACTGAGGCCTGGCCAGATGAAGGGATTTGTCTGAGATCACATTCCCAGTTAGTGGGAAAGCCTGAGGTAGAACCAGCTCTTTTGACTTCTAATGAGGTATATTTTTTTATTCCAAGCTACTTCCTAGACACTTCAAATAGCTGAGGAATCTCCACAGGTGACAGTTCATTCTATTATAAGCAGACCATCACCATTTGCAATATACAATATCAAAACCTGTTGCGAAGTCTAACACAAAAATTAACCCTGTGGTCAGCAGTATACGTGATTCCCAAGAAATATTGGCTGAATTAGATTGTTCACTAAAAATTGATCAAAATATTCCTTCCCTCTTCTATGATTGATTTTATATCCATCTACATGTATGGATTGACTCCAGAAATAACAAGTGCCAAAGTAGCACTATCCAACACAAGTTTGTTACCTAAGGGACTTAAATATAGCTCAAGTGTCCAGGATTTTTCTGTTTGTTTGTTTTAATGGTTCTTTAGATGAGGTCCACACATCAGCAAAAGTAATATGAATTAGGCACTTAGAAGCCTTACCAATTCTTGCTCAACACCACAAAGACTGTGTGTCAAAGAGAATGTCTGCAAATTAAAGCTGACACACAGCTGCTTGACTATAGCCAACATCTAATTCTAGTCTGTTTTCTTTTCTTTCAGATAAGCTCAGTGATGTGATCCATAAATCCAGATAATTACAACTATTGGATAAGTTAAGTGTGTTTCTTTCTGGCCCATGTAATTTCCTCTCAGATATCACGGCTGTTAGTTCAGTTTTACTATGATACACACATTTCTGCCAATCCAGTGACTGCCACCTTTGCCAGTGTAGTTCAGCTCTGTACCTCCCCCTGAGCCCACCTTCCTGGCTGTCACAATGCCCCTTAGATCACAGCTGCCTATGTCCACTGCAGAGTGTGGTCTCTGACGTTGGGGGAGGCCTCAGTCTGCTTTGCAGGTTGTCATTTTCTTCAGGACCTATGGCCCTTGAGGAAACACTTTGCCATCTATGTACATTTTGTCTTGGATCAAATCTGGAAGACTTCTCCAGATTTCTCTCTGGTATGGTACTTTCCACCTGTCTTTATTCTCCACTGAATATCTCCCCAACCTTTAGCCTCTTCCCTACCCCCCATTTCCCTCTTCTACCTTTTCTCCTATATCCCCCTCCTGTCTCTCCCCCTTTTCCTTCCTTCAAATAACTCCACATAACCTTGTTGTGCTTGGAATATACAAAGGTCCTGGGCATGCAAAGATAAACAGGATGAACTCTGCTTCTCAAGTGTGCACCTTTCTGGTCCCCTGGTGCCTATCTCTGCCTACAGTTGTGGGGAGGGTCCAGTCACCACCCCCTCGTATCCTCAAATCTCTTCCTCTCAGTCTGCACACTGTAAACCTCCATTTACAGCCTGCAGTCTCTAAGGTAACACACTGATGAGGAATAACTGTCAAACAGCATGAAGATATTTAATGATGGTTTAAAAAGAACCTGGGAATAAAGTTGTATGAGAAATTTGTTACATGTTTAATTTAGGAAAGATTGTTATGGTATCAGGGGAGGAAAATAAGAAAATATATTGTTCCCCATAAAAATGCAGTAAAAGATAAAGCACAAACAGCCCCTCTGTTATGTTGAAACATTATCATTCTGTAAGTAAACGGAGGCAGCAAGGTGGTTTCTCTTTGGCACTTGTGCCAGGGAGGCATGGGGAAGGGAAAAAGGCATCGAGGTTGTAGGTTTGGATCTTTTCTAGAGTTCTGAGGAAATTAAAATGCGAACAAAGCACAGTGGCACAGGGATTCTGAAGGTCTTCAGAGGAGGACTGTTGGTAGTTGGTGAGACAGATAGGCCACAGAATCAACTTAAATTTTAGGCCATTTTAACACCTCTCTGTTTTCTTCAGTTTTACAGCAGTAACAGGAAGCAAGGTCACACTATTTTTTTTTCAATGTACAAAAGCTAATATTATGTCGTTTCTATTCTGAGAATCTAAGAAAAGAACCATCTTGCAAATGAGTCAGCCTAGAGTATCCAGATAGATCAGTCGATATTTGGCTCTGTGCTTTAGCACATTGTGTTAACAGGGAGGATTGCGCTTGCGTGTAAGCCTTCAGAAAGTGGCAGGCCTTTCCTAGTCCATCACTCATTTGAGCTATTGAACCTGGGATCAATAAATATTCCATTACTGCATTATTTATTGTCAAATATAAACAATTTTTATCATTAGATCTTTGAATTTTAGTTGTCCTTCATTAGCAAGGGATCAATTTCAGATCCCAGTCTGGGTCATGCCCAAAATTAAAGAAAAACAATGTGTGAGAATGTTTATCCATATGCATATTTATGTTTTATATTAAAATAGGTACATGATGAAAATTGTTTTGTGTCTAACATTTTCATAGTGTTGCAGTTTTATTTTATTTTATTATTATTTTTTACATCTTTATTGGAGTATAATTGCTTTACAATGGTGTGTTAGTTTCTGCTTTATAACAAAGTGAATCAGTTATACATATACATATTTTCCCATATCTCTTCCCTCTTGTGTCTCCCTCCCTCCCACCCTCCCTATCCCACCCCTCCAGGCGGTCACAAAGCACCGAGCTGATCTCCCTGTGCTATGCAGCTTCTTCTCACTAGCTATCTACCTTACGTTTGGTAGTGTATATATGTCCATGCCTCTTTCTCGCTTTTTCTACCTCCCCATATCCTCAAGTCCATTCTCTAGTAGGTCTGTGTCTTTATTCCTGTCTTACCCCTAGGTTCTTCATGACATTTTTTTTTCTTCTTAAATTCCATATATATGTGTTAGCATATGGTATTTGTCTTTCTCTTTCTGACTTACTTCACTCTGTATGACAGACTCTAGGTCTATCCACCTCATTACAAATAGCTCAATTTCGTTTTTTTAATGGCTGAGTAATATTCCATTGTATATATGTGCCACATTTTCTTTATCCATTCATCCGATGATGGACACTTCGGTTGTTTCCATCGCCGGGGTATTGTAAATAGAGCTGCAATGAACATTTTGGTACATGACTTTTTTGAATTATGGTTTTCTCAGGGTATATGCCCAGTAGTGGGATTGCTGGGTCATATGGCAGTTCTATTTGTAGTTTTTTAAGGAACCTTCATACTATTCTCCACAGTGGCTGTATCAATTTACATTCCCACCAACAGTGCAAGAGGGTTCCCTTTTCTCCACACCCTCTCCAGCATTTATTGTTTCTAGATTTTTTGATGATGGCCATTCTGACTGGTGTGAGATGATATCTCATTGTAGTTTTGATTTGCATTTCTCTAATGATTAATGAAGTTGAGCATTCTTTCATGTGTTTGTTGGCAGTCTGTATATCTTCTTTGGAGAAATGTTTGTTTAGGTCTTCTGCCCATTTTTGGATTGGGTTGTTTGTTTTTTTGTTATTGAGCTGCATGAGCTGCTCATAAATTTTGGAGATTAATCCTTTGTCAGTTGTTTCATTTGCAAATATTTTTTCCCATTCTGAGGGTTGTCTTTTGGTCTTCTTTATGGTTTCCTTTGCTGTGCAAAAGCTTTGAAGTTTCATTAGGTCCTATTTGTTTACTTTTGTTTTTATTTCCATTTCTTTAGGAGGTGGGTCAAAAAGGATCTTGCTGTGATTTATGTCATAGAGTGTTCTGCCTATGTTTTCCTCTAAGAGTTAATTTCTGGCCTTACATTTAGGTCTTTAATCCATTTTGAGCTTATTTTTGTGTATGGTGTTAGGGAGTGATCTAATCTCATACTTTTACATGTAGCTGTCCAGTTTTCCCAGCACCACTTATTGAAGAGGCTGTCCTTTCTCCACTGTACATTCCTGCCTCCTTTATCAAAGATAAGGTGACCATATGTGCGTGGGTTTATCTCTGGGCTTTCTATCCTGTTCCATTGATCTATCTTTCTGTTTTTGTGCCGGTACCATACTGTCTTGATTACTGTAGCTTTGTAGTATAGTCTGAAGTCAGGGAGGCTAATTCCTCCAGCTCCGTTTTTCAGTTTCAAGATTGCTTTGCCTATTCAGGGTCTTTTGTGTTTCCACACAAATTGTGGAAGTTTTTCTTCTAGTTCTGTGAAAAATGCCAGTGGTAGTTTGATAGGGATTGCATTGAATCTGTAGATTGCTTTGGGTAGTAGAGTCATTTTCACAATGTTGATTCTTCCAATCCAAGAACATGGTATATCTCTCCATCTATTTGTATCATCTTTAATTTCTTTCATCAGTGTCTTTTAATTTTCTGCATACAGGGCATTTGTCTCCTTAGGTAGGTTTATTCCTAGATATTTTTTTTTGTTGTTGCAATGCTAAATGGGAGTGTTTTCTTAATTTCACTTTCAGATTTTTCATCATTGGTGGATAGGAATGCCAGAGATTTCTGTGCATTTATTTTGTATCCTGCTACTATACCAAATTCATTGATTAGCTCTAGTAGTTTTCTGGTAGCATCTTTAGAATTCTCTATGTATAGTATCATGTCATCTGCAAACAGTGACAGCTTTACTTCTTCTTTTCTGATTTGGATTCCTTTTATTTCCTTTTCTTCTCTGATTGCTGTGGCTAAAACTTCCAAAACTATGTTGAATAAGAGTGGTGAGAGTGGGCAACCTTGTCTTGTTCCTGATCTTAGTGGAAATGCTTTCAGTTTTGCACCATTGAGGATGATGTTGGCTGTGGGTTTGTCATTTATGGCGTTTATTATGTTGAGGAAAGTTCCCTGTATGACTACTTTCTGCAGGGTTTTTATCATAAATGGGTATTTAATTTTGTCAAAAGCTTTCTCTGCTTCTATTGAGATGACCATATGGTTTTTCTCCTTCAATTTGTTAATATGGTTTATCACATTGATTGTTTTGCATATATTGAAGAATCCTTGCATTCCTGGAATGAACCCCACTTGATCATGGTGTACGGTCCTTTTACTGTGCTGTTGGTTTCTGTTTGCTAGTATTTTGGTGAGGATTTTTGCATCTATGTTCATCAGTGATATTGGCCTGTAGTTTTCTTTCTTTGTGACATCCTTGTCTGGTTTTGGTATCAAGGTGATGGTGTCCTTGTAGAATGAGTTTGGGAGTGTTCCTCCCTCTGCTATATTTTGGAAACATTTGAGAAGGATAGGTGTTAGCTCTTCTCTAAATGTTTGATAGAATTTGCCTGTGAAGCCATCTGGTCCTGGGCTTTTGTTTGTTGGAAGATTTTTTTTTTTTTTAAAGAATTGTTTTGCATTCTTTTTCTTTTAATTAATTAATATATTTATTTATTTTTGGCTGTGTTGGGTCTTCGTTTCTGTGCGAGGGCCCTCTCTAGTTGGGGCAAGCGGGGGCCACTCTTCATCACAGTGCGCGGGCCTCTCACTATCGCGGCCTCTCCCGTTGCGGAGTACAGGCTCCAGACGCGCAGGCTCAGTTGTTGTGGCTCATGGGCGTAGTTCTTCTGCGGCATGGGGGATCCTCCCACACCAGGGCTCGAACCCGTGTCCCCTGCATCGGCAGAAGATTCTCAATCACTGCGTTTCCAGGGAAGCCCCCTTTTGAAAGACTTTTAATCACAGTTTCAATTTCAGTGCTTGTGATTGGTCTGTTCATATTTTCTGTTTCTTCCTTGTTCAGCCTTGGCAGGTTGTGCATTTCTAAGAATTTGTCCATTTCTTCCAGGTTGTCTATTTTATTGGCATAGAGTTGCTTTTAGTAATCTCTCATGATCTTCTGTATTTCTGCAGTGTCAGTTGTTACTTCTCCTTTTTTTTTTTTGTTTTTTGTTCTACGCGGGCCTTTCACTCTTGTGGCCTCTCCCGTTGCAGAGCACAGGCTCCGGATGCACAGGCTCAGCGACCATGCCTCACGGGCCCAGCCGCTCCGCGGCATGTGGGATCTTCCTGGACCAGGGCATGAACCACTGTCCCCTGCATCGGCAGGCGGACTCTCAACCACTGTGCCACCAGGGAAGCCCACTTATACTTTTTTCATTTCTAATTCTATTGATTTGAGTCTTCTCCCTTTTTCTCTTGATGAGTCTGGCTAATGGTTTATCAATTTTGTTTATCTTCTCAAAGAACCAGCTTTTAGTTTTATTGATCTTTGCTATCGTTTCCTTCATTTCTTTTTCATTTATTTCTGATGTGATTTTTATGATTTCTTTCCTTCTGCTAACTTTGGGGTTTTTTTTTCTTCTTTCTCTAATTGCTCTAGGTGCAAGGTTAGGTTGTTTATTCGAGATGTTTCCTGTTTCTTAAGGTAGGATTGTATTGCTATAAACTTCCCTCTTAGAACTGCTTTTGCTGCATCCCATAGATTTTGGGTCATCGTGTCTCCCTTGTCATTTGTTTCTAGGTATTTTTTTATTTCCTCTTTGATTTCTTCAGTGATCACTTTGTTATTAAGTAGTGTATTGTTTAGCCTCCATGTGTTTGTATTTTTTACAGATCTTTTCCTGTAATTGATATCTAGTCTCATAGTGCTGTGGTTGGAAAAGATACTTGAAACAATTTCAATTTTCTTAAATTTACCAAGGCTTGACTTGCGTCCCAAGATATGATCTATCCTGGAGAATGTTCCATGAGCACTTGAGAAAAATGTGTATTCTGTTGTTTTGGATGGAATGTCCTATAAATATCAATTAAGTCCATCTTGTTTAATGTATCATTTAAAGTTTGTGTTTCCTTATTTATTTTCATTTTGGATGATCTCTCCATGGGTGAAAGTGGGGTGTTAAAGTCCCCTACTATGAATGTGTTACTGCCGATTTCCCCTTTTATGGCTGTTAGTATTTGCCTTGTGTATTGAGGTGCTGCTATGTTGGGTGCATAAATATTTACAATTGTTATATCTTCTTCTTGGATTGATCCCTTGATCATTATGTAGTGTCCTTCTTTGTCTCTTCTAATAGTCTTTATTTTAAAGTCTATTTTTTCTGATATGAGAATTGCTACTCCAGCTTTGTTTTGGTTTCCTTTTGCATGAAATATCTTTTTCCATCCCCTTACTTCAGTCTGTATGTGTCTCTAGGTCTGAAGTGGGTCTCTTGTAGACAGCAAATATATGGGTGTTGTTTTTGTACCCATTCAACCAATCTGTGTCTTTTGGTGGGAGCATTTAGTCCATTTACATTTAAGGTAATTATCGATATGTATGTTCCTATTCACTTTTTCTTAATTGTTTTGGGTTCGTTATTATAGGTCTTTTCCTTCTCTTGTGCTTCTTGCCTAGAGAAGTTCCTTTAGCAGTTGTTGTAAAGCTGGTTTGGTGGTGCTGAACTCTCTAGCTTTTGATTGTCTGTAAAGGTTTTAATTTCTCCATCAAATCTGAATGAGATCCTTGCTGGGTAGAGTAATCTTGGTTGCAGGTTTTTCTCCTTCATCACTTTAAATATGTCCTGCCAGTCCCTCTGGCTTGCAGAGTTTCTGCTGAAAGATCAGCTGTTAACCTTATGGGGATTCCCTTGTGTGTTATCTGTTGTTCTTCCCTTGCTGCTTTTAATATGTTTTCTTTGTATTTAATTTTTGACAGTTTGATTAATATGTGTCTTGGCATACTGCTCCTTGGATTTTTCCTGTATGGGACTCTCTGTGCTTCCTGGACTTAACTATTTCCTTTCCCATATTAGGGAAGTTTTCAACTATAATCTCTTCAAATATCTTCTCAGTTCCTTTCTTTTTCTCTTCTTCTTCTGGAACCCTTATAATTCGAATGTTGGTGCATTCAATGTTGTCCTAGAGGTCTCTGAGACTGTCCTCAGTTCTTTTCATTGCTTTTTCTTTATTCTGCTCTGCAGTAGTTATTTCCACTATTTTATCTTCCAGGTCACTTATCCGTTTTTCTGCCTCAGTTATTCTGCTATTGATCCCATCTAGAGTATTTTTAATTTCATTTATTGTGTTGTTCATTGTTGTTTGTTTCGTCTTTAGTTCTTCTAGGTCCTTGTTAAATGTTTCTTGCATTTTGTCTATTCTGTTTCCAAGATTTTGGATCATCTTTACTATCATTATTCTGAATTGTTTTTCGGGTAGAATGCCTATTTGCTCTTCATTTGTTAGGTCTGGTGGGTTTTTATCTTGCTCCTTCATCTGCTGTGTGTTTTTCTGTCTTCTCATTTTGCTTATCTTACTGTGTTTGGGGTCTCTTTTTTGCAGGCTGCAGGCTCGTAGTTCCCATTGTTTTTGGTGTCTGTCCCCAGTGGCTAAGGTTGGTTCAGTGGGTTTTGTAGGCTTCCTGGTGGAGGGGACTAGTGCCTGTGTCGTGGTGGATGAGGCTGGATCTTGTCTTTCTGGTGGGCAGGTCCACATGTGGTGGTGTGTTTTGGGGTGTTTGTGGACCTATTATGATTTTAGGCAGCCTCTCTGCTAACGGGTGCGGTTGTGTTCCTGTTTTGCTAGTTGTTTGGCATAGGATGTCCAGCACTGTAGCTTGCTGGTCGTTGAGTGAAGCTGTATTCTGGTGTTGAGATGGAGATCTCTGGGAGCTTTTCACCATTTGATATTATGTGGAGCTGGGAGGTCTCTTGTGGACCAGTGTCCAGAAGTTGGCTCTCCCACCTCAGAGGCACAGCACTGCCTCCTGGCTACAGCACCAAGAGCCTTTCATCCACACGGCTCAGAATAAAAGGGAGAAAAAGTAGAAAGAAAGAAAGAAAGTAAGAAAGAAAGGAGGGAGGGAGGGACGGAGGGAAGAAGGAAGGAAGGTAGGAGGGAAGGAAGGAAAAAAAGAAAGAAGATAAAGTAAAATAAAATAAAGTAAGATAAAATGTAATAAAGTTATACAAATAAAAAATAATTATTGAGAAAAAAATTTTAAAAAAACAAAAAAATGGACGGATAGAACCCTAGGACAAATGGTGGAAGCAAAACTGTACAGCATAAATCTTGCTCTCAAAGTCCACCTCCTCAATTTGGGATGATTCTTTGTCTATTCATGTATTCCACAGACATCAAGTTGATTGTGGAGCTTTACTCTGCTGCTTCTGAGGCTGCTGGGAGAGATTTCCCTTTCTCTTTTTTGTTCTCACAGCTCCCAGGGGCTCAGCTTTGGATTTGGCCCCGCCTCTGCGTGTAGGTCGCTAGAGGGTGTCTGTTCTTCGCTCAGAGAGGAAGGAGTTAAAGGAGCCGCTGATTCGGGGACTCTGTCTCACTCAGGCCAGGGGGAGGGAGGGGCACGGAGTATGGGGCGGGCCTGCGGCGGCAGAGCCTGGCGTGACGTTGCACCTGCCTGAGGCGCGCCGTGCGTTTTCCCGGGGGAGCTGTCCCTGGAACCTGGGACCCTGGCAGTGGCGGGCTGCACAGACTCCTCAGAAGAGGGTGTGGATAGTAACCTGTGCTCGCACACAGGCTTCTTGGTGGCGGCAGCAGCAGCCTTAGCGTCTCCCGCCCATCTCTGGGGTCCGTGCTTTTAGCCGTGGCTCGCGCCCGTCTCTGGAGCTCCTTTAAGCAGCGCTCTTAATCCCCTCTCCGCACCAGGAAACAAAGAGGTAAGAAAAAGTCTCTTGCCTCTTCGGCAGGTCCAGACTTTTTCCCGGACTCCCTCCCGGCTAGCCGTGGTGCACTAACCCCCTGCAGGCAGTGTTCACGCAGCCAACCCCAGTCCTCTCCCGGTGCTCCGACCGAAGCCCGAGACTCAACTCCCAGCCCCAACCGCCCCGGCGGGTGAGCAGACAAGCCTCTCGGGCTGGTGAGTGCCGGTCGGCCCTGATCCTCTGTGCGGGAATCTCTCCGCTTTGCCCTCCGCACCCCTGTTGCTGCGCTCTCCACTGCGGCTCGGAAGCTTTCCCCCTCCGCCACTCGTAGTCTCCGCCCGGGAAGGGGATTTCTAGTGTGTGGAAACATTTCCTCCTTCACAGCTCCCTCCCACTGGTGCAGGTCCCGTCCCTATCCTTTTGTCTCTGTTTATTCTTTTTTCTTTTGCCCTACCCACATACGTGGGGAGTTCCTTGCCTTGTGGGAGGTCTGAGGTCTTCTGCCAGCGTTCAGTAGGTGTTCTGTAGGAGTTGTTCCACGTGTAGATGTATTTCTGGTGTATCTGTGGGGAGGAAGGTGATCTCCGCGTCTTACTCTTCCGCCGTCTTCCCGGAAGCCGTGTTGCAGTTTTAAAACTCACCTTGAGCTTCATTTCAGATGATGTGGTGATATGGGAAAAGCACTGGATGGCGCTCAGGTGAGTTTGGGTTCTTATCGTATATCTTCATGTCTCTAATAACCAATTGTGTGACCTGCCATGTAAGTCATCTGTCCCAATTTCTTTATTTGTAAAATGAGTGGATTGGAATGGGTGATGCTTACGTTTCTCTCCAGGTCCTACATTCAATGAATGGAAGAGGATTATAGAAAGGGGTGGTAGATGACATGTGGGAACAGGATTTAAATAGCATCCTTTTTTGATGTTCAGAATTCATATTAGAACAGCGTTAATGAAGGTGATTGTATTAAGTCAGAGCACCCTGTGGAAGATCCGCATTGGCTGTGAATGTCAGTTGATTGACTCTTACCTAGTTTGGGGCAATTCTACCTGAGAAAATACAAGTTGAATCAGAGTTACAAGGTTGCCTGTGAGCCGGAGACAACTGAAGATATGTTTTATTTAGTACACAGTGTTATTTTGTTTTGTTTTTGTTTTGCTTTTGGTGGGAATTGAATGCTTTAGTGGCTCATACTGTAGTTTACCAGAGTCCTCACCACTTGGCCTCCTTTACTTGATCTCTCTCCCCTGGAGGTTTTACACTGGTAGTATCCAGCCCCAGGAACTGTCTAGTCAGGCAAAAGTTACTGAGCACCAGCCATGTGCCAGGTGCAGTGGGTGGCACTGGGGATAGCAGGGAAGACACTTAGGATGCAGCTCCTTCACGGTGGAGCTCATGTTCTAGCGAGGAACACTGGTACTGACATCTTTTCACAAATACTTAAATAATGACAAGTGTGCTAAGTGCTGTGAAGGAGCCCTGCAGCGTGCTGTGTGTGCGTCTAACAGGAGAATCTAATTTCATCTCAAAGCAGAGGAAGGCTTTCCCCAAGGAAAGGATTTTTAAGCTGAGACCTGAAATACAAGTAGAAATTATTCAGTGAAGAGTATACAAGAAAATGTTAAATGAGAGATGAAGGCATGGATGTGGCGAGTCTATAAGTTTGAAAATGAAGAGCTGATGTCTTGAGCGAGATTAACATAGATTCACAAACACATCTCTATGCCTGTATCTTTAAAACTCATCTGTAAAGAACTGGGTGGGAAAAAAAGAGGAACTGTATGAATTTTTCCCATTGTTTCCCCTGAAACTTGTGCCCTGCCCCTTACTCAACCTTCCCATTTAGGTCAGTGAGTGATTCACAGGTTCTTTCAGTTATCTGGGCCAGCAAACTCAGAAGTGTCCTTGGCTCTCTCTTCTCCAGCTCACTGCACAACTCTCCAGTCTCCAAATCCCAGTCCCTCTTCCTGTGGAATGTGTTTGACTTCTTCCACTTCCTTTCCTTTCTTCTTTCTCCCATCCTTCTTGAGGACTTTGCACCTCTACAATTGGTCTATCACAATGGAGTCTGAACTACTGTCTTTGCCCGTAGGGGCCTCCATTCCCCATCCAGTTTAAGATGCATCTTCCTAAAGCACTTCTTCACACAGGCTGACCCTCTCAATGGATGTCTTTGGCCTCCTGTAACCTAAACAACAAGGGCTCAACCTCTTAATCTTCCACCGAGGCCCTAAACCACCGTGCGAGCTTACATCCTTATTCCCCACCTGAGTTCTTCCTACTGTCCACACTGGAAAACATAGTTGATCTGGTATCATAGTGAGCATTTTGAAAGAAAACACAAGGTAGCAAAAACATACATTTGGGAGAATGACAATTCTTTTACCCCAATACCCCAGTCTGATAGTAACTTTCTCTGTATTCCTTTTGCTCATATGCACATATACCTAACAAATTTTCATTAGGTGTAATAGACCTTTGAATTTTGCTTATTATGCCTTGTGGTAGACTGTATTTTGCAAGATAACTGCAACATGGTCTTCTATTCATCATGCTCTTCTTCCAATATGACATTTACACTCCTTCTATTGAGAAGTGATAATGTTCACTCCCCTTGAATCTGGGTGGGTCCGTGACTATAGCCAAAGTTATGCTATGTGACTCCTGATGCAAGGTCATGAAAAGTAATATGGCTTTTGCATGGATTTCTCAGGTGCTTGCTTTTGGCATACAGGTACCATGTCATGAGGAAGCAGAGCACACATGGAGAAGCCATGCAGAGAGGCCATGTATAGGTGTTATGGGCGAGAGCCCTAGGTGAGGTCTCAGTCCACAGCCAGCATCAACTGTGGACTCACTAGACTTGTGAGTGAGGAAGTATTGGAAATAATTCCAGCACCAGCTATGGGCTGACTGCAACCACCTAAGAGACCCACAGAAAGAACTGTCTGGCTGAGGCGAGTCAACTGTAAAGAATAATGAAAAAGTGATTATTGTTTTAAGCCACTTAGTTTTGGGATGATTAATTATTGCAGCAACAGATACCTTAAACCAGTAAAATGTAGACATAATTTTAAATTAGAGGTTATCCTAAGAAAATATTTCAAAAGGCAAAAGAAATGCTTTATTCCACGTATGCCAACATTATTTGTAGCCTGAAAATAATGGGGAAAGAAAACCAGATGTCTAATTTTTGTTTTGTTTTGTTTTGTTTTTGTGTATCTAGCTTTTTACCACTTAGCTTATCAACTCCTTAAAGGCAGGGACTGTTTTTTAAACTTGGCACCAAGTAGGTTCCTCTACATTCTATTATTATTTGAAAGAATGATAGATTCTATAAATATTTGTTCATAATTTACTTTCATAGCTTTTCAAGGGATATTAAAATTATTCCATTTTACTCTTTCAAAGCCTTGTCTCATTTTACAGGTGAGGTTAAGAGTCTTGCTCTAAGGTCACAGAGGTATGAAGTGGTCGCACTGGGTCAGACTTCCCGACTTTAATCCTGGAACATCTTTCACTCCACCAGAGGGGCTCTTTGTTCGCAATTTTCTTTCTAACAATATTTGTAGGAACATAATGGATATTCCTGTGGTCTGGGGAAGGCTGTGTCTTGTTCTGTAGTCTTGATGTGTTTTTGAATAGCCTTGCTGAAGCTCAAAACAGGAGTCAAAATCGGAAAAGTGCCCATTGACCTTGCTGGGGGTTATATTTTAGGCTTAGCGATAATGCATCAGAAAGGCTCCACCCTGGACTGCCTTAAATTTTCTTGTGAAACACCAAGATGATTCGTTACTCTGGTATCTTTAATAACTGATCTTTGCAAAGATTGAGAATCAAAAGAAAGACAATGCAAAAAGCACCAACTGTAGAGTCAGGCAGACCTGGATTTGAAGCCTGACTCTTACTACTTACTGGTTCTGTGATTTTGAACCAGTTTACTGACCTCTCAGAGCTTCAGTTTCCTCACCGCTTAAATGGGAAACATAGTAGTTCCCACCTCACTGGGTGTTGAGAGAAAAACATGAGATAATGTATGTGAAATCCTATCTATAATGCCTGGCTCTTAATAAACACTGAATAATTAGGAGTTTTTCATATACAACAGAAAAAAGAATTCAGTAGCTTATCATATATATAACAGCCATCTTGTTTAAATTTTTTTTTTTAATGTAAGAGCTTAAATATTACCTGGAACTATCTAGAGATTCTCATTCAACGTTTTTGTGTGACCTTGAGCAAATCACTTCACAACTCTGGGCCACAAGGAAGATACGGCTAGAGAATTTCTAAGATTCCTATTTTCTGAATTAAAAACTTTGAGTTTTAAATAGTAACTTATATAACAATAAGCCATTTCAGTTTTGTTAATCTTCTAATTGGTTTCCTTATAACTACCACTTGGTTTGTCTTTCAAATACCAGGTGACCTCCTGCCATTCTGATATTTAATTTGATTTGCTAACAGTTGGAAGATGTTTACCCTCTGCAAACATTTCATTAGTAATGACCACAATCTTTACAGTATCATTGTACATTTGCTAAGAGTTCGGTCATTTCTCCATCCTCACGGTGCAACATTCAATTGGGCAGTGTATTTTAAAAGGCATCAAAACCTATTCTTAAGGCCATGCTGGCTTTCTGCTGGTGGTGTCCAGCCTTGTCTACCAAATAGTGTGCCTGTTATCTTCATTTATTCAATTGGAATTGTTTAAATAAACTAAAATCACAGATGACATGTGTGATTTATGGGGGTTATCATTTGCAAAGTGTTATATCAATAATCCTATAAATTTGATATTATTGTCCCCACTTACAGATGAAAAACTAAGCCTCAGTTTATAACTTACAAATGCAGATAAACAGGAATAAGTAATTTCAGAGCTGAGTCTCTAAGCCTTGTCTTGGTTCTAGAGACTGCCCATTCAACCATACGGTGTGGTTCTTTGTTGCAGAGGTTCAGGGTCATTCGTGCTACATGGGTTGAGGGGGAAAATTGCTAACCAATCTCTAAATATCTCCCTTGATTATAAATGAGCATATCAGAAAGGTAGAAGTGGGGATACATCAGAAACATAGCTAGGAGGCAATCAAGGAAAGAATAATCTCTAAAAATGGTACCTCTCAACAATTAAAAATAATGGTTAACACAACAATTGTCAAAATTATGATGAGGATATTTCAGAGGCTGAACTGGCAGCAACACCAGGGGCATTAAGAGAAGGTAGTGAAAGTGTACGGCCTTCTTACCATCTTCAGACCCTGCAGGCCCCACCTTCCAGCCTGTTTCTGCCCAGTCACTCCAGGGCTAGATCTGTACAGCCTAACTCCACCTCTGGGTTAAGTGGCTGGAAGAGTAGACATGTAATTATTCTAGTATGGTAAATCAGAGCAGTGTGGTGAGTACAGGGCAACGAGGGTAACTGAGTGGCACAGGGAAAATTGCTATGGCCAGGAGGTAGGAGACTTCTCTGTGCCTCAGTTCCCTTTCATCTCTAACAGTCCATGATGTAACAGTAAAATGTTTCCTACTGATTATAAAGTTAGAAGTCGTCCTCAGATTGATACTGCTGAATATGCTCAATGTGTAACATCAGATCTAAGCCTTATTTTTTCTATTTACTTAGCTAGGAATTAGAAAGTGGAAAAGTTCATCTCACAAGAGATATTACTTACATAAACCAGGAATGAACATCCTGTCTTCTCACATGTACGTTCTCAAGGAAGAGCCTTGGGATGCAACATGGATTTGAGAGTTTGGAAAGGTATGAACAGACAGACAGGGAACTAACTGAGACATGTGCATAGAATGAACAGTGGGAACCGGAGCAGCTTTGTTGAGTAGTTAAGATATGTAATGCATTTTACACACCATTTCTGGTCTTTGTAATAGCCCTGAAAGTAAGACAATTTTATCTCTATTTGACAGATATGGAAGCTGAGGTTCAGGCAGATTAAGAAATGTGCTTAAGCACCCTTAGTAGTAATCAAGAGAGCCCTTTTTTTCTATTAGAAGCAGACATGGATTGGTAGGGGGAGTCTCTTGGCTAGGGAGTGGGGTAGATGCCATCTATCTCCCTCTGACCCTATGGCAGGCCTTAGTAGAGATAAGGAAAAGATAATGAAAGTGAAAACTTTGAAGAGGTTGGAAAATTTGAGAGGGAGGATAGAATTTTGGCTGTTGGGGATATTTGGCCTCTTAGGGTTTTGATCACAGATGGTTGGATTGGAAGCTTTGTGGCTTCTGGGAGTGTGAACTCCTTGAACACTTTTCAGCTGAGGTGGGTCCTAGGTGACTGATTTCTTTGGGGCTAGGGAAACTTCTGGCAAGGCAGTCATGCTTGGTTCTGCAGAGCAGAACAGGTATAAAGGCAAGGCAGACTGGAGTATCTGCTTGGGGCAATTCCTGTACAAGGTAAAGAGAGAGAGAGTGCTGCTTAATTCACCAGGTAGGAAATCTGGGACTCAAGACAGATGCTCTGTCTAGAAATAAAGCATTTGCTTTTGCTCTTCCTATAAAAAGTAAGATGTGGCCTGGACTAGGAGGAATGAGGCATCCCAGCAATGGCTACATTTATTTTAAGGTGTATATTAAAAAAAGGAAAGATACACAGAAGGATATTCAGTTATATAGATTCAGGCTATATTGATTCATGTGCATTCTCTATGGTATAACTAACATAAAATAGTTGTTATGTACACAGACGAAGTTGAAATAATTGAATACTCACTTGGCATGTGATCCATAATATATATATTTTTAAATGGAGACTATTCAATTATAAAAATAATCTGAAGAGAATGAGAAAACAAGCCACAGACTAGGAGAAAATGTTTGCGAAAGACATATCTGATCAAGGACTATTACCAAAATATACAAAGAACTATTAAAACTCAATAATAAGAAAATAAATAATCTGATTAAAAAGTAGAAAAAGATGTAAACACACACCTCACCAAAATATAAAGATGGCCAATAAGCATATGCAAAGGTGCTCCACGTCGTAAATCATCAGAGAAATGCAAATTAAAACAACAATGAAATACTACTACTTACCTATTAGAATTGCCAAAATCGAGAACATTGACACCAAATGCTGTTTAGAATGTGGAGCAACAGGAACTTTCATTTATTGCTGACATAAATGCAAAGTGTTACAGCCACTTTGAAAGACAGTTTGGCAGTTTCTTACAAAACGAAACATATTCTTACTACAAGATTTGGCAGTTGTGCTCCTTGATATTTACCCAAATGAGTTAGAAACTGATGTCCATATGAAAACCTCCACATGGGGAATTCCCTGGCAGTACAGTGGTTAGGACTCTGTGCTTTCACAGCCAGGGTCTGGGTTCGATCCCTGGTCGGGGAATTAAGATCCTGCAAGCCATGCGGCATGGTCAAAAAAAACAATGCCTGCACACAAATGTTTATAGTGGCTTTATTAACAATTGCCAAAACTTGGAAGTTGTCCTTTAGTAAGGGAACAGGTAAATAAACTGTGGTACACCTAGACAATGGAATATTATTTAGCACTGAAAAGATATGAGCCATCAAGCCATGAAAAGGCATGGAGGAACCTTAAATGCATATTAGTAACTGAAAGAAGGCAATCTGAAAACGCTACATACTGTATGATTTTGACTATATGACTTTCTGGAAAAAGTTACACTATGGAGAGAGTAAAAAGATCAGTGGCTACCAGGGGTTGGTGGGGAAGAAGGTATGAACTGGTATAGCACTGAAGATTTTTAGGGCAGTGAAGCTATTCTGTATGATGGTACAATGGTGGATACGTGTCATTATACATTAATCTAAACTAATGTTAAGGTAAGTACTGCACACTTTAGTATATGTCTTTATCATTCATTCACCAATTATTCTTGGAGCCCCTGCTTTGTTTCAGACATTGTTTCAGGCACTGAGGATACAGTAGTGACTCAAACAAACCTAAAATCCTTACCCCGTGGAGCTTATGTTCCAGCTGGGGTGGGAAGAAACTCAGAAAATAAGTAAATAAGTATATTATATAGTATCTTAGGCATTAATAAATGCAAGGAAATGGGAATAGGGAGGACATGGGTGAGGAGAAAGGAATAGGAGAGGGGAATAGGATGTATTCCTATTTTAAAGAGGGCATTTAGGGAAGCCCCATTTTTGACACTTATGGACAAACCTGAAGGAGGTGAGAAAATGAGCCATGTAGATATTTCAGAGCAGGGTATTTGGGGCAGATGGAACAGCAAGTGTTAGTTATGAGGTTTAAGAAACAACAAAGAGGCAAGCATAGTTGGAGTAGAGTGAAGAGTGGGGGAGATGCTGGAAGCTGGTCATAATGATGAGTCGGCTAGATCAGGTAAGGCCTTGTGCACCGTTAGGATGACTTGGTTTTTCTTTGGAGTGATGTAGGAAGTCTTTGGAGAGTTTTGAGCAAAACAGTCACGTGTTTTGACTTATGTTTTAATATGATCACTCTGTTGCTGTTTAGGGAATAGACAATAAGTGGAGAGGAATAAAACATGAAGAAGAGACAATAAAGGCAGAGAGTTTAAACAGGGAGATTTAGCTATTTTAATAACCCAGATGAGCTATAATGTTTGCTCGGATTTGAATGATAGCAGTGGAGGTAGGGAGCAGTGATTAGATCCTGTCTATACTGTGAAAGGAAGGCTGATGGGATTTGCTAGTGGATTGTATGTGGGATATAAAAGTCAGTGTGGAGTCAGGATGATTCCACGTTTTTTGGGTGAGTATCTTAAACAATGGAGTTGGCATTAATTGAGATGAGATAGACTCTGGAAGACTCAGGTTTTATGGGAACCAAGAGCCCAGGAGCTTGGTTTTAGAAATGTTAAGTTTGAGACATTTTCTATGCAGATGGAGATTTGGATAGATGGGTTTGGAGTACAGGAAGAAATCTGGACTAGAGATGTTTATTTAGTAGTTGTTAGCTTAAATAAAGTATTTATTTATTTATTTTTTAACATCTTTATTGGAGTATAATTGCTTTACAATGGTGTGTTAGTTTCTGCTTTATAACAAAGTGAGTCAGCTATACGTATACATATATCCCCATATCTCCTCCCTCTTGTGTCTCTCTCCTACCCTCCGTATCCCACAACCTCTAGGTAGTCACAAAGCACTGAGCTGATCTCCCTGTGCTATGTGGCTGCTTCCCACTAGCTACCTATTTTACATTTGGTAGTGTATATATGCCCATGCCACTCTCTCACTTTGTCACAGCTTACCCTTCCCCCTTCCATGCCCTCAATTCCATTCTCTATGTCTGGGTTGTTATTCCTGTCCTGCCCCTAGCTTCTACAGAACTTTTTTTTTTTTTTTTTTAGATTCCATATATATGTGTTAGCATACGGTATTTGTTTATCTCTTTCTGACTTACTTCACTCTGTATGACAGTCTCTAGGTCCATCCACCTCACTACAAATAACTCAATTTCGTTTCTTTTTATGGCTGAGTGATATTCCATTGTATATATGTGCCACATCTTCTTTATCCAATCATCTGTTGATGGACACTTAGGTTGCTTCCATGTCCTGGCTGTTGTAAATAGAGCTGCAATGAACATTTTGGTACATGACTCTTTGTGAATTATGGCTTTATCTGGGTATATGCCCACCAGTGGGATTGCTGAGTCATATGGTAGTTCTATTTTTAGTTTTTTAAGGAACCTCCATACTGTTCTCCATAGTGGCTGTATCAATTTACATTCCTACCAACAGTGCAAGAGGGTTCCCTTTTCTCCACACCCTCTCCAGCATTTATTGTTTGTGGATTTTTTGATGATGGCCACTCTGACTGGTGTGAGGTGATACCTCATTGTAGTTTTGATTTGCATTTCTCTAATGATTAGTGATGCTGAGCATCCTTTCATGTGTTTGTTTCATGTGTCTGTATATCTTCTTTGGAGAAATGTCTATTTAGGTCTTCTGCCCATTTTTGGATTGGGTTGTTTGTTTTTTTGATATTGAACTGCATGAGCTGCTTGAAAATTTTGGAGATTAATCCTTTGTCATTTGCTCCATTTGCAAATATTTTCTCCCATTCCGAGGGGTGTCTTTTTGTCTTGTTTATGTTTTCCTTTGCTATGCAAAAGCTTTTAAGTTTCATTAGGTCCCATTTGTTTATTTTTGTTTTTATTCTGTTTCTCTAGGAGGTGAGTCAAAAAGAATCTTGCTGTGATTTATGTCATGCAGTGTTCTGCCTATGTTTTCCTCTAAGAGTTTTATAGTGTCTGGCCTTATATTTAGGTCTTTAATCCATTTCAAATTTATTTTTGTATATGGTGTTAGGGAGTGTTATAATTTCATTCTTTTACATGAAGCTGTCCAGTTTTCCCAGCACCACTTATTGAAGAGACTGTCTTTTCTCCTTGTATATTCTTGCCTCCTTTATCAAAGATAAGTTGACCATATGTTTGTGGGTTTATCTCTGTGCTTTCTATCCTGTTCCATTGATCTATATTTCTGTTTTTGTGCCAGTACCAAACTGTCTTGATTACTGTAGCTTTGTAGTAGAGTCTGAAGTTCGGGAGCCTGATTCCTCCAGCTCTGTGTTTCTTTCTCAAGAGCTCTTCTTTTTCAGGGTCTTTTGTGTTTCCATACAAATTGTGAAATTTTTTGTTCTAGTTCTGTGAAACATGCCCTTGGTACTTTCATAGGGATTGCATTGAATCTGTAGATTGCTTGTGTAGTATAGTCATTTTCACAATGTTGATTCTTCCAATCCAAGAATATGGTATATCTCTCCATCTGTTTGTATCATCTTTAATTTCTTTCGTCAGTGTCTTATAGTTTTCTGCATACAGGTCTTTTGTCTCCTTAGGTAGGTTTATTCCTAGGTATTTTATTCTTTTTATTGCAATGGTAAATGGGAGTGTTTCCTTTATTTCTCTTTCAGAATTTTCTTCATTAGTATATTGGAACACAAGAGATTTCTGTGCATTAATTTTGTATCCTGCTACTTTACCAAATTCATTGATTAGCTCTAGCAGTTTTCTGGTAGCATCTTTAGGATTCTCTATGTATACTATCCTGTCATCTGCAAAGAGTGACTGCTTTACTTCTTCTTTTCTGATTTGTATTACTTTTATTTATTTTTCTTCTCTGATTGCTATGGGTAAAAGTTCCAAAACTATGTTGAGTAATAGTGGTATCGGGGTGATGGTGGCCTCGTACATTGACTTTGGGTGTGTTCCTCCCTCTGCGATATTTTGGAAGAGTTTGAGAAGTATAGGTGTTAGCTCTTCTCTAAATGTTTGATAGAATTTGCCAGTGAAGCCATCTGGTCCTGGCCTTTTGTTTGTTGGAAGATTTTTAATCACAGTCTCAATTTCAGTGCTTGTGATTGGTGTGTTTATATTTTCTGTTTCTTCTTATTTCAGTCTCGAAAGGTTGTGCTTTTCAAATAATTTGTCCATTTCTTCCAGGTGGTCCATTTTATTGGCATATAGTTGCTTGTAGTAATCTCTTATAATCCTTTGAATTTCTGTGGTGTCAGTTGTTACTTCTTTATCATTTCTAATTCTATTGATTTGAGTCTTCTTCCTTTTTTTTCTTGATGAGTCCAGCTAATGGTTTATCAATTTTGTTTATCTTCTCAAAGTACCTGCTTTTAGTTTTATTGATCTTTGCTATTGTTTCCTTCATTTCTTTTTCATTTATATCTGATCTGATCTTTATTTCTTTCCTTCTGCTAACTTTTGGTTTTTTTTGTTCTTCTTTCTCTAAATGCTTTAGGTGTATGGTTAGGTTGTTTATTTTAGATGTTTCTTGTTTTTGACATAGGATTGTATTGCTATAAGCTTCCCTCTTAGAACTGCTTTTGCAGCAATCCATAAGTTTTGGGTCATCGTGTTTTCATTGTCATTTATTTCTAGGTATTTTTTGATTTCCTCTTTGATTTATTCAGTGATCTCTTGGTCATTTAGCATATTGTTTAGCCTCCATGTGTTTGTATTTCTTACAGATTTTTTTCTATAACTGATATCTAGTCTCATAGCGTTGTGGTTGGAAAGGATACTTGCTATGATTTCAATTGTCTTAAATTTACCAAAGCTTCATTTGTGACCCAAGATATGATCTATCCTGGAGAATGTTCTCTGAGCACTTGAGAAGAAAGTGTATTGTGTTGTTTTTGGATGGAATGTCCTGTAAATATCAATTAAGTCCATCTTGTTTAATGTGTCATTTAAAGCTTGTGTTTCAATATTTATTAACATTTTGGATGATCTGTCCATTGGTGAAAGTGGGGTGTTAAATTCCCCTACCGTGATTGTGTTACTGTCGATTTCCCCTTTTACAGCTGTTAGCATTTGCCTTATGTATTGAGGTGCTCCTATGTTGGGTGCATAAATATTTGCAATTGTTATATTTTCTTCTTGGATTG
This sequence comes from Delphinus delphis, assembly GCF_949987515.2. Taxonomy (NCBI): domain Eukaryota; kingdom Metazoa; phylum Chordata; class Mammalia; order Artiodactyla; family Delphinidae; genus Delphinus; species Delphinus delphis. Next base: position 88,787,716 of record NC_082686.1, on the reverse strand, counting down.
ATCATTATGTAGTGTCCTTCTTTGTCTTTTGAAATAGTCTTTATTTTAAAGTCAGTTTTGTCTGATATGAGAATTGCTGCTCCAGTTTTCATTTGATTTCCAGTTGCATGGAATATCTTTTTCCATCCCCTCACTTTCAGTCTGTATATGTCCAGAGGTCTGAAGTGGGTCTCTTGTAGACAGCATATATGTGGGTCTTGTTTTTGTATCCATTCAGGCAGTCTATGTGTTTTGGTTGGAGCATTTAATCAATTTACATTTAGGGTAATTATTGATATATATGTCCCTATTACCATTTTCTTAATTGTTTTGGGTTTTTTATTGTAGGTCTTTTCCTTCTCTTGTGTTTCCTGCCTAGAGAAGTTCCTTTAGCATTTGTTGTAAAGCTGGTTAGGTGGTGCTGAATTCTCTTAGCTTTTGCTTGTGTGTAAAGGTTTTAATTTCTCCATCAAATCTGAATGAGATCCTTGCTGGGTAGAGTAATCTTGGTTGTAGATTTTTCCCTTTCATCACTTTAAATATGTCCTGCCACTCCCTTCTGGCTTGCAGAGTTTCTGCTGAAAGTTCAGCTGTTAACCTTATGGGGATTCCCTTGTATGTTATTTGTTGCTTTTCCCTTGCTGCTTTTAATATTTTTTGTTTGTATTTAATTTTTGATAGTTTATTAATATGTGTTTTGGCATGTTTGTCATTGGGTTTATCCTGTATGGGACTCTCTTTGCTTCCTGGATTTGATTGATTATTTCCTTTCCTATAGTAGGGAAGCTTTCAACTATAATCTCTTCAAATATTTTCTCAGGTCATTTCTTTTTCTCTTCTTCTGGGACCCCTTAATTCAAACGTTGGTGTGTTTAATGTTATCCCAGAGGTCTCTGAGAGTGTCTTCAATTCTTTTCATTCTTTTTTCTTTATTCTGCTCTGTGGTAGTTTTTCTGCCTCAGTTATTCTGCTATTGATTCCTTCTAGAGAATTTTTAATTTCATTTATTGTATTGTTCATGATTGTTTGTTTGCTCTTAGTTCTTCTAAGTCCTTTCTAAAACTTTCTTGTATTTTCTCCATTCTATTTCCAAAATTTTCGATCATCCTTACTATCATTACTCTGATTTCTTTTTCAGGTAGTGTGCCTATTTCCTCTTTATTTGTTTGGTCTGGTGGGTTTTTACCTTGATGTTTCATCTGCTGTCTGTTTCTCTGTCTTCTCATTTTGCTTAACTTACTGTGTCTGGGGTCTCTTTTCTGCAGGCTGCAGGTTCATAGTTCCCGTTGTTTTTGGTGCCCGCTCCCAGTGGGTAGGGTTTGTTCAGTGTGTTGTGTAGGCTTCCTGGTGAAGGGGACTGGTGCCTGTGTTCTTGTGGATGAGGCTGGATCTTGTCTTTCTGGTGGGCAGAACCTCATCTCACGGTGTGTCTTAGGGCGTCTGTGAACCTATTATGATTTTAGGCAGCCTCTCTGCCAGTGGGTGGGGTTGTGTTCCTGTCTTACTAGTTGTTTGGCATAGGGTGTCCACCTCTGTAGCTTGCTGGTCATTGAGTGGAGCTGGGTCTTAGTGTTGAGATGGAGATCTCTGGGAGAGCTTTCGCTGTTTGATATTACATGGTGCCGGGAGGTCTTTCATGGACCAACGTCCTGAACTCAGCTCTCCCACCTCAGAGACACAAGTCGGACACCTAGCTGGAGCACCAAGACCCTGTCAGCCACACGGCTATCATGGCCACCGGGCAGTTGGAGGCTGCCAGACAAGCAGGGGCCTACACGCACACCGGCTCTCGCCTGCGCCTCACACAAGCAGCACTCCCGGTTTAAATCGACCAGGAAACCAAATATAGTATTTAAACCCATGAGTCTGATTGAGATCACCATGAGCTGGTACAGGGGTGTGGTGAAAGTAAAGAGTCCTTGAACACTCTAAGAGAGAGAGATCAAAGGCACGAGAGCAATTTCTTTATACCTATTTTAATGTAATCATCTTCTAATATGGTGTTTTAGGTTGCTCTATTTCACTTAGCAATTATATCATGAACATTATCACATTTTAGTATATATTCTACAATATTACTTTTAAAAAAATACAAAGTAGTTTCTTTTCTTTTTCTTTTCATTTTTAAAAAATTTTCTTAACAGAGAGTTGATACAATATCACTTTTAATGGCTCTTATGAATACATAATAACATGTGCAACCAATCTCCTTTTGTCAGGCTTTTGAGGTGCTTATAATTTTCCCAAATTACAACATGGTTTTTGTATGTTAAATGAATATTCCTATACATACATATTAGAATATGTCTTCATTTCTTTAGGATACATTTGTAGAAGTGGAATTGTTAGATCTTTTGTTGAATTTTATCAAATTTTCTCTCCAGAAAAGTTATAACAAGAAATTATTACAAGAAAATGCTATTTCTCTACACCTTCCCTGAACTAGTTTCTATGAATCTTTGTAATCTCTGCCAATCTGAGAGGTGAAAATGATTGATAAATATACAGTTTTATTACTGCAGTTTAGTATTTTTTGTGATTAGCAATGCAGTTGAGTATCTTTTTATGCTTATTGGCCATTCGTAGAGATGATTTCTTTTGCTTCTCAGCTGTGACCCAGTCGTAATATGTGAAGATGACCACAGAGTCCTTTCTGCCTCTCCCTTCCTCCATCAGTGCAGCTCAGCTTAAGGGTGGCTCTCGATGGTGTAAATACCAGGATCAGATGCACTAACTGTCTTCACCTTTGTATCTCCAGTGAATGTGACTAGCCTTGGCAAGGCCTCTCCTTTCAAGTTTGCTGTTTACCAACCCCACCACCTAAATAGTATGTAAAAGAGTGAGGTGAATTCTCTGCTAATGTTCTGCCCAAATCTAAGTTCAGAAGTTTAGGAAGACAAGCTCTTTAAGTTAGACACAGCCAAAGATTAGTCAGCAGGAATATACTGCAATTCTTATACTTCTCCTTTTTTACCCATTTAAGAAATTCTCTGTTGTGATTTTCCTATAGTTAACTACTGGAGGTAATTTTAGGAAAAGTTAATACCATAATTTTTATATATTGGAGAAACAAACCACATTTGGAACTTGGCAAATGATTTCAACTATATCTCTTTTCCTAAATGTTTCAGGCAAAGCCAAAGGTATTCTGCGCCAAGCCTCTCCCTCTTCAAATTCCAACTGCTGTGTATTTAAAAAGAAATCTAAGCTGCCTGAATCTGATTCCTTTACCCTTAAATTGTCAAATGCATTTTATTAAGACATGCTTGGTGTTGAAAAGAATTTAAGGCTTTCTCCTTTATACAGAACCAGGAAATCTCATTTTGTTGGCTGTAAATAGAACTTGAACCTCAAAAGGATAAAATTCAGTTTGAAAATTTCCAACTCATGAGTTAAGAGAATAACCATTTTGGCATTTTCCTTTTTCTAGTTATTATTTTCATTTGATTCTCAGCTTTTATTTAAAAAAAGAAGAAAATAAAGTTTTATAGGAAACATATTGATCAACTATATTCCATTCATAAAGATTAGGTCAGAATTAAAAGACTGAACCTTCTGATTTTTCAAGAGGCTTCTGAGAGAACTGAAGTGAAATTATATCATTAATAGCATTTTCAAGGGGCCTGTTCCAAAACACTGGCTGACATTTTCCTTTATTACATTCTGATGATATTTGAATGATTTAGGCTTTGTGACATGTCCCCAAATAGACTTGATGAATAAATAAATTTCCATTAGTTATAGCACTTCAAGTCATTTGTAACCCTGATATACACTTAGAATTCTTAATAGTTTAATATTTTTTAATTTAATTACTTGATTATTTGACTATGATATAGCTGTTTCTTAATAAACTTATGCTTAAAGAGTCAGTCTTTAAGTGGAAATCTATGAATCTTCATGTACTTACCAAAAGAAATAAAAGGAAATCCTCAAAAGCAAAAAAAGAAAAAAAAAATCATACCACCAGAACAATATTAAAAGGCAAAACTCAGGACCAGGTGGTGCTGGTACTTTTATCACATCTTTGGAACTGGATGCCTTAGGCACCAATTAACTTAGTGAATATGACTTAGTGAATTTTCCATTCTTTCTGTATTTTTTACTTCTTAAAAAAATTTATTTTATTGTGGTAAGAATACTTAATATGAGATCTACTCTCTTAATTTTTAAAACATATAGTACAGTATTGTTAGCTATAGGCATAATGTTGTACAGCCAATCCCTAGAACCTATTTGTCGTGTATAGTTGAAACTTTATACCCATTGATTAGCAATTTCCCATCTCCCCTTCCCTTCAGCCCCCGATAACCACCATTCTACATTATATATATACACACACACATTATATTGTAATATGTATACATACTACATGACATTATATATATATAATCACATTTTCTTTATCCATTCATCTATTTATCACCATTTACGGCTAAAGAATTATATAGTCACTTCTCCAAAGAAGACATACAAGTGGCCAACAAGTATATGAACAGGTGAACAACAAGTATATGATGTTCAATGTCACTGATTTTCAGGGAAATGCAAATCAAAACCACAATGAGCTACTACTCACACCTGCTAGGATGGCTATTGTCAAAAGAACAAAAGACAAATGTTGGTGAGGATGTGGAGAAATTAGAATCCTTGTACACAGTTGGTGTGAATGTAAAATGGTGCAGCTGCTATGGAAAAACTGTGGAGGTCCCTCAAAAAATCAAAAATAGAACTACCATATGATCCAGCAATCCCATTCCTGGGTGTTTATCCAAAAGAATGGAAATCAGGATCTCGAAGAGATATCAACACCCCAGTGTTCATTGCAGCACTTAAAAATTTTTTTAATTAGCAGAAATCTAACTTTACTAAAATGACAGTTTTACAGTAACATATAAAAAATGTTTTTTGTTTACTTTTTCTGTTTGAAGATGGCAGACTAAATACAATTTGTGGTCTGCCTCTTCAGTCCAAATATTTAGGAAAAATAGGAAAGATTTTTGTTTGTTTATGTTAGTGATTAAATATATAGCACACACTTAAAACAATCCCAGGAGAAGGGAAACATCATAATCTACAGAGGGAAGTAATAAACAAAGAGGAAACAGAACAGGATGCTTCATAGCAGAGTTTGCGGGAGCAACAGGCAGGAGGCAATCTAGGGACAGCAATGACACTGTCTACCTCCAGGTAGGAGCAAGGAGTATGGGACTTTGGGTATAGAGACAAGGCAGTGCTCCTGGAGACTGGTGATGAACTAGAAGTGAAAGGAAACTTCATTCGCAGAATGAAGGTACTTAGCCCAGTGGCACATCCACCTTTCCCATGACCCCACTAACATATATGGAAAACACTGCTATGCAAGTTTGCAGCAAGTCTCAACCCCTCCCTGCAGACAAACTGGGCAAATAGATTCAGAATATAATTTAAAAGGGATAGGCAGCCACAAAACACAATAAATTTAATTAATATCCAGAGACATGTAAAGGATACCATTTTAAATATAAAACAACAAATCATTGTGAAAAAGAACTAGAAATCTTGGGAAAAAACCCTCTAATTGTTAAAAGTTGCTGTAGGTGAGCTACAAGAAACATGTGCTCATTCTAGAAAGCTGAGAAATTACTGAAAGTTATTAAAAAGCTGGAAAGATCACCCATAAATTTACCATTCAAAGATTACTGCTGTTAATGTTTAAGCAAATTTCTTTCTAGTCATTTTCCCTTCACATTTTTACAAAATATCATACTGAGTATATTATATCTACCTGCTATTTTTCCCAGAACAGTTTAGGAAAAAGATACTTTAAGGTGCTACTAGATACCTTTCCTACTAATTAATATATATTATCCACTGATTTTTTTTTCATACATAGAACATTTTGGAACATTTTATTATAATGCTTTACATTAACAAGGAGTCCAAACATAGGGCTTATGCTCGACTCTTTAGCAATCTGGCAGCTCCTTTATTGTCTTCTTTTTCACGTTGAATTTGGTAAAGATATGAGCACACACTTTCCCTTTAAATGTAGAGTGTTTCTGTCATGCTTAATATTTATGACTCTTATAATTACTCTTATAAAAGATCTGCTATTACTAGAAACTTCAGCTCTTGGGTTAATAATCCTGCATTTTAATGAGCTCTAGGTAATTATACTTTGAAGTCCAAGACTTCTTTTCAAAAATTGTAAATTGAGGTTCTTCTTTTTATAACTATGTAATTTTAATTTCATGTTGAAAAGCAATGAAAATTTGCACATTATAGCACAACTGTAATTTTAGAGGGAAAAATCTAAAATAATCTACTAAAAATAGACTAGGTAATTTTAATTCAGGTCACTTCTACACAAGGGTAGTCGAAATAAACTAAGAAAAAGTTTTCTTCAGAAGCTAGAGAATTAATCTACTACTCACCGTGAGAAAATAGCATGCAGATAGGAAGACCTGTGAAACAAGTTGGTTTTCTGCTTTATGAAAATGATTTTGTCAATGCCAAGTCTCACTAATGTTAAATGGAAAAGTTGCTAGCTTTTCTCTAAGCAGGTACTGCAGCCACCTGGACCGTACCAGAACCGTAAGAATTTGGTGTCATAAAGAAGATACATTCTAACTTTCCCACATTAAGCTGATTCTGTGTTGCCAGTTGATCTCCCTTATGATAGGGGTCTCTACCTTCTTCCTCCAAAACCCCACTGTATTTTCCTGAATCTCAAGATTTAGTACTAGGTAGTTTCTAGGTATTGTGATCATGATGCCAAATTTAAATTTTTTGCCCTATTTTGAGGGCAAAGGAGTTGAATGCTTTCATGCTTCCCTTCCTCAAGTGTCCAAGCACCTCTCCTTGGAATGAGTAAAATGCTGGAGAGAGGGAGCCTTGAGGTGAACGCAGTGCGCCTGGGATGGTTATGCCCTGTAGTGTTACCTCCTTACATTAGATATGAGATTATAAACAACTTGAGGCAGGAACTCAGGCTTACAGATCTTCCCTCTCCCTCTTAGCTCTCATCACAATATCTTGTGCCTAATATGGTGGATAAAAGCAAGCTTGTAAAATGTAAATTTTATGGGCTAGACTTGTGCCTCTGTAATCTGATTATCTGACCTTAAGTTATTTCACTTCTCCAAGCCTCACTTTTCATCTCTAAAATAGGGATAATAATAGCACCTCCCCATAATTATGTAATAATCCATAGTTATAATTAGAAAAGTAATATAATCTGTGTAAAGTGTTTAGCATAGTGACTCTAAGTGTTTGATAAAAAGTTATTGTTAATTAATAATGGTATTGATTCTGCTGAGAAATACTTGCTGATGTGTTGAAAAATTTATCTTTCTTCAAAGGCTTTATGCTCCTTTATGTTGAATGTGCATTTTAAATAATCAGAAGTTATCTTTTGGTTAGATATTTTTGTTGACATACTTTCCATATGTAAGTATTGGAAGGATTAGTTGTCACATAAGAAATATTTAAGGAAGTCCATTCTTAACCAGCCAGGCAACTGATAGCATTCTCACTAATGCCTATAATATAGGAAGATCAGCTTCTTACTATGAAGATCAGCTTCATAGTAAAGAGACCTCTATGAGGCAGCTTAACTCTCTAGACAGTTTGCCAAATAAATATCACTTTTTTGAGGGCAAATTTGAAAAGAAATTCATATTTTGTTATCCTCTACTGAAAACATATGCTTCATTTCCTTGAGCTACCTCACTATCAGTTCACAGATTATTTACCTTTTTAAAGAGTTTTTGTTGGGGGGAGGGATTTATTTTACAGAGAAATTAACTAAAGCAAAAAATTCAATTTCAGCAGTACTGAATGTATAAATTGGCCTTTTGAAGAAAACTAATCTCTCTAGTTATGTTGAATATTTACGAGACCTTGAACAAGATGACTATAGCTTTGTGGCTTTCTTATTAAACATTAAGAAAATTAAACTGAACAAAAAATGTAAAAAAAATTTTATTCTATCCCCTAATCCTTCTGATGCATTTGTAGTGTGAATCAGACTGGATAAGCATGTTACACGTATATTTGAGATAGTAACCTCTTGAATGGGCATTCTTAAGAGGAATATGTTTTAGGTTTTAATGAATAATGAAAAATTTACTAATGCAGGGCCTCCTATTTCTAATTGTTCCTATGTTAATTAAGTCAATTTAAAACATATTCTCACAGGATGCAAGGGAAAGCACAAACATGAAGGTTTATGTAAACTTTAATTAGGCACATGGAAAAACACGTCAACATTTTCAAAAAGGAAATGTACTTAAGGAACAAATACACAATTTCTTAAAAGCTTACTCATGTTGACCCACTAAGCAATGTCAAGAGAAAGTCAAAACTCAAATCATCAGAAAATTGGGTCTGTGCCATTAGAAAATTGGTGCAATCCAAAGTGTCAAGCAAGCAGCTCTGAGCAAAGTCTGTGCTTCAAATGCAATTACACCACAATAATAATAATAATAATTACGTGTCTTTATTATAATGTAACCTGAAGTTTTTCAGACCTCATCAGCCTGTGAATGTAAATGAAGTTACCTTATTAGTCATTATTCAAATTACTCTGGCTCATTGCCTCCATCTGTATAATAGAACTCTCTGAAAAGTCTTCCTCAGTTATTTCCCTAGATGTGCTCACCTCCAAGCTGGCCCTTGCTAAATCCTGTATCCTTCTGCTGCTCTACTATTGATGATTCCTTAAGAATCGTAGTCTCTTTCACTGTCCTGTGTGCTGCTATCCTCCTGAGTACTGTGGGTGGTTCCACTGTTCTGAGGAATTGAGCCAACACTGTGCCCAAGGGATTGCTCTTTCCCAATTGGATTGCTCTCTGTAAGTGGGGGTTCACAGTGGGCTTGGTATGGTACAGCTCTTCCATGGGTCTTTATGGCTCTAATGGGATGCAGACACAAGTCTGATCAGGCAGGGCCAGCAGACAATTCCAAGTAACAGATTTGTTCACATACTGTGTCTCTTTTTTTCCAAATCAAGTTCTCATGCACACTGGTCCTCATATGTACTGAACTTAGAACAAGTCCACTATACCATTATGTCTAGCCATTGTCATAATCATTAGACAGATAACACACTGAACACTTAGGGTGTGTCAGGGACTGCTATATAGGAATTTTATGAGTAGGTATCTATTATTATCCCCACCTTTTCAGATGAGGAAACTGAGGCCTAGAAAATTTAACTAAAATATCCAGGAGCATGGAACTAATAAATGGTGGAACTTCCTTTCAGAGAAATCTGAATTTTAAATCTGATGCAAGATGCGAAGCCCATTAGAATAATAATAGTGCTATTATTATTCCATCCTTTATGTACCAAGTGCTTTACAGATACTATCTTATTTAATCATTATGAACTCATCAAGAGGTATTAATCTCAAAGAGTTGTAAAGATAAAGAAACAGGTAACGAGGAATAAGTAATTTTCCCAGTGTCCCCTAACTAGAGAAGGGGAGAACCATAAAACGAGTTTATGTATATCTGATTCTAAAGATCTTTGATATATGTGAAGTCCTCACAGAAATTACTTTTACCTCTTTTATGTGTATTTGGGGATTGGGTTTTGTCTTCTTTAAGTGTTTGAACTTCTGAGTTCAGCTCTTTATACAGCAATTTATTGCTGTGTGCTCTTGAACAAGTTACTCAAGTGTTCCAAACTTCAGTTTCTTCATCTGTGAAATGGGGATGATTATCACAGAACCTACCTCATAGGGCTGTTTTAGAGATCCAGTGAGATAATTCTTATACACATCACAGTTCTTGCTACGTGAAAGTGCTCGGGCTGTATTAGCTGACACTGGTAGTATTAACAAAATTAAACACTGAGTAGAATGGTACTAAAGCTGTCAAATAAATAATATTTAGCAAAATCAAAGCTATCCTGTAAATCTTTAAAGAAATCTCAGATCTTTAATACCAAACAAATAGTTACCTTTAAAGTTAGTTTCCACACAAAGAAAGCAATTCTGTTCAGCTAAAGAGTGGGAATCCTCTTCACAAGTTAGGATTGGGAAGGCAGGTCTGTGACCCTACCACTAGCAGAGACACTGCTCAAATAGTAGTTCTAAATAGATTGTAAGTCTTGTAGATTAGAAGGTCATGAGCTGAAAGGAAGACTTTGTAGATAAAATTTTAGCTAAATGAGGAGAGAATTTTAGCTAAATGAGGAGAATATTGAAATCATATCAAGCATCTTTTCTGATCACAATGCTATGAGATTAGAAATCAATTACAGGAAAAAAAAATGTAAAAACCAGAAACACATGGAGGCTAAACAATATGTTACTAAATAACCAAGAGATCACTGAAGAAATCAAAGAGGAAATCGAAAAATACCTAGTGACAAATGATAATGAAAACATGACGATCCAAAACCTATGGGATGCAGCAAAAGCAGTTCTAACAGAGAAGTTTATAGCTATACAAGCCTACCTCAAGAAACAATAAAAATCTCAAATAAACAACCTAACCTGACATGTAAAGCAATTAGAGAAAGAAGAACAAAGAAAACCCAAAGTTAGCAGAAGGAGAGAAATCATAAAGATCAGAGCAGAAATAAATGAAATAGAAACAAAGAAAACAACAGCAAAGATCAATAAAACTAAAAGTTGTTTTTGTGAGAATATAAACAAAATTGATAAACCATTAGCCAGACTCATCAAGAAAAAGAGGGAGAGGACTCAAATCAATAAAATTAGAAATGAAAAAGGAGAAGTTACAACAGACACTGCAGAAATACAAAACATCCTAAGAGACTACTACAAGCAACTCTATGCCAATAAAATGGACAACCTGGAAGAAATGGACAAATTCTTAGAGAGGTATAACCTTCCAAGACTGAACCAGGAAGAAATAGAAAATATGAACAGACCAATCACAAGTAATGAAATAGAAACTGTGATTAAAAATCTTCCACCAGGGCTTCCCTGGTGGTGCAGTGGTTGAGAGTCCGCCTGCTGATGCAGGGGACACGGGTTTGTGACCCCGTCCGGGAAGATCCCACATGCCGCGGAGTGGCTGGGCCTGTGAGCCATGGCTGCTGAGCCTGTGTGTCCGGAGCCTGTGCTCTGCAATGAGAGAGGCCACAACTGTGACAGGCCCGCGTACCACAAAACAAAACCAAAAAATCTTCCACCAAAAAAAAGTCCAGAACCATATGGCTTCACAGGTGAATTCTATCAAACATTTAGAGAAGAGCTAACACCCATACTTCTCAAACTCTTCCAAAAATTTACAGAGGAAAGAACACTCCCAAGCTCATTCTATGAGGCCACCATCACCCTGATACCAAAACCAGACAAAGATGCTACAAAAAAAGAAAATTACAGACCAGTATCACTGATGAATATAGATACAAAAATCCTCAACAAAATGCTAGCAAACAGAATCCAGCAACACATTAAAAGAGTCATACACCATCATCCAGTGGGATTTATCGCAGGCATAGAAGGATTCTTCAATAAACACAAATCAATCAATGTGATACACCATATTAACAAATTGAAGAATAAAAACCATATGATCATCTCAATAGATGCAGAAAAAGCTTTTGACAAAATTCAACACCGATTTATGAAAAAACTCTCCAGAAAGTGGACATAGAGGGAACCTACTTCAACATAATATAGGCCATATACAACAAACCCACAACAAACATCATTCTCAATGGTGAAAAACTGAAAGCATTTCCTCTAAGATCAGGCACAAGACAAGGATGTCCACTCTCACCACTATTATTCAACATAGTTTTGGAAGTCCTAGCCATGGAAATCAGGGAAGAAAAAGAAATAAAAGGAATACAAATTGGAAAAGAAGAAGTAAAACTGTCACTGTTTGCAGATGATGTGATACTATACATAGAGAATCCTAAAGATGCCAACAGAAAACTACTAGAGCTAATCAATGAATTTGGTAAAGTTGCAGGATACAAAATTAATGCACAGAAATCTCTTGAATTCCTATATACTAATGATGAAAAATCTGAAAGAGAAATTAGGGAAACACTCCCATTTACCACTGCAACAAAAGGAATAAAATACCTAGGAATAAACCTACCTAGGGAGACAAAAGCCCTGTATACAGAAAACTATAAGACACTGATGAAAGAAATTAAAGATGATACCAACAGATGGAGAGATATACCATGTTCTTGGATTGGAAGCATCAATTTTGTGAAAATGAGTATACTACCCAAAGAAATCTACAGATTCAATGCAATCCCTATCAAATTACCAGTGGCATTTTTTATAGAACTAGAACAAAGAAGCTTAAAATTTGTGTGGAGACACAAAAGACCCCGAATAGCCAAAGCAGTTTTGAGGGAAAAAAACAGAGCTGGAGGAATCAGACTCCCTGACTTCAGACTATACTATAAAGCTACAGTAATCAAGACCATATGGTAATGGCACAAAAACAGAAATATAGATCAATGGAACAAGATAGAAAGCCCAGAGATAAACCCATGCACATATGGTCAACTAATGTATGACAAAGGAGGCAAAGATATACAATGGAGAAAAGACAGTCTCTTCAATAAGTGGTGCTGGGAAAACTGGACAGCTACATGTAAAAGAATAAAATAGAACATTCCCTAACACCATATACAAAAATAAACTCAAAATGGATTAGAGACCTAAATGTATGACTGGATATTATAAAACTCTCAGAGGAAAACATAGGAAGAACACTCTTTGACATAAATCACAGCAAGATCTTTTTTGATCCACCTCCTAGAGTAATGGAACTAAAACCAAAAATATACAAATGGGACCTGATGAAACTTAAAAGGTTTTGCACAGCAAAGGAAACCATAAAGGAGATGAAAAGACAACCCTCAGAATGGGAGAAAGTATTTGGAAATGAATCAACAGACAAAGAATTAGTCTCCAAAATATATAAACAGCTCATGCAGCTCAATATTAAGAAAAACAAAAACCCAATCCAAAAATGGGCAGAAGACCTAAATAGACTTTTCTCCAGAGGAGACATACAGACGGCCAAGAAGCACATGAAAAGCTGCTCAACATCACTAATCATTAGAGAAATGCAAATCAAAACTACAATGAGTTATCACCTCACACCAGTCTGAATGGGCATCATCAGAAAATCTACAAACAACAAATGCTGGAGAGGGTGTGGAGAAAAGGGAACCCTCTTGCACTCTTGGTCAGAATGTAAATTGATCCAGCCACTATGGAGAACAGTATGGAGGTTCCTTAGAAAACTAAAAATAGAATTACCTTATGACCCAGCAATCCCACTACTGGGCATATACCCAGAGAAAACCATAATTCAAAAAGACACATGTGGGCTTCCCTGGTGGCGCAGTGGTTGAGAGTCTGCCCGCCGATGCAGGGACACAGGTTTGTGCCCTGGTCTGGGAAGATCCCACATGCCGTGGAGTGGCTGGGCCCGTGAGCCATGGCCACTGAGCCTGTGTGTCCGGAGCCTGTGCTCCACAGCGGGAGAGGCCACAACAGTGAGAGGCTCGCATACCGCAAAAAAAAAAAAAAAAAAAAAAGACACATGCACCCCAATGTTCATTGCAGCACATCTACAATAGCCAGGTCATGGAAGCAACCTAAATGCCCATTGACCGATGAATGGATAAAGAAGATGTGGTACATATATACAATGGAATATTACTCAGCCATAAAAAGGAACAAAATTGGGTCATTTGTGGAGACATGGATGTATCTAGAGACTGTCATACAGAGTGAAGTAAGTCAGAAAGAGAAAAACAAATATCTTATATTAATGCATATATGTGGAACCTAGAAAAATGGCAGGGCAGAAATTGAGCCACAGATGTAGAGAACAAACATATGGACACCAAGGGGGGAAAGCAGCAGGGGGTGTGGTGGTGGTGTGATGAATTGGGAGATTGGGATTGACATGTATACACTGGTGTGTATAAAATGGATGACTAATAAGAACCTGCTGTATAAAAAAATAAATAAAAGGAGAGAAAAATGATACCTCACACACAGAAAATCAATCTCAGCAATGTTTTATAGTTTTCGTTTTAGAGTTGTTGTTTAAAAAAAAAATTGTGCAAAGAACTTGAATAGACATTTCTCTAAAGAAGACCTACAAGTGGCCAATAGGTATATGAAAAGATGCTCAACATCTCTATTCATCAGAGAAATGCAAATCAAAACCACAATGAGATATCACCTCATATCTGCTAGGATGGCTATTACTTAAAAATAATTTTTTTAAAAAAAGAAAAGTGTTGAGGAGGTTGTGGAAAATAGGAAACCCTTGTATACTATTGGTGGGAATGCAAATTGGTGTAGCCACTACAGAAAATAGTATGAAGATTCCTTAAAAAATTAAATATAGAACTACCATATGATTCAGCAATCCCACTTTGTATATATATGCATAGAAATTGAAATCATGATGTCAAAGACATCTCTGAACTCCCATGTTCATTGCAACATTATTCCCAAAACTTAGACATGGAAGCAAGCTAAATGTCCGTTGATGACTGAATGGATAAAGAAAATGTTTAATATATACATATATAAGAGAAAGAGAGAAAGAAGGGAAATGTAGAGTTATTTTATTAGATGGCAAGCATAATATTTTGGAATAGGGTCACGTCTTAATCGTGTTGAGGTTTTTCTGAATCTAATATTGCCTGGCACACAGTAGAAGTTTAGTGTATATTTGGGGGAATATGAAATAACCAACTTTCCATGGCAACCCTATGGTTTTATAAAGACCAAATTTTACACTGTAATTATTTTTGCAAAGTTTCTTTTTTGTGTCCCAGAGCAAGTTACTTAAAACATAAATTGAGCCCCAAAACAACAGGGCCAGGTTTGAGGTAGGGAGATTCAAATTGCATGTTGCTAAGAAACACTGTCTGATAATTTGGTTTCTCAATTCAAGGAGCATGCCTTTAACTTATCCTCTTTCTTGGAAATCTTAAATGAGTTAGGACCAGTTTCCACGCAATTGGCCTGCTGTTTTTCCCTTTCTTAGAATTGAGTATGGTATGTGAAAAGGAAGTGGGAAGAGATCAAGTGCACTGATACAGAAGTTCATGTTGAGTATGGGTAGAAATGACATTGGCTAGCTTGGTTTGAAGTTATTTCAAATTTTCTTTCTCTTTATTCAATACATGTTTATTAAGGAGTGAGCTATATATTGGGTGGACCAGAAAGTGCCTTTGGTTTTTTAAGTAAAAATAAACGACATATTTTTCATTTTCACCAAGAACTTTATTGAACAACGTATTGTTCCACTACCTTCTGCCATTTTTCAGGCAGCTTCATAATTCCATCTTCCCAAAACTTTTTCTCTTTCTGAGGAAAGAACTGTTCCAGGTGCCTTTTACAGTCTTCAAGGGAATTGAAATTTTTTCCATTAAGAGAATTTTGTAAAGACCGAAATAAATGGAAATCCAAAGGTGCAGTGTCTGATGGCTACAGCAGATGAATCAGAACTTCCCAGCCAAGCTGTAACGGTTTGTGCCTGGTCATCAAAGAAACGTGCCGTCTTGCGTTATCCTGATGGAAGATTATCCATTTTCTGTTGACTAATTTTGCATGCTTTTTGTCGAGTGCCGCTTTCAGTTGGTCTAATTGGGAGCAGTACTTGGAATTAATCGTTTGGTTTTTTGGAAGGAGCTCATAATAGAGGACTCCCTTCCAATCCCACCATATACACAACATCACCTTCTTTGGATGAAGACCGGCCTTTGGTGTGGTTGTTGGTGGTTCATTTCGCTTGCCCCACAATCTCTTCTGTTGCATGTTATCGTACAGTATCCATCGCCCATCACAATTTGTTTTAAAAACGGAACGTTTGCATTACGTTTCAGTAGAGAATCGTATGTGGAAATGTGGTCAAGGTTTTTTTTGCCTAACTTATGTGGAACCCAAACATCAAAGTAATTCGCATAACGAATATGGTACAAATGACTTTCAGTGCTTGGTTTGGATATTTCGAGTATGTTGGCTGTCTCCTGCGTGGTATAACGTTGATTGTTCTCAATTATTGTTTGGATTTGATCGCTATCGACTTCAACTGGTCTACTTGACTGTGGAGCATCGTCCAGCAAGAAATCTGCAGCACAAAACTTCGCAAACCACTTTTGACGCATCTGATCAGTCACAGCACCTTCTCCATACACTGCACAAATCTTCTTTGGCTTTTCAGCTGCGTTTTTACCTTTCTTGAAATAATAAAGCATAATATGCTGAAAATGTTGCTTTTTTTCTTCTATCTTCAATATTAAAATGGCTACACAAAAATTCACCAATTATGATAAGTCTTTTTTTTAATGCACTCTGATATGACAGCTGTCACATACAATCTAACAAAATTGTTTTGAATGAAGTTAAAGACAACTAAGTACTACTAGCGCCATCTTACAGAAAAAACCGAATGAACATTTTGGCCAGCCCAATATAAGCAAGGTGCTCCGTGCTAGGGTCAGAAAAATGAACAAAGGAGGGTTCCACACTCTATGAGATCACAGACCAGTGGAAAAAATCAAGATGAATTATTGAACAGATGATTAGTCAGAGTTAGTTCTATTATTTTTCATCAATTAATTTCTATATTAATAATTATTACCATGAATAGGGATCTGGTACTTTATAGGTATTTTACCATTTACACCCTCAGGGTAAGTATTCTCATTTCATAGCAGTGGAAACCAAGGCTTAGAGAGCATATGCCACCGACCCAGCAAGGGTGGAGTCAGGATTTGGACATATTCTGTGTGACTTCCTAGTCTGTGATCTTTCAAAGAGAGTCCACTACTATCCAAGACGGACTTTAGCCCAACTTCTCAGCCCATAACACCAATGTATAATTTTATGAACCATGCCCAAGGTAAAAAACTTCACAGGAGCTTTCAGCTCATGTTCCCTTGCTTCAGTAATTTTTAATTTATACTTTCTTAAACTCCAATAAGTAATTACCAAACACACAGAGGGAAAATAAGTCAGATTTGTTTTGTGTTAGCCGTGTGTTTCCATTTAACATTTCCGTGTGAGGAGGTGATGAGGATGGTTGCGAGCAGCACACATGTGGTGATTTTGCACATAACGTCACGTGCTGAGTCTGTGTTGTGCCGGGAAGCCTCAGCTGCTCTCTGAAGCTGTGCTTCCTGCTTAGCAGAGTCATGCAAAGGCTTTCTTTATGCCAACTCCATCTCCTTGACAATTCGAGTAGGTGGTTGGCTTGGGCTCTATGAGCCTTGTGTTCTGTTCAGTGTTACAAACATGTTTTGGCTCTCTACTGTGTTAAGATACTGGGTTAGGGAGAGCTATGGTTCTTGGTCCCTTGCTGTCCTGTATCTTTCTTTCTGGTTGGGGGAGACCCTCTGATGACTAAGGGCACAGCTGAAGCTAAGAGAAGTCAGAGGGCAGTCCTCTAAGAAAGTGACCTGCAACGGCTCCAAAGGAATATTATTGGCAAAGGGGAGCTGACTTCCTGGTAGAAAAATGAAGAAAAGAAGCTGGACTTATTGACTCTGTTATGCAGGCTTCATTTGCCATTGCACTTCTGTTTGCTCCTCAAGACAACAATGTGACAGATGGGCATTTTAAATTTCTTTTAATTAAAAAAGTAATACAAGTATAACTAAAAGTTAAAATCACGTTAGAGCATATACATCTCACCGCACACCTCCGGTTTCCATCCCCAAGAGCAACCAGAGTAAATGGTTTCTTCTATATTTTTCTGGTAACTTCCTAATTAAATATATGTGCATTTCTCTGTGAATACATCCTTTATCTTAATACAAAGGGGAATACACTAAAATACCCTGTTGTGCATCTGACATTTTTCACTTAACAATATATCCCAAGGTAATGTTCATGACAATAAGTCATGTGGCTTCCCCTCTTTTATTTTAGTCGTTAAACAGTTTACAATATATATGTTGGAACTTTGAGGGGATCCAGTAAATAGCACCCCTCTTCCCCTGCCCCCTGCTCCCACATTCTGAATAATTTGAGAACAAAACAAATGGATGGCACATGGAGGCCACAGATTTAATTTTATTTCAGAGAGAGGCCAGAACCAGAGGCTGGGGTTTTACATGACTGGTCAAGTAGGCTTGTTAATACTTAACCTGCCTATGTAGAACCCATCTGTGTAGCCCAGCACAGTTCTCCAAATGAAGAGCAAGGCTGATCTAAGACCTACCACTTAGATATGTTCTGCCACTCTACCAGGGGTGGAGGGACTGAAGGGCAGGTGAGAGGCAATTGGGTTGCTTAAAAAGTCCCTTTCCATGGAACTCAGGAGTGGGGAGAAGGCGCTCCTTTCTGACAGTATGAACAATATATCCTTAATTGAGCTAGTCCCCTACTGATGGATGTTTCGGTTAATTCCATTCCTGCTAATGGGCGTACACGTTTATTATTCTCTTTTAATACAAAAGGAAACAGGTTCCGAGAGGTTAAGTGTTCAGGGTGAGAGCTAGTAAGGGGCAGAGCCAGGACTCTGATTCATGTCTGATGTCAAGGCCCAGGCTGTTTCCACTTTCCACAGTCCCTACTCCTCACCCAATTACTAACATGTGTGTGAAACATCAGTAACAGCCTATGAGTCCATTTTAGTTAAATCCTATTAGTTCCTGACAATCCTCACGTGAGGTGGCTGAGGCAGGAACTATGCTCTCCATTTTATAGAAAAGTCAACTAAGTTTTAGAGAGGTTGTTACTTCCTTACCTAGCACCACTAGTTAATGATGAGGTTTAAGACTCAACCTCCGCTTTTCTCACTTCAGGTTCTTCTCCTCCACCTTAGGGAGCCCTGAACCAGGCAGAAAAATATGGAGTGCAGACCAAGAGGAGGGAGTAGTGTTATCAAAGCCATGTTGGTGGAAAAGGGTCTAAGTATTTGCTCTAAGAATGACAAAGGGTCTCCTTCTAATGTGTAGCATATGCCCTTCCTAGGTGTGCCTGTGGGTGGTCTGCACATCAGAACTACCTGGGAAATGTTTCAAATTCAAATTCCTATGCCCCAGTCAGGGAAGAAATCAGGAATCTGCATTTTGACAAGATACCTAGGATATTCTGATGGAAGATAGTCTGTGAATCAGGGAAGGGATGCTTTGGGGAACTTTTTAAAGTTT
This sequence comes from Delphinus delphis, assembly GCF_949987515.2. Lineage (NCBI taxonomy): Eukaryota > Metazoa > Chordata > Mammalia > Artiodactyla > Delphinidae > Delphinus > Delphinus delphis. Next base: position 88,768,614 of record NC_082686.1, on the reverse strand, counting down.
TAAGCTTTTTGGGATACAGTGAATGACTCATAATCAGAATTGTTTCTTGAGGTAGAGTGTTCATGTGGAAGGAACTAGCTAAACCCACGTTGATTCCTATTGCACCATCATTAGCTGAATCAACTGGGGAAAGTGATGAACTCACTGAATCTCAGCCAGCTCCCATACAGCACAATCTGTTGTGAGGATTCAATGAGATCATATAGAAAAAGCCTGCCCTTCAGATCCTCCATAACTGTTACTTCCTCTCCATTTCTTCTAGTATTTTTTTCAATAATCTTCCCCATCTCCTCTACCTGTGACTTCTCTGAATTCCTTATCTTCCCATTGCTATCGCTTAAGGTCCCTGCTGCAGAAAAGAGCACAGATGCCCAACAGGGCAAGGCTTGCCTTAATCAGGCTGCTGCATTGATGGGCCTTGTTACTCGCCTTGTTCTATAAGATCCCCGGAATGGGAAAAGCAAAGCACAATTGCTGTGTCCCTTCTCAGAGGACATGTGCACTGATTCATTAACAAAGTGTTACATTAAAAAGGTTCGCACTGGAATGGGATTTTTCTTGTATTCCCTAAGTGTCTTGGAATGAGCTGGGACTGCTGGAGTCAAGCTTCGGAGGTAGGCTGCTCTCTTTATCCTCTGACACCTCCCTTTTCTCTGTCATGTTTTCTCTATGCTACCAGGGCCCATCTGTGCAACTCTCCAGGTGGAGGTCTTTCCTCCCTCTTGCCTTGGCTTCCAGTCTGGCACCTCCCGTGTCCCCTAACCTCAGAGTCCTCCTCTAAGAAGAGTCTGGGATTTAAAATAGCCCCCAAAGGGGGTTCATACTAGTAACAGCTGGGTATGCTAATTACACTTGTTTTTTTAAAGGAGGCTTTTCAAGTCCTAAAACAAAATAAAAGAGAAAAATAGGAAACTTGTGTATCTTAGTTGTTTTAGGATGGCAACAGGGGAGAGGGTGAGGTTCAAAGGAAACCAAGAACTGAGAGATTACATAACCTGCTGACGTGCTACAAACATAGTTGTCTTTAACAGGCAGAAAGCCAAGATACATAAATAGAAAGAGACAAATATTCTTATGGAAACAAGGTAAAGAAATATTTAAAATCAAAATTGTACTAGATATATGGTCCTAGAACCAATTGATGTGAAATTATATTTTCAAATTTGCAAACCTCAATGTGCAATTGACCTGAATTTTTATCTTACAGAAAATAATTCACTCATCATAAACAATCATTTTAAAAGAAAAATAGCAAAGAGAAAGTACGCTTATAGAAATTACTTTTTTCTTGTAACAAAACGAATACACATTTGTAGTTGGATATTTAGAAAACATGAAGAAAAGGAGAAAATGAAAAGCACAGAGAAAATAAAAAGTCCCAAGAGATCATCACTGTGTACGCTTTGATGTGTGTCTCTATCTACTCATTGAGTAAACCTGGAGGAGCCAGAAATGGAATCATCATGCACATACTTTTATTTTGCTTAAAAAATATAGCATAGGGGCTTCCCTGGTGGCGCAGTGGTTGAGAGTCCGCCTGCCGATGCAGGGGACACGGGTTCGTGCCCCGGTCTGGGAAGATCCCACATGCCGCGGAATGCCTGGGCCCGTGAGCCATGGCCACTGAGCCTGCGCGTCCGGAGCCTGTGCTCCGCAACAGGAGAGGCCACAACAGTGAGAGGCCCGCATACCGCAAACAAACAAACAAAAAAATATATAGCATACACCAGTACTTCTCAAACTTTAATGTGCATAGGAATCATTTGGGGACTTTGTTAAAATGCAGATTCTGATTCATTAGGTCTGGGCTGGGGCCTGGAACTCTGCATATCGCCTATCTAACAAGCTCCAGGGAATGCCCGTGCTGCCAGACCAGGGAGCACCCTTTGAAAGGCAGCAGATGTGTACACCACTCTGTGGCATTACTGATTCCCTACCAACAGATTGTTAATTGCTGCAAGTATTCCATTATACCATACATGTAACTCAACAAGCCATATTGTCTAGTTAGGTTTATTCCTTGATTTTTATTATATTATAGAAAGAACTATGATCAACATTCATAAAGAGAAATCTTAACACAACTCCACTGAGATTTCTTTCAGGTAATTTCCTTAAAATGGAAGTGCTTCATGAAAATTATTCTGAATTTTAAGGCAATTCATACATATCGCCAGCTAGCTGTTAGGGGGGGAAAAGTAGTTTTGAAAAGTGAGTGTTAACTAATTAGTTATATTACCCTGACCTGAAATATTTTTCAGCTTGTCCCCTTATCCTTTCCCTAGGGAGCAGTCATTCCCGTCTCCATGGTAACCCCATCACTTTCTCTTGTATCTTTCTCAGTATTCTATTACTGGTGTTTTCTGACAAGTGTGTCTGCCCCTAGCTGGCCAACGCATTAGCCTCAGTGCCGAGCACCATGCTAGACATTCAAGAAATGATAGAAGAGTGAACAGTCAAATGAAAGCATATGTCTTTCAATATATAAATACTTGTTAGAGCACTATAATGGGGGCAGTATCAATTTATTTTCTATCACAATAGATACTTTTATATTAAAACCCAACACATATTAAAACCCAAACGTGAGAAATTATTTGCTGCTTTTTATGGAAAATCACCCACAGCAGCCTTTGGTGTTAAATGATTTCCTTTTATAAAGCAGCCCATGTCTGTGCATATCTGGTTATAGTTTCAAAGCTGTTTGCACCAAAGCCTGTGGGCTATTATCTTACTGAGAGCTTTATTAACAGCATTATGTAGTAACATTCATATAATATTGCTCATGATATAAAAATGCTCATATAATATTTTGCAAATCTATCCCATATGGATTGTGTCCTTATAATTGTTTATCATGGATTGTTTTACATTTTTTGATTTTTAAGAATATTGCATTAAATATTATTTACCTTGATTATCAAGGTTTTTTGCACCCCCTTAAATTGTATACCCAAAGTGAGTGCCTCTTTTCCCTCACCCTAGTTCTGGTCCTATAGGTTAACTGTAACTTCTTAAGATTTTGAGTGGGTAAGTGAAATTTGTAACTTAAAATTTGTACACTTTTAAGTAATATCACTCACTCAATATTTGCTTGATTTATCACTTGTCTATTTAATTATTTTTATTCTAGGTGTTCCTATCTAATCGGGCACCTGTTCAAATCACTGTACTTGTGGGGTTGGCTGGAATTGGTGCTTGCTTTCCATAGGCGAGAAAAGGGGACATTTTTGAGACAGAGCTATTCATACTAATGCTTACCTTTATCAATTCAGGGTTCTTCCTTTTGTTCAATTACTGACTTATGAAATGTTTTGACTCCTGTTGTGTGTGATAAGAACTGTGATAGGTAAGTGTTATATATGAAAAAAAAGAGTAAAACATAACATAAGTAATATTTACCTGCAAGTTGCTCCCCATTTGATAGTGGAGCCAGTCACCTTAAGATAAAATTAAATCCAGGGTTTAAATCGGAGCAGGGAGGAAAGGCAGGGACACCTGGAATGCAGGGAAGATGCCTTGGTCATGCTTAAGTTGTCTCTTCCAGAAGAAGTGGGTTTTGTGTTCTGTTACCCTCAAAACTAATTCTCTCTCCCCCTCCCCCACATTTAGTCTATAGCCATTATCCTGGGAGGACTTTAGATGCTTTGGCCAGTGCTCATTTAATCTAAGTTAAGTTTTACAAAACAAAACCTGGAGTGTATTTGTATGAGCAGGAAGTATTGCTGTATTGAAGCCCATATGGCATCATGCATACGTTGAGAATCACCATGTCTGCTGAATTATGTTATCACTGACTTTGAAGTTATCATTGATGAGCAGCAGCTGTTGCCAGGAATAGTAAATCACATCCCACGATTTTATAAGAAATGGTATTATGGCTTTTCAAAGAACTTAGTTTTAATAGAAGGGACAAGTCATCGCCCCCACGTTATTTATAGGAAGGGTATAGATTGATTTATATTATTTATTTTTGGCAATATTAATTTGATTTTAAAATATTTATTGAGTGTTCACTATGTGCCCATATCCCTATTTTCAAATAGCTTAAAATCCGTTTGGGAAAAATACATGTCCACAGCCATCCAGAGTTCAAAGCTCAATGTTTCATGTGGTTTCAAGCAGCTTGGATGGGAGAGAGGGGGGTAAACAATTAAGTTTAGACTGGTGATGGGGAAGAAAAGAGGACTCTGTAAAGAATAGGGCATTTGAGTTGGGCTTTGATGACTGCGCAGGTTTGGTTTTGTCTGGTTTTGTTTTAGAAGATAAAGTAGGGAAAGGAATTCGATGCTAGGAAAATAACATGGGCACAAGAATCATGAAAATTAATGCCAGTTCATGGAACTGAGAAGTATCAATAAATAAGTGTTGCTGTTGATCAGTGCTGCTTAATCCTGGCTGCACAATGGACTCACCTGGGGAGTCTTAAGAACGCTGGTGCCTGAGTTTCACCCCCAAGAGGTCCTGATTTAACTGGTCTTTGGTATGGCTTGTGCACTGGGATTTTTAAAGGTCCTCAAGTTATTCTAATACGCAGCCAAGGTTGAGAACCTCTTCTGTAGAGTAATATATTTAGAATGGTGCTATGAGGCAGAGAAAAAAAAAGAAAAGAAATTGTATTTTCTTGGGCTGAAATATCCTGTACTGTAATTCTTACAAAGGAGCACAGAGAATTTAAAAGAATATGCTTACTAGGTCTGTGTGCAAGAAGTTAAGGGTCAGGGTTCAAATTTCCATTTACAAATGAAAAAATGAGATAGTCAAAGGAGGCTTGTGACTACAGTAACGAGACAAGTCCCTAGAACTCACGATGAGAAAGGACAGGGTTTGAGGTAAGGAGAGAGAAATTTGATTAAAGAAGCAAAGGAATGTTAGTGAAATGAGAAGTCAGTTCTTTGGTTTTTCTAATGGCTGTCTTTGGCTTGAATTGTGAATGTATGGAAATTTCATCTAAAATGACTCCTTTTACCCCTTCTTTCCATCAACTACCAAATGTGTACGTGGGATAGGTACACAGAAAAACAGTGAATCGTCTTGGTGGGTGGTCTTTTTCCAGAGTGCATGGTGGGGAAGGACTAAGCCACTGTGATATCCCTCTCACCCCATTACTCTCCCGGATCAAGACTTCCTGGAGCCTTGAATGGGTCCTGCCTCCTCACCATGCAAATCCTATCAATTCTGCCTCACAATACATCCCACATTCTGTCAGAGGAAACAAAATGAAAACTCCTCTTCCAAAAATTGGATAAATAAAAGTGCCCACAGGGAAATCTTTTTCTCTCAAAAGATAAATACTTCCAAGCCAGTATATCTTAACTTTTTAAACTGTTCTAACACTCAACCATGCTTCAAATCCATTCATTCATACCATGTGCTCCCCATTCCCTGCCCTAGTTACAATTCACCACACTCGACTGTGGACTTTGTAAGGTCTGGATGGAACCTAGCACAGTGCTGGATATGTATTTATTAAACGTTGATTGAAAATTACCCTACATGCTTCCCAGCACATAGTTCCTATTTTGTTTCCCTTTCTGCCTGTCTTTTCAACATGTGACTTCTGAGTAACACTGACATCTGGACCCCAGGATCCTGTTTCCATAGACTTGTGGCATTTGAAAGATCGAACCTTTTGAACACTTAATTTTCATTAGCTTTCTGCCTTTCCAACATAGTATCCTCCTACTTCATTCTGGTTCCCAAAATAAAAGAAAAATTTAGTGTATATATACGTATATATATATTTTTTTCTATAGTAAATACCTGAGTTCTAATGAGTGAGTCGCCCCTCGCAGGAAATATATCAGCATCAACCAGTTGATCTACCTCTGAAACAGTCTACGACAGAACATCACTCAAAAGGGCCATCCTACTTCCACACATAAAGCGGTGGCTTTGCCAATCACAGTAAAATGATACATTGGCCATGACGCAGAAAGAATGAGCTTGCATCTAGCTTCTCTTTTCTATTCTCACTATTTCTCTTCAGGTCCTATTCGATACCACTGTTCTAAAGAGATCTCTTCCTAATTTCCCTACTTCCTAATGTACCATGTCTTCCCTCATCTTAAAATATGTAACTGCCAGATAAATTTTTCTTAAACATAGTTATGATAGTCATTTTCTTACTCCAAATATTTCAGTGGCTCTCTATTTATAACTCAAATATGTCTGTCTGACTTGGGTTTTTCTAGGAATCTCATATCTGAGTCAATTTTCCCTCCAGACTCTTATCTCACTGACTTCTGCTACATAACACTCACCCACAGGTGCCTACTTGGTGTACTTTTTGTATAGCACACTCCATCTTGGGTTTGTCCTTGCCACTTCTTTCTTATGAACCACCTTCATTCCCATCAAGAACATTTACCCATCATTAAGGGTTCAAACTCACCTCTTTCATGAAGCTTTCCCTAATTCCTACAGATGACCATGATTCCTCCCATTCTCTAATCTCTTCATTGAATTTTCTTTGTATTTCTCTCAGGTCCCTCAATCTGGCTTATTTTATAAATATCTATAATTATCCTACAGTGTTTCCTGAATGGTAAGTACCTTGAGGTTCTAGCACTGTGAATTGAACACAGTGGATGTGTCACAAGTATTTAAGATGTTTCATTAAAGTGTAGTGAAAGATTAAGGCTGAGAGGAATGAGATGCATTCTTATATATCTGAAGTATTAAAAAAGGAGGACTGATGGGGAGACACAGGCATTATCTACATAATATTTAGAGGGCTTTTATCTTTATAATTTTGATCTCTAAACTCTCTATTTTGTCTGTGCACCAGTTGTCACCTTCACACCTCTATATACACACTCACTACACACACACATGTGTATAGATGGGACTTTTGTTCAGCATGAAAGATAAGCAGGATTAAATTCACTATGATTATTCTGAGGTGGGCAAAAAAAAAAAATCTAACATCAGTTACATGCAAATAGCATTTAGTGAGGAAGAAAAAATTCATTAACATTTCTGTATAGCAAACTGTTATAATTCCTTTACTGTGCGACAAAACTGTGTGCTGAAAAAAGTTTTAAATATATGATTGTGTATTTAAGAAGAAAAAAAAATGTGTTCCAGTTATACCTGGTAGAACATGAAATAAAAAGTAATCTGGACCTACTGAGAAAATAAAAACGATGATAAAAAGCCCAAACAGCTTCTGTTCTGTACAAGGCCAAACTATGAACATTTGAACATTTAGTGACATCTGGACAAAAAGAGTAAGCTGGAAAAACAATCTGTCTTTTGTGACATATTTTTGAGATGGATCCAAGGAGCAACTTTTAGGGACAGAATAGCAAATGAGTGTTTTATGTTGGACAGAGTATTTTATTCCTCCTTTTGCAGAGCTGCAACTCAGTAACTACATCCCCTGTAATTACTGGTACTTAACTCTCAGCAATACTCCACTGGTTGAGTGACATGACTCATCTGGAAACTTCCCCTTGACGATTACCATTGCTGCTGCTGTTTGTGTTGCTTTTAATGTTAGTTCTAGTAAAAGTCAACTGTCTTTGATGTGTAATGTTAACAACTGAAAATGCTGTTTCTAACATCTTCTGCACGAAATAGTGAAAAGAGCTAAAGGGGCTTCCTTTCAGTTATCCCAGTTATGTCAGTGATTCGCCTTTGCAGCTTTTTGTTATTGATAAAAACAAAAACAAACTAAATACTGAATTCACTATAAAACCCAAAAGTTCTTGATGCCGGGACCAGGTATTAAGCTGCCTAATAAGACCAGGAGAGAACGAAGAATAAACCAAGATTGAATTTATAAGGTGATTTTTACTATTTTAATCACCAGCACATTAGCCTATACAGATCTTCCTCGTCTTACGATGGGGTTACATCCTGATAAGCCCATTGTAAGGAGAAACTATCTAAAGACAAAAAAGCATTTAATATACCTAAACTGCTGAACATCACAGCTTAGCCTAGTCTACCTTAAACATACTTAGAACACTTACATTAGCCTACAGTTGGGCAAAATCATCTATCACAAAGCCTATTTTATAGTAAAGTGTCATGTAATTTATTGAATACTGTACTGAATGTGATCAACAAACTAGTTGTATGGGTACAGAATGGTTGTAAGTGTATCAGTTGTTTCCCCTCATGATCGTTCGCTGACTGGGAGCTGCAGCTCGCTGTCCTGCCCAGCATCACAAAAGAGGGTATTTCCATACATATATCACTAGCCTGGGAAAAAGATCAAAATTCAAATTCAAATTACTGTTTCTACTGAATGTGTATTGCTTTCGCACCATCATAAAATCGAAAAATTGTAACTCAAACCATCCTAAGTCAGGGAGCGGCTGTACCTACTTTTAAGCTGTATGCCCTCCTCATTTGCACTCCTCTGCATTGACTCAAGTCCTTCGATGGTGAGAATGACTACCACAGCCTCTGCATGCATCCCTGCCTCTCGCCTCACCCTCCTCAAACCCACCCTCTACTTTGCTGCCATAGATGCCTCAAAAAGTAGGTTGAGTCATGTCATCTGTTGAAATCCTTCTGAAGCTTTCTCCTCATCAGGCCATACAGGCCTGTGAAGGTCTGACCCTGCCTTAGCTCTCACGGCTTCCCCTCCTGCTGCCCTGGCACCAGCCATAGTCACCCTGGACAGTGTCCCCCTAACCTGCAATACTCTCTTTGGCTTTTATGTCCTCTCCTGAATGTTCTTCCCCTTCCCCTTGCTTCCAGGCTGCTTCCTACTCAACCATTCAGTCTCAGGTCATCAATTACCTCTTCAGAGTTACCGCCTTGCTCTCCAACATGTATCCACAGCGTCTTGTGATTCTTCCCTCATACTTTGTACCACGTCATCATGGCGCACTCCTTGTCTCCCCAGATAGGCAGTGAGCTCCATGAGGACCACTTGCGATACCTTTTTTGTCTTTCTATCAACATTTCCTGGCACAGGACCATTAACTGGGGAGGGGTTGATATGTGTTTGTTAACATAAGCTCCATTCTAAATTGCTTAAAAGTAATTCGTACATTTTATACAATATCCTCCCTTCCCCCACCATTCTTCTTTTAAACCACCCCTCTCTGTACCCAATTCAAAACAAATAAAAGAGTTGTTTTTTTTTTTTTTTTTAGCCATCCAGGAGGAATATGTTCAACATGTTTATATGGGGCACAAGACCACAAACAACTCACCGTTTAGGTGACTTTTTTCATTTTCTCCTACACAGCAAATATCGCTGAGCTCAGTAGCAGAACCGTTCTGATCAATTCATTTCAGTTGTTACTTCTGATCAAATTGATCAGCACAGACTACACTCAATGGAGGGGTGATCAGAAAAATTGGTGCTTGTGTGTCTCTGATGAAAAATAGTCTAACCTCTTCAGTATATAATCTCAAGTTACCTTAAGAATGTCTTGGAAAATTGTTCTGTGGCTGAGTCTGCAGTCATATTCCACAGCCTAGAGAGGAAATCGCATACTTAGAGACTGTGCTCCGAGAAGTATTATTGATGGTGATGAAAATGTTCTCATAGAGAGCAATAAATCAGGGGCTATTTGACCCACTTCATGAACTGCACTCCATGTTAGGTTTCTGCAGTAAATACTCCTCCATGTGTTTGCCATCTTTTCCCATTCTCCAGGACACTCGTATGCACAGGTACATGCACACAGACACACTCCAGCAAGATTTCAGTAGGAAATAATCCAGCCAGGAGAGATGGCTATGGTGAGAACAGAGATTTTATTTTAATAAAAGCCCTGAAACTTGCAGTCAGAAATGACACTAGGGAAAGCAACTGTTGCTTTTTGATTGAGTGAATTGACCATTAATTAATAAGAAAACCACTGTTGGTGTTTTGAACACAGGGTATTATTATAATTAACAGTTGCCTCATCTGTAAGGAAATAAAACTGTAATTCTTATTAGCAGTGAGTTAAGGTTGACCGATGAATAAGCTAGCTCTCACATTCAGTTAAGAAAAAGATAACTAAGGATTTATGTTTGTTATTATATATGTTCTCTCTCTTGGTAAGTCCTTTCTTGTTAGGTTCTAGGTTCCTTGAAGACAGACATGAAAGTATCTAGAGCTACTGTGCAGCACTGGTCAAAATTCTGTTCCCCACGTAAATGGCTTTGTCTAGACTGAGACATTTGTTATCGTAAAAAAAATGTGAACCTGGCTCAAATATTGTTTTGTTTGAGGCACAGTCATTTTTTGGAGTGGATCTATTTCAAAAGGGTTTTACTGAAGTATCGAAAAGGGTTCATTTTAAGGCTGTCTGATCTTCCCCTGATGTGGCAGAATTACGGGGAGTCTTTGAGGAACTGAGCACCCAGTAGCTGTGGAGGTGGAGAAGAATGGCCAGTCAGGGCTGGGCACAGAGATGGGAAGCAGCCAGAAGGTGATGTTTTAGGTACCTCTCATGTCCCAGGCGCCAGGAGAGAGGGGCTTTCCCAGGGTTTCTTTCATTTTATGTAATCCTCACCAGAAGCTTGCAATAGAAATTGTGTTGTCCCCTTTTATACGTGAAGAAACAGAGGCTCCTGGAGGTTGAGAGATTCGTTCACACAGGACTTGCTTGGCAAAGTCAGGGCTTAAATCCAGGTACTCGAAGCTGTACTCTTCCTTACCTCCTACAACATGTGGCATTTTCCACAGCAGACTTGGGGGTCCCTGTACCAGGGTTTCCTTCAGCTCTGACATTGACTAGGTAGCACTGGGCAAGTCACTTAACCTCTCAGGGTTTGTTTCCTCAGCCCTCAGAACAGGTTACAATGCCTCCTCTGTGTTCCCTGTAGGGGTGCGCTGATGACCCAACCAAATAGCACACATCAGAAATCACTAGTAAATTACAAAGCATCAAAAGAATATAAAGGGTTATTATTAGACATACATTCCTTGGCCCACACCTGAAGAATGGGATATCAAGAAAAAGTAAAGCAGTTTGAGAGACACTGGTTTTGGGGTCCATAAATTTGCACTCAGAATTGCATAAAGATTTCTTTGCTATGAGAGTTGATTAATTATAGCTTCCATTCCTCAGTGCACGGCTTATCTTACATATAATTAATTATTCCATAAATCAAATAAGCAACTTGTTGGCAAATGACATCGGCAACCTTTGAGCTGACAGCAAAATATATTGTGTACCATAAATATCACAAGCCCACTTTTATTTTCTAGACATTTTGGTGCTGGTACCCAGGAACAGATTGTTACTATGGAAAAACACTTGTGCTTTCTGGTGGTGGCAGAACGTGCCCAGCCCTCTCAGCAACTCAGGGGACAGCTCTTTAAGTTCTGACCTCAGGCCACCAGGCCCATTTGACAAGTTAAAACAGAAGTGGAATAATTGAGCCTTCATTGAAATAATTTTGTCAGGACCAGCTAACACACTCTGTTCTGAGAACTACGGTCTCTGAATACTACTTTACAGATCTTATGGGACCCTGGTTGCTTCTTCTGTTAACAGCACCTGGAATAGTGCCTGGCACGTAGTAGGTACACAACAGATATCTACCTCAGGCTCCAATCGTAAGCCATCTCAGCGCTGTTGACTGATTGCTTCTCCTTTTGCAACCGCACTTGACTTCCAGGGTACTGAACCATGTGCAGACCCTGCTGTGTACCCATCTACATTGAGCCTTAGCCAAGGGTCCTGGTTGTCTCCTAGGCTTCCAGTTGGCTCACAAGTTATAGTTTTGCACATATTCCTGGCTCTCTGACTCTCTGTACCCTCCCCGGGAAGCACTTTATCCAGGGTGATGTTTTGGGTAGCAATTGTGGTTCGTTGAAGTTGGTGGAATACAGTCACTCTGGGTGTCTTGATTTCTTGTATTTCAACATCACTCATAAAATATCTTTTTCCACTTCTCAACAAGGTCAGAACTTCTTCATAGGGAAATTTACAATGTAATCTGTTCTTGACATAGAGAGGAATAAATAGTTTTCAGTTATTTAATTTGGTAACATCCATGTATTGGTAAATTATAAAATATCTCTTCCAGTCTTTTACCATTCTATTATCCTTTGGTACTTTTCTCTTTACACATTAGCATGTCAGTTAAAATAGAAATGTTAATATATTTGAAACTTTCAATTTTTCTCTAAAAACTATAAACTGCTCTATATGGCCATGCATAATATCATGAAAAGATCATACCATTACAATCTATCATGACTTGTATTTCATCGATTCTAACATGCACATCTTTTTACATGTTACTTTGTTTGAAATTACCTGCATCTTACAATTGAAGGCATCTTTGTAATGGATAGTATTTTTTCTTTCTTAGGAAAATGGTATATCATGCAACTAATGGTGCTTTATAATTGATGAAAAGTGACTTAAAGCTAATCATAGCTAATATTTTTAATTCATATTTTGTAGATATTGTGTAATATCTTGTTCAATCTCATTCCATTTGTCTTTTGCTGTGCTTCTCTGTACTGCATAAACTTCAATGCTTAAAAGTTTTCCAGACTTCCATGTAGCTGGAGTTCTGGCTGAAAATTGGCTTTTGCAAAATAGATGAGCACACAAAACTTGGCAGGTGAAACTGAGACAAAGGGTGACTTCCTGTTCCCTTTGGGTGTGTGTTTCTGGCAAACAGGGTGTTGAAGACAACATGCTCCTTTGCAAGAGCACTTCCAATGGCTTTTTCTCAGCTCCCTGGGACTGGAGACATCTGTGGAAGCAGGAGCCGTAGCTTCGGTGGGTTCCTGATTCCAGCTTCCTGGTGTCCGGTCACTACTCTGCAGTGTGCTCAGTAGTTCTAGTGGTAGGATTGGAGTCACTGGTAGGGGAGTTCTGTGGTATTCTGGGAGCAAGTTCTGGAGACCTAGCCTAGAATCCACAATCTTATAAACACCCTATTCCCTGTACTGGATAACTTCTTGCTTAAAATACTCGGAGTGTTTTGGTTTCCTCTACTGGGGTGACTGACAGGTATATCAGATTATTAAGTACACTCTAAAACAAATCAAGGTATCAAAGAAATGAGGACCTTACCTATTTTCTTTAAATCAATTCTAGCTATTTTTTAGACCTGCTTTAGAAGAAGCAGGCTTTGTCATGATGGTTGAAGTAAGCAATGTAATGCAAATGATTTTCTTTAGAGAAACCGCAGCACTTAGTATTTTTATAAGCTCATTATATGACTACAGAAGAAACATTATTGTTTCAGTAACATCCTCAGTTTCTTTATTTAAGGCTGAGGAGCATAAGCAAACAAGTAGGTGGACATATAGATAGATCATCATTAAATTATGGAAAAAAGAATGACACAATCACATTTATCTCCTCACTTGTCGTTCAAAGAAATAGAGTTAAAAAAAAATCACTTTACTATATAGGATATCAACATGAACCTTCAGTCTGACCTTAAGTATGTTTTCATTTTGTTCTGACTCAGAGGTTTTTCCTATAAAATATGGAGAATAAGACTTGTCACTCGCCTGGGTTTCAAGGATATTGTCAAGAAGAATATTAGACAATGTCTTTGCATATAGTTGGGAAAAATCTTATAAGTGCTTGGTATTATTAAACTTGGATTGTGTACTCTTAGTATTATTCTTATTGCTAAGACTTCATAAAGCATCACCAAAGTTTGAAATTAAACATATATAGGAGACTGATCTTATTAAATAGAGCACATCTCTTTCAGAATTGTAGTTTCAGTCTACATGGTAAAGAGCTCTGACCATAGACATGACAATGAAATATATCCCAAGGTTAAACCAGGACTTCTCTCAGAGCCATTAGGGATCAGTTCAAAGCTAAAATCAATTTACTAATAAATGTTCCTCACTTTAAGTTTCCTTCTCAGAAATGATTAAAAGGTACATCTTAGAGACCAGTAATTTTCAGGTTGACTGTCACAGTTTTGTCTAAGATCTTTTAACCTTTTTTAGTTCGTAGAACTGTTGTACTTAAATCACATATCAATGTGCTTAGTGAAAACGTTCCTTTAGGAAAGTGTATCAGTAATATTGAACAACGGGAGAAAAGTCAGCCACATATCTTTTTGTTAAAGTTATATTTTCATTTCTATTAAGGCTGCTATAAAATCAAGCTGGTGCCTCCTGTTGGTATTTCCTGTGTGATTTTTCACTGGTTCAGCCAGGGCTAGATATCAAAGGAGTTGATTTAAATATAAGGAGAAAAGTAATTTAAACTTTAGTGTTGGACTGTTTCCCTATTTCCAATGTGAGAACAAATGTGTTTCTTTCAATCTGCAGTTATGGAAGAGACATATTACTTGAGTGATATCTATTTTTAAGGAGCAAGAATAGAAAGTCCAAAAAGGTTGCGTTTCTATTGTGAATGCTTGCAAAGTAGTTTAATGTGATAGTTAGATGCACAAACTCTGCAAATGACTGTGTGGGCTCAAATTTTGCCACACCAATGTATTAATTAGTTGGATGACTTTGGACGAATTACATAATTCTGCTGCATTTCTCAGCTTGTAAAAAGAGAAAATAATAATTACTTTTTAGGGTCTTCACTGGCATTAATCGAATTAATCCATTTAAGAAAAATCTTGAAACAAAGCTTGCCTCATGCAAGTGATCAATAAGCTATTATCACTTCCTGTAGTGGAGTCACTTTTTATGGTATACGATACTGTCTTACTTCCTTGTCTGCGTGGCCTGTCATATTTAGAAACTTGACTTCACACATAATCAAGGCCAAATGAAAATTATTTCTTCTACTTCAAGCATAACAGATTATATTATATAACAGAAATCAAAACAGTATGAAATAATCACAAATTAGTAAGCTCAAGGATTGGACTTGACCTTTATATTTCTACAAATATATGCCTATGACTTTCTGTGCAATCATCATACGTGAAAGGCATTAAAATAAATCTAGACATTGCTAACACTGTAAACATATGGATTTGAAAACATTCAACCACTTGGTTACACACCTCAGCTTTCATACAGCTGATCACTAAATTGCTGAGATGTAGATAGAGCACTTTCTCCCCAAAGCTGTATCCATTAAACTTTAACCTCTTAAGATGTTCCATGAAAAAAAGTGTGAGGGAAAGGGTTCCACAGTCAAATAATTTAAATTACTTGAGGAAAATTGCATACTGTCTTCTTTCTTGCAAATTTACATTATTTATTAGTACATTGAAGTCTTGAAATAAAGAAACCTATTTCACTATGTTTAACCGATTTCCCCCAAATATTTTATCGTAAGATTTTTGTCCTTGTTACTTTCCTGGGGAACTTAATATGGATTATCAAAATCCATGGACTATCTGCTTATTGTATTAAGGCCATTGCCTGATTCCTCCCAAAAGCAGCCAAGTCCTGGTCCTTGCAGTGAGATATTTTATTTTTTGTTTTTCTTTTATTTTGCTTTTAATTGAATGGTTGACTGATATTTTAAATTGTTGTCTGGTTTCTCTTCCCCCTGGGTCTTAGTTCATCAGGAAGAAAGGATCCTAACCATAAGAAAGTTTGGAGCAGGGAACTTAACTGGGAATGTCCATGCTTGGGAAATCAAACTCTTGTAAATACTTTTTATTTGTCACAATTTTGTCTCTGATTTGGAACTTGATGCTTAACTCCTTTGAGTTTCTTTCCTTCATATGTAAATTGAAAGAGATAGGAAAGAAGGCAATCCTCTCTCCCTTACAGGTGCTTTAGGATTAAATGAGGTAATAAATGTTAAATTGCTTTAATAGTAGAAAAAAATCAATAAAGTATTCATAGTACAGATGCTATTCTTTCTGTTGCGGCTGCAGCCACAGTGGTGAACAAGGCTGTGTCAGGTGGGAAGTGACAGTAATCGCGTTATCCTGGGGCAGCTATGATAGAAGAGCCATTGAAGATCATCCCGGGTGTGAATATAAAACCTTTCGCTTTGCCTTTTTAAGTTAGAAGATATTAATATGTGGCATCGCTCTAGATGGCTTTAGGTATGTGCAGCGTTTTTCTAAAATTAAGTGTAGTCTTTCTTTCTCCTAGTTCTTATGGTCGAGTGATTTGCTGTGGTTCCATTTCATTTATTTGGTAGTGGTGTTTCTGATATTCCTTTAGGTTTTTTTTCCCCTCCCACTCAGAGTAGGTCCATCACATCATGGGGCCTTTAATAGCTGTGATGTAGTCAAGAAAGTCCTGGATTTGATGTCAGAAATACTGAATGCAGGGCTTCTATCTGTGGTATGCCCAGATTCACTTTGATAGAATGTAATGAAAGCACAGTGAATTTCAAAGTGCTATCGATATTTAAAGTTTTTTGTATCTTCAATAATATATGCCATATCCTATTAACCACTTCTGGGTAGAAATCAGACCATTTGGAATGTTCACTAAATCTTTTAGCATGCCATTTAGATCCTAATCTTAAAGTTTAGTATATATTCCAAGATAGTATGCATGATAGACTAAGTATAATCTATTGAAACTTTAAAAAACAAATAAAGAAAAATGTGATAGGGCTGCTACATAGTGACACACTAGAAAAAAGAAAGTACTCTAAATGCCACCCATGTATGTTTAGTGAATATCCTCTATGTGCTGGACCAGTCTAGGTCTTGAGGATATAAAGAAGTATAAGACTTACACTTATATCTTGAAAAGGTAGATAATTACCAAGCCTAGAAAGAGATGGAAGTAGGGAATTCCAGACATGGATAAAGGTGTAGAGGTGGAAATACGTATGTACCACTCAGAGTCCGTAAGTTTAGGTCCTTTATTTTTTTCCTTAGGAATTATCGGGAAAGGATAGCTTATAATTATTTTATTTATTTTGGGAGAGATAATTATTTTATTTTTTTGAACTTCCTGAGCTTCATAAAAACAATAAAGGATTCATGAACTATGGATAAACGTGGTTCAGAAGCAGAAGATTTTTAACCACTTGTTCCTTCATTTGACAATATTGAGGGGCAGCACTTTTGATGTTTCCGTAAAATTGGAGTAGTGGGCAAGAGAGCTATAATTAAGGAGGAGCCATGCGCTAGGATTGAACCAAGGTTTTATATTAATAGCAGCATTCTGTTTCATCCTAATTAGTGTAACGTATTCATCCCACAAACACGTATTGAACTTCTGAAAACAAGGCTCACTTTGCTGTCACTAAGATTTCCACATATCAAAGAAAAATACCAATTCTAGCTATATTAAAACTTGTTTTGAAATAACATATCAAGAAAGGGTAAAAACAAAACAAGACAAAACAAAACTTTTGGTTCATATAGGCGTAGATCCCTGCAATTCCCTGAATGCGAAAATTGGAAGATTCCTTGTAGATTTTCTACTCCGGTGGCCTCACTTTAAAGACAAGAGAGCCCAGAGAAGGGAGGCCACTTCTCAAATCTAATACTAGTCACAAAATCAGTAACAGACTGATTTCAGTAGATTTCTAGTCCAATAGCATTTTTTTAGTGCTACACAACCACTCTTAATAACAAACAAGCTGTTTAATACATTTAAATCCAAGGCATCTTTAGTGCTTCCTGTGTGCTTGGGTGGGGGTAGGGAGGAAAGGAGAGACTTGGGAAGCAGTGGAAGACAGGGGAAATTTGGTGGTCCTGTTTGTACTGAATGCTGTGCTAGGTGCTTCCATTCCTGAACTCTAAATCCTTGTAACAACTCTGAGAAAGTCAGATAAAAGTCATCGCCATTTTCTAGATGAGGAATGTGAGGCCCAGAGAAGCTAAGAAATGTAGCCAGATGCACACATTTTATGAGTGATGGACTTAGGATCTAAACTTTATTCTGCCTCCAAATTCTTTGCTCTTTTCACTGTACCTTAATTATTGCCTGTTTTAAAGAATGTTGTGCATTTCTTCATAAATGAGTCTAATTTTTGCCTGCCACCTGGTTTTTATGACTGTCCAGATTGATTTTTCTTTTAAATTTGCATTTCGCAACTGTGGGCTTTTTTTCCTTTCCATTTATCTCTCGTCTCAGTCATGAGGTTGGAAAAAATGAGAAGTATGCTGGCTTTGTTTGGACTGAGAACATTCCAAAATATTTGGCTGCACCTCAAAACCCTGTTAAAATAATATTATTTATAACTTTCTGCCTGGTCAATTTTATTTTAAGTTGGGCTATTTCCCACAGGAGACTGTTCTTTCTCCTTGATGGTAAGTTTGCTGCTTGAAAGCTTTAATACAAAACATTTCCCAAGTAAGACTCAGGTCCTTGCCTTCATGATGAATGGAAACTTGTTAAACAATAGCCTCAACCACTGTGAAGCAGTGAATTGCAGGATCTCACCCTCAGGAGCTGTGGGGTGGAGTGTTGGTGGGGAGAATGCCATCTGTTTACATGTTAGCCATTGACTCACAAAGCATTGTCTGTCCAGCCCATGATAGGTCGCATTTCAGAGCTGGACTTTGATGTCGAATGCTGTTTCCCAGAATACCTTCTGAGGACCACAGTTAATTTCTTCTACATTTCTCCTCAGTAAGGCTACTATTGTTAGCAGATGATTTGATTTGGGGGCAGAGATGAGGGACGAGGCAGCTAGCAGAATCATTACGATGGAACACCCACCACAAATCGTGGGGAGGCAGGCTTTTGACAAGGGCGGACCTGAAAGGGAAGACTTGGCTTTCACTCGATGTATAATTGAACACTGTCTAAAACTTATGGCAAAGCAATGTGAATCATGGAGACCAAAGATTTGTTATTTAGAAACTTAAACAAATATGACTTCTCTGAAAGGCCATTCCCTTTCTGACAAAACGATGGTCAGTGAAGAGGCAGTTGTCACAGTGAAATGACAATGCTTTGCTCCCAGGGGCAACTCATCTAAAGGGAATATGAGCGGAGAGACTGAATAATTAACCCAAAAAGTGGTTATGTAACTGCTTACATTCCACAACTTGCAGACTTGTGGCTTCATTTCAGCCTTTTGAGACATTCCTATCCCAGTAGTTGCTAGTGGCCACCATGTACGTTGCTTCATCTCCCTGTCTCCCTGGTAGCTAAATGTCTATTGATTTTCCCAGGACCCCAAGTTCTCTCCGTAATAGGAAGATTTGGTGGACATCATGTCAAATACAAAGGAAAGCCTCTGCCAGACTGAACATTAGAACACGGTGTTTTAAAAGAAATGTGAAATATCGATGCAGTTATAAATCAATGAAAACTCCAAGGGAAAGACAATCTCATTTGAGAGAAGATCTTTAAGTTTTCTCTTTTTTTTTTTTTTTTCCCCCTTGTAAAGAAAATTCGGATCAGGGAACCAAATTTATGAGGTAAAAACTGTCAACAAAGTATTCCTAGCTGTTGCTGTGGCTGAGAAAAAGAAAGCCAAATCATGCATGCAGTGTGAGTATGTGAAATGACACATTTTAATATATTAGTTAGGGGGTCAAAAATACCTCCCCTCTTTCACTTATGTTTTTGGCTGTTACCCAAAATTGTTATTATTTTGCTCATGCTTTCCTCTTATGTTCTTTTCCAAGTTCCATGTTTTCTCCTAATTTTGCCTCCTGTATCCTAGAGATATTTGTGGATTTCCAGGGTACATTTTGGGGTCTTAAAAGCTCATGCTAGTTTGCTTAACATAACTGCTACAACTCATGCTACAACTCTCCAGCTAGAGAACTATGTTGTAACAGGGCTGCAGTGCCTCCACTAAGGCACATGGCCAAGTTGGAGACTAAGTGAGAGAGCATCACTAGTGGGAGTAAGGAGTAACATAGTAAGGCATAAAAAGTTGCACAGAGATTAAAGTCCGTTAAATTGGGTGGGGCTGTAGCAAGCCAATTTATCAGGCACCATAGTCTGGATCTGCCCTTCATCATGGCAGGGTTGTTTCTTATGCTGGACGGAGATAATCGCGGCCAACTTCTTATAGAAATTCTAAACTTGCTGAAGGAAAATGCAGAAGCATGAGAGAAGGAAGGGGAGAAGGAAGGAAGTGGGAGAGAAATGGAAAATGATTAGAGACTGTTGGAATAGGATAAAAATACCTTAGTTTTTGACATTTTCAAGGAATCACAGTTATGGAGACAAAAATTTAATGATCACTTATCATGATCACAATTAGGACAAAAATTATGAGATTTCTTATCCAAGTAATATAAAGATAAGAAAGTATGAACATAGACAATCACTGCTGAGATGGTAGTAAGCGTCACCGCATTATCACCTATGCTGTGTGTCAATGTGCTCATAGTTTTTCTTGTTTCTTTTTCTATGTCAATTTAAAAAAACTGTTGCATTTTAAAATAATTAAGATTAACAATTATAACTTACCTTTCACAGTTAATTTAGTTGATTTCATGAGCTTTTGATATTTCTCTCATGTTTGCAACTACAACTTACTTTGGACTTCTAGAAAGTTCAAAGGAAGGGAGAGTCCATGTACTGACCTGTCACCAACTCCCACAACCCTACCTCTCCTACCATACCTGCCCTTTGTACATCACTCTACTTTTGGTTTATAACCTGATGGAAAATGAGAGGTGGCGTATCCAGTTCCAGAAGCTTCCTTAGAAATTTAGCCATCATGGGCAAAAATAAAAAGATATTCCCCAAATTCGGACTTTGATAGTATGAGGAAGGGGTACTTTTCATCTTCTTTTGCCTCCTGCTTAGTTAGGATTTTTATGTATTATTACCTTTCATAAAAACTGTAATACAACTGTACTAAGAATGATTGTTAAAATACGGACTGTGAGGGGGAAAAGACGGCACCTGGTTTGATGTAATAGAGATCCCCAGGGATCTAACAAATGGAATATTTATAAAAATTATAATCTGTACTCTTCCTAAAAGCTATAGTTAATGTAAGAACTAAACATTCTTAGATATTATATAGTGACTTTGTTTTAGAAAATTTGTTCTGAGTAGTTCACAGAAAGTACATAGGTATCTGAGTCAGGATGTTCCTGCAGAGTAAAGCACAATATACAATCCTGAGTCTACACTAAAATCTGAAGTAAATAGGTCTATCCTTATGGTGGAGGCAAATGGAACATAAGGATTGCTTTTATATTTGTAATTTCAAATGGAAACATCACTTAGTGAAGCCAAGTTTGCCAAAGGCCCACTTCATGATGTTTCCTTGGCTTTGGAAGGCTGGAAAGGAATTAAAATTGAGAAGCACTTGCCCTTCCAAAGGAAATTATCTGGTTGTCTAGATCTGGAATTTTTAGATGATGATACTGTATTCTCTGAAGTGACTGAGTCACGTAAACCTAAATTCCCCACGGAAAATGGATTTAGACATATCCTGAGTTATTTAGAAAGAAGCTCAATACTTCTATTACTAAAGAAGGGTATTTAGGAGACCTTATATAGTCAATACTGAGTGCAATAGTAACGTATCTACCAAGAAGTTGGAAATAGCATCACCTTCAATGAGTTGGCCTGATAAAATCTGCACATAACAGATTTGATTAGCACTCGCTCTGGGTAAACTAAAAGACACCTGTAAATGTAGCACTGAAAAGTCTTGATAACACCTAAAACTCTAATCAAGGAGACTTCTTAGAAAAGCAGAATTGGAATGTGATTGTGATGTAGTAATCTGAAATTTAACCAATTTTATGATACGCTTTTGTAGAAAGACAGTATTAAAAGAAGAGAGATGGTTATCCTGGAATAATTTAGAAGAAGTGTCAAGAAGTAACATTTGTTGGAATATCTCCTGTACTCTAGGGGAAAAGAATGTTCTTGCTAGTCCTTCAAATACCCCAGACCTTTTGGCAGGCATATACAAGTGTGTGGATAAATGCATCTGACCTTTATAGTCTGATGACACACATTAAGACCAACTACCTCAATCAAGTTACTAATTATTATTTAGCTTCCCATGCATACTGTCTTATAGAAGAATGTCTGACTGACTGATATGAACTTTCTTGTCTTTTTTCGTTAGATCTTTTTGTCTTCATGGATTAGCAGTTAACTTGCTAGCTGTTAATGGTTTCATTAGTGGGAATTGGTTCCCCTGAGCCAGATCACTTCTAGGTGCAATGACAACATTGAGTTTTACAGTTAAAGTGCTGGTGACCCCATAGAGATACCAACGCTCTTTGATCTTCCCTAGGTGGCCAGGAGGCTTTCCTGATGTTAGTGTTATTTAGTCTTTCACTGAGCATCAAGTATTGTCAAGCTCAGTAAAGTGGTTTCCCAGTGAAGAAAACAGTTAGAGAGAGACTGAAGTAACATAAAACTATGTTTGAGAAAACCCAAATGCTAAGGGAAAAGACATTGTGAGACAAAAAAAATTGGATAAAATAAAAGAAGAAAAGAATTTTTATTATACTTTATATTCTTTATACTTTCAACATTATATTTTTATATTTTCTGGATTACATGTAATGAAAATACATTGCAATTGGAATGTCAAAATTTAAATAAAATCAGAATGCTGAAATAAATAGAATATTGTTGCTTGATTCTTTCCTGTCCTTAATCATCCTAACCTTCTATTTACAGTGACATCTCCTGAGTGATTCAGATATAATTAAATTTTACTGGGTACCTAGCATGCGCAGGTACCATGACTGGCATGTTATACACTACGTTTCATAGAATTTGATCAAAACAACTGGTCAGTTTAGTCAAAGCAGTATTTAGAAGGACTGTTGTCCTTTAATCTTGGGACTATCTTTTAAATGGACCTCAAAAGAACTAATTAATTTAGTTCTTCTTTTCTAATGCCCACAAAATGTAATATCAATACCTTATTTTATTTTTTTCAATGAGAAAACCGTAAAATGTCTGACTGGATCCTTCACTTTCCAAGGGCTTGACTGATGCAGCACCTCAATTGACACAGCCCTCGAAGGGGTTAAGTACTCACTAAAGAGCCCAAGTCAATATCTCGAGAGCCTCTGGCAGGGACAGTTTTGTCTCCCTTTCTAATAAAGAAGTAACAGTTTTCATTTACCCTTCTTCTGTGTCAAATTATTAAGTTAATGAGGTTTTAAAAATATCTCCTGCAAGTTTGGTCAGTGTCCTCCTTCCCTCTGTTTAGGTGACTTGATCATTCCAGGGGTATTGTTGTTCTTTGTTTCATAGCAGACAGTCTGCCTGTCCAACCAGTTTGTCTGGAGGTCCATCTTTGCTCCAGGCATTATGCTTCTCTTTAAGTCAAGCTGGTTTCTTCCTCCCACCCTACTTCTTCTATTTAGACATATCCTATTTTAAATACTGATTGCCTTCTTGGTAATTTGTGAGTTTTATGTTTTCATTATTTTGTATCACAAAATCCTTTTAGGTCAAATTATATTTATTGGGGAAGGAGAAAAATAATAGGACATTATTAAATTACTTTAATCAGACTAATTGTCTTAATGAGTATGGTCTCAATTATGGCAATTTTTTAAAACATAGCTTTTGAATCCGTAGATTGCCTAGGGTATTATGGTCCTTTTAACAATATTAATTCTTCCAAGCCATGAACATGGTATATCTTTCCATCTGTGTCATCTTCAGTTTCTTTCATCAGTGTTCTGAGTATAGGTCTTTTACCTCCTTAGTTAGATTTATTACTAGGTATTTTATTATTTTTGATGTGGTTGCAACTGAGATTGTTTTCTTAATTTCACTTTCTGTTGGTTCATTGTTACTGTATAGAAATACAAGAGATTTCTGTATATTTATTTTGTATCCTGCAAACTTACTGAATTCATTGATGAGCTCTAGTAGTTTTTTGTTAGCATGTTTAGGATTTTCTATGTATAGTATCCGTCATATGCAAACAGTGACAGTTTTACTCCTTCCTCTCCAATTTGGATTCCTTTTATTTCTTTTTCTTGTCTCATTGCTGTGGCTAGTACTTCCAGTACTATGTTAAACAGAAGTAGCAAGAGTGGGCATCCTTGTCTTTTTCCTGACCTTAGAGGAAAACCTTTCAGCTTTTCACTGTTGAGTATGATGTTAGCTGTGGGTTTATGATATATGGCTTTTATTATCTTGAGATATTTTCCCTCTATACTCACTTTGTTTAGTTTTTATCATGACTGAATGTAGAATTTTGTCAAAAGCTTTTTTTGCATCTACTGAAATGATCATATGATTTTTATTCTTCAGTTTGTTAATGTGCCTTATTACATTGATTGACCTGTAGATACTGAACCAGCCTTACATTCCTGGATAGATCCCACTTGATCATCGTGTATAGTCCTTTTAATATATTGTTGAATTCAGTTTGCTAATATTTTGTTGAAGATTTTTGCATCTATGTTCATCAGTGATATTGGCCTGTAATTTTCTTTTTTTGTGGTATCTTTGTCTGGTTTTGGTATCAGGGTGATTCTGGCCTCATAGAATGAGTTAAGAAGCATTCCTTCCAATTTTTTGGAACAATTTGAGAAGGGTAGGTGTTAACTCTTCTCTAAATGTTTGGTACAATCAATCTGTGATGATATCTGCCCCTGGACTTTTGTTTGTTGGGAGTTTTATTTATTTATTTTTTTATTACTGATTCATTTTCATTACTGGTAATTGATCTGTTCATATTTTCTATTTCTTCCTAGTTCAGTCTTGGAAGAGCAAACATTTCTAGGAATTTGTCCATTTCTTCTAGGTTGTCCATTTTATTGGTGTATAGTTGTTCATAGTAATCTCTCATGATCTTTTGTATTTCTGTGGTGTCAGTTCTAACTTCTCCTTTCTCATTTCTGATTTTATTAATTTGGGCCCTCTCTGTTTTCTTGATGAATCTGGCTAAAAGTTCATCAATTTTGTTTATCTTTTCAAAGAACCAGCTCTTAGTTTCATTGATATTTTCTATTATTTTTTAGTCTTCTTTTCATTTATTTTGGCTCTGATTTTTATTATTTCTTTCCTTCGACTAACTTTGAGTTTTGTATGTTCTTCTTTTTCTAGTACCTTTAGGTGCAAGAATAGGTTCTTTATTTGAGATTTGTTTCTTTTATTCCTGAGGTAGGCTTGTATCACTATTAACTTCCCTCTTAGAACTGCTTTTTTTGCATCTTATAAATTTTGGATCATTGTGTTTTTGTTTTTATTTGTCTTAAGGTGTTTTAAAATTTCATCTTTGATTTTTTTCAGTGATCCATTGGTTGTTTAGTAGCATATTGTTTATCCTCCACATGTTTATGTTTTTTGCAGTTTTTTGCTTGCAGTTGATTTCTAATTTCATGGCGTTGTGGTCAGAAAAGATGCTTGATGTGATTTGAGTTTTCTTAAATTTACTGAGACTTGCTTTGTGGCCTAGCATGTCATCTTTCCTGGAGAATGTTCTATGTGCACTTGAAAAGAATGTGTATTCTGCCACTTTTGGATGGAATGTCCTATGTAGATTTATTAAGTCCATTTGGTGTAATGTCATTTAAGGCCAATGTTTCTTTATTGATTTTCTGTCTGATTGATCTGTTCATTGATATTAAAGTGTTAAAATCCCCTACTATTATTGTGTTACTGTCAATTTCTCCCTGTATAATTGTTAATATTTCCTTTATGTATTTTAGTGCTTCTATGTTAGTTGTATATATATATTTATAATTGTTATATCTTCTTCCACATATATAGATATGTAAAATCCAAAAAACAAAAAAATGAACAAACATAATAAAACAGAAGCAGTTAAAGATGCAGAGAACAAACAGGTGGTTACCAGAGGAGAGCAGGGTGGAGGGGAGGAAAGAAATAGGAGGAAGATTAAAAGGTACAAATTTCCAGACAAAATAAATGAGTCACAGGTATGAAATGTACAATGTGGGGAATATTGTCAATAACTGTGGTACCATATTATAACTAGACTTACCATGATGATCATTTTGAAATGTATAGAAATAAAAAATCACTATGTCAGGTAACAGGAACCAACATAGTGTTGTAGGTCAATTATACTTCCAAAACAAACAAACAAACAAACAAACAAACTTATACAAAAAGAGATCAGATTTGTGGTTACCAGAGGTGGGGAAGGGGCAGGGAATTAGATGAGGTAGCCAAAAGGTACAAACCAGAAAAAAATGTTTTTGAATTGAAATTCTTTTGTAAAAATAAGACTATTTACTGTGGGGAAAAAGCAAGGAATATTTTTATTCTCACTTTGAAACACAGTCAAATTTAAGTAGCACTGCTATGATAGAAGTGGTTTGGAATTCGGAGATCTAGGCTCCAGTTCTAATTTTACTCCTAAGTGATAGTAAGGTGATCACTTTAACTCTCTATTTCTTAGTTTCCTTCCCTAAAAGGTGGGACTGAACTAAATGATTTTTTAGGGTATCTAGCAGTTCTAAGACTCTCTAAGGCACTCTGTTATATATTAAAGTCCTTTCAACATAAATAAAAAATATTCTGAAACTACAATTGTGTAGTTTAGAGAGGCATCAGTATGCGTCTAGCATTAAATAAACTGGTATGGAGCAACATTACTATCTTGAACTCATATGTTGTATGTATGATTATATGCTATAACGAGCTTCAAATAGGATCAATGAAGCTGTTTTGACAAGGTACATTTTCTCATCTTTTGTTGAAAGCAATACCATCCAATAAATATAATGTGAGCCGTGTATATATAGTTTTTAGTAATCACATTAAAATAAAAATTAATGAGATTAATTCTGCTATATATTTTATTTAACCTGATATATCCATAATATTATTTCTTGAACATGTAATCAATATAAAAATTTTAATGAGATATTTTGCATTTATGAAGGAAAAAAACTGAGTCTTAGAAGTCTGGTGCATACTATATACTTACAGCATACCTAAATTGGTATTACACTTATTTTTTTTTTCTTTTTTAAATTTATTTATTTTTAACATCTTTATTGGAGTATAATTGTTTTATAATGGTGTGTTAGTTTCTGCTTTATAACAAAGTGAATCAGCTATACAGATACATATATCCCCATATCTCCTCCCTCTTGTATCTCCCTCCCATCCTCCCTAACCCTCTAGGTGGTCACAGAGCACTGAGCTGATCTCCCTGTGCTATGTGGCTGCTTCCCACTTACTACCTATTTTACATTTGGTAGTGTATATATGTCCATGCCACTCTCTCACTTCGTCCCAGCTTACCCTTCCCCCTCCCCGTGTCCTCAAGTCCATTCTCTATGTCTGTGTCCTTATTCCTGTCCTGCCCCTAGGTTCTTCAGAACCATTTATTTTAGATTCCATATATATGTGTTAGCATATGGTATTTGTTTTTCTCTTTCTGACTTACTTCACTCTGTATGACAGACTCTAGGTCCATCCACCTCACTACAAATAACTCAATTTCACTTCCTTTTATGGCTGAGTAATATTCCATTGTATATATGTGCCACACCTTCTTTATCCATTCATCTGTCGATGGACATTTAGGTTGTTTCCATCTCCGGGCTATTGTAAATAGAGCTGCAATGAACATTGTGGTACAGGACTCTTTTTGAATTATGGTTTTCTCAGGGTATATGCCCAGTAGTGGGATTGCTGGGTCATATGGTAGTTCTATTTTCAGTTTTTAAGGAAACTCCATACTGTTCTCCATAGTGGCTGTATAAATTTACATTTCCACCAACAATGCAAGAGGGTTCCCTTTTCTCCACACCCTCTCCAGCACTTATTGTTTGTAGATTTTTTGATGATGGCCATTCTGACTGGTGTGAGGTGTTATCTCATTGTAGTTTTGATTTGCATTTCTCCTGTATTAGACTCATTTTAAGTGTCAGTAGCCACATGTGGCTAGTGGCTACCATATTGGAGAGTGTAAGTCTAGATAACTTGTTTTATTCTAATCATGACTTTAAAAATTATGTACTAAAAAGGTATGAAAAGAAAACTCCTATCTTTGTATTTAACTGAATTTCAATTAATCTTTTGTGATAACTGTGTTTGCCCAGGTTTTGACAATGTGGCCAGTTTTACACAGCACAAACTGCAGTGATGTCAATCATCTTTTAGAGAATATAGGTTGTGCAACGAATCCCAATTATCCAGCCTCCATGACAGGGGCTGTGATGGCTTTGCCTGGAATTTCAAAAATGGACTCAACTTGAAAGTAACATATTTCACTGTGTTCACTGCAAAACTGATGCCTTATCAGAAAACCTATTTTTCTACTGCCTCTAGAATATTGACCACTGCAAACAGATTTATGTTTCAGATATACTGCACAGTTCTTTCCTCAAGACCCAAAGTAGAGAAAGTTAGTCCAGATTTGTCCTTTATTGCAAATATTTTGCACAATATTAGACTGAGGGCTTGAATGGAGTTGTTACATAAT
Source organism: Delphinus delphis (assembly GCF_949987515.2). Classification (NCBI taxonomy): domain Eukaryota; kingdom Metazoa; phylum Chordata; class Mammalia; order Artiodactyla; family Delphinidae; genus Delphinus; species Delphinus delphis. The sequence goes on along the minus strand of NC_082686.1, from coordinate 88,740,445 downwards.
AATTAGCTTTTTGAGCAAAAGCATCTAAAGACACTTTCTGCCTTTTTAAAATAGAAATATGAGACATTTTGGGGAAGCTCTCTGTAGAGAAGCACTAGAGCTTGGTTTGAATCAGGTTTCAAATGTGCTGAAGCTTCCATTCATGAGGTTCATATCAATTACACAGAGACTGTTTCTGTGGAATGTATATGTCACATAACTTAGATTCTCATTCTCATATCAAGTTCTTTGTAGAGTTTTAAACTTGAGAGATCTTTGAAATGAATTAGTCTTCACTTTATAGGTATGTGTAAAGATTACAACGAATGGCAAATGTAATGTATCCAGTGAGTGAAACACAGAAGAATTCTAACCCTTCACTTCTGATCCAGTGCTAATTTCAAGACTTCAAATTCTTCAAGTACTTGACCTTCACAGGTGTTATGAAGTTTCAAGGTACTTAAACATCAAAGAGTTAAGCAGACATAAACTGTTAGATTTGTTGGGGACCTTTAGATTTCCTCTAGTCAGGCAATTCCTAACTCTGGTGCTCTGACCAAAACTGTGCTGGTGTCATCTACAGTGCTGCTTATTAACATGGATTTCTGGCTCCTTCAAATCAGGAACTCTCAGAGCAGGTTCTGGGGCTGTAATTTTTAATCAAAGCCCTCAGGTGATCTTCTCTAGAGTCAGGTTAGAGAGCCCTGTCTTGTGTTCTACAACTGAGAAAATAGAAAATGCAAGAATTTCGAGTATTTGCCTCATATCTCAGGGCCACAGATGTCAGGCCTAGGAGTAGAACCCATTTGGGTTTTCGCCTAAATGACCCTGTCTCCTCTAATAATATTCGATACATATACTGAACTAATTAAGGAGAGGGAAAAAAGGACATATTTTAGGCACATTTTCAACAATGAAGATTTTTAAAAATGGGTTCACTTGAATTAAAATTAGCCAAACAGATTTCCCCTAACCCAGTTATTTTATTTAATCAAGCTATCAAATTTTGTAATAGCATTCTTCAGAAAATCTTACAACCAAGTTCTCTGAAACCCTTCTCTCATTTTTAAGGTATATGAAGTTTAAGATAATGTAAGAAGATGCCTATATATTTTTCTTTGGCAGCTGGAATCATTTAGGTAGGTTTATGTAAATTTTATGCAAATTTAACACATTTTATACCCCCAAGCTTACGGCAATTGTAACTATTTTATTCACTAAAAGTTGGCCTTCAGCAAGATCTTACTGAGGACTGACGATCTATGCAGCCTCCTTCTGCCTGGATTTTTGTGACATTTATCATCATCTTACTTGGATACTTGAAGACTTACAGTATGTGAATATAGGGCTGAAATAAAACTGATTTTCCTCTAACCCAGGCTAAACTGTTTACCACAAACATTTGGAGGCTCATTCCTTGGAGTTTCTTTTCTAGTTCCCCAGCACAACTCATCTTGATTCATTTATGCTACAAAATAACAGTTGTTTAAATAATAATTTTACTAAGAAGACACACCCTAATATGTATGGAAAGTCTTACTAAATTTTATTAGGTTTAAGGGTGACTGTTTGCCAATGGCTAAATTTAGAAAGAATAAGTTCCTGACAATGCAGCTCTAGAGAAAATTTTAAGGGGTGATCATTAATTTTCAGAGTTTTATAGCCAGCTGGCCAAGTACCATTGTGGCTTACTGCCTTTGAAATACTTTTTTTCCTTAAATTAACCTGTCTGAGTTAAAATGACACAATAGCAATAATAATGAAATAAAATTGGTCTTTTTGTATAAGCTTAAAGTATCTTAACCAACTTAAATAATAGTACCCTTAGTTTATAACTGCTGCAATGTACTCTATAAAAAGAGATTGGTATTAGGAACACTTATAAAACCCCATAGATCCCCATAGTTGTTTTATCAACAAATAACACTTAAAAATTGAATCATATATACATAGAGTCTTCGAGCCTTAAGAAAGAATTACCCATTTAAATCATTTAATTTAAATTACCATTTAAATCATCAGTTCCTAGTTGTCCCACTTATGGAAAGACCACCAAGCTTGGAGCCAGAGGATCCAGATTCAGGTAATGGTCCTATCACTTTACCTATGTGAGTTTAGGCCAGTAACAGAATTTCTCTGGGCCTCTCTTTCTTTAACTCCAAAGTGGAAACATTAATACTAATGTTGCCTTCTTCACATGGTGTCATAAAAATAAAAGAATCAATGTGAGTGACAAGAGGAGAAATTTTATTCCCCAGAATTCTAAGGAGTTTGTCTCATGGAGAGGAAATAAGTCATAGTGAGTGGTTAGGCTGCAGAATATATACATCCTACAGTGTGTGCAGGGGAGGGTCCTGGATTGGGACAATCATATCTGAGCAGCAGGAGGGAAGGAGAGCAAAGAATACCAGGGAAGGGAGAACACGGGGGAAAGGGAATGTCCCGGGTGCCGTGAGCATAAGCACTCCTGGGAAAGACAGGTTTAGAGGATTTTTATGAGTAAAATGAATGGGTGGATGGATGGATAGTGGATGGATGGATGGACGGATCAGCAGATGGATAGACAGACAGATTAGGTAAGTCCTTGCGCCAACTTTTAAAGAGAGCCATTAGTCAAGATCTAGCTTGGAGTGGCTGCTCAATGGGCAAAGGAATCCTTAGGGTGGCCCAGAATTCTTTAGGCTTAATGTGTAAAGTTTTTTGTCAGTTTTAAACTTTTGCACAAATGCCAGGTACTTCTGTTTCTTAAATATGCCCAAAGGTGTGTGAGCTGCCTACTTCAGGGGGAGCCCCATTCCATTACTAGAAGTCTTAGTCTTCTTCAGGTTGTTACTGGTGACTGCTGTCTTGGATCCTGATTCTGTCTTCAGTCACAGAGCACTTGTTCTCCCTTTGACATGCGGTCGCACTTCTGTAAGCAATGTGCTTGATGCCTGGATAAGGGTGGAGAGCTATATTGTGTGTGTCAGCTCATGACTGTCAGCATTTAAAACCTCCATAAAACATTACAAGTTATGTTAAATTTGGAGTATTGAGAGTTAATTTCTACTTTTTCTGATGTTCTCCAACTTAAAGAACATACAAGTCATGCGTTAGTCAGATTGGAGCTGAGAACACAGCTCAGAATTTACAAAAGAGTCAAGTTCTCGCTGGAGGATCAAACAGGACTACAAAAAGCCTATTTTACCTATGATGTTAATGAAGTAGAGCACTAAATTATTTTGTAATATCGTGGTTCTCTATAGTGCTATTGTTTTCATAGAAAATTGAAATTGTCATCAAAAAATGTATCTTCCACATTTTCAGTGATATGAAGGATGAATCTTTTACCCAGACATTTATCATTTATTCCTTTAACATTCATCCACATCTTTCTTTATATATTTATACATCATTCATTCATCACTCACTTACTAAGCATTTGGCAAGGTGTCAGTGCTAGAGATATGGGGTAGAGTGAGACATGGTTTTTGGACTAAAACATGGTGGTCAAGTGTCTAAAATAAGAGGCCATGTTGAGGGGTCAAGAATGGAGCTGAGAAAGAGTTTGGGACAAGTAATAAGTAACTGGTGGGTGAAAGAAGGAAAGTGGAATTTGAAGTAGAAATACCAAGGTGATTTGGAAGTGTCAATATGAAGGTGTGACCCACCAGAGTTATAAACCTGTAGCTTTGGAAAACCATATTGCTCTCAATTCTTTATCTACCATAAGAGAAAACTGAGGTCCTGCGGGGATATAGGGCGAGTCATGGACCCCTGGGGACTAGGTCTTCTCAATGACTTCCCAAGATTTTGGTGTAATTCCAGATGACCTCATCTTGTTAGTGGAAGGCATCAGGGAACTAGTGACTACCTATTCCCTACAGGATTTTTTTCATTGTATTGTGATGCCATCTATAGTTGCATACCTTTTATTTCCTATTATAAACATATAATCTCCTAGAATAATAATTTATCCTTTCAACTGCTTTTTATTGATAGTTGTGTCTAGTTCTCTCCATATGAAGGCTTTTCTTCAATCCTTATTCTAATAACACTCTCTGGAAAGCATCTTTAATTTTCCAGACCAGTTGTTCAGTAATCGATATCCCAAGAGTTAAGTGTTCTATATGGCATCTTGCTAATTTTTAAAAATTGGATAGCTTGCAGAATTTTCTAATTTAGGTCCCCCCCAAAATCCAGCAAAACTATATGTCATTCTATGACCAATTTCAGTGAGAAACATTTAAACAAGTTTATTTTTATTTATTTTTTGTTTATTTTTGTATTGAAGTATAGTTGATTTGCAATATTATATTAGTTTCAAATGTATGACATAGTGATTCAATATTTTTATAGATTTTATTCCAGATAAAACTATTACAAAATAATTTATATATTTCACTGTGCTGTGCAATATATCCTTATTGCTTATCTATTTTAAACATAGTTGTTTGTGTCTCTTAATCCCATACCCCTATCTTCCCCCCATTCCTCTCCCTTTCCTCACTGGTTTCCACTAGCTTGTTTTCTATATCCATGAGTCTGTTTCTGTTTTGTTATATTCATTCATTTTATTCCACCTATAAGTGATAACATACAGTATTTGTCTTTCTCTGACTTATTTCACTAAACATAATACTCTCTAGGTCCATAGATGTTGTTGCAATGACAGAATTTGATTCTTTTTTATGGCTGAATAATATATATATAATATTTACATATAATATAAATACACAACAAATAAATATTGAGTATTATATATTATATAATTATTATATAATATATTAATTATTATATAATACAATTAATATATTATTTTAATTATATAAGATAATATATTAATTATTGTTATATTAAACTATAATATTGCAATAATAATATATTATATATAATATAAATATGTGATATATATATACACCACATCTCCTTTATCCATTCATCTGTTGATGGTCACTTGGGTTGCTTCCATATCTTGCCTATTGTAAAGAATGCTGCTGTAAACACTGAAGTGAATGTATCATTTCAAATTAGTTTTTTCTTCTCTTTTCCTTCTTTTCTTTTCTTTTCTTTTTTTTTCTTTTGGATATATACTCAGCAGTGGAATTGTTGGATCATATGGTAGTTTTATTTTTAGGTTTTTTTGAGCAACCTCCATATTGTTTTCCAAGTGACAGCACCAGTTTACATTCCCACCAGGGTTTCCTTTTCTCCACATCCTCACCAACATTTGTTATTTGTATACTTTTTGATGATAGCCATTTTGACAGGTGACATTATGGTTTTGATTTGCATTTCTCTAATAATTAGTGATGTTTAACATCTTTTCATGTGACTGTTAGCCATCTGTATGTCTTCTTTGGAAAAATGATTATTCTGATCTTCTGCCCGTTTTATAATTTGTTTTTTTTTTTCTTTCTGATATTGAGTTGTACGAGCTGTTTCTATTTTTTGGATATTAACCCCTTGTAGGTCATATCATTTGCAAATATTTTCTCCCATTTTGTAGGTTGTTTTGTTGGTGGCTCCCTATGCTGTGCAAAAGCTTTAAATTTAATTAGATCTCATTTGTTTATTTTTTGCTTTTATTTCTATTGCTTTGGAGACAGATCCAAAGCTATTGCTACAGTTTATATCAAAGAATGTTCTACCGGGCTTCGCTGGTGGCGCAGTGGTTAAGAGTCCACCTGCTGATGCAGGGGACACGGGTTCATGCCCCAGTCCGGGAAGATCCCACATGCCGCGAAGTGGCTGGGCCCGTGAGCCATGGCCACTGAGCCTGTGCGTCCGGAGCCTGTGCTCCACAACGGGAGAGGCCACAACAGTGAGAGGCCCGCATACCGCAAAAAAAAAAAAAAAAAGAATGTTCTACCTGTGTTCTGTTTCAGGAGTTTCATGGTTTCAGGTCTTACAAAATGGTATTTAATTCATTTTGAGTTTATTTTTGTATATGGTGTGAGGAAATGTTTTAATCTCATTCTTTTACATGTAGCTGTCCAGTTTTCTCAGTACCACTTATTGAAGAGACTGTCCTTCTCCATTGTATATTCTTGCCTCCTTTGTTGTAGATTAATTGACCATAGGAGTTTGAGTTTATTTCTGGTTTCTCTATTCTGTTCCATTGATTTATGTGTCTGTTTTTGTGCCAGTATCATACTGTTTAGATTACTGCAGTTTTGTAGTATAGTCTGAAGTCAGGGGTCATGATAACTCCAGCTTTGTTCTTTTTTCTCAAGAATCATTTGGCTATTTAGAGTCTTTTGTGGTTCCATATAAATTTTAGGATTCTTTGTTCCAGTTGTGAGGAAAATGTCATGGGTATTTTGGGTATTAATTCTTCCAATCCAAGAGCATAGGCTATCTTTCCATTTTTGTACCATCTTCAGTTTCCTTCACCAATGTTGTATAGTTTTCAAATTACAGGTCTTTTACATCCTTGGGTAAGCTTATTCCTAGGTATTTTATTCTTTTTGATGCCATTTTAAACAGGATTGGTTTTTTGCTTTTTCTTTTTGATAGTCCAATTTTAGTATATAGAAAAACAACAGATGTCTGTATATTAATCTTGTATCCTGCAACTTTGCTGAATTCATTTATTAGTTCTAATAATTTTTTTGTGGAGACTTTAGAATTTTCTATGTATAGTGTCATGTCATCTGCAAACAGTGACAGTTTTACTTCTTCTTTCCCAATCTGGATGCATTTTCTTTCTCTTGTCTTATTGCTATGGCTAGGACTTCCAGTACTATATTAAATAGAAGTGGCAAGAGTGGGCATCCTTGTTCCTGATTTTAGAGGAACAGATTTCAGCTTTTCACCATTGAGTATGATGTTAGCTGTGGGTTTGTCATCAGAGTCCTTTATTATGTTGAGATATGGTCCTTTTATGCCCACTCTGGTGAGAGTTTCTTATCATGATCATTGTTGAATTTTGTCAAATGCTTTTTCTGCATCTATTGAGATGATCATAGGGTTTTATTTTTCAATTTGTTAATATGGTGTATCATACTGATTGATTTGAGAATATTGAACCAAACTTTCATCTCTAGACTCAATCTCACTGGTCACGGTGTATGATCCTTTTTATATATTGATGGATTTGGTTTGCTAATATTTTGTTAAGGAGTTTTGCACCTATATTCATCAAAGGTATAGGCTTATAATTTTTCTTTTTTCTTTTTTTTATAGTATCTTTGTCTGGTTTTGGTACCAGGGTAATGGAGGCCTCATAGAACAAATTTGGGAGTGCTCCCTCCTCTTCAATTTTTTGGAATTGTTTGAGAAGGATAGGTATTAGCTTTTCTTTATATGTTTAGTAGAATTCCCCTGTGAAGCTATCCAGTCCTGGATTTTGTTTCCTGAGAGTTTTTAAATTACAAGTTCAATTTCACTACTAGTGATTGGTCTGTTCAGATTGTTTGTTTCTTTCTGATTCAGTCTTAAAAATTGTATGTTTCTAGAAATTTTTCCATTTCTTCTTGGTTGTCCAATTTGTTGGCATGTAACTGTTCATAGTAGTCTCTCATGATTTTTTGTTTCTCTACAGTATTGGTTGTTATTTCTCCTCTTTCATTTTTTATTTTGTTTATTTGGGTCTGCTCTCTTCTCCTTGAACCTGGCCAAAAGTTTGTCAATTTTGTTTATCTTTAAAAAAAAAAAAGCTGTTGGTTTCATTGATCTTTTCCATTTTTTGGTGTCTATTTCATTTATTCCACTCTGATCTTTATTATTACCTTTCTTCTGATGAACGTGGGCTTTGTTTGTTCTTCTTTTCTAATTTCTTTACGTGGTAAGTTAGGTTGAGATTTTTCTTGTTTCTTGAGGAAGGCCTGTATTGCTATAAACTTCCGTCTTAGAACTGCTTTTGCTGTATCCCACAGATTTTGGAAAGTTGTGTTTCCATTTTAATTTGTCTTGAGGTGTTTTCTGAATTCCTCTTTGATTTCTTCATTGACCCATTGGTATTTGTAGTAGCATGTTGTTTAGTCTTCACATGTTTAGTCTTTACATGTTTCCCATTTTTCTTTCTGTAATTGATTTCTAGTTTCATACTGTTCTAGTTTCATACTGTTGGTCAGAAAAAATGCTTGATATAATTTCTGTCCTCTTAAATTTGTTAAGACTTATTGTGTGGGCTAGCATGTGATCTATCCTGGAGAAGCTTACATGTGTACTTGAAAAGAATTTGTATTTTGCTGTTTTGGGACAGAATGTCCAGTAGATATCTATTAAGTCCAATCATCTATTGTGTCATTTAAGACCATTGTTGCCTTATTGATTTTCTGTGTGGATGATCTGTCCATTGATGTAAGTGAGATGTTAAAATCACCAACTATTATTACACTGTTGTTAATTTCTCCCATCATGTCAGATAATATTTGCTTTATATATATAGGTGCTTCTGTATTGGGTGCATATGAGTTAATGAATGTAATATCCTCTTTTTGTATTGATCCCTTTATCATTATATAATGCCCTTCTTTGTCTTTTTTGGTAGACTTCCTTTAAAGTCTACATTGTTTGATTTGAGTATTACTAACCCTGCTTCCTTGTCATTTACATTTGCTTATAATATCTTTTCCATCTCCTCACTATCAGTCTGTATCTTTCTTAGCTATGAAGTGAGTCTCTTGTAATCAGCATATAGATGGGTCTCTCTCTTTTTTTCAATCCATTCAGCCACTGTTTGTCTTTTGATTTGATCATTTAGTCCTTTGACATTTAAATAATATTGATAAGTATGTACTTATTGCCATTTTATTACTTGTTTTCCAGTTATTTATGTAGCTCTTCTCTGTTTGTTTCTTCTTCTTTTTGTTTCTTTCCTTGTGGTTTGATGATATTCTTTGGTAATATGCTTGTGTTCCTTTCTTTCTAGTTTTTGTATATCTATTGTAGGTTTTAGATTTGTGGTTACCATGAAGCTCCTATATGTTGACCTACAACTATAACTACTTGTTTTAAGCTGGTAGTTGTTTAATTTCAAACACGTTCTAAAAGACCTATGTGTTCACCGCCTCCCCCACATTTTGTGGTTTTGATATCATATTTTACATTTTCCTGTTTATCCTTTCACTGTTTATTGTAGTTATAGTTGCTTTTACAATTTTTTGTGTTTTAATTTTCATACTAGTTTATTTAAGTAGTTAATCCTCAGTCCTTACTATATATTTGTCTTTCCTAGTCAAATTTTTCCTTTCCTATAAATTCTTACTTCTTCTATAGCCCTTTCTTTTCCAGTTAGAGAAGACACTTTAACATATCTTTTAGGGTAGGTTTAGTATTGATGAGCTCTTTTAGTTTTGCTTGTGTGAGAAGTTCTTTATCTCTCCTTCAGTTCTAATGATGGTCTCACTGGGTAGAGTATTCTAGTTTGTAGGTTTTTTCCTTTCATCTTGTTGAATATATTTTGTACTTCCTTCTGGCCTGTAAAGTTTCTGCAGAAAAGTCAGCTGATAGCCTTATGGGGGTTCCTTGTATATGACTCTTTGTTTTTCTCTTGCTACCTGTAGAATTCTCTCTTTATCTTTAACTTTTGCCATTTTAATTAGGATATGTTTTGGTCTGGATCTGTTTTGGTTCATCTTGTTAGGCATCCTCTGTGATTCCTGTACCTGGATATCTGTTGCCTTCTTCATGTTTGGGAAGTTTCAGCTATAATTTCATTAAATACACTTTTTATCCTCTTCCTTCATCTGGGACCCCTATAATGTGAATGTTGGTATGCTTGATGTTATCCCAGAGATCTCTTAAGCTGTTCTCATTTTTTAAAATTTGTTTTGCTTTTTGCTGTTCTGACTGGATGATTTCCATTATTCTATATTCCAGATCACTTATGTGTTCTTCTGCATCACCTAGTCTGCTGTTAATTCCTACTAGCATGTTTTTCATTTGAGTTATTGTATTCTTCAGTTCTGACTGGTTCTTCTTTACATTTTCTAGTTCCTTGTTAAAATTCTCACTGTGTTCATCATCTATTCTTTTCCTAAGTTCAGTTAATTCTTATTACTAATACTTTAAATTCTTTATTTAGTAAATTGTTTATTTCTGTTTCATTATTTATTATTCAGGGTTTTTTTTTTTTCTTGCTCTTTCAAGTGAGACCAGTTCCTCTATCTTCTCATTTTGCTTAACTTTATCTCTATGAATTTAGGTGAAACAGTTACCTATTGCTGTTTTGAAAGGGTGTCCTTATGTGGGAGTGTTCCTATTCAGTTTGCATGTGCCTAATACCTTTGGTGGGAGAGTTGGATTTGACATGAACACAATTCATTTCTTTCTTTAAGGTGTGCTGGCAGCTCTCACCTTGGTAGGAGTTGGGGTTGAGATGGAGGAACTAGGTCCAAACCCAGTTTGAGGTGGGGCTTCCCCTCTGCTCAGTGGCTGTCACTGCCCCGTGGGAGTTGGGATCTGATCCAAAGTTGCTGGAGCTGAAACCCCGAGGGTTGGGTCCAAGTTGGCTCTGTTTGCTTTAAGTGTGTGCTCTCCCCTCTTCCATCACTGGCACCCTTGTCCCAGAGGGAAGCAGTGCTGGAGCAAGAGTGGCATGTGCATGCCCTCAACTTGTAAAGGGGTGCAGGCTGTGGAAACCTGGCACAGACAGAGGTCTGTGCTGCTGTTGATGTGCTTCCTGTGCAAACACCAGTAATGGTTGTCTCTGCCTTGCTCAGAGGCAGTTTTGGGCCTGAGTCTCTTTTGTCTCTCACTGCCAATCACGCCCCTCAGCCTCTGCCACTCCTGCCCTGTTGTGGAGCCATGTTTCAGGGCAGGTGGGTCCCGTATGGGCTCTGTGCATGTGTCAGGGCATGGGATGTGGTGGTCCAGCTGTCGTCAGAGATCAGGACTGCTACTGATGCACTGCCTGTGTAAGTGCCAGTAATGGCTGCCCCTGCTGTGCTCTGCTGTCACTTCTTATCTGAGTCCCCTCTGTGTTTCTCCGCTGAGCTCTTTCTTTGGCCCTGGCAGCCCTTGCTCCAGTGTGGAGCTGCAGTGTGAAGTAAGAGGGGCTGGAGCTTTTGCTTGGCTCAGGCTGGGGTGTGCACCAGGGCCATCGCAGTAAACCAGTAGCCACCTGTGCATTCTCAATCCACCTTTTTCACCCTGCTTCTGGAATAAGCAAGTGTTTGTGTGATCCTCCTAAGCACAGTCCAGGCTTCACACAGCCCTCCTGTGAGTCCCAGTGTCCTACCAACCAGCCAAGTGACTTCCTTTTGTCAGACCCCAGGGCTGTGGTGCCTAATATGTGGCTGGAATAACTTACTCCCCAGAGTAGATCTCCACCCATGTAATCTCCCTTTTACTCTGTCATCTTCCAGGAGCACAGGTCCCAACCTGATTGCTTCTCTTCCCTTCCCACCTGATTCCATGTGGATCTTTCTTACAGCCTTGGTTGTACAGAAGTCTTTCCTCCAGTTTCCAGTTAGTTTTTAGTGAGAATTTTTCCACATGTAGATGTATTTTTGATGTATTCATGGTGGGTGGTGAGTACCACATCTCCTACTCCACCATGTTGATTTTTTGATAATCAAGTTTATTTTTTATCATATAATTAAATTTATAGTTTCCTAACAAAGTGTGATATAATCTAAATTACGAAGCAACCAAGAATTTTAAAAAATGACCTTTTAGTCTAATCCCCATAATATCCATTTGAGCATCAAATTCCACAAGTCTTGTTTACAAAGTCTCCACTTTTCTCCCTCTCTTTAAAGAAAATATCAGCCTCAGAGTACCTAGGAAACTACTAGACCAAAGGGATTTCTAACCTTTTGATTCTTAGTCTAATTTCTCCTTACAACACCAGTGTGAACATAGGGGTCCTATGCACACATCAAAGAAGAACATAATAAAGACAAAAAAATGAACAATAAGAAGAAAATGAGGAAAGAAAATTGAAAAAATAATGCAGTAATCTCTCCTTTGATGAGCTCTGGATATCAATAAGGGTGTGTTAAAAAGTGAGTCATTATTCCATTGCCTACTCCTTTTGTGGGAAAGACAATGATGCTATGAAATAGATGCTATTCGAGAGGCATTTATATAACTATTAGCCTCTGGAACAATACACAGGCAGCAGTGTGTTGTTCTGGAAAATGTTCAAAGAGGAGTCATTTTGTCCTTTTTAAAATTTAATATCTTTTTTTTTTTTCTGTATCATTTGGAGGAGCCTCCTTTTTCTCCTTTTCTTAAGCAAAATAAGTATTTTGCACTAGCAGGTAGTGGGTGAATTCTTCTTGCCAGCAGGAAGAAAAGGAATTTTTTGAGTGCCAAAAATAAGCTCCTTTCTGTGAAAGTATCACATGGCCAAAGACATTTTAGAGAAGAAAGGAAAGATTCATGTTCTGAATTAATATTTTTTAAATATACCCGTCAGTGAAATGTTAGCAATAGAATAAGAAGACATTGACAAATAGGCTGAGAAGAAACAAGTAATGTTTTCTACAGTCAAGACAGCCCCAGTGTCTGAATGTTTATCCCGTTTGCAATGCTCCTGGCTTTTTATGTGGTCTCAGAATGATAATTCATCACCCAAGGTCATATCTATAGGCAATAGGTGTTTCTAATCATCCTATTTAGTTCAAGACATTTCTTCCCTTCCATTCCTTCCACTACTTGTTTCTATGCACCATTGCCAAGTAGGCAAAGCATGAGCCACCCTTGAAATAGAAGATGGCCCTAGGGCTGGGGACAGAGTAGAAAAATCTCATACTTGGCTTTGTCTTTAAATCTTTAAATCACCAAAACCTTTGGGATCCATACCTTCTTTGGAGTCTCTTTACCTATTATGTACATATAGTAGATCATCAGCCAGTTACAAAGAGTTTTGATAGTGGTGGTGGTTGTCTATTGCTTTTACCTGCCCAATATCCCTTCCTGCTTCATTTAGTAACACATGCTTTTCCTTTGAAGAATTAATGACCCTTGTTCCAAGTGATCTTGGTGGCACTGTTAGTCCAGCTGTCCTGCCTTTCTTCCCACTAGTCTATAGACATGTGACCAGGCTTGAACAGTGAGATAATCCCCCATGAATTTGAGTCTTGAGTGGAATGACACAAAAATGAAACATGGTCCTTGATTCATTTTGTTAATGGTACTCTGAAGAGAATCCTCACTGATCCATTAATCCTCTTTACCTGCACTATGTGAGCTGTCCTGATTTCTTCTTTCCAAGGCCTGGCTAATCAGTTTCTTTGATTCCATCAGCTACCTCACACTATTGCAATGAATTTGATTTTTAAATTGTCCAGGATGTTTGCCAGCAAATATCCTAACTACAGGAAACAGAAATATTTCCTCAATGCAACTCATCTGAAAAGCTTGTGGGGAGACAATGCTCCTACATTGGCTTATTTCTTCCCATTATATTTGGCTCGGTTTTATTCATTCATTTATTCAGTTATATACTCTTTGATCCCTTCATTTGTGGACTATATACCATTTTCTAAGTACTAAGGAAATTCTCTTCAAATATCTGCATGGTTAATACATGCAACTTTCTCATCTCCCTTAAGTCTTTGTATAAATTTGCCTTCTCAATGAGGCCTATGGAATCCTTCCTTAGTCTACAGTCCCAATCTCCTTATCTGGATTTTTTTATAGCACTTTTCACCTTCTCAGGTACTATATAATTTACTTATTCACTATGTTTTGATTGTTGTCAATCTTCCTGAAATGGGGAATCAACTCCAAGAAAACAGGAATTTTTGTCTGCTTTGTTCATTTCTGTACTCCTAGCACGCAGAATATTTCTTGGCATTTGTTGAACAGATAAAATAGATTAAAGTTTCTTTAAAAGTACATACATACACTATTAAAGGAGCTTATTGTGGTGGCTTTTTAATGTATCAGTTTGACTCCCTTGAACCACATTCCTCAAAATTTCCTTTTCTGTATGTTTTTGATGAGGACGGGCCATGAGACAGAATCTTTGGGAGATCTGGGGGGTGGAACTGTAGCAACACCTCTTTTATATCTAGTACCTGTATTGCTTCTCTGCTGGCTTCTTCATTGGTGTGAAGGAGACAGTAGCCATGTCTGCAACTGCTCTACCTTCTAATGGATCTTACTTTAGCTTTGCTGACTCCTGGGCCAGGTGCATATTTTTAGATTCATGACCAGGGACCCCTGGCTGCTTCAAGACACTCACACCACTAAGGTCACAGGCAATAAGAACACACAGTTTCTCAAAAAACAAAACAAAAACAAAAAACCACACACACAGTTTCTAATAGTTTGTTTTCATGGGCTCAAGTCATGCTTGTGAATTTCAACTTCTCTTTTATCTGATCCACTTTACATCACTCTTCCCTTTCCAACTGCTTACATTGGACTTCAAGCTTCAGCGTCAAACTAAAGACAACAGCCTTCTGGAGGCTTATTAAACATCTCCCAGAATTGTATGATGTCAAATCTTATTTAAAAAAAAACCTATCTATCTGTCTATGTATCTATCTATCATTTATCTATTGATCTATCAGCTATCTAACCTATCAATCTATCTATTCTAATGGTTCTCTTTGTATAAATGCTGCGTGAACTCTAACCCCGACTGATATAGATTTTGGCATCTGCAAGTGGTCACAACAAAAGTTAAAATGTGGGAGTGGCTTCGGAACCAGGCAGTGTGTAGAAGTTGGAAACACTGTAAGAATTTTGAGGAGAGTGTTGATGAAAACTTCAAATGCTTTGAATGTACTATTCGTACAATTTTGAATTTTGTAGAGGCTGGTAGTGAAGACTTAAAAGAATGGGAGAAAAATCTTATTGGAAGCTGTAGTAAAGGGCAGACATTTAGCAATACTTTTGCCTGTGGTAATATAGAAAGTAGGAAATATACTGAATCAACTGGGGATCTATCTAAGGATATTTCCAAGCGAAGTGTTTAGGTAACGCCTGGTTTCTTCTTGCTGCTTGAAGTAAAGTATGAGATGAAAGAGAGGGAGAGAAACTCAGGGAAGGACTCTTAAAGAAAGAGAAGCCACGCCATGATGGTTTGAAAGCTCTCAGACTCTTCAAAAGGTCCAGGATGCTAAAATCGAAAAAAAAATGTTCTCTGGGCAGCACTAGGAGAACATTGTATGAAGTAAGAGATAAAGTCCAGGGTGTAGCCACAGAATCTTCTGTTAAGATCTTGAAAAGATCTAAGGTAGTGCCTCAGAGAACCTTCCATCAGACTAAAGGCCCTTTAAAGAGATTAAGAGTGTGCCAAGGAGTCTCTCAAACAATAGGACTTCTAGGAAGTTTCAGGACATTGCCCTTCAGTCGACTCAGCAGAAGGCCTAGAAAGGGAGGGATTTATCCAGAAGAGGTTTGCGGGTATGGTTTTTGTCTATTGGACTTGACAGCAAGAAGTTACACAGGAGACTCACAAAGTTCTCAAAAGAAATATAGGCAGAAACATCACCAGCTTGGACTGAGGGGGAAGAGACAGCATGCAAAGAGGAGAGACTGTCCTTTGAATCACTAGAATTTTAACATGTGCTACCTTTTATGAGAGTGGAGAGATGACTCAGAAGAGGGTGGAACCAGGAGCCCAGAGGACAGAGTGGAGAAAATGAAGAATTATTTCAGATATGAGACCTAATCAAGGATCTCCCAACATTTGCCTGGCTGAATTTCAGAATTGCCATGGACTAGTTAATTCCTCTGTGTCTCCCACCCACTGCTTTGAACAGGACTGTCTATAGCGGTTATTCCATGCCTGTCCCACCATTGCATGCTGGGTGAGTGTGTGGGGCATGGAGGGCAGATTGTTTCTTTGGTTTCACAGGTCTACAAGTCTCAAGGAACTATACCAAGGGATTACACTTGAGGAAGTTCATCCATACTTGGACTTCATTTAGATGATGAGATTCAGGGCTTTGAGCTGATGTTGAGGTGGGATAAGAATTTTGAGGTCTTTGGGGACAGTGAGTATATTTTGCATTTCAGAGAGATATAAACCATTGGAAGCCAGAGGAGAGACTATAGGTAGTGTCTAAGGTGCCCCCCCCACCCCCCCAGTGATCCCTGCTTCTTGGGATTCACTTTCTTATGTAATCTCTACCTATTACGTGTGGTCTAGGCTTTTTGACTCACTTCTAACAGGTAGAATACAGCAGACGTGATAGGATCTCAGTTCTGAGGTGAGATTATAAAAGAACGTGATTTCCATCTACAGGCTCTCTCAGTCTTTCGAATGACTCACTCTGGGGGAAGCCAGCTGCCAATTCAGGAGGCAGTCCTGAGGGGAGTTCCATGGGAGTGAGCTTGAAAGTAGACCTTCTGAGGCCTGCCAACAGCCTTGTGAATAAGCCTGGATCCTCCCAGTCAATCCTTGAGATGACTGCAGCCCCAGCCGAAACTGAATGTACTGCATAAGAGAATCTAAGTCAAATCTAGCCAGGTAACCTGATCCTGGATTCCTGATCTGTAAGACCTGTTGGATAATAAATGTTTCATAGTTTTTAGCCTGTAAATGTTAGGATAATTTATTATGCAGAAATGGATTAAAATACATTTGTGTTCTAAAAGACAAACTGTACTAAAATGTTCTAATTGCTCTTATGCAATATTTTATGAAGAGGCAATTCCAATCCATTTAATAAGATGTCATTGTTAATGAATCCTTTAGTTACCATTTGAAGTATACCAACTTCAAGTCTGGTCTCCTACCTCTCCACTATCTTACTTTATATTTCAATTAATTAATTCCTTTAATTATAAAATGATAGCTAAAAAGTCCATTAGGGCATGATGTTCCCTTGTGTCCTTGGAATTCTTCCAGGTTAGAATGCTCAAAGGTAAA
Source organism: Delphinus delphis (assembly GCF_949987515.2). Taxonomy (NCBI): domain Eukaryota; kingdom Metazoa; phylum Chordata; class Mammalia; order Artiodactyla; family Delphinidae; genus Delphinus; species Delphinus delphis. The sequence continues at coordinate 88,723,701 of NC_082686.1, read as the reverse complement.
ATAGGTTGGATTAATATTTAACAATAGCTAACCTTTATGTTATGCTTTATCTGTACCCAAAACTGTGAAAATTGCTTTATATAATCATTTTAGATAATTGTCATAACTACCCTTTGGAGTAGATATCACTATTACTCCTACTTTAGGGAGATTTGCCCAATGTCACACATTGGTAGGAGGTGGATCTGAAATTTGAGCTCAGGCTTGCCTTGTCTGCAAGGCCTGAACTCTTAATCACTCCAGGCAAAAATCTCCTGTGCCTCTTTGCATAAACAGGCTAATAAACAGCGTAGATAAATAGGGTGGATTCTCTTAATGGCACAATGCTGATGAAACAGAACGAGGGTTAGCCCTTTCAGTGTCTATACGGATGCAGCCCGAGATGGGTTTTGAATCCAAATAGGCCCCTTTGCCAAATCTGAGCCCATGATGTTTTTGAAGGGAGGGGTGATTACCCAAGCTGAAATAAACTCTGTCACCAGGTTACAGCCTCTACCCCTAAGAAAACTTTGGCTGATCTTAAATGTCCAGAATGTGGGAGATATTTGAACTGGACAGTTATATTGATTTTTAGTATCAGGAGCACATGATCCCAAGGGCTCCATCTCAGGGTTTACAGCGACATTTGGTCTAATACAACAAAAACCCCATGTTATGTCTATAACCAAGACTCTCACCTCTCTGTTTCTCACAAGGGGACAGGGAGCTGGCATGTATTTTAAACTGTTATGTGCTAGAGCATTTATGACATACCTTATGCATCTGGGGTCTTTCTCACAAATGCCATTGGCTTACATGTTTGTTATTTTTAAAAGACAATTAAAATATAAAATACAATGGACTCAATATTAACAACTGTCTTTGTTCTATTTGAGAAAGCAGATCTTTTTTAAGAATGTGGCATTAGTTCCATTTTTAAAAATGGAATTTTGGTTAAGAGACTTAACTTTTTTATTTGCTTTTTCCTGTAATTTTCCAACAAACTTAATGTCTTTACAGTTGAATCCCTTATATCACTCACTTTTAAGTTTTAGCATAAGTTTTAAAAATAATTGTTGGAAAATACAGTCTGTGTTTTTTTGGTCCACTTTCTCATACTCAGACTATGTATTCAGTAACAGGGTGATGGTCAGGCCAAAGTTTATCTTATCACACCAGAATTTTTAGGTCATTTCCAGTTTTCTTATTTTTTCTTTTCAAAATTTCACTTGAAAAGAAAGTTAATTGGGAAACAACAGCAAAGCTTTTGTTCCTTCCTCTTTTAGCTACTCAACTGCCAATTGCCAACTTTTTCTGACTTCTTTATCAGATGTGCGTGAGATACAGGGCAATTTCGACTGTGTCTGGAGCTGGCAATATTTAAATGGAATTATAGAGAATGATTCAAACCAACATGTATTTTATGGAGTCTTCTGATTACACACAGTTTTCTCTGAGACATAAAAACCTCTTGAAGGATTACCTTGCTAGAGAGAATTACCATTTTGGAAGATTTGTGTCACATTTCAATGATAAAATTATTCCCAAAAAATGCTCTCTGTAAATAATCTCTAAATTCTCACAAACATCTGAGCTCTTAGGGGCCAGAATCAGGGCACAATTTGCATAGATTAAATATATACATAAACACAAGTGCATTTCATAATCCAAAGGTCTCTCGGTTATGTTATGATTCTCTCTGGAAAATTTTATCAGAGTAACTATACCATCTCTTCAGAAAACCCTGTGACACAGACGATGAAAGCACTGTTGTAGATACCATATTTTAACTACTGATTGTACTGCAGCTGTATTAAGAAAGCAGCTGAATTAACTTTGTTAAAATCTAAGTATGTTATATGTATCTTTTCCTCAACAGTCTAGTGTGAAATATAAAGTTTTTTTTTCTCACTTAACACCTTAAGGGACCTAAATCATATATCATAAACAAATTACTCTAATGATAACTCTTCTGAATAGATTTAAATATTCTTTTTTTTTGAAATGGAATTTTGCATGTTGCTATTGAATTAGCTCATGAACAAGTTCTATGGAGTTATTTTTACCAGAATATCTAATCTGCTGATAGAAATTTTTGGTTGTATTATACTTCTATCTTAGAATTTCAATCACAAAGTATTAGTGTTGGAAAGTAACTTAGAGAAAATTTTATGCAATTGGTTTCTCATCAGAACCTGTCCAGAGTTTGAGTAATTTTGCATATTTAGCTAATGACAAACCACTGCGACCAAGAAACAAAACGGGACCCAAATGCTATCTTTTCTGTGAAGTTGGAGTACATGTCAAGTAAAAATCTGACTTTGGAAACTCACTTTGCAGATTAGCTCAATAGTTGTCTCTAAGGCCAGATGACCTTGGCTCGCAGTCTCCCAACAAGACATCTCATAAGGAGAGGTAGCGGAGTGAATCTGTGCTATTCCTCCGTATCTCAACCCTCCTTAGGCCACGCTCCCACATTACAGCTTTCCCATCCCACTATACCCTGAGGTGACACATTTTGGAGAGGTTAACTATGAGTATGAAATGCTCTATGACGGGGGAAATTCAGAGGATGTGCTTGTGTAAATATGAGAGCGTATTTATGCAGCTGGGATGACGGTGGTCCTGATGGAGAGGTAGGTGGAGGAGGAGAAGAGAGAGCTGTGGTACTCCTGAAAATAATTTGCTCCCATGTCACCCCCATAAAAGGCATCTCCCTTAAATCAGGCAGGCATAATGAATGGTGTGATAGCCGGTAGCCTGTACAATTGTAAAACATGGCCTTTCATCCTAGAGATGGCCTATTACCACTCACTGAAACAGTCTGTCACAGTGCGCCTCCAGGGCCATTCATTTTTCATGACCCTCTTGGCGACACGACTGGGATTTCCTGAAACTATGCTCAGGTCCCCACCCAGTGAGTGCTCCACATTAATACCCTCTGATTCCTTTCTTCCAAAGGTTATCATGTGTTGGTTTTATTTGTGTGTGTGTGTGTGTGTGTGTTCCCCAGAAGACAAAGAAACAAACAAATAGAGCAAAGACTAAGCTTGGCTTTGCTGGAAACACAGCTTATTCACAGAGTGAAGACTGGCTAAAATTTAACCTTAGGATATCAGGAAAGTTCAAAGTTTACAGTGTAATGTATAGGAGGTAAGAAATTTTAAAAAGCAGTTTAAAAATTATCTCATCGTTCTCAAGGCTCGGATTTCACATGATGAAAGGCATACTTTAACATAGCAATTTCAGCAAAGCAGGGCCTTCTGATTTGCTGGCTGCTTCAAATAACAGTTGTCCCTTTGATAGTATTGACACCTATCTCCTTTCACAATCTAGTGCTTCTCCTGCACTTTGTAACATATCCCATCTGTTTTTTAAGGCCACTGTCATAAGGAAGACTGGAAGAGTGAAGAAAGGTCTGATTGATCACAAGGTCCTATCAAATGTCAAAGCTGGCCCTGGCTGACCTCCCATCTATTCAGAGCTGCTTTGATTTAATCTCCACACTGGCTGCTTCTCCAGGCTGTGTGTTCTATCTGCAACGCATGTGTCAGCATTGAGATATGACCTGCTTCACGCTCCATTCATCTCATTTGAAGGACGGAAATTAAACTGGAGGGTCGAAGAGGGGAACTGCTCAAAATACACACACATTAACTGAAGCCTTTTGTGTGTGGGTGCATTATAGGAGTTTGAACAACCATTAAAAATTATATTAAAATGAAATTGATCTTTACTCCACTGAAATGGTTTAGAACTTTTTCTCCCATCACCACCCCCTTCATCTATTCTTCTTTCTTCCCTCCCCAGTTTGTAATAACTATGTGAACCTGATCTCATTAAGGTTCAGAGGAAAAGGAAAGAAAAACTTACAATCTTTGAGTTTCTTTTAAAAGTTGTTCTTTTAGAAAATTCACTTATTGCCTGCAACGTGCACAGTAAATATTTGAAAAAAATAAAGATACATAAAGCTGGTAACCAGACTAATAAACTGCTTTGTTTAGCATTATTGATTTGTTTGTTTCGCCTTTCAAGGTTTTAAAAATCCAATTAAAACTCAAACTTTGGGAATAGTCCTATAACTATCAGGACACAGTGCCACAGTATGAATATATATATATATATATATCTCCTCAGTTCTATTTTTTATTTCTAAACTCCTCTTGCTCTTTTCATTGTCGCTTTTATACTATTAATCAAGGCTAGTAACTAAGTAAAACTTGATTCCTTATAGACTTGTTTCTTACAATATACTCAAAAGTAAACTCTGTTTCATTTTCTAGAGATGTCCCAAAACTATATTTTAAGTGTGTTGGGGAAGTTAGCTATATTTATTTTTGTATTTGTTTGTTTATACATTCATGTATTTGTTGTTTGAACTCTGTACTAAAATGATATCCAGTTAGAGAAATAGTTTTTTATTTTAAAATATATTATACATTTTACATTATAATAGTAGTACATATTCAATATCAAAAAAACAATTAGCAAAGACAGGTAAGGAGAGAGAATGAGACAGAGACAGAGACAAAGAGAGAGAGAAATAGAGAATAGCAAACACCCAAAATATTAAATACTATTGACCAGAGTAACCAACATTAGTACTTTAGGGTTATCTTTCCTTTTTGTTTATTTATTTTTTGTATATGCACACTTTTTATTTCCGTTATGTGAAATCACACTGCTCCTTCCTGGGAGAAGACTGCATTTTCAGTTGTTCTGGTCATTCTCTTTTATGTCTATATAATATGATTTTGTATGGAAGTGACTATTTTGTTTTGTTAATATTGTATTGATGGCCATTTAGGTTTTCTAAACTTTTTACTACTATAAATGTTATTACATAAAAATATTTTTATGCTTCCATGATTTTCTACAAAATTCTCTACTTTTGGAAGAAGGATGTGCCCAATTTAATATTCATAGTCAAAAATATTACCTTTTCTCTTATGGTTTTTCATTTAAATATCCATTTGGAAACAACTTTTCTTCCTAAATAATCATATGTGTTTTCTTTAGTATATATTATTTATTTGTTTTATATTTAATATATGTGCAAGAGAGTGAGTACCATAGTGAACGGCAATGCTGTTTCTCCATAAATCATTTCACAGGACTTATGGAAAAGCTTTCAAACTCTGGTTATATGAAGAGGAAGATTTTCAGCATCTGTGGCATTCAAAGAATGCCATTTAAACATTCAGTTTTGCAAGTAGGGAAGTAGGAAAACACGAGATGATTGTATTTCCCTTGTACTGCTTCTCAGTAAAATCCCTCTTCCTGCTCATCCTTATGCAAATATCTTATTACTCAAGGCAGAATGTGTTGGAAAAAAATGCATTTTTGTAAGTTAATTCATTCTTTACAATGCAGGGTGAAAAGTGGGTTCATTGCTTTAATACAATACTTTACAATAGAACTTTTGCAATGACGGAAATGTATATCCTCACTGTTCAAAATGGTAGCCACTGGCTACCTGTGGCTATTGAACATGTGAAATGCAGTTAGTGCAACTGAGGAGCTGAATAATTAATTTTAGGTAATTTCAATTCAAAATTTAACTCAATTAGCCAGATGTGGCCAGTGGCTATCTTGATGAACAGCACAGCTTTAATATTTATACCATTATTTGAGCCATTGTAATAGTTTGTGAAGCATTGTAGATGTTTACCTAGTTACTCAAGGTCACTTCATTGAAGAATAAATATTAGATAGTGAAGAACTAACAATCATGGGATATAATAATAAGAAAGATAAAAACTACTTCTTCACTGAGAAACATTTTTCACAATTTCTTTCAGGGAAGAGGATTGAAAATTTCAGCAAGGCAAAAGTGATGAAAATGTCTTCATGGAACCTTTGGGTAAGATGGATTAGCAAAGAATAAGATAATTTGAATTCTAAGATCTGGCTTTGACCCTAACCACTTATTGACTTGGAGTAAGTCACTTTTGGTAGTCTAAGCTATTTGATATTCTTAATAAGGGGGTTGGAGTAAATTATTTTCTTTGTTCTTACTGTAAATAAATTATGTGAATATTTTCTGTCCTATATTCAGAATTAAATACTACATTTTTCCTTCATATTTTATTTATTTATTTATTTATTTATTTATTTTAGCTGTGCTGGGTCTTAGCTGCAGCACGTGGGATCTTCGTTATGGCATGCGGGACTTTTTAGTTGCAGCATGAGGGCTTCTTAGTTGCGGCATGCGTGCAGGATCTAGTTCCCCGACCAGGGATCGAACCCGGGCCCCCTGCATTGGGAGTATGGAGTCTTACCCACTGGACTACCAGGGAAGTCCCCTCCTTCATATTTTAATGATGTGTATAAGCACCCAGAGCCAGATATCTTGTAGGTATTCCATAAGTATTTGTTGAATGAATGGATGCACTTAAGTTGTCTCCTGCGGTCAGCAGCTCCTTTCACTGCCCATTCTTGTAGTTTGATACTTTTCACACTCAGACTTGACCAAAGTTTTTAGACATGGATGGTTCTGATGCAGGAGAAATCTTTTGCTACAGAGTGGTAGAGGATCACTGGGCACGGCCCTCTGTTCTCAGGTTGCTAAAAGGATCTATTCCAGAGATGGCAAGGAAGTGTGAGATCCAGAACTTGGCTGACCTTCCTAAAGGAAACCCCTTGGGATGCTCCCAAAGGCCTGGATCCAGTGCACTGAGGTGATGATGGGAGGGCAGGAGAAGGGCCAGAATGTAACTGGGACACTCATCATATACGACTTTTCTGAAAAGGAATTTCCATACCTCAGCAATAATAACTACCTTGATCACTCAATTCAAGAATAAACGTTTTTCTTTTATATTCTTACACATTATATATTTTGCTTGTAAGGTATTTAATATCACCCTCTTTGGCATATAGCTAACTTTTAATGTGATGATGTCTTTTTAATCCAACGAAACTGTTAACTTCAATAAGGACAGAGGCACTACCTTTATTCCTGGCACACAGTTCTCTATATCTCATAAACCCCAGCCTAGTGTAATCTACTCCCCACCCCATCCCCAAGATCAAACAAATGGGAAAATATTGTCTAAACAGGAAAACAATGTACAGACATCTATCGTTCTTAGTATGGTAAGAACTGATGTTGTAGGTAAATTAACAATTACTCTTATTTTTACTATTTACTCTTCTCCAGGAACTCAGCAGCTGGTTAACATTTTCTGGCCTCACTATACATGCCCTGAAATCTCAGAATTTCTAGGACTTCAATCCTATAAGAGTATATAAGGAAAATTCATTATACTTTTCACTGAGAAGAGATAATATTAAAAATTAATGACCATTTCAGTCCTCTGGGATGTAACATAATTCAGGGGAGGGGAAGAGGTCTATCACTATCTTTTTCAAGGGCAATCAATCCACAACACTTTTGAGTGATAAATTCCTGAAGCTTCATGTTTTTCTCCCTGTTGTAGAACGTGAGTGTTGACAATGGCTCCTTTTAAAAGTAGCAATATTTCATTTTAAATTAGTGCATCTGTTTGAGAAGAAAAGGAGCAGTGTATAGTAAGAGCTATATAGATGTTTCTCTCCTTTACTCTCATGAATTTCACAACTAAAACTGTGTCTTAAAGAAATAGCTTAATAGAAACAAAAATCTAAGAGAATGACTACCTTACTTGGACCTATCTATAATAAAAGAACTTGGAAACAATTTAGATGCCTAATATTAGGGAAATGGTTAAAGAAATTGTAGTGTACTAGCAATAAAACGCATTAGAAAGATGTAAACATTTAACATTTTAGAGCCTATACATATACACGGAAAAATACTTTTGCCATAAAGTCAAGTGAAAAAAAGCAAAATGCAATATTCTCAAGTACATGCAATGTTTATATATGTATGGACAGTAACATTTCTCAAATAGAAAGAGTTGACTCATTCAGTAGATGGTTTATATTATCTGAAGAACACAGACTTGGGATTAGAGGTAGCTTTGAATTTCAACTCTGCCACAAACTGTGTGACACTGGCAAATATGGAAACTCTGAATATCCATTTCCTTATTAGCTAAGATTTTTGGTAAAAATTTCATAAGCAAATCCACTTAAAAAGTCTAGGACATAGTAGAAGCTCAGTAGCATTATTTCTCTTTCCCTATACTAAATACTTGAAACTTTCTTGGGATGAGAAATTTTATTCAAATTGATTGATTTTTATAGAAATTTCAATATGCTTGTTTTGGACCCAAATAAGAATTTTTAGTACGCTATTAGAAATTAATGATTAATGTGGTAACTCTTATACAATTAGCCAATATTCTTTATCTTTGAGTGGATTTCAGAAAGATATTAATATTCTGGATTGGAGGTCAGTTTCTATATACAATTGAAAATGTAAAGGTAAGAATGGTATATTAATTGTGATGGTTAATTTTATGTGTCAGCTTCACTGGCCACGGGGTGCCCAGATTAAATAGTATTTCTGGGTGTATCTGTGAGGGTGTATGTAGATAAGGTTAGCTTTTGAAACAGTGAACTCAGTAAAGTTGGTTGCCCTCCTCAATGTGGGTGACCATCATCCAGTGCAATGAAGACCTGAATAGAGCAAAAAATGGAGGAAGGAGGAACTCATCTCTTTTAATTCTTTTATCTGCCTCACTGCTTAAACTGGGATATCTCTTCTCCTCTCCTCTCATCTCCTCTGGCCCTCAGACTGGAATTTTCACCATAGGCTACCCTGGTTCTCAGGCATTTGGACTTAGACTGAATGACACCATAGCTTTCTTGGGTCTCTAGTTTGCAAATAACAGATTATAGGACTTCTCAGCCTCTATAATTGTATGAGCCAATTTTTCATAATCAGTTTATATGTATAGATCTCCTACAGTATCTGTTGCTCTGGAGAACACTGACTAATACAAGTTTTGGTGTAGAGAGTCAGGAATTATCTCTTTAATCTAATTAGATTTAAAGATGCTAATGACTTTATTTTAAGTAGTAAAGACAGCACTGATGGTCCACAGTGTGAACTGTTTATAGAGATATGCAAAATACCTGCATTGGATATTCCTAATCAATCACTTATAAGAAGCAAGGAGCTAGGTGTCACTTTATATGCTACTTTTGAACATTTTTTGAAAATTAATGAATATAATGACGTTGGCTCCTAATATTGCTGACAAAGTGGCAAAAGAAAAGAATGAGCACAGGAATTCAAATTCCTAGCTCAAGCAATACATAAATAACTAAAAACTTCTGTGTGCCGTGAAGGACATTTATCTCTTGTACCTACAGAGCTGAAATTGCTGAAAATCAAATGCAGAACCTCATTCTGCAACTTACTGAATTACAATGCAAGTTGAACTCCAAGACTCACAGGGTGTCTCCTGTTGAAGTGAGGGCATTTATTAGGAAGTAATGGGATTATTAGTTGGGATGCGGACATGTGTGAAGACTCTACTGAAGCTGGGGACATTGGACCACTAAATTCTAGTGACTCTTCACCATATTCTCCTTAGGAGCCACTCCTACGATCCCTTTTTGCTTCTAGACTTATAACTAGACTCAAGTCCTGGTAGGTCCCTAAAGGTGAAGTACAATTTGTGACCAATAAGAAGGTGCATTACACTCCAAAAGAACTACTTGAGTTTTCTAATTTATAAAGACAGAAGTATAGGGGAAATGTGTAGGAATGGACACTAAAGGTATGGGAGAATGGAAGAAAGAACATAAAGTTGGATCAGGCTGAATTCATTGACATGGGCTCACTAGGTAAATATTCTGCCCTTGATGCTGTAGCCTGGGGAGTTAGAAGAGCTCTAAAAGTTTCTTTGGTTGGTTGACTGAAATATGGACCAAAAGATGACCCACTGTAAGTGAACTGAAAATGCTGGACATGCCTGGGTTTAATGAATGGAGAGGAAGGGATTCAAAGGCTTAAGGAGATTGGAATGTTAGAGTGGATTTGTGGTTTAAGACCTGCTTGTGCACACTGGAAGGGTCCAGAAGACACAACTTTCACCAAAACTGTGAGGAATGAATTTGTGAAGGGAGTCCCAGAATCCTTGAAAAGGTCTGTGATCACACTTCTCTGTAGACCAGATCTCACGGGGGAATTGCAATCACTGAATTGGGAAACCTAAATGCGACGGGAGTAATTGGATCTCAGGGTGTCAGGGGCCAAGTGGTCGCTCCAACTGCCAAAGGCAAGTGGATACCATTACCATAATGGACAACAGAGTCAAAGCAGCAGTCAGAATAGTCTGACTCACTCAGGTCTATAGTGTTGACTAATTGATCACGGTGTTCCTAGGTACAAAATAGATAGAAAGCCTACTAAATTCTTACGTGATCTGTAGAATCAGAAAAGTTCTAGGTCACGTGAACAAATCTAACCTGAATTATAAAATCAGAGAGTTATGCACCCTCAATCAGTCGACAGACTTGAGCTAGTTTACAGACTCAGAACCCATTGAGTGAAGGGGAAGGTGGGCTGCCTTGAGGTAAGACCCCTGGTACACTACCAAAAAGTTATACAGCTAATCGTTCTCCCAGGCTTTCCTAAAGGGACCTATGACCTTTCACCAGGGCAGCTCTATATTGGGGCAAAGGAAATAATCAGACCTTTTGGGGACTATTGGACTCTGGCTCTAAACTGACACCAATTCCAGGAGATTCAAAACATCACTGTGCCTCACCAGTTGAGTGGGGAGTTTATAGAGCTCAGATGATCAATGGGGTTTTAGCTGAGGTCCACCTTTCCATTGGGTGCCAGAACCCATCCTGTGGTTATTTCCCCAGTTCCAGGATGCATAAATAAAATAGACATACTGAGTAGCTGATAGAATCTCCACACTGGTTCCCTGACCTATGGAATAAGGGCTATCATGGTGGGAAAGGCCAAGTGGAAGACTTTAGAACTTCCCCTATCGAGCAAAATAGTAAATCAAAAGCAATACTACATTCCTGGAGAGATTGCAAAAATTAGTGCCACTATCAAGGACTTGAAGGACTTGAAGGATGCAGGGATAATGATTCCCACCACATCTCCATTCAACTCTCCCATTTGGCCTGTGCAGAAAGCAGATGGATTTTGGAGAATGACAGTGGATTATCAAAAGTTTAACCATGTGTGACTCCAAATTGCAGCTGCCGTACCAGATGTGGTTTCATTGCTTGAGCAAATTAACACATTCCCTGGTACCTGGTATGCTGCTTTTGATCTGACAAATGCCTTTTTCTCCATCCTGGTTTGCTTCCACCTAGCAAGGCAAGCAATACACCTTTACTCACTTCTCTACCTTGTGGTATATCAACTCTCCAGACCAATGTCATAATTTACTTTGTAGGAATCTTGATTTTTCCCTTCCACAAGATATCACACTGGTCAATTACACTGACGACATTATACTGTTGGACCTAGTGAGCAAGAAGTAGCAACCAATCTACACTTAATTGGTAAGATATTTGTATGTCAGAGGGCAGGAAATAAATCTGACTAAAATTCATGGGCCTTCTATCTACTTCAGTGAAATTTCTAATGATCCATTGATGTGGGGCATGTAAAGATATCCTTTCTAAGGTAAAGGATAAGTTGTTGCATCTGACCCCTCCTGCAACCCACAAAGAGGCATAGTACCTATTAGGCCTCTTTGAATTTTGGAGATAACGTATTCCTTATTTGGATGTGCTACTCCAGCCCATTTACCAGGTGACCCAAAAACCTACTAGTTTTGCATAGAAACCAGAACAAGAGAAGAGTCTGCAACACATCCAAGCTGCTCTACCACTTATGCCATATGATCCAGAAGATCCAATGGTGCTTGAATTATCAGTGGCAGACAGGGGTGCTGTTTGCCATTCAAGGTATGAAGCTAGAGATGTATCATTATAATTTATATACAATTATCTCACAATTGGAAATATATTTATGTGAAGTTTGACAAGTTAGGAAGAACAAGGGCATGCTAATCCAGAATTAATACTAAATGAGAACACTAGTATGGTTAACTTGGATCATCTGAATCACCAACAAGAAACACAGATTGATAATTTTCTGGAATTCTTATGGGTAACAATGCCAACCAGTAGCAAATAAGATTCACACCACAGAGTACTAAAAAAAACTAGAGCAGTATTTAAGTAAGAAATACTTAAATGGAATACTGGGAAGAATTTAGCCTAATTAATAACTATGCTTTAAATGGACAAAAACTAAAATGTTACACTAAAAATAATTAATTACAACCTCAGTATTTCTTGTGCTTTAGAATTCTTCTTGCATTTCCTTAATATATGTTGCTGCTTCTCCAAATGGTTTGCTGAGGCCAATACAAGATTTAAAAGTGTGCACAGCTTAAGTAACTAAAACTTTGGGATCTTCTGTTCATGCAATTTTCAGTCACTGATTAGATCAGTTACAGCATCATATTTTCCTCTAGATGATAGATACAAAGGCCTTTTAGAGGTCAAGTCATGATGGGAGAGGTCTCATATACCTAGAGCTGAATTGTAATACAGGTCTTTAGGATTTTGGAGCAAGGCCCTACCACTATTATCTGCAGATAATGACTCTTTTTTGGAGAAACAGCCCTTGGCCTGCTCCTGGACCTTAGTAGAGACTGAATACTTTACCATGGACCACCAAACTACTACTGAATACTTTACCATGGACCACTGAATACTTTACCATGGACCACCAAATTACTACAACTTAAGCTGTCCATCATGAACTGGGTGTTATTTGACCTCCAAGCCACAAAGTTGGGCATGTATGGCAATATCTGTCATCAAATGGAAGTAGTGTATGTGTGATTGGGCCCAAGCAGACCCTGAAGGCACAAGAAAGTAGTCATATGAAAAAGTGGCCCAAATGCCCATGGTCCCCACTCCTGCTACACTGCCTTCTCTCACCTAGCCTCCATCTGTGACTTCATGGGGAATTCTCTAAGATCAGTTGACAGAAGAAGAGAAGACCTAGGCATGGTTTACAGATGGTTCTGCACAATCTGCAGGTACCACCTGAAAATGGACAGCTGTAGTATTGTCCCTCTCTGGGACATCCCTGAATGATAGTGGTTGAAGGGAAATCCTTCCAGTGGAAGTTCCTTCTAGAACATAGAGCAGAGCACTGGGTTGTTCACTTTGTTTGGAAAGAGAAATGGCTTGAAATTTGTTTATATACTGCTTATGGGCTGTGGCCAGTGATTTGGCTGGATAGTCAGGGACTTGGAAACACCATGATTAGAATACTAGTGACAAAGAAATTTGGGAAATGTATGTGGATAGACCTCTCTGAATGGGCAAGAAATGTGAAAATATTTGTCTCCCATGTGAATGCTCATCCAAGGGGTAATATCAGCAGAGGAGAACTTTAATAATCAAATGGATAGCATGACCTGTTTTGTGGATACCAGTCAGTCTCTTTCCCCAGCTACTCTTGTCATCATCCAATGGGCTTATGAACAAAGTGGACATGGTGGCAGGATGGAGGTTATGCATGGACTCAGCAACATGGACTTCCACTCACTAAGGCTGACCTGGCTACTGCCACCACTGAGTGCCCAGTTCCCCAGTAGCAGAGAGACCAACACTGGTAACCCAATATGGCACCATTCTCAGGGTGATCGGCTGGCTGCCTAGTGGCAGGTTGATTACATTGGATAGCTTTCATTATGGAAGGGACAGCATTTTGTTCTTACTAGAATAGACGCTTATTCTGGTTGCAGATTTGTCTTCCCTGCACACAATGCTTCTTTGCCAAAACTGCCATCCATGGAGTTATAAAATGCCTTATCCACCGTAATGGAATTGCACACAGCATTGCCTCTGATAAAGAAACTTCACAGCCAAAGAAGTGCAGTAATTGGCCCATGCTCCTGGGATTCCCCGGTCTTGCCATGTTCCTCACCATTGTGAAGCAGCTGGCTTAATAGAGCAGTGGAATGTTCTTTTGAAGACTAAGTTACAGTACCAGCTATGTGGCAATACCTTGCAGGGCTGGGGCAAGGTTTTCTAGAAGGCTGCATTTTTTGTGAATCAGTGTCCAATATATGGGGCTATTTCTCTGATGGCCAGGATTCAGGAATCTATGATTCAAGGGGTGGAAATGGGAGTGGCACCACTCACTATTAACCCTAAGTGACCCACAAACAAAATCCTATTCAAGCAACTTTATGCCCTGCTAGCTTAAGGGTCTTAGTTCCAGAGGGAGGAATCCTTCCACCAGGAGACACAATAATGATTCCCTTGAACTGGAGTTAAGACTACCACTTGGCCATTTTAAGCTCCTCATGCCTCTGAATCAGCAGTCAAAATAATATGCCTCAGTTTAATGTAGAGGAAGGCATTCAAAAAAAGGAGGCAAAGACAAGGAAATTCAAAGGCAAAGGGGAATCAACGTGTTGGCTCTGGTGATTGATTCCAGCTAAGGGGAAATTGGACTATTACTCTACTATGAAGATAAGGAAGAGTATGTCTGAAATACAGGCAATGCCTTAGGGCATCTCTAAGAATTACCATGCCTTGGAATTAAGGTCAATGGAAACTACAACTCAGTCCAGGCAGGACTACAATGGCCCAGACCCTTTAGGAATAAAGGTTTGGGTCACCGCAGAAGATAAAGAACTATGACCAGCTGAGATGCTTGGTGAAGGTAAAGGGAATGTATGAGTAGTGGAAGAAGGTACTTATAAATACCAGCTATGATCATATGACCAGTTACAGAAATGAGAACTAGAATTGTCATGAGTAATTCCTTCTTATTTTGCTTATATTTCTACACACATATGCATTGGTACACATGTACATTTGTGTATATGTGTGTAGAAATATATTTTTCTCTTTTATTCACTTATGTAACATTGGCTTTATATCATAACATTTAAGTACTGCTAATTTTACATCATAATATTTAAGTTATGGGATATCAAGGAGAGCAGGAAGCATCACTCAAGAAATTTACCTCCTCTTCTGGGCAAGGGATTAGTGAATTTTCGATTGTATGAAGGACAGTTATACCATGTTAGGCACAAATATGACCTTGTTATTGTTTTTATTTGGAGATTAAGTATGGTTTTAAAAGATGTGAATGGGTGCCAAGTTGACAAGGGGTGAAATTGTGATGGCTAATTTTATTTGTCAACTTGACTGCTCATGGAGTGCCCAGATTAAATATTATTTCTGGGAGTATCTGTAAAAATGTAGATGGGAATAATTCTATCTATTGGTTCTGTTTCTCTAGAGAAGCCTAATACATAACTGATCTTGACTACGAATGAGTGAAATTTGCATTCGTTTTTCCCATACTGTTGACCTTAAA
Organism: Delphinus delphis; assembly: GCF_949987515.2. Classification (NCBI taxonomy): domain Eukaryota; kingdom Metazoa; phylum Chordata; class Mammalia; order Artiodactyla; family Delphinidae; genus Delphinus; species Delphinus delphis. The sequence continues at coordinate 88,708,433 of NC_082686.1, read as the reverse complement.
TCCTGGAACATTTATTATGTACTTCGTTAACCTCCCCATGGATTTAAGGATAAAATGTCCTGAAATATAAGGCATTTTCAGAGTACCTAGAAACTCACTACAGAGTATAGATGACTGTTTAAAATAAATTTCTTTTATAAATGAAAAATGAAGGTGATACTGGACAAAGTGACTTTTGCCACTTGGTAGTAGGGGCCAGAGAGGACACGGAAAGATCAAACAAGAGGATTAAAATTTTTTTATCAAGTGAGGCTATGCCTTGTACCCATGCTTCATTACAAAAGGAAATTAGAAACAAGTATATGTATATTACTGCATGTATTAATGTAGAGTTTAATTGGTTTAGAGTGAATTAATGGCTGCTTGCAATATTTCTGGCAAGTTGTTATAAGCTGTGTAATTTTAAATTGTTTCTTGAAAATGCTGGATAAAACATTTTAATTCACACATTGCTTTAGGAATTGATTTGGGGATAATAAAATATAATGAAACATGTTACCTCAGATGGATGTAAGTTCTGTTTGCTGTGCAATTTTTTTTTTTTTTAACTTTAATGCAAATAATGAGTACACTGCTAGGATATTTAGAAGAGCTGTAACTGTTTGAAAGTTACTCATCTCTCTCTCTCTCTCCATTGGGCAAACTATAGCTATTTTAAAATTCTGTTTTCCTGAAGCAGTAGAGAACAAGGAAAATCCTCTAGGGCTTTCTTCTTTATCCAAGAAAAATTACATGTGAAACTGAAAGGAAACTCAGCAAAGAAATTATTATAGAAGACTAGAAATCGAACACTTGCATTTGGGCCATTAAGGAGAAATTCCATGAATTCTCAGCTAGTTTTTGATAACAACAGGTTTGCATATGACCAACTGTGAAACTGAGATGATGTGAGTTGCTTCTACCTAGTGTGAAAATTAACTGTAAGTAATTCTGGAAAGAAATGGTAGTTTTTCTCAAAGATGTTCAAGAAAAAGTAAGCAGAGGTGCTTATTAGCATATTATTTTTATATTTGTGAATATTATTTTCCTGCTCTGACAATATGTACCTGGGAGAATTTCAAACAAAAGAAGATCTGGGCATATGAAACCACTCAAAGTACCTAGAGCCCCTTCATGTCATAGAGAATCAGAATGGTATTAGAATAGTATTACCATTAGAATGGTATTGGCTTTCTTCATTCTAACTAAAATTTTCAGCTTTCAGGAATATAGTCACCCACAATTTCTCCACTCTTCTTTTGGAAACTTCTTTTGCCACTATTTTCTTCTGCAGCTGATTAGGTAGCAGTAGAACCTAAAAAGGAACTCAAATAGATTATGCCCCAAATAGTCCGGAATTTGTCCCCAAATTACCAATCATAATACTACTGGCAAAGCAATCTATTTTTTCACACCGTTTGTTTTCTCTTTGTGTAATAGTCGTACGTTTTGAGGTATCCAATTTTCTCATGCCAATTCTTTTCTCATACCTTCAACCAGAAAGCCTATTCTGAGAAAAGCTTTTCCCAATTCTACCTCCCTTCTGCTTGTTCTCACTGAAGTTTGCACTTCTGTTATGGAATTAATCACATTACATATTGCAAATTTTCACATATGAATTTAATTCTGCCATTAGACTATGAGCTTACTAACAAAGATCATTTTTTTACTTGGTAGTACATTTTGACAAGTGGATATAGATTTCATCTTGGGGGCCTGGGGCCTTAGTAAGTAAGAAGACAAGGTCTTCTTTTCTTTTCTTTTCTTTTTTTTTTTTTTGCGGTACGCAGGCCTCTCACTGCTGTGGCCTCTCCCTTTGCAGAGCACAGGCTCCGGACGCGCAGGCCCAGCGGCCATGGCTCACGGGCCCAGCCACTCCGCGGCATGTGGGATCTTCCCAGACCGGGGCACGAACCCGTGTCCCCTGCATCAGCAGGTGGACCCTCAACCACTGCGCCACCAGGGAAGCCCAACTTATTTTGGTTTTAATCAGAGGAACCATTTTGCCACATCCAAAGTCACATCATAAAAGCGTCTTCCTCTTCTGCTACTTCTAAAGCCATCCATGTATTCCCGATTTTTTGTTTCCACTCTCACTTTTCAGCAGTTTCAGTCCTGATTATTAGCTGGTAATGTAGAGACCTTTTGGGAGTAGGAGTGGAATGGTCTTCCTTTATTTTATTTGTATTTCTTTCTCTTTTTTTGCGAAGAGCTTTCTCCAGCGCTATTTGACTTCTTCACTTCCACCCTTTTAAGGTGGAAGGAAAAGTACTATTTACATTATTTCATTTTAAAAAATTGAGGTTCAGAGACTCACTTGCTTGAATTCATTAAGACTAAAAACCCCCCTGAATTTTGATCCCTACTCTTCATTCCCCCAACTCAGTACTTTTTCATTCTATAAAAACCTTACATAGCATGTCATCATCTTAGAATATTTTCTCAGTAAACTTTGAGGTCAAGTACCCAGTATTAGGCACTATGTAATGAACTGGTTCAGTAACTATCACACTGATCCTATTGCACTTAAAATCTAAGAGATTTTCATATCTATCAACAGAGTAAGGTCCATTTATCTAAATTTTACATAGTTTTTAAATTTAATTGATTTGTCAGTGCAACTGAGCTCCTTAAGTATTCTTAGCACATCAACGTAGTGATTAAAATAATAGCAATCTGTAGGAGTGCAGATTAAATATATGTCCATTTTAAATTTTTCTGTAATTCACAGAACAATTTTGATATGCTTAGTAGCAGATAAATTTATATGACATGAGTTAAACTGCATAATCTATGACATTTGCCTTCAGAGACACATGTCGTCAGTGACTAGCTTGAATTTTCAAGGCCCATCCTTAGAAGGCTGTTAATAACACCTGTATTTTCATTATCCTTATGATTTAGGTATTACCATGTTCAGTGATAGATTTAACTCAATCTTAAAAAATGAAGATCATTAAGAGATTAATACATATGATACAAACATCTTTCACTTGTATGTAGAAAAACCTCACAGTATCTAAAAGAGCTAGATAAACCAAAAGATATCAGCCACAGCAAAGATAGGATATAAACCCAATATGGGAACCTCTTCTTTCTGTTTTACTGGAATCAAGATCTTCTAGAAAATGAACATAGCACTTCTTCCTCTTCTCCAGTCAGAAGTTGGAGGTTGATTTTCAGATGTGGATGCTAACTTTGTCTACCTCCACAAAACTTATCTACTTAAAGCCTTTCCAACCTGACCAATCCCCTGGTAACCAAATTCCTTAGGTATCAACTACCTATATCTGGGTTCCTGGATTGAGTCTGGTTATTTCTTTTTCCTTTCCAGTAACAACATTACTAACAATTTGGTTTCAGCCCTCCCCAGTCTGCAATCTTTGGTAATTTCAGAGTCCTCTTCCTTTTCTGGGCATTTGACTTTTGTCCCTTTTGGCCAATACTATTGCATTCTCCCTCTACCTTATTTAGAAATCTTTTGATTGCAATAATGAAAGCCTGATTTAGACTAGCATGAAGTAGAACTGAGTGTATCCAAGCCTGAAGAACAATCAGCACCAGGATATAAATTGCCACAGACACTTTTTCTCTTGTCTCTGCTTCTCTTTTCACATTTACTTCTTTCTTTTTTCTTATCGCAGACTTGACTTCTCTGTTTTCTAGTTGTTGTGACAGGAGGTAGTTTCTGTAGTAATTTCCCAAGAATTCATCACTTTTTTTCAAGGGAGCAGCTAAAATGAGGAGGAATCTATTAAAACCCCTACCAAATTCCCAGAGAAGAGTTATTTGCTCAGCTTGGGTCAGATGCCTACCTCAAGACCAATCAAATGTAACCAGGGGGTGAGGTTACATTGTACTATCAGGGAAAGCCCTATAGTAACCATATGGATATAGATGGCTTTGGCAGGATGAGAGCTAATTGGTAGTTTGCAGAAAAAAATGAGACAGTTTCCAGGGGAGATCCTGTGTCCTATACAATAGCTCTCTATGACATTTTTCTCTCAATTGCTACATAATTTTTCCAAGAATCATAGAGCTTTCTAGTCTATACTAAAAGTGACCAAAAATTGAGTAGTTTGATGCTACTTTGCTTTAAATGTCTTCTAAGTAGGATTTTTAACATCTATCTTATCTTTTGAAAGTTAAATATTATTTTTTGTTCTTCAGCTCTTATGACTAGCTCAAGAATGATAGCTTCCACAGCTAACATTTCTTTATCTTTTAGACAGTAAAACAAAACTCAGTTTTCTGTCTTCTCTCTCTCTCCCTCTGCTTTACCATCTCCTCTTAATTGAGGAAAAATTCTAAATAAACCTCGTGGTCATTACTGTTGTCAACCTTGCTCACAAAGAAAGTATATTATATGAAATCTATACTTTATAATTTGCTAAAGATTACACTTTAACTGGGCTTTGAGGATATGAGTTTTGTGTTTTTTTTCCTTTTCTTCATTAGGCTTTGCCCTTTCATTTTCTGAAAACTATTGTCTCATGCTAAAATTTTAGTCACACTCTTGTTTCTTCCATGGGTCATTAGGTGAAAGAGAACTAGCAACATACTTACAAAATACTAATTTAATAATTGTTGATGAACTCTAGCTAAAATATCTTAACTTGAATTATAATTAGAGTCATGAAAACACTCAGCAGTATTTCAAACACACATGGAAAATTGTACAGTTGGCTGTAGTAATTAATAAGTGTAGAATTAATTATTAGAATTTTCAAGCTTAAACTCATTAAAACGAAGACAGTATTCAGGCATAAGTTAACTTTCCGATATGTTTTAGTACAGTGGTTCCCAATTCTGGCTGCATTTAAGAATTAACTGTAACACTATTTAAAAAACAGATTCTTAAACTATACTTAAGACCTATTGAATGAGAATCTTTGGGGGAGGGATTTTAATGCTCCCTAGACCTTGATGGTCAGGTAAACTAGAAATCACTGATTTCTATAGCAGCTCTACTCCTGCCTTTAAGTGAATTCCAGGAAGTTATTTTACTCATAGATGTGACATTGACAAAGCAGAAGTCAACTTCACTGGTAAGTCCAGAGAGAGTTACCCATCAGTGTATCCTCATAATCCCAGCCCCAGGTTGTTCTGCCTTCCTCATTCTTCTTTGTTTCCACTTGACAACTTTTCAGAAAATCTTCTTATATCAGGGACTACTCCAGCAAGGTTGAGAAGAGAGAGACTGGCTCCTTTTCACACCCAGAGTCTGGGCTGACTTGAGAGAGGAGAGCCATACTATACTCCACTTGGCTGCAGAGTATCCATGGGGTAGGAGTGAGAGGAGTGCCGAGTGGCAGGGGCTGCCTGTCTCCTAGTCTCTGGGGCTTTTTCCTGTCCTCAGCCAGGACCACTTACTTCCCTGCCTGTAGCTTCAGCCCCACCTCACTTCTTAAGACCAATCTGATCTTGGACATGAACAAGGATGGAGATTTAACCCAACCTCTAGGACATCACTTCCAGCCTGGCCCTGATGTCATCTGACTCTGATAACCAGGTTTCAGCCTCACTCTAAATGTCTGAGTCTATCTTGGCAGCCTGCTTGATACTTCAGTGTTTCCAGATCACATTTTTCAAAAAGTGTGGTATGGGAAATCCTTCACCAAAGTCTTCTGAGATACCTATCAAAAATACATATATGGGGGCTTCCCTGGTGGTGCAGTGATTGAAAGTCCGCCTGCCGATGCAGGGGACGCAGGTTCATGCCCCGGTCCGGGAGGATCCCACATGCCGCGGAGTGGCTGGGCCCATGAGCCATGGACGCTGAGCCTGTGCATCCGGAGCCTGTGCTCTGCAACGGGAGAGGCCACAACAGTGAGAGGCCTGAGTACCACAAAACAAACAAACAAACATATATGGTAGTTCTATTTTTAGTTTTTTAAGGAACCTCCATACTGTTCTCCATAGTAGCTATATCAGTTTACATTCCCACCAACAATGCAAGAGGGTTCCCTTTTCTCCACACCCTCTCCATCATTTATTGTTTGTAGATTTTTTGATGATGGCCATTCTGACTGGTGTGAGGTGATACCTCATTGTAGTTTTGATTTGTATTTCTCTAATGATTAGTGATGTTGAGCATGCTTCCATGTGTTTGTTGGCAATCTGTATATCTTCTTTGGAGAAATATCTATTTAGGTCTTCTGCCCACTTTTGGATTGGATTGTTTGTTTTTTTGATATTGAGCTGCATGAGCTGCTTGAAAATTTTGGAGATTAATCCTTTGTCAGTTGCTTCATTTGCAAATCTTTTCTCTCATTCTGAGGGTTGAAGAGTCATGTACCACAATGTTCATTGCAGCTCTATTTACAACAGCCAGGACATGGAAGCAACCTAAGTGTCCATCGACAGATGATTGGTTAAAGAAGATGTGGCACATATATACAATGGAATATTACTCAGCCAGAAAAAGAAATGAAATTGAGCTATTTGTTGTGAGGTGGTTGGACCTAGAGACTGTCATACAGAGTGAAGTAAGTCAGAAAGAAAAAAATAAATACCGTATGCTAACACATATATATGGAATCTAAAAAAAAAAAAAAAGAGAATGGTTCTGAAGAACGTAGGGGCAGGACATGAATAAAGACACAGATGTAGAGAATGGACTTGAGGGCACAGGGAGAGGGAAAGGTAAGCTGGGACAAAGTGAGAGAGTGATATGGACTTATATATATTACCAAATGTAAAATAGATACCTAGTGGGAAGCAGCCGCATAGCACAAGGAGATCAGCTCGGTGATTTGTGACCACCTAGAGGGGTGGGATAGGGAAATTGGGAGGGAGATGCAAGAAGGAGGAGATTTGGGGATATATGTATATGTATATCTGATTCACTTTGTTATGAAGCAGAAACTAACACACCATTGTAAAGCAATTATACTCCAATAAAGATGCTAAAAATATATATATAGATTATGAGCCTGTGTCTAGGTCCATTGAGTCAGAATCTCTAGGGCTGGAATTCAATAAGTGCATTTAAAAAAAATTGAAGTATAGTTGATTTACAATGTTGTGTTTCTGGTGTATAGCAAAGTGTTTCAGTTTTATATATATATTCTTTTTCATTATGGTTTATCAGAGGATATTGAATATAGTGCCTGTGCTATACAGTAGGACCTTATTGTTTATCTATTTTATATATAGAAGTTGTATCTGCTAATCCCAAACTCCTAATTTATCCCTCTCCCACCCCTTTTCCCCTTTGCTAACCATAAGTTTTCTATGTCTGTGAGTCTGTTTCAGTTTTGTAAATAAGTTCACTTGTATCATATTTTAGATTCCACATATAAGTGACATCCTATAGTTTTTTTCCTCCTGGCTTACTTCACTTAGTTTGATAATCTCTAGGTTCATCCGTGTTGCTTCAAATGGCATTATTTCATTCTTATTTTGTGGCTAAGTAGTGTTCCATTATGTGTGTATGTGTACACACACACACACACACACACACACACACACACAATGTATTATTGGGTCATATGAGCTATTTGTATATTTTCGAACTTAAGCCCTTGTCGGTCGCATCGTTTGCAAATATTTTCTCCCAGTCCGTAGGTTGTCTTTTCATTTTATTCATGGCTTTCTTTGCTATGCAAAAGCTTCTAAGTTTGATTAGGTCTCATTTGTTTATTTTTGCTTTCATTTCTATTGCCTCGGAAAACTGACCTAAGAAAACATTGCTGTGATTTATGTCAGTGAATGTTTTGCCTATGTTCTCTTCTAGGAATCTTATGCTGTCATGTCTTATATTTAAGTCTTTATGCCATCTTGAGTTTATTTTGGTGTATGGTGTGAGGGAGTGTTCTAACTTCACTGATTTACTCGTGGCTGTTCAGCTTTCCCAACACCACTTGCTGAAGAGACTGTCTTTTCTCCATTGTTTATTCTTGCCTCCTTTGTTGAACATTAATTGATTGTAGGTGTGTGGGTTTATTTCTAGGCTCTCTATTCTGTTCCATTGATCCATATGTCTTTTTTTGTGCCAATATCACACTGTTTTGACTACTGTAAATTTGTAGTATTGTCTGAAGTCTGGGAGGGTTGTGCCCCAGCTTTGTTCTTTTTCCTCAAGACTGCTTTGGCCATTCTGGGTCTTTTAAGGTTCCATATACATTTTAGGATTATTTGTTTTAGTTCTGTGAAAATTGTCTTGGGTAATTTGATAAGGATCACATTAAATCTGTAAATTGCTTTGGGTAGTATGGCAATTTTAACAATATTAATTCTTCCAATTGAAAAGCATGGAATATCTTTCCATTTCTTTAAATCATGTTCAATTTCCTTTATCAATGTTTTATAGTTCTTAGCATATAAGTCTTTCACCACCTTGGTCAGATTTATTCATAAGTTGTTTTTTTTTTTGATGTGATTTTAAAAGGGATCTTTTTTTACTTTCCCTTTCTGACAGTTCATTGTTAATGTAAAGAAATGAACAGATTTCTGCATGTTAATCTTGTATCCTACTACCTTGCTGAATTCATTTATCAGTTCTAGTAGTTTTTATGTGAGTCTTTAGGGTTTTCTATATATAGTATTGTGTTATCTGCCTAATGACACTTTTGCCTCTTCCCTTCCAATTTGGATACTTTTTATTTCTTTTTCTTGTCTGATTGCAGTGGCTAGGACCTCCAATACTATCTTGAATAGAAATGGTGAGAGTGGGCATCCTTGTCTTGTTCCAGATTTTAGCAGGAAGGCTTTCAGCTTTTCCCCATTGAGTATTATATTGGCTGTGGGTTTGTCATAAATAGCTTTTACTATGTTGAGATATGTTCCCTCTATACCCACTTTGGTAAGAGTTTTTATCCTAAATAGATGTTGAATTTTATCAAATGCTTTTTCTGCATCTATTGAGATGATCATGTCATTTTTGTCTTTCCTTTTATTAATGTGGTGTACCACATTGATTGATTTGCATATATTTAACCATCCTTGTGACCCTGGGATGAATCCAATTTGATTGTGGTGTATGATCTTTTTTTATGTGTTGTTGGATTTGGTTTGCTAATATTCTGTTGAGAATTTTTGCATCTATATTCATCAAAGACCTTGGCCTGTAATTTCTTCTTTGGTCGTGTCTTTGTCTGATTTTGGTATCAGGGTGATTATAGCTTCATAGAATGACTTTGGGAGTCTTCCCTCTTTTTCGATATTTTGGAAGAGTTTGAGAAGGATCAGTAAAAGTTCTCCTTTGTGTGTTTGGTAGAATCCTCCAGTGAAGACTTCTGGCCCTGGACTTTTGTTTTCAGGTAGTTGGTTTTTTGTTTGTTTGTTTGTTTGTTTTTGTTTTGTTTTACAGATTCTATTTCCAATAAGTGCATTTTAAAATAAAAGGTCAGTCAAGAGTCTCACAAATTCTTTAATCTAGAAATCCTGGAATTCTATACATCTCTCTGTAGCTTATATTTCTGGACATTTTCATTGTCATCATCATTCTGACTTTTGCGTGAGAGTGTAGTATAGGAAAGTATTTGTACATTCCTCTTTTAGCAGAGACATTCATAACATATCACCCCTGAATTTGGCTGGTGGTACATTATGCATATAAAATTTTGGGTTGTAGGATCTTCTAATACCCTAATCAAAATTATGTTTTGTATTGTATTCTGGGAAAAATTAACAGTGTTGCTAACCATACCCATCCAGAAACATTACAAAATGTAACTTATTCTATGAAGGGCAATTAATTTTTATTATTACTATTGTAGTTATTTATTATCCTCATTAAGAGCAATTAATATGGTATATTACTACTAATAATTTAAATGACTATAATAATAAGAAGAACATCTGGAATTTTCAAGGCACCTTTATTTAAAGGGCCCTAATAGGATGAAAAATAATGAGTTAGGTTTTGAAAAACATTTCCTATGTGTTCTTCCAGTTGCTTATTTATAGAAACATATATTTATCTACATGCTACCTATGTGGTGAAGAAATTGTTCTCTCAAAGCTGAATACAAATTAGAACGTTAGGATAAGGGTTTTATTTTACATCAGATCAAATAGTTGTAAAATACCTTCACAGGTAGTACTAAAAACAAATAAAATTATGTTATTGCAGAACACTCAGATCTGGCTTCAGCAATTCTCACTTACAATGATATTAAAGTTATATAGCAAAGCTAAGATTTCTGCAAAATATCCTTTGCACCAGGGCTGACATGAGTTAGAATTGGTAAATCACAATGGGCATTCAACTCTAAGGCACAAATTAGAAGTGATTTATTTAGAGGTTTTAAATCTGGGAAGGAGTTTTATACCTTGACTATATGTAAAGGATGTTTCTGTTTTTATGAATGCTAATTACCAAAAATTATAACATAACTCATCTTCATTGTCACTGAACAGCCTAGAGAAACTCTCATAAATTTTCTCACCTAAGTATGCTAGTGTAGCATGCAACAATGCCAAGAGTGAATAACTAATTTTTTCAAACAATGATGTTGTTAAATTATAAAGGGAGATAGTGAGATTCTTCCAAATTTATTGATGAATATGATAATAATATTTCAAATATGCCACAGACTAGTCTCTTTGTGGCTGGATTACATTCTATTTATAGACATAACTATATTATGTAGATATATAGAACTGTGTATATAGTCATATGTGGTTATAATAGTTATATGAGGGTATAATAGTAGATATGCAGAATTTTTTTGAAGGAGTAGAAATGGTTCTCCAGTAGAATTGGGAGAATAACATCTAATTTTTGTAATCCTTTATATGCACCATTTTTCTGTCCTTAAGATAGTGTTTTTTTAATACCTAGGATTTTGTACAATACGATTTTCTTCAGCCATATAGGTCAGAGGCCCCCACTTGCAATTACCATATTACTTATGAGTATCTATATTATGATATTAAATACTTTAATTAAAGAGGGAAGATCTGAAAGGTGAGAGCTCCTTAAAGCCAGATGTATGTTCAAAGGTCAGCAGATACACTATGCAAACGCATCAAGGCTGAAAGAACATGACCATTGCCCCTGCAATGTCCAACCAGCAGTCCCTGGTGGTGGCAGTGGTGTAGACCTCTCCATTCGTTTATCTATTCATTCCTCAAATATTATTGGCATCACCATGTGCAAGGTGCTGGGTGCAAGGGTTAAAAAGACAAGTAAGCAGTTTTTCCTTCAAGGAGCACATAGACTAGAGGGAGAGACATATATATTGATACTTCAGTGCCAGGTGGAATGTGCAACAGATACAGCATCATGATTGAGCACAGCCTTCAGAGCCAGACTGCCTGTGTTTGAATCTCAGTCATTAGTTAACCGTGTGACCTTAGAGGGAAGCTACTTGATCTTTCTTCAGTTTCATCATCTGTAAAATGGGGATGTCTATCCTGATAGTTTATTGTGAAAATTAAATGAATTAATATATGGGACATATATTAATACAGTTGAACCTTATTAGTTTTGGTGAACGATACAAAATTGATGTTTTTTGTGGTCAAAAACTATTGAATAAGCAATACACCAAAAGTGCTAACCATGGAACATTCATAAACTGGACTTCACCAAATGTAAACACACTACTCATCAAAAAATGCCATTATGAGTGTGAAACAGATGGAGAAAAACTGTCAAAAGTAGTGAAGAAGCACTGATAACCTTGAAAGAGAGTCAAAAGTCCCATACGGTCAACCTACCAGGAGCAGGCAGGGGCAATATCCCATGTAATGTGGGCTTCCTCATCCCAAGGCAAACAGGTCAATTTTGAAAGGAGTCCAAAGTCAGGCATACAATGCAGCTTCTGCACCAGAAACATAGCTTCCTTTAGTTTGTGCTCAGTCTGTGGTGATGGATGTCTTTCCAGGTCTGATGATGGTCAAGTTGTAGCAATTGGGGTGGTACTGCCAGTCAGTTTCATCAAAGAGCAGGTGTTTACTGTGGCCATCTACGTGAGTGACCCACACACTTAATCAGCAGCTGTAATTTGTTTCCACAGTGCCTGGCCCCAAAGAGGAGTGTTTTTAACTTGCCAGTCTTAGTTTTCCCAGTGGCAGATGAAATGGTTAGGTTACCGGTAACAAAACAAGAGTCAATAAAGTATAACAAGTTTCCTCCAGGAGATGATTGTCTAGAGTTCTGAGAATAGCCTGGTGTTCCATAGCTGGTGCTGAGGTGGAACAGTCAGAGTAGGCCAGGGGGTACCATCACGTTTGATCTTAGCTGAACAATTAGTGAACTAAGCCCAAGTTTTTAGAAAAAATTTCCCTCAAAGAGATTGCTGCCACTTTTTCGTGTAAAGCCAAGATATCACTAGTACCATTTCCATTTGGCCGGGAAGCTTGTTGGGCCCTTCCCACCTTGTTTGCTATTGAGTCTGAGTTCAACCACTCCAAGATGAGACTATCAGGCTGGAGGCATGGATTTCCATTTGTCAGATATTCAGATGTCAACTCTCCAGAAAAGCCCAGAAGCAAACTAATAGTTAGCTTCCAAAGGAGTATCTGGTGGCTCTGTCAGGAAGGTGGACCCCAGAGGAACCTCCACATGGGGACTGCCTCCCTTTGTCTATGGCTTCAGTTGGTGAAATCATCAGTCACAGAGACTTTTTTCTCAAAGAGGTAATAGGACTATGGGGCCCCAAAGGTGGAAACTGAGCCACAGCTTGCTGGACAGCTTCCTACATAGCCTCTTGCCTGGGTCTCCTTTCAAAAAATGTTGATTTGGAGGTTGGATGACATAAAAGACCAAGTAGAATGCCCAGATGAGGCATGTGCTGTCTCAATACCCAAAGAGTGCAGCAAGAGAAGTGCAGCACTTCTCTTCGGATGGTGAGGTTTGAAGACAGACAACTTTTCCTTGACTCCCAGAGAGATTTGAGCATTGTAAGTCTGCTCACATAATCTCAAGAAACTTTTATTTGGTAAGCATGCTCCTGAATATTGTTTTGCTAATATTATCTCTCTCCCCCTACCTGCTGGTGGAAGTCAGGGCTATTGTGACTGAGACTTTTTGTTCTCTAGCCCGTGGGGCATAATCCAAATGAAACCTTTGGGTAGGGTCACTTGTACTAAATCCTGGTCCACTTATTGGTGGCAAAAGACAGGAGCGTTTAGGTACCTCTGGAGGAGTGCCTTGACACTAAAGGTGGGTTAGGCTGCAACGTACATGCCACACTACTACTTCTGTACATATGCCACTCTTCCTGAAATGGAGGATCCCACCTGGCATTTATGAGGTAGGAAAGTAAATAACACATTGTTTTTCTACTTTCATATGTAGAAGCAAAAACATCTGTGTATTAAAATATTTCAAAGCCCCCACTCACAAGACTACTTTATCTTCCCTTTCCCACTGTACACCCTGCCCAATCTGGATGCCTTTAGCTTCCAAGTGTCTCTAATAGGACAGTAACTTAGTTGCCTGTCTCCAGTAGAGTTAAAATAGTTTGAATCTCTTCTCTCTCCAATCTTTGAGCCATTTTTTTTATTATCTAGTAGGTAATCTTCATCAACATTGTAAACCCAATCTAGGACATAAAGTACCTAAATAATTGTTAGTCAATACCTCATCTATGATTTCACATGCGTTATGCCCATGAAATTCATATGCTGAAGTCCGAACCCCTAATACCTCAGAATGTGACCTTATTTGTATGTAGGGCCTTTACAAGTATATTCAAAGTTAAAGTGAGGTTATTTGGATAGAGCTTAATCCAATATGACTGGTGTCCTTAGAAAAAGAGAAAATTTGGACATAGAGACACACATGGAGGGAAGATGATATGAAGAGACACAGGGAGAAGACGAACATCTACAAGCCAAGGAGAGAGACCTGGAAGAGATCCTCCCCTCATGGTCTTCAGAAGGAGCAACCCTGTCAATACCTTAATTTTGGACTTCTTTGGACTTCCTGCAACCATGAGACAATACATTTCTATTGTTTAAGTCACCCAGTTTCTGGTACTTTGTTGCAGTAGCCCTCACTGACTAATACACCATGAGGACTTGACTTTCTCCAGAAAATCTCCTCAAGAGGGCCAGATATCCCTTATAGTAGCCCAAATCCACTGTAAAATAACTCTTAAGAATTTTTACTTTTCTCTGAATAGATACAAGCTTGGCATAATAGACTGTGGAAGGAAAGTGAGCCTTAAGAGATAGTCTTTCTTAATCAGCATTTCTTTCTTAATCAGTCTTTCTTAATCAGCATTACCGTCCCTACCCTCTCATCACCCACTTGAACCAAATAGTCACCTGGTTTCTGCCCCAAATGGTCACAGATTTCCCTCCTTTTATATGCTGTGTAGATGTATGTCTCTGTAGTTGTTACCTGGAAGAGGTGGAAACTTCTTATAATGGTATGTGTCAGAGTTAGCAGAGAAGTCCCCCTCCCAGAGGAGGGGAAACAACAACTGGGACAGCTGTCACTGAACTTACTTTCCGTTACTCCTCCTGTACCCACTTCCCCATTTCTGCAATTAACAGGAAATAAAGTGGGGGGCCGTTTATTGCCCACCTCTCCATACCTTTTGTTCAGTATTCTACTGATTTCCATGAACTTTCCTCATATCTCATTAATTGACTCACAAGGCCTTCATCCTTTCTATTTCAGAAGACAAATCTTGTCAGCAGCCCCCCACCCTTGTGCCCTCCACACACTTCAGGCTCCTGTTTTATAGGATGGTTTGGTGGCCTTATCTCCACTTCCTGCAGCTACCTCCTGTTGTTCTTTCACATTTTAGTCATCTGGTGTTCATTTGGATGTGTTTTGATTGATACCTACAACCACACATTTCGCCTTGAACATGACTTTGATGGAGTGTTGGGTGTGTAAGCATAGTCTCCTTGTACATAATTTTGCCCTTGATCATTATTTGTAACTCCCTATGTATCATGGCCTTACTTGGTCTCTTGATTTACAGACATGGTGATTACATCGTTTTGTAATTAAAATCTTTGGTTGGATATATTAATCTCATCACCAATGATTCCTTCTAAAGTAAATGTATAATAAATAATCACTTTGATACTATTAGTCACTTCTGTATATTGTTCTTCTTCTTAAGTTTTCCTCAACATCAGATGATCTGTGTATAATTTCCATTATATTTCTTTTTCCTGCCCTATGAAAGCTATGACAAGCAATATTTTATAGTGTGTGTGTGTGTGTGTGTGTGTGTGTGTTTTAATTGCATAGCTATCATTTGGTCTAGAAATAGGTGTTGTAACGAGGAGCAGAATTTACCTGGCAGGAGGGTGACTTTGGATAGACAACCTAATTTACTGAAATATACTAATACTTCCTGCCCATCTTCCATACCCTGACCCCTGGCAACCACCAATCTGTTCTACTTTTTATAATTTAGTCATTTCTAAATTCTATTACAAATGGAATCTTGAAGTAACCTTTTGGGATTGGCATTTTTTACTCAACATAATTCTCTGAAAATTCTGCCAAGTTGTTGCATGTATCAATAGTTTGTTCCCTTGTATTGGTGAGTAATATTCTGTGGTATGGATATAGTACAGATTGTTTAACCATTCACTCTTTGAATGATATCTGGGTTATTTCCAGTTTTGAGTTATTATGAATAAAGCTGCTATGAACATTAATGTACAGATTTGCATTACAACATACCCGAGTTTTGTTTTATTCATGTATGATGAGGCCAACAGGTCAGGAGACATTGCCATTGAAATGATAGTTTATTACTCACAGTTCCCAAGAGGAAGAGAGCATCCCATGCCATGCAGGGTCACATAAGAGAACACTAAGGTCAGTGGAAGGCAGAGAGAAAGTGCAGGGGAACTGCAGGAAGGCCTTTATGGTAGTTTTCAAGGGAAGCGTAGCTTAAGCAAGAGAACAAGGTTAGGATTGGGTAATTTGAACAATTTCAGTGAGCTCTAGGGTACAAAGGCTGCCTGATGCCTGGCCCTGGGGTGATTAGGGCAGGGAAATATTGTCTCAGAAATGTAAGAGCTGCCATGAAGCAGGCAGCCAAATTGGGGATTTGGCTTTTGGATTAATTCCTTTGCATATGAAAGGCAGGCTCCAGGGAGAGTGCTTTGGTCTCTGGAGAAATCTACAAACCATTAACCAACCACTGGAGGGGCAGTCCATCACTAGTCAGCAAGGCCCCAGATGTCAAAACATCAGACACACTGAATACTGGGGTGCATGTATCTTTTTGAATTATGTTTTTCTCTGGGTATATGCCCAGTAGTGGAATTGCTGGGTCATATGGTAATTCTATTTTTAGTTTTTTAATGAACCTCCATACTGTTCTCCATAGAGACTGTCATACAGAGTGAAGTAAGTCAGAAAGAGAAAAACCAATATTGTATATTAATGCATATATGTGGAATCTAGAAAAATGGTACAAGTGAACCGGTTTGCAGGGCAGAAATAGAGACACAGATGTAGAGAACAAACGTCTGGACACCAAGGGGGGAAAGTGGGTGTGTATGGGGGTTGGGGGGTTGTGTGTGATGAATTGGGAGACTGGGATTGACATGTATACACTAATATGTATAAAATAGATAACTAATAAGAACCTGCTGTATACAAAATAAATAAAAATTTTAAAAAACAAAAAACCCCCCATCAAACACAGGAAGTAGAAAACATGGTTAATACAAAGTTTTTGTGTGAACTTAAGTTCTCATTTCTCTTCATTGAATGCCCAGGACTGCAATTGCTGGATCATATGGTACTTGCCTGTTCAGGTTTGTGAGAAACTGTCAAACTACTTCCAGAGAGGCTGAACAATGTTACATTACCGCCAGCTATGTAGGGGTGATTCAGTTTCTCCAAACCTGTAGGTTTCAAGAAGTGTATTGTTAAATGGGTTATTAACATTTCGGGCTTTTATGTACGTCACTATAATGTGTTTTTTATTGGTGAGCACAATCCGCAGTACACTGAGCTGGGAACTATGAAAGATCCAAAGATGAACAGGATTATGACTTTGCTCCAGGAGTCTTCATTTGCCAGTGGAAGCAAACCTATAAGTGATGAACATGAAAGAATAAAAATAGGTGATAGGGCTTCCCTGGTGGTGCAGTGGTTGAGAGTCCGCCTGCTGATGCAGGGGACACAGGTTCGTGCCCCGGTCCGGGAAGATCCCACATGCCGCGGAGCAGCTGGGCCTGTGAGCCATGGCCGCTGAGCCTGCGCGTTCGGAGTCTGTGCTCCGCAACGGGAGAGACAATAGCAGTGAGAGGCCCGCGTACCGCAAAAAAAAAAAAAAAAAAAAAAAAAAAAAAAGCAACAATATAAAAAAAAAAAAAAGGTGATACAAGGAGGTTCAGCCAATGTGCAGTGTAGGTGTAGTGGAAGGGACCATTAATTCTGGGAGTGTCGATGGGAGGCCTGATGTAGGTAGTAATTTCTGAGCAGTCATCAAAGAGTGAGTATGATTGAAAAAGTTGAGAAAAAAAAAGTAGGAAAGCCATCCAGCATTAAAAATATTCTGTGTGCTGGTAGCACCAGGAGTGCTCTGATGGGATGAGAGCACAAGGAGTATGGAGGGATGGACCGAGCAGTTAAAGTGAGAAACACACCTGAAGAAAGATCACGAGCAAACTCAAATGACCCAAGTAGGAGCTGGACCTCGTTTGGTAGCTAATGAGACATCACTGAATTTGGAGAGGATAGAAACAATTTGATCTGCATTTTAAGATATTATCAAAGTTATATTCAAACATTGTGAGCTCAAAAGCAGACAAGTTTGAGGAGAAGGTATTGTGATAGCTACGGGGAGAGACGCTGAGAACATTGTGGTAATTTCTTTCACTTTTTTAAAACGAACAAATAATGCATGTTCCTTGCAAGTATATCAGAAAATACTGGGAAGGAAGCAACAATAATTACTCATAATCTCCTTACTCAGGGATAACCATAATGAACATTCTGTTACATTTTTTAAAGATTTGTTCATAATCTGAATCTGTATGTATGTAATGTGTAATTTTGAGCAGATATTAGACATGTTATATACAATGTTTATTTTTCTATCTATAATATAGTATGTCATCTTTTTTAGGTTTATAAATGTACTTATTCAGGGTCACTTGAAATTATTTCCATTGGATGGAAATACCACAACTTAATCAACCCCTCCTAACTGAAGAGTATTTAGGTGGTTTTGTTTTATTTGATTTTGCTTGATTTTTTGCTATTTCTAACAGTGTTCATTTTATTCAAGCACTTTGAAGATTTGGAATCAAATATAAGATTCAGTGTCTATGGTTTCTCTCTCTTGCCCATGTCCATGGAAAAAGGAGTAGAGCCTCCAGATAAGATGTCCTGAGATGCTCAACACTACCTTGTGCTGGTATTGACCATCAGGTTGCTCTGACACACCTCACAAATGCTGAAGATAGCCGGGCTTAAGTTGAATTAGAGAGCAATAAGCTTGTGATTTTCTAGCTGTTACGAGGTTTACTCAAGGTCTTTTACCCCATGTTGACTTCCCAAAACTGAACTATGCATTAAATTATCCAGAAATCTTTTTACAAATGAAGATGCTAAAGGCCAACCATACAAAAATTGTCATTCAGTAGGTCTGGAATGGAGTCAGGAAACTATATTATTTTTGCCCTTCCCCAGGTAACTTGTCTATATGACCAAGGTAAAAACTGTAGTTCTGTACCTTTCTTTCTACTCTTGTACTGGCACAACTTCCTCTACTGGCTATGAGTTTGCTAAAGGGATGGTATATCATGCTAAGGTGAGGCTGAGTGATGGTGGCTTGATGCGTTCTCTTATGGGAGGTTTGATGCCTTCAACTGACAGGGAACCAGACTCCCGCCTACAACTGGCAGGTTTTAGGCAGAGATAGTTTTGAGAAGACAAGTTTTTGTGAAAGCCTTTAAATTGGGGACTGGGCTACAATGGATCTCCTACCAGGTGTTGATCTTCTGTTTTCCAAAATTATTTACTGATCTTTCTAATTGGGTGATGAAGCCTTCGATATTCCTCCTTCTTGAGGAAGTAAAAATGGACCTCTGGGTATACATGACCATCTCCTTTCTGAGCCCATGTTTTATACAGCTGGGGTTGATACTGTGATCTTGAAGGAAGACAAGAAGAAAGCACCTCAAAAGGGACAAAGGTGCACAGACAGGAAGTCTCAGGTTGCTGAGCACAGATTTTGCCTACTGGGTTATCTTCCTTGCGGAAGACTCTCAGATGCTGTACAAAGGACATTGTCCTGAAGAAGTGTGACCTCACACCATCAGTAGAGGTTGTGCCGTCGTCACTGGACACTGGTCAGAGAGCTAGTGTGTGCCTTCTTGCCATGCCTGGCCTTTTCAGTCATCCCTGCCAACCTAGAGTAGCGTTGCGTCCTCCTCACTCATGTCTCTTGTCCATGCTCCCATTAGGACAAAGGTATTTTGCAGATATCTCTATATTCAATCTTGCTGCATCCATTGCAGCCCTGCTTTGCCTTCCTCCTGGGGTCTGTATGAAAATCTGACCTAGGCTGCCCCCTTTCCCTAATTCTGCTTCACTTGCCTGAGGAAACATCTCCTCCTCTATGCCCCCAAATCAGCTCCAATCTTTTGCCAGTTCCATCACAGATCTGACATTTTCTTCTGTGTGCAAAAAGGAGAAAAAAGTTGCAGCTCCAGCCACATGCTTCTCCTTCAACCTCAAGTAAATTGCTTGGCATAGGTTATTTTTCCCAGTCTCCAAAGAAAAATGCTAGCATTTTACTAACACTTACTGACACCTTTAGAGCATCAGATTAAAATAAAATGGTTAATTACACTTTAAAGAATGGAGCAAGATTTGCAGCATCAATATTCATCTCACAAAATCTGTGTGTCAATAATGTGGCCTAACAAAAACTGAAGTTATTACAAAAAAGGATGTTGTTACAAGAGAGGATCGATATGTCCTGTTTGGGAAATCAACACTATGACTTCATCTCATCATTTATAATGTATTAGCTAAACGGTCTAAACTGTCTCAATGAGGAGA
Source organism: Delphinus delphis (assembly GCF_949987515.2). Classification (NCBI taxonomy): domain Eukaryota; kingdom Metazoa; phylum Chordata; class Mammalia; order Artiodactyla; family Delphinidae; genus Delphinus; species Delphinus delphis. Next base: position 88,688,494 of record NC_082686.1, on the reverse strand, counting down.
GATGCCTTGAGTTCTCTGCTTGAGGATTTGAAGTGGTGTAAATAATGATAGCAACATTCATTTATTACCTACTGTTTTACAGGTATTCTGCTTAAGTCACTCTCATTTAACTCTATAACATCTCTGGAAGGGAAATCATAACACCCCCATTTTACAGTTGACAAGATCTCAAAGAGAACCAGTAGTCAAAGTCAACACTAATCAGAAGATGTTCCCTGGGGTCTCTGTATTTGCCCAGTGCACCCCTCGTCCACCCCCAGAGTCCCTGTGGTTCACTCATTTACACAGGCTTCTGGAGGTATGTACTCAGTGTGGCTGCAGCTCTGCTGGTTTTTTCTTATCCTTCTCTTCTTTGTGCAACGTGAGATGGCAATGTCGGGCCATCAGCTCCCCTAGACTTGATCATCATGGCTGTTTTTGGTGGTTGTTGGAAAGGTGTATACAGGTCTTTTCTTATTTAAAATAAGAAAAGACCAAAATAGACAATGAGGGACAACGGTTGATTTGACAGATCTGAGCACCCAGAAAAGGATGTGTGTTTACAGAGTAAAATTGAGCAAATCAAGCCAGGATGGTTTTATTCTCAGCACTTAACCTGCTGTATTTTAAGAGGTCAAGCACTCTTTTCAACTAAATCAAACACAGAGAAGCATCTTAATAGTATTTTAAAGATATGTAAAAACAAACTATAAAGAAACAAAATTTACTTCCTTTCTTTCCATCAATGTTTTGCGTATGTTTTGACAGAGAAAGTGTGAGGGAGGGAGGGAGAGCAAGCAAGCCAGGTAGCAAGATAGATGGAAATGGAAACATTTCATAAAATAGAGATCATAGTTATACACAACTATCTTTTTTTCTCAGTTATTAGTATTTTCCCACGTCATCATCCTTAGGAAACATGTTTTTAATAAACTAATACTATTCCATTGTATGAGCAAACAACTAATTTAATGCTTGCCCTATTTGGGGGCATTTACATTATTTCAAGCCTTTTTCTCCCTTTTCTATTATAAATAACACTTCAATGAACATCCTTGAATACGTATCCTTATCCACATTTCAAACTATTTCCTTATAATAAAATCCTCGGCATATAATTATAGCTTGTTTTTTTTCACAGCTCTTGATATATGTTATAAAATTGTTTTCCAAGAATTTGGTACTGATAAATACTACAAGCAGTGTTTAAGAATGACTGACTTAGATATTTTTATTTCAAAATATTGACAAGTGTGAAAAACATTATATAATAGTTTTACATTTTGTTTCTTTAATTACTAAGATTGAACACTGTCCTTGTGTTTAATTAGCAATTATGTCTCTTTTGTAAATTATCTGTTCATGTCTCAAGTCACTTTTATTACTAGATTTTCCTCCCATTGAGTTTTTGGCTATTAATTTCTTTTTGTAATTTTTTTGCCAATTTATAATTTGTCTTTCAATTTTATTTAATAGAAAATTTCAGGTATATTAGAAAGCTAAATGTAGAATAAATGGAACTAAGAAAACTCTAGGTGAATTTTGAACTACTATTTAATGGTGGATAATTTTTTTTTAAGTATAAACATAATAAAAGAAATAATGAAGAGGAAGATCAAATTGAATTGCAACCAAATGTAAACCATTTGCTTTTCAAAACAATTTCAAAATATAGTTTGTGATATGCTATTATGGAACTGAACATAAAATATAATTACCATTTTTTAAAGACAAATACATAATGTCGAATTATTTTCTAAATTAGTTATACCAGTTTATATTCTCCTTTCCCAGGAAACAATTGTGATAGTGAATCAATTACATATTTAAGAATGCTCATGGCAATGTGATTTGCAATAGTCAAAAACTGAAGAAAAAGTGTTTCCCATATCCATTAAACAGGGGAATGGAGAAATCATACATTTTCATCTGCTGGGACCATCTAGAGTAGTGACAATGAATGAGCTGGAACTGCACGCATCACCATGTGTGAATCCCATAAACACAATGGAAACCAAAAGAAAGTAAGACACACAGAATACAGACAGTATGATTATATTTATATAAAGTTCACACACAAGTAAACAGTAAACTGCTGGGGACAGATATAGATGTCATCAAACTATAAAGAAAAGCCCCCAAAATGCTAAACACAAAACACTTTTGTTTAGATTACTGCTTTTCCACCCTGGCTGCGCAGTTAGATGTAATTGGGGAGCTTTTAAAAAATATGTTGATGCCCAGGACCCAGCCCAGAACAATTAAATCAGAATCACTCTATTCAATGGCTTAGCTAAGAATTACAGTAAACAAATGCTTAGTGCATCGTTGAGGAAATTAGGGTCATCCTTTCTCAGTACCTCAAGGTCTTTGCTTCTGCAATTATTCCCTCTCTCTCCTGCAGCATTAACTTCTTCCTCACTACTGGGTTACGCTCTTTGGCATGTGCACGTGCCTTAATATTAGCTATTTTAAAAGAAACAATAAAACAAAGAAATAAAAAAACAGTCCCTGACATTATGTCTTTCTCCTTTCATCTACTAACCTGTTTTTTTCTCTGCTTTTATAGCCACTGTCCTGGAAACAATTATCTACACCTCCTCTTTCTACTTCTTTATTCCCAAGTTCTCTCTGCCCACTTTACCCAGGCTTGCATCCCCAGAGCTGCCCCCAAACAGCTTTCATTAAGATCAGCAGCAATAACCGTCATCCTATCAAACCCCTATAGTTGATTCTTTGACTTCATCAAGTTCAACCCTCCTGCCTCACCATCATTGCTTTGTGCTGGGTTCCTCTTTCTCCTCCAGACCTTGAAATATTGACTTACACCCATGGCTTAGTGCTTGGCCCTGTTCTTTAATTATTCTCTTTCCTTATATGAGCTCATCCCATGCCTTTAAGTATCATCTACATGTTATTGGCACTCAATCATTTATCTTCAACTTTGTTCTGTCCTCTAAACTTGGACTAAAATATCCAACTGTCTATTCTACATATTTACCTGTGCAAACTAGTATTTCATTTCACCCCCAAACTAATTTCTACCATTCACCCAGTTGTTTAGAATGAAAAACAGAGACATTTAATTTATCAGCAAATATTCTTAGATAGGCCTTCAAATTATAAAATGAATGCATCACTTCCACCATATCTACTTCCACTACCTTAATGTAAGACATTTCTGAGCTAATGCAGCAGTCTCCTAACTGTTCTGTTTCCACTCTTTATTCCCTTACAGTCTTCCTAAAGCAGCTTGATCCTTTTAAAATGTATATCAAATTCTGTGTCTCTCCTTTTAAAACCCCTCAATAGTGTCCCATGGTTGAGCTCTTCACTGTGGGCTAGGAAGACACACAAGATCTAGCCACTGGTCAGGCCTCCAATATCATTTCTTATCACTCTCACCTTGGCAGTGAGACTTTAGTCCCACTCCTGTTCTTCCATCCCTTGGAAATGCCTGGTCCCTTCAGAATCAATATCTGTGTGCCAGCCCTTCCTTCTGCGTGGAATCCTTTCCCTTTAGATTCTGCCTTAGCGGCCTCCTTCCCAAAGGGCCTTTACTCATCATTCCAACTTATAGAGTGTCTGCTCTGACTCACCCCTACACATGCTCTCCATCACATTAACTTGTTTCCTAGCTTAAAATATGACTATATGAGATTATTTATTTGGGCATATGTATAGTCTCTTCCCTACCTCAATAGAATACCAGATCCAAAAATGTGGGGACTTTGTCTCAATCTCTGCTGTATCCTTAGTATTTAGAGCAGTGCCTGATAATTAGAAGGGTCACAATAAATATTTGGAATGGATAAACAAATAATACATCAAACCAGACTTTCTACTTTTTAATGTTGTATTTGAGTGTCTGTGTTTTATACTTAGGCTGGATAAGATTTTTCAATTTTATTTGAATACCTTATCATCACGTTATTGAAAATGTCACAGTTCAAATCCTGAATATTAAATATTTGATTAGCTCCAATTTTATTCCTTCATAGAAAAAACTTAACTAAGGAAATATTCATAAAACAATTTCTCCCATTTCTGAGGCCACACCTCTTAACTCGAAGTACACCTGCCTATACATTTTGCTGCTTCTGGTTTTTACCACAAACCCCCTCCTATGTATTTCCTGCCACACAGATGTTCACAATTTACTTGTCACCCTTGCTACACTCACAATTTTCTACTTTCCGCAAATGTTACTCTTTTTCTTCATCATCCTTCATGGCTCTATATAAACATGCATTTTCTTAGCATCTCTCTATGATCTGGAAGTAGGGGCACATTAGCAGAAGCATTTTTCTTTCTCTCCTATCTGACTTCCCAGGCTTTGCCAGTGTGGACCCATCTTTTGAAAGAAAGCTTAGGAGGTTAATATTGACAATTTGAACCAAATGGCCTGGAGACAATGTGAGATATTTCACTACTGTAATTCTGGGCTCAATCAAGATCTTAATTAACAGCATTGTTCTTATTTATTATACAATCGTCATTATGCGGTGTTACACTGATTATACATTATACATGTGCTGTTCTTCGGGTGAACAGTTCACTTGAGTATAACGAGGAAAATACAAAATGTTATTTTAAAATATAACTGTACCTAATTTAAATGTTCCTGAAGTGAATTTAATGGCAATTTTGTGCTGTTCTTAAGAGAAAGGATTTACACCTACACTGTAAATTATAAAGCAAGCTGCAGTGTTCTTAACGCCCACTTCATGCTGTTTCTGTTAAGAATTCCCAGAAGGGCCTCTTAGAATATACTAGTGATTAAGTGAATTACAGTACATTCTAAAGGATTTTATAATACCACAGAGAAATAAAAATAAAACACAAAACATATATTTAAATTGTAAAAAAATGTTATTTCAAAAATTAGGATGTATCTGATGGTTCATTTTTCATATTAACATAGGATTTCTGCCCCCACTCCCTACTGAGTGCTTCAAAAGGCAACATGTAATGATGCAAACTGTCTTTTTCTGGGTGGCTGAATACAAAATGTCAAAAGACCAAATGTCACCCTTGACTCAAGTATTGTGATATTTGCAAAAAAGAAATTAGTGACAGTCTAAAATATTATTATATTACCATGAAAGTAAAAATATTACTGCAACAAATTACAAAAGAAGAGATATATTATCCTTGCTCTTCGTATTTTAAATAAAGTAGACATGAGATAGAGTAAAGAAGAGTCATCCCTCTGAAATCATCCTCATTCATTCCTGGCCTGCAGATCTTTGCCCAAATATTGAAGTCCTGCTCATTTTTCAAAGCCACGAGCAATGAAACTATAGACCCATTGCCCACCAAATTGTTGTCTTCCTGGATTTACCGTTTGGAATGCTCTCTTTCTCTTTTCTCTCCATCCCCCCATCTCCGTTTTTGGACAGAATGCCAAAAGAGAGGGAGATAACATCTCCCTCTCTTTTGGCATTCACCACAATGTTTCCATACTTTCCCTTATCTGATGGGACCCTTCAGGACAGAGACTGTAGTTATTTATCTCGCTATTAAATTTGCCACCATAGGATTTGCTTGTAGTAGGTGCTCCCTGAAAAATTTAATTGAATGACAGTGATTTCATTACCATTAGCTATCAGTAAAATGCCTCAGCACATTCAAGGAGTTCTATAACTCTTAACTACAGAGTTTTGCAACAAATTAAGCAATAATAGTTACTGAATGCCTTTTATGTTCAAGATACTAACACCTCTGGGAAAGGAAGGACATCAAATAAATTATGAAGTCTGTAGTCATGATGGGAAAAACTTGAAGGTATAGAGGAACAAAATTTGCCACGCCAGAATGTCTCTTAAATGCATAGCTTCCTCCTACTTCATTGTTTCCTCCATGCTATTTATTTGTTGACTAAACCAGGATGTTTGTCCCGTAAAGTTTCCCACAATCTGGATTTTCTGACTGTGTCTCTACAGTATTGTTTAATATGTTTTTGTTTCCTATACTTTCTGTAAATTAGGTAGTTAACTCTAGAAGCTTGACTAGAGTTGTATTTGAGATTTTAGCAAGAATAGTTCTTAGGTGGTATTCCAGAAGGGGCACATAATATATGGTTTTTATTTTTAGTGTGTGATGTTAGTAGTTACTGATCTTCATAAACTAGAGCAAATATTTCATTAGAGGGGCTTCCCTGGTGGCGCAGCGGTTGAGAGTCCGCCTGCTCGATGCAGGGGACACGGGTTCGTGCCCTGGTCCGGGAGGATCCCACATGCCGCGGAGTGGCTGGGCCCGTGAGCCATGGCCGCTGAGCCTGCGCGTCCGGAACCTATGCTCCGCAATGGGAGAGGCCACAGCAGTGAGGCCCGCGTACCGCAAAAAAGAAATTTCATTAGAGTTTGCAAAATATTAATAGTGTAATTCTATTATTAGTTGAAATAATTATCTAAAGAAAAACTTCCTGTATTTACTATTTGGTTCTAGGAAAGGCAGGAAAAATATTTAAGTTTTTCTCTATATTTCTTAGTTATCAAAATAACAATTTAATCCCATAGCATTTTTCAAAGATAACCTATTCTTTTCTTAGTATCATTATAAATTCATAGATTTAAGCATATTGGATATGCATCAATGCGTCACAGTTATTATTCTACTAATACTCAAATGTCCTCTCTTTGGCAAGTGGAAACTTCTTCAGTTGGCTTCTGAATATTTTTGACATGATTACAGTAGACGTCTTGCTTTCTCTTGTAACACAATTGTGATGCTGTGATTTATAATAAGAAATATACATTTGGTCTTCGTCCTATTTCTGTCACAGAGCTCCTAAAACCCTTGAAATTTCCTAAGTGATGAGAGCTATTAAGATGTCTTTTGTTATGTTAATGAGGTTATTTTGGGAATGCTCCTTGGTCACAGGTCACCTAAGGATAGGGGCTGGTCACCAGAGGAAACAGCAATGTGATTAGGGGGTTGAAACTTTCAGTCTCACCCCCTGGCCTCCAGAGAGGGTAAAGGGGCTGGAGATAGAGTTCAACTACCAATGGTCAATGGTTTAATCAATCATGCCTGTGCAATGGAGCCTCCATAAAAACCCAAAAGGAGGGTGTTCAGAGAACATCTGGGTTTGTGAGTATGTGGAGGTGCTGGGGGAGTGGCCCACTTGGAGAGGGCATGGAAGTTCCACACCCTTTCCCCAAACCTTGCCTTATGCATCTCTTCCACCTGGCTGTTCCTGAGTTATATCCTTTTATAATAAATCAGTAATCTAGTAAGTAAAATGTTTCTCTGAATTCTATGAGCCACTCTAGCAAATTAACCAGGAGGGGGGTCATTGGAACCTCTGATAGTAGGTTGGTCAGAAGCACAGGTGACAAACTGGACTTGTGATTAGTGTCTGAAGTTGGGGAGGGGGGCAGTCTTATAGGACTGATATTTTAACTCTTGAAATCTGATTCTATCTTCAGGTAGATGGCGTCAGAATTGAGTTGAATTATAGGATACCCAGCTGGTGTGGGAGAATTGTGTGGTAATGTGGGTAACCCTCTGATACACACATGTTGGAATGGGGTACAGAATTTTTAACAATGTTTCAGGACTCAGTCATTTCTCTAAAAGAGACAGCCATTTCTCCATGAAAAACAGGACTATTTGGCTGCTTTGTTCACTGCTGTATCTCCAGTACCTAGAACAGTGCCTGGCAAATATTGGTGTCACTAGAAATTACTTGACTTATATATATTTAAAAGTTAAAATGAAAGTTAAAAGACAAAAAGTAAAAATCAATTTGGATTTCTGCTTTCTGCCAACATGGAATTACAGGGAGAGGATTTATCCTTCCACCTGAAATTACTAAAACAGAAACACAACTTAAATGGGCAAAATATATAAAACAATGATTCTTGAAACATTGGACAATAGACAATGAGGCACACTGATCCCTAAGAGACAGTAAGCAAACTAGGTGAGCCCTCTGATTGCCTTAGCTTACTGTTTTAAGAAAATTTCCAGGACAATACACAGGGTTGGAGACCCAAGAGGAGCATGATGACCTCTCTTTGTTGAGGGGCCTGAGTTGGAGGTTTGAGGAGGTAAAGGTGGCTAGAGTCCATAAGGCAGAGTGTCAGAGAAGAGGCAGAGAGGAGATATTGACCCCAAATGACACAGATGGCAGAAATAGTAAACAAAGACATTAAAATCATTATATAATTGAATACTAGACATTCAAGAAGCTAGAGAAAAATTTCAATAGGCTAAGTAGAGAAATAAAAGATATAAAAATAGATCACATCAAACTTCTGGAGATGCAAATGACAATATTTGAGATGAAAAATACACTGAATGGAATTAGTGGCAGGTTATACATTGCAGAAAAAAAAAATTACTGACCATGAATGCATAAGGTTAGAAAGCATTCAAATAAAACAGGTAGGGAAAACAAACATACAAAAGTGAACAGAGCATCCTATAAATCAGCGAAGTGCAGGGGAAATTAAAACAGCCCTCCATACATGTAATTGTAGTCTCTGAAGGAAGGGGATGAAACAGAAAATATATTTGAAGAAATAATGGCTGAAGTATTTACAAAGTTGATAAAATTAAAAACACAGATTCAAGAAGCTCAACCAAACCCAAGAACAAGAAACCTGAAGAAAAATCATAGTAATCAAATTGATTTAAAATAGCAATTATAAAAATGAAAGCAGCTGGAGAAGACACAACATTTAGAAGAACAAATATGATGGAGACAGCAAATATCTCATCAAAAACAGTACAAGCTAGAAGATAGTCAAGCAACATCTTTAAAGTACAGAAAATAAAAACTGACAACATAGAACTCCTAACCAAGCAAAAATATTTTTCAGAAATGAAGGCAATATACTTTTTCAGACATACAAAAGGTAAAAGAATTCATCTAGCAGACTCACACTACAAGAAATGTTAAAGGAAGTTCATCAAGCAAAAGAAAATCACTCTGGATGGGGATCTGGATATACCCAAAGAATGAATAGCATCAAAAATAGTAAAATATAATTGCATTTTAAGCAAAAGTAGTAACAAAGTACTATGGAGTTTATAACATATGTAGAAGTTATATGTATGACAACAATAATACAAATGCTGGGAGGAGAGAAATCGAGGATATTGCTGTAAGGTTCTTATAATATATGTGAGGCAATATAATATCACTTGAGGATAAATTGTGACAAGTTAAAGATGCATTCTATGAACCCTAAGGCAATGAGTAAAATAACAACAGTTATTGTTATAAGTAAGCAGAAGTATAAAATAAAATTATAAAAATTACTTAATCCAGAGAAAGTAGTAAACGAAAAGTGAACAAAGAGCAGAATAGATAAATAGAAAACGAATAGCAAGATAGACTTAAACCCTTACCATATATCTTATAAATGGTCTAAATATCCAAGTAAAAGGCATAGATCACCATATTGGATTAAAAATAGATAAATAAAACATGAGTCAACTACAGGCATACTTTGGAGATATTGCAGGCTTGGTTCCAGACCACCTCAGTAAAGCGGATATCGCAATAAAGCAAGTCACATGAAATTTTTGGTTTCCCGATGCAAATTAAACTATGTTCACATTATACTGTAGTCTATTAAGTTTGCAATAACATTATGTCTAAAAAAAATGTACACACCTTAATTAAAAAATACTTTATTGCTGAAAGAAACCATCAGCTGACAATGCAGCGTTGCCACAAACCTTCAATTTGTAAAAAAGTTTTCCCTTTAAGCTGCTCCTAGTTTGCTTAGACAGTTTTTGTGAAGCCAGAAATTTAATTGTTTGATCCAGTAAAATGGGGTTGCTGAAGATCCTCCCCAGTTGATAATCTTCATAATCGATATGTCAATTCTAGCTCTGCATTCCAGAATCCTGGACTCAAAGGCCCATTCGTTCTCCCTTGTCAAGTCTCAGAGCTATTAACTCATTTGAAAAAAGTACTGAGCATGCACTGCGTTTGGCACCATGCTGGGCACTGGCGATATCACAGTGAACAAGATAGACCTGCATCAGATGAACTCATTTTGACTTAAGTGCACAGGGCCGAAATGTACAGCAGAGCAACACTTAGTGATGAATCAAGATGAGGATGGTGAGTACATTTTCTCACCTTACTAAATTTACAAGAGAAGTTAAGGACAATCTAGCTAAGAAGTGATGCCCACGTTATCCCAGGGACCTTCAGGTTCTAACTTTTTCTGTGCTTCTATAACTGACAGACACCCTGTGAATAAAATATTCTGTCTTTAGAAATGTTCATACAGTTAATCTGGACTTCTTCAAGCCCTGGAGGCCTATGAGTCATTCTGTCTCTTTGAGGCAACCTTGCATATTTCTGCTCTGCTTTGATCTCTTGGTTTAACTCTCAGAGCCAGTCTTATTGTCTCGTTTCCAAGTTCTTGGGGGCATCATTCTATAGCCCTCTGTATTCACAACCATCAGAGTTTGAGCTCTTTTTCTATTCCTTTATAAGAGTGGGTTTTGGCATTAATCTCTTTAAGAAAATGTCCCTGAAATGTATGATTTAACACATTCTAATATTTCTCTGTGTATCCAGCTACATAGCAATGATGGTGTTTCAACTCTCAGTCCTGTTAAAAGCTATTAGTGATGATTAGTAGAGTAGATATTGCTCCTGTGGTAGCTGTTTTTGGCCTATAGAAATAAGTAAGATTTAGGCAGTAGTTTTATGGTGATGAAATGAGACATGAATACTATTCTTGAATCTTTTATAATTACCATTGTAGCTTTATTGAGACTCAGAATTTAAATGTTCTTTTAGCAAGAGCCAATTAAGTAGTACAGAGAACGTGAAATTACGTTTTATTCCAGATAACCAAATAGATGTTTTCTGATTCTGTTTTTAAAGGATGGCTTTTAAAACAGATTTTTGGATTGGGAGTCTTGAAAGAGTCATTTGATTTAGCGTCTTGCCTCTACACATTTCTATGACCAACAACTAGTTTTAAAGATTCTAGAGATGGAGAATTCAGGACGTCCCTGTCTATTGTTTTCAAGTTCAATTTCCTATACAGTGCTTTTGCCTTCAAGAAACTTACAGCCTTGTGGAGAAGACAAATATGTACACTCATAATTAAATACAGTGAGGCACGTGTTAATACAGGGATGTAGCAACTGCTCTGAGAGCAAAGGGTCAGACAAAGTTTCACAAGGGAATCTTGGGGAAATGTGGAAAGCTTTATGAATTTGCAAGTACTCCATGCAAAGGGAGGTGTAAACCTCCCAATTTTAGCACATGAGCTTTAACACCTGTTTTTTCTATGTCGTTAAGCTTGATGCTGCGGTGGGAAGAGACACTAATTTCCTCTCATCAACTTCTCTTTATAAAATTCCTTACGTGTATAGATGCATATATATCCATGCATGTTACAAAGAATAATTACAATGAATTTCTAGGTCTGTGCTGTAGAGGAAAAGAAAGGGGCTTATTTTCATCAACAGGCAATATTCAGCATGTCTCAAGTTTGAAGACTCAGCAGCTTATCAGTGTAACCAGGCCTAACTTAGCAAGAGTTGATTAAATGAACTCTGTCATCTGAAAGTTTCTTTGCTTTTCTTTCTATTTTTCATCAAGCTCAGAGGTACAATTGTTTGATTCCCAAAGCACTGTGACAGTGATTTCTATCTTAAAATGTCTGGGGTCTGCAGCCTTGATTTGTTTATTTATTGAAGCGTTGGGTATGGATAGGGCCATAGATTCCTTCTGAAATCATCCTAAAGGCTAAGAGACCACTTCTCCAATTGAATCTTTATGCTACATTTGAGTGTCCTAAGTGGCCCTTTTCTTGCAGTATAAATGGGATTGTCTAGCTATCAGAGGATACTGCTCTTTGGTACCTAAGTAATTAGACCAATAGGGAGGTTAACAGAGAATGTACTTAAGTGTTTGGGAAATGACTCCCTCACAATCCTTTTTATCTAGTTGTCCAATATATTTTTTGGTGAGAAATAATGAATCATCTCTTTCTGACTTCATAGATTTCTTTCAATATTTTACTGAGTTCCCATTCTCATTTTCCCAGCTATAGTTTTGTTGCCAGATACTGCTGCCTGACAGAAATCTATCCTTGCTTTTTCATAGAACCCCACTTTGTTCATTCTGTCAATGTACACAGCTAAAATCCACATTAATTCCCCAGGTTCCCTTATAATAAAGGGCGCTCATACAGCACTGTCCTAATGACTAAGTGGAAGTCACCAGGAAACACTACTGGCCAGCTATTATTTTCTTGATAAGACAGGATAGATTCAGCTCACATAAGCCTTTTGTCCTTCACATTTTACCACTTCTTGTTTGGAGTAAAGGATTGATGACCAGTAGAAGGGAGTCACCTCTGCAACCAAGGGAATTAAGCACATTCTAAAGAGAGGAGATCAGAAGTTACTGGAAGCCTCGTTCCTCCATGACGTCCTTGAGCAGCCATGCCAGTGCTGGATTTCCTGGTCTATGCAAACAACAAATTGCTCTTTGGTTGAGTTATCATGGTTGAGTTTATGTTACCTATAACTGAAGGCACTGCTAAACCAATTGACTAATTTTTCCTTTTCTTTGGACAGGCCATTTAATATTACAGAAAGAGAATCTTTGGCGTCAGACACACCTTGATTCAAGTTCCAATTCTGCCTCTTATTAACCATGTGATCCTGGACAAGTTATTTTACTGATGAGTTAGTGTTCTTATATGTAAAAATCAAATGGTAGTACCTTGCTCTTAGAATTGTTACAATACTAAAAGAGATAGTATATATATACCAAGACATTTTAAAATAATGTATTCAATAAATGTCCCTTCTGGTGTCATCTCATTAAAACATTATTATTATCACCATACATAAATATTTATTAATTCTGGAAGGAGGGAGGGAAGGAAGGAAAACAGTTATATTAATATGATATTTGAGGGGAAAAGTGTCTACAGTGGAACTGCTCTAAAATATCCTCTTGCTGGATGACTGAGAAGGTCTTTTCTGTCATGGGTAATAGTTCTGATTACTGCCCACCTTTGATGGTTTCCTGAAGGCAAATACCTGTAGGCAGTAACCTGTCCACCAATACAGGTGGAGGGAGAAACAGCACCATGTATCTCTGAGTTTGTTCCATACACTGCTACAGATGGCCAACAACAAAACAGAATGTTTTTCACAATTGTTGTCAATTACTTGTAAACAAGGATTTTATGGAATAGCTTATTGAGTTCAAACTGTGTCATTAATGCTAAATTTTATTATCGTGCCACCAAAATGAAAAAATATATTAATGGGTCTGTTAACACCTTACCATTATCCAAAATCTGTGTCTATGAAGAATGCTATTGATAGTTCTCATTTCCTACGGGGAAACCATCTGTCAGTGTCATATGACAGGATGGGATGCAGTTTTATTAGGCATAGCGCCTTTAATGATCTGATTAGGACTTGGAAACTTGTCTTGCAGATAATATTTATAGAGTAACTATTACTGATTAATCAGATTCCAGTACAGTGTACATGTTACCCAGCCCAAGCTCACTCTGCTCGCCACACGACAGGCCAATAAATCGGGAGACGAGCTGTTGGGGCAAAGAAGAACAACTTTAATTGGAAAGCTAGCAGACTGAGAAGATGGCAGACTAGTGTCTCAAAAAAACCCATCTTGTCCCAGTCTGAATTCAGGCGCCTTTTATACAGAGGAGGGAGGAGGGAGGGGCCCACTGTGGCACTGACAAATGGCTGAGCAGGGCTGTTATAGGTTGTGTCTCCCCTGCCCCTATTACAACTCCCCACTGTCAGTGTCCATTCCACAATCTGTGGGAAAAAGGGGTGATGATCTTTCTGGTGACTTCCTGCTGAACAGGGACAATGAGGGGATGATTGTGAAAGGGAATTGATCAGCTTTGGGTCGGGAATATTCCTTAACATTTTTAGTAATTTTTAGCAATACAGTTCTCTTTCTTTATCTACAACTATTTGAACCAGATGAAACTCCTCCTCCAATGAACTTTTAATCTCAGTGCTTATTCTTTTTGAAGAGCAACCTTAACCCTTCTAAGTGTTCACAAACCCATTGCTCTCTAAGCCTCTCAGGAGTTGGGTCATTTTCTGATGACACTGGGGCTACTTTAACCCAAGTGTGATGTATCCATGGCTTTACTCCAGCTAACTTGACAGATAAGTGCATGGTAAGTAATACCATATGTGGTCCTGTCCACCTTGTAGTCAGCTGTTGCTCAGGCCCTTGTTCGCTCCAGGTTTTAAGGAGGATTCAGTCTCCAGGCTGGAAAGGGTATAAGGCTACCTCAGTTGGATAGGCAGACCTGCTGGAAGCAAACTCATGAACAGAGGTTAGTATAGTGCCCCGAGTTTTAACATAACTGGCAACAGCAAGATCTTCCAGAGCATTTATAGATTCTCCCGCGTGGCAGACACCTGTAATGGCCTACCATATACTATTTCAAAGGGGCTTAATTTAAGCCTGTTTCTGGGAGTCACTCTGATCCGTAGCAGGGCAATTGGTAAGGGCTTTTCCCAAGTTAAATTAGTCTGTTGACATATTTTAGCAATGTTCTTTTTCAGTGTCTAATTCATTTTCTCATTTTTTTCTGTTGATTGTGGTCTCCAGAATGAATGTAGCTTCCAATTAATTTTCAGTGCTTTAGACATTTGTTGGGTTATGCTACAGACAAAAGCAGGCCCATTATCACTTTGAAGGGAGTTAGGCAGTCCAAATCAGGGGAAAATTTCCTTAAGGAGGACTTTAGCCACTTTGGAGGCTTTTTCTGTCCTGGTGGGATATGCATCCACCCATCCTGAAAAAGTGTCCACAAGTACTAGCAGGTATCTGAAATTTCCTGTGGCTCGAGGTATTTGAGTAAAGTCCATTTGCCAGTCCTTGGTGGGACAGGCTCCTCTGTGTTGAGCCCCCACCTGGGGAGGTGTGACAGCAGTCTTTGGGTTATTTTTAGCACAAATCATGCAACTTTGAGAGACTCACTGGATGGTCCTTTGTAGGTTAGGCCCCATTGTATATTTTTGAATCCATTATGTGGTGGCATCTCTCCCATAATGGATACTATTATGAAAGCGCTGCAACATAGTGTCCAAGAGGGCCTCAAGAATCAAAACAATTCCTTGTGCACTACATTTCTAGGCAGGCAAGGTGTGATAGAGAGTGAATCCCCACTCTCTGGCCCCTTTCCTTGTCCTTTTCTGAATACATTGGCTGGTATTTTGACACGTCAATCTACAGGAGTCTAGAGGCTGTAAGAAAGAATGATTTTGTACTTCTCCTGAAACTCCCGTGACCATGATGGATTGAGATGTTTTCTGTGCCACCTTGGTGTTTACCACGGAGTATGTTGCACCCGTTTCTATCAGAAAGTCAATCAACTTGTCCCCCACCGTCAAAGTTACCCAGGGCTCCTGTGGAGAAATTGGAATTGGACGCCTCAAGCCCAAGGGTGCCCCCAGACATCTCCATTCATCATTAGAGTGTACCTCTCTTTCTACCATGAGAGGCTCCCACCTTTCTTTTGTTGTTTTCTTTCTTATTCTTTAGCCTAGGGCAATCTTTTTTCCAATGCCCTTTCTCCTTACAGTAAGCACATTGTTCCCTCCCTGATGGTGACTTACCTCTCTTCAGTTACTTGCCTTCAGGGAATCCAACGCTGCTGCCAGGAAAGTGGCATTCTGTCTTGCATCCTGTTGTTTCTATCATTGTTCCCTGTTGTTGAACACTTTAAAAGCAACATCTACCAATTGAGAATAATTCACTCCAAATGCACCATCTAACTTTTGTAATTTTCTTCTTATATCTGGGATGCTTTGCCCAATGAAGGCCATATTTACCATTCTCATATTTTCGGGGGTCTCAGGGTCTGCATCAATGTAGTGCCTATAAGCTTGATAAATTCTTTCTAGAAACTCTGATGGATCCTCATTGGGTTTTTGGTGTATCTCCTGAATTTTGTTTAAGCTATTTTGCCTAGGTACTCCCTTTCAGAGACCCGCTAAGATATACTTCCTATAATGCTTTAGGAGTGGCATATCTCCATTATTAGGATCCCAGTCAGGCTCAGCAATAGGAACTGCCAGATTTGCTTCTGGAGTTCCATCTGGATCTGCAAGATGAAGCTGGTGTGCTTCCTCTCTAGCCTTGTCAATGACAATCCTTCTTTCATCCCCAGTAAGCGTCATATTCATAGAGGGTGAATGTCTGCGCAAGAGGAATAGTGAGTGGCGAAGAAAGAAGTGAAAAATTCAGTCATGTGGAGGGGGTCCTCTCAGTATGTAGGGTTATGGTTTTTCTAATTAAACAACTCTGAAGTTGAGAATGGCTTGTGCATCCATAGAAAGCCAGCTGGTTGTCCATCTGCATTAAGGCCTCCTACAGGATAGCAGTGCATGGGAAATTGCCCTGCTCCTGAAGTGGCTCCTTGTCCAAATTGGGTGCCCTGTCGGGTCTTAGATGGTGATACCAAACCAGGCCCATATGCCCCAGGGGGTAACGTAGAAACTTCTAATTGATTCCCATAAGTAGGGGAAACACGAGGTGGTGAATATGTTGGTGGCATGGGGGTGGTCAGAACAACTGCTGGTGCAGCCTGCTCAGCCAGTGGGGGAGCCAGGTTGGCCGGAGGGGGGTTTAAGTTTTGAAATAACATGTCCTTGCTCTCACTTGCTCTGCTTCCCTCTTGTAGAACAGGTTTTCCCTTTATACTGCTGTACCATAGGCCACAGCTGTCTTCTTTTCCTCCTGATACAATAGCGTAAACGCTTCTACATACAGAATCGCATTATTTTTACCTGCTCTTTCACAAAACGATTCTAATTGCAAGATTGTATAATAATTAACTAGTGAGCCATTCAAGGGCCATTGCTTTCCTGATCCTAACATATATTGGGAACACACACTATTACAATAGAATGTCGTCTCTTCCTTAGTCATAGGCCCACAGCTATATATTGACCATTTATTTAAGATACGCCCCAAAGGGCTTTCCTTAGGGACCGATGGGGTATTTCCCATGTTTATAAGTTCAAGAACAACAAAAAACAAAAAGCACAAGCAAATTCCGATACCAAAAGCACAAACAGATTCTATCATGAATGAATGCAGAACAAAAGCCAATGAACTGGTTGACAAGTCAGGTAGACTCCAGCAACAAGTCCCTTCTTCAACAGGGTACCCCAATCAAATGAACAAATTGGCTTTTCCCTTAAAGGAAAAAGCCCGAACTGAGAAGGGAAAATGTTCCTGGTTATACACACCACAGTGACTTATCCTACTATATGGAGCCTGTTCGTTCC
The DNA here is from genome assembly GCF_949987515.2 of Delphinus delphis. Lineage (NCBI taxonomy): Eukaryota > Metazoa > Chordata > Mammalia > Artiodactyla > Delphinidae > Delphinus > Delphinus delphis. The sequence goes on along the minus strand of NC_082686.1, from coordinate 88,671,214 downwards.
CAAATGTCAATTCCTTGCTCCAACTGCCAAGCGCTGGGGCAGCCGGTGCTGCTTCAGGAATTTTGAAGGGAAGATCCTCAGGGCAAGTGGTCCCTGCAGGTGCTAGGGCCTTACCCAAAAATTCCCCAAGCAGAGCCTGCTGGTCACAAATAGCAAGGCTCCTGGCTGGCTTCGCCAAATTTGTTACCAGGTCGCACCTCGCTGTGCCCATCTCACGACGGGCCAATAAATGGGGAGACGAGTTGTTGGGGCAAGGAAGAATGACATTAATCGGAAAGCTAGCAGACAGAGAGGATGGCAGACTAATATCTCAGAAAAACCCATCTTGTCCCAGTCAGAATTTGGGCTCCTTTTATACAGAGGAGGGGAGGGGGAGGGGCCCAGTGCAGTGCTGACCAATGGCTTAGCAGGACCACTAATTGTCCCTCATTGACAGTAGCTCGCTTGGGGGAGGGGCCCACGGTGGCACCAACCAATGGCTGAGCAGGACTGCTAGAGGTTGTACCTGCCCCTGCACTGTTGCATACAGACCCGCAAAAGAAACTGCAGTGAGGAGAATCTATTTTGGAGCTTCAGTAAAAATAATGAAAATACTTCATGCCTGCTCATTATTTTTCTTAGCAGTCTTTACTCTCCAGAATTGCAACAGAAATTCTTGCAGTTCTACAGAGTATTTTATTTTTGAAATGATTACATTTCTTTGCCACTTACAGTTTATTTAATCTTTGATTAAATAGAGCATCCTGACAATACCATACTTTTTTTTTTGGTATAAGGATACCTATAATGGAAATGTGAACTGAGTGCTGTTATAAAGAGGAAAAGCTTAAAAGGGCCTCAGAGAAGAGGTGCGATTTGAAGCAGTTCTTTAAGATGAATAATGCTCAGAGAATCTGAAAAGGCAAAATACAGGAAGAAATAAGGACATGTGCAGAGTCACAGAGCTATGATAGAGAAGGGCACGTTTAGAGAGTGGTGAGAAGTCGGATGTGATTGGGGTACAGAGGACAGATGGAAGTGGAGAGACACGGGAGGGTGCGGGGTGGAAAGATAGGCCTAAAAAGATAAATTGGAGATAGATTATGTTACTGCAACTAATCATAACAACATCAGTGACAACTACCACCATTTATTTAGCACTTATCCTACTAGGTATGATAAGCGTCATATATAATTTAATATTCTTAAGCACTTCGTGAGGGCGTTATTAACATCTCCATTTGATGAGTGAGGAAGCTGAGCCATAGAAAAATTACTTCCCCAAGATCACACAGCTAGTAAGTGATGAAGTCGTAATTCAGCCCGGCTCTGTGGGATTCCAAAGCCCATTTCCTTAACTGCTTGGTATATTGCTTCCAGTATGCTGTGGAGATCCTTCTGGTCTGTACCAAGCTATTTGCATATTATCCTTCAGGCATGGAAAAATCAATGGAGGGCTTCAAGCAGGATAGTGATGTGGTATAGAGGACAGTGTGGCAGTCAAAGGGACAGGGGACTGTTTCATGAGCTAACTGGATCTCTATATCTATATTTATATATATTATTATATATTCATATGTATACATTTCTATATACATCACATTCATATCTATTCATCGATATCTATATATCTATATTCATATCTACTGTTTGGTGGTGAATAAGCTAGAGTAGATGGGGATAAACCCTTGATTTCTAAGGGAGACTGGTTGAATTATAGACCATTTAACCAAGAGAGAAAATACTATTGGAGAATCAAGATAAAAAGAGCTAATGAAATTCATTTTGTACAGCTGAGTTGGAAATTCTTATGTAGAACTAAGGACAGTTAGGGTTTGGATATCTTTCTTTAAGCTCACTGACTTTCAGGCTCACACTCTCCAGAATCATGAAAATGTTGATTTTTTTCCCCCAAGGTCTAAACCTGGTGTCTGAAGCGAGAGGAATGACAATGCCCTTAAACATTATGATTGTCCACCTCTGAAATACATTAAGGGCCAGGGTTTTACGACTAGTGACACAGAACATGAAAAGGAATATGGGCTCCTGTCTCCCTCTGGTTCCAGGACTGGTGTAAGAGAGAACAGAGTTCTCCAGCCATGTCTTTCTCACTCTGTTAGCACACAGGCTCCCTGGGACATAGAGGTGGTAGGTCAATGACTCGCTTTAGAATCAGCAGAGGAGCTTTAAAACTTTCGCTCCTTGAGCCTGGACTTAATGGGTCCTGTGTATCAGAATCAGCAATATATATTCTTAAAAAGTTCTACAAGTAGTAAAAATAGTAACTAACATCTCTAGTAAGTTGAGCACTTATGGCAGTCCTTTTCTAAGTGCTACAAGTGGATTCACGTAATTAATCCTCCCTACAACCCTGGGAGATTTTTCTAAGAATCTAGACGGTGAGCTAGTTTGCTCTATCTCACCCATATCCACTTCTTTTTCTGCCATGGAAAGCATGGTAAAACGACCTTCTGAATATTGTTTGTATGTTTTTCTCATATACTTAGATTATGCTAACTGCTTAGTCATGATATACTTCTGATGGAAAATAACCACATAATACCAATAATCCATTGCCAATTTATGTTAGTGCTGCTGCCGTATGTGTATCTTTACCAGCATATTCAATGAGAGACATTTATTCATGCCTGGTATGAACTGGACTGCATGCTAGGTGCTCAGGATACAAAAGTAAGGTAATACATGGCCTCCTTGCCCTGGAGGAACTGAACAAACAGATAATCTTTATTTCTCACTAGCTTTTATTCTCTTCCATAATTTTGTATCCCAAGGGGGTCTTTTTCTCCTATGTCTCCCATGTGACAATCCCATCAGGAAAGGGTTTGAGGTGCTTTAACTACTAAATTAACCTTTTAAAATATATATCATTTTCCCACCACCCACATCATTGCAATTATGGTCCCTTCTTGGTTCCTGCCCCCAGCCTCAAGCCCCAAGACACCCCAAAGGGAAATTAGAAATTATAACAAGATGTAATAGGACCAAATTGGAAAAGCTAGATCAAATAGAGTTCTAAAAGACAAATACTGATGTCAGTCAAAGCCTTAATCAGGCCAAGTAGCTAAATCGGTGTGAGCCACTGAGAAGCAGCAGGATTATGTAAGGCAAAATCAAGAAATCAAGATCTAGAGGGGCACAGTGGACCAGACACACAAATATGGGAGACAGGCCTTGTAATCACCTAAGGGAGCCTGAGGATAGGGAATGATGGACAGGGGAAAATAACAAGGTCTTGATCCTTTCTCTGTTTGTGGCTTAATGCAAATATTCAGCTTTGATCAGAAGAAGAAATTGGTGAGAAAAGGCCAAAATGCCAAATTATATGAAAAATACTTGGCAAAACAGGACATTTCAAATAAGAATGACCAAATGGCAAAAATCCCAAGTTGCCTCTCAATGCAAGGCAATTTTTGGCTTTGTCCTTAATTAATTCTCTGAAGTGTCAAATTGTTTTGAAGGTGTCATGGGGACAAGTAACTAGATTACTTTTTTATTATGTAAATGGAGATAGACTCCATAGAAGGGTGCCTTAAGGAGAATAGATTTCATCTTTATATAATGATAATAATAATCCTAATAAGATAGTTACATTTATTAATTTAAAATATTTATTAAATGCCTTCTATAGGCCAAGTCCTGTTCTAGGTATTAGGGATACGCAATTAATATGACAGACAAAAATGTCTTCTCTCATAAAGTTTACATTACATTCTAGTACTGCAAGGCAGACAATAAATATAATAAATAAGTCAATTTTAGAATGTTTTGAAGGATGATAAGTGAGATGACAAAAAAATAAAGTAGGCTAAGGTAGGTGGGGACTGTTGAGGGCAAGGAGTGATTGTAATTAAAATAGAATAGTCCCTGGAGAGAGTGAGGAAGCAGCTGTTTAGATTACTGAAAGGAACTTCTCCCAATGGAAAGAACAGCCAATGAAAAGGACCTGAGGCAGAAGTATGTCTGGTGTGCTCAAAGATAAGAAAGGGGATCAATGTGGCTGGAGGAGAGAGAGGGAGAGGGTGATAGGAGAGGAGATTGGGAAACGGAAGGGGAGGGGAGGGGGCAGCTCATGGGGCTGTGTATTTCCAAGGAATTTGGATGGGATGGGGGAGATATTGGGATTTTCAAGCAGAGGAACAGTGTGATCCAACTTCTCTTTTAACACACTGGCTGTAAAAACAGCCAGTGGGAGGCAAGCATAATGGCAGGGAGACTGGATGACAGTCCCTCAGTGTTTGCTAAGCACCTGTCCCAATGCTGTGAACTTTGCATAAGACTGTGAGGTATGTGACTCCATTTTACTGCTGAGGAGCCTGAGGCTTAGAGAAGTGAAGTCCCCTGTCCCATAGCTGGTAAGGTCTATAGAACTCTAAACACCACGTATTTAGGTGTTTTCCACACTGTGAATTCATAGAAACATTTATTTAATAAATATGCACCTGAATCCATGTGGATCAGCTGTGAGCAAGACAGACATGGTCCATGAAGAGCCTACTGGAGAGAGTTGACATTAGAACTCTTTCAAAGTAATAAATATACAATCATAAATGATGACTAATGCTCCAGAGGGAAATGCATGGTGTTATGAAAATGCATAAAACTTTAATTTAGGTGGAAAAGTCAGAAAGGAAAGGGCTTGCAACGAAAGTGACAATCAAGCTGAAACCTAACGGAGACAAGGGAGTTTATTCAGGGAAAGAGGTGAGAGAAGATGGTTTCAGGAAGATGCATGGAAGCAGCAAAGAGACTAAACTGTGCAGAAACTAAGGAAGGCTGGTGATGTGCAGAGGAGGGGAGAGTGGTGAGAGATGAGGTAGAAACATTAGGCAGAGGCCAGATCATGCAGGGTCGGGTTGGCCATAGTGTGGAGTTTGGATTTTATCCTAAATACAATGAGAAGTTCTGAGTATGTTTTAAAGAGGAAGTGACCTGATTTGATTTGGATTTTACAAGATCATTTGCAATTTGTGGAAGGTGAGTTTTTCACTCTTTAACATCTTCCTTTTCCTAGGACCGTTTTTTGAGTCCTGGCAGACCCTGAAGCTAGGATAATAAAGTCAAGATGAGGAAGAGACAGAGGTACTTTTAGGAACAGTAAGAGAAAGGCCAACTTGACAATGGAGACAGTCTTCTAATTGATCTTCACCTGCCCTCTCCACTCCCATCCCCCAGGCCTATCTAGGTAGATTGGAACCCAAAGGAACCAAGTGAACATCACTGCATATCAGGAAATGAGGAGAAAAAGATAGGAGACTGGGGGCTGGAAGAGCAGAGGTTAAAGGAAAGAGAAGGCATCCATGGGGGGTTGTTTTGTAATGAATGGGAGGGACGTGCCCCCAGAACAGACATGAAAAATAGACACAGAAGGACTCCAACTTACAGAGGAGCCATAGAAGAGGATGCGTTGGAAGAGTGGAGGGGCCATTCTGGTCTCCACAGCACTGTAGAGCTGATCCGGATTGGAGGTTGTAGAAAACTAATTTGAATTGGAGGCATCTTGAGGAAATGACAACCACTATAACAAAAACAGCACTTACTGATAGTTTCCATGTGTCCAAAGCAATTTGCCTGTATTAACACATTAATCCCCACAGCCACATTCAGGGGTAGGAACTACTACTCTTCCCACTTTACAGAGGAATTAAGGGAGGCACAGTGAGATTAGGGAACTTGCCCAAGTTCATTAAATTAGAAAGTGGCATTTATGTAAATGTCATGTTTTCTATGATCTTTGTACCGCTCGTACTGCAATTTTTCCCCCTCATTTTAGTTTCAGGATTACTGTCCATTAGTGGGCTGATTTTTCAAAATGCCATAGCTTCATTCACAACAGAATCAGGACATAGTCAAATAATGTAAAATTGCAGAAACTGTGTCCTTCACAGCCTTCTCTGATTTGCCTCCACTCCACTTCAATCAGCTATGAGAACACTTTAGTAGGATTCCTCAGGGCTAATGATGAATTACTAATGTAATTGTTCATTCCTTTCAGTGACCAGTAATAGTTCTAGTGCCAGGCACATGGTACAACTCTTATAGATGATGTTGATTTAGTTTTGATTAATGTTTCATCATGTTTTCATAGTTTTCAGGAAATGTATTTTAGTTTGTATATTTCCAAGGAACTGGACTCCTTAAGATCAACTGGTGAAACCATAGAAGACAGCTGCCATGAAGATAGTCATTAGCGCATAGATCTGAAATCAAGATTAAGCTCTTTTCTCCCTTATTGAAGTAAGGTTTTCTGCATTGGTTGAATGCTTCCCCGAGTCGCTGCAAAATGGATCCACTTAATCAGTGTTTTGGAAATATTTGGAACATTCAAAAACAAAACATGTTACAAGAGGCATCAGCACTTAGAAAAATAGTACATATTTAATTTTTATAATTATAATTTTTATCCTTTTAATTTCTTTGTAATGATTTCTAATGTATTTGAACTCATAGCCAACTGAATATTTTTTATTAGGAATCTGTATACTTACACAGGTATTATTGTATCTACTATGGTTCTCTAATCATTGCACTACCAACTGACATAGCCTCTATTATATGCAAAATAAACTATGCTTGGCATGAAGGAAATAGAGACACAAATACAGCACATCTTTAAACATGGGGTCAGGGAGCAGTTATAACAACACGTAGCTAGAATTCGAAACAAATGAAGTGATTCTTATAAAATAGGTTGAAGGAAAGGTCTGAGGGGCTGCAAAGAAGGTAGAGTTAAGAAAGATGGAATTTCCTGGAGGAGGTACCATTCATTAGAATCTTGAATAATGATCTGGATTTCAAGTGTATAATATCTGCAAATATTGTAGAAATATTTCTGAAATTTTGGCTATATGAACGTGGTTAAAAATCTAGTGGGTGGGGCTTCCCTGGTGGCGCAGTGGTTGAGAGTCCGCCTGCCGATGCAGGGGACACGGGTTCGTGCCCCGGTCCGGGAAGATCCCACGTGCCGTGGAGCGGCTGGGCCCGTGAGCCATGGCCGCTGAGCCTGCACGTCCGGAGCCTGTGCTCCTCAACGGGAGAGGCCACAACAGTGAGAGGCCTGCGTACTGCAAAAAAAAAAACAACAAAAAAAATCTAGTGGGTGGTACAGGCACTTTGGGAGACAGTTTGGCAGTTTTGTGCATAACTAAATATACTCTTGCCACACAATCCAGCAATTGCACTGCTTGGCCATTACCCAAAGAATTGATAACTTATGTCCACACAAAAATCTGTACATGGATGTTTATAGCAGCTTTATTCATAATTGCCAAAACTTGGAAGCAGCCAAGATGTCCTGTACTACGTGAATAGATAAATAAATGGTGGAACATCCAAAAATGGAATCTTATTCAACACTGAAAAGAAATGAGCTATCAAGCCATGAAAATACATGGGGGAAACTTAAATGCATAGTACTAAGTGAAAGAAACAAATCTGAAAAAGCTGTATCATACTGTATGATTCCAACCATATGACACTGAGGAAAATGTAAAACTATACAGACAGTAAAAAGATCAGTGGTTGCCAGGGGTGAGGGGAGGGATGAATAGGCATAGCACAGAGCGTTTTTTAGGGCAGTGAAAATATTCTTTATGATGCTATTATGTTGGATACATTATACATTTGTCCAAACCCATAGACTGTACAACACCAGGAGTAAACCATAATGTACACTACAGACTTTAGGTGATTATGATTTATCCATGTAAATTCATAAATTGTAGCAAATGTATCACTCAGCTGGGAAGTGCTGATAATGGGGGAGGCTGTACATATGTACCATTGGGGAATATACGGGAAATCTCTGTACCTGCCTCTCAATTTTACCATGAACCTAAAACTGCTCTAAAAAATAAAGTTTCTTTTTTATAGTTGCTTTTTGTTTTTGTTTTTTTTAATAAGAAAAATCTAATGGCAAAGAAAAGACAAGGGGGAATATTCAGGAAGGGACAAATGGGAACAGTTCTAGACAGAGAGATCATTTCCCTGCATCCTTTTAGTAAGAGCATAAACCTAGAGTGAGACTGTAAAGAAGACTTAGTTGAAATACACATTGGGACGGTCAGAAAGTGAAGAAACAATTGGCTATGGCTTGACACATTTAAGAAGTGTGATATTAGTAAGGATTTGTGAACGTAATTTAGAAGATGTGATTATTTTCTATCTTTGTCTCAGGGAATGGCGGTACTATTCATTAAGCTGGGCAAGTCAGTTAGTTTCCTAGAAACTGTCCTTGGCATGTCATGAGTTCTGTTGACATTATGTTCTAGTGCTGGGAAGCAGTCCACTTCTCCACATCTCCATGACTTCTAGTCTTTTTCACACTGGATTCTTAAAATTACTTCTAAATGGTTTCTCTACATCCATTCAGACTCGTGTTCTCCAGTTTGCAACCAAAGTGATCTTTTAAAAGAGCCAATCTTCTTTGCTAAAACTCTTAAGTGGTTTCTCCTTAACATGGTACAAAAATCCTTTATGATGTGTTCCCTGCCTACATATCTGGTCTTATTTCACACTATTTTCATATATCATTATAAATTGTCTTTCATCAGACTAATTGTCATTTACATTTTTATATTTTGTGTAATTAATTTTCCTCTTTCTTACCAAGGGAATCCATATACCATCAATATTTAGACACTGCCTCTGACTTTGTATCTCAATTGTGTGATTCTGAGACATTATTTAACCTTTTAAACTTTGAACTTTATCCATCTCAGTTTCTTCATCTTAAAAAAAAAGAATAAGAATATCTAATTGAGTGGTTGAACAGATTAAATGGAATAATAGTCACAAGAGTTCTGAGAACAATGCCTGATACATAGAACATGCTCAATAGATAAGACCTGCTAGATATAGAATGTACATTCTATCATTGCATGTATCAAAATCTGTTTCCTCATTTCAGCGACTTGCATGATGCCTGACACAATTGTATAATTCCTCAATAAATATTTTTATGTAAACAAATAATAAATAACATAAGTACAAAAGTGAACACTCAATTACACAATGGAATATCTTTTCATACTCATGGAACTAAAAGGATAATATAAATATCTAAAATGTTGACAAGGAGTTCAGCTGATTTCTGTATTTGGGTCTTAAAAGATGATGATTTAGGTGTAACTCAGCCTTACAGGCCAAGAAACACAAATTTTGGCAGTATTTGGAATTAGCTCATTTAGGGATATTGGTTTTCTATAACTAGACTCACAAGACATGGCTATAAAAACAAGAATACTAATTTATTGATTTAGAAAGAGAAATTTAACTATATATGACAATTTATATTTTGATTAGCACCTCTCTTTTCTAGGAAAGTCTATATGAAAGCCAAAATATTATAGAAAATGTATTTGTTAGTCATGAAATCAGAGTAAAGGGAATAGTTGGATGAAATTTGTAATTAGTGACAGTAGGCTAATCATGGAAATTGTGATCCAGCCATATTCCCTTTATGGATACAATAATAGATGGATTACCTCCCCGTGGATTGTTCTGACCCAGTCATCCTTATGATGATAGTGTACCTTTTGCTAGACAATATACAGACCACTTGTTTGTGTTTATTGTTTTCTTTTGTCAGATTATTGCTTGGATTGAAATTGCTATGACTATTAAGTCCTAAGAAAACAACTTGATCTTTCTTTATTAGACTTAGGCATTTTCTAAATCTTCTCAGTCATAATTCTGCAGATTTATTTTATAGTATTTTTATTGTCGTTATTACTATTACTATTATTTGGCCTTTTGACTAAGAGTTAACCTCATTCCTTGTGTTAAGGCTTTACTACTCTCATTCTGGAGAAATTTGCTGATGTCTACCATATGCCAAATACTATCATAATATTAAATATCTGATTTTTTTCACTGTCTTTTCATTTTATGTTTGGGCTATTTTTTTTATATACAAAGGACAATTTCATTGTTATAGTTGTTGTTTTTAATGCTTACTTGTTATGATAATCAAAAAGTAACCTTCCAAAATTCAACTTAGGGAGGTTTGTAGAATGACTGAGAAAAGGAAGGAAAAATGTGCAGACTTGGTTGGCAGCATTTTGGATACACCTGCACTGGAGATTTACTTGCCCAGAAGATGAGAGGTAAGCAAGGATGCCGCTTTCTTCAATTTGTGGCAGTCATGGAATTGACTTTTCTTTAAAATGAAATAAATGTTCTCTCTTTATGAATAAATCTTCACAAATTATCTTTAAACCTTTTAATTTTCCTTATTATTGGATTACAGGAAGAAATGTCATTTTATAGTCTTAATGAATATTTATGTGAGAGATGGCTTTAAAACTACTGATAGGTATAGTAAAATTTCCATTTATTTGGACTAATCAGGGAGAATAAGCTAAGCTACTTTAAATGTAATGAAAAGTCAGAAATTATTTTTATTGTTTTCAAGTGTAGCAGTAACTAAAACAGTCTAGCTCCAGGCCCTATTAATGAGACATAGAAGAGGGTTTGTAGTTAGCGTACTGGTTGCTTTAAAATACAATTAATATCCAAATAAGACTCTAGAAGACATGTTAAAACTACTTAAAAGAACAAACAGGATTCCTACTATTGATTTTTCAAACCTATTTTCCAAAATTGTACAAATTATATTTTGTCTAAAAACCATTTAAAATTGTCACAAGTTTCAGATTTGTAAGGTACAACTACTAGGATTTAAACTACATTACAAACTTTGAGGGTGGAAAGTTTAAGCAGTTATTTTTAAAAAATAGGAGATTCATATGTTTTATGGCCTTTTGAGTTTTTAATGCCTGCACATCCCCAATTATGATTACAGTTACTGGCTCAGTTAGAGTTGAATGCATGATTACGTGGGAGTATTTCAGGTAATAAGTTAGAAATTTTAACTCAGTAATTGCCAGTGATTAATTCTATTTTTCCAGATTGTTTTTTGTTTGAATTTGAAAAGTTGGCTTATTATTTCCTTGAACTGTAATTGCCTCTAAATTATGCACAAGGCTCTAAGTTCTGAGTTAATTATATCCTAGTGAGCTCTTTTAAATCAAACTCAGAAATTTCAAGGTGCACACATCATAAGAACCCATTAAATCCCTTAACATGTGTCTGGGTAAAGAACTGCCATGCATGATTGATGACAGTGGTTTTTGAAGTTCTTTCAATTCTGTGGTGCCAAGCAGTAAAGGCATTGAAATTCATCTCTATTGAAGAATTTATAGAGATTCAAAAAATTATAATTATGCTGGTGAATCTCTGGTCAACGCTTTTTATCCCAACTTCTTTAGAAAACACAAGCTCCTGGTCTGAATTATGAAAAAATGTAGGCCTAGAAAGTGTCAGATCACAATCATTTTATTTAACCTGCATTAAGTATATATCCAAAAATGGAAAACAAAGTAGCATAATAAAAAGAATGAGAAATCCTGAAGGCTAAAGTTGGCATATGTCATGATATTACAATTAATTTGTGAAATAAGTAAATGGCTGTAATAAAATGTCCCTTCATTTACCTGCTCATTTATTCATTTTAAAAGTGATGTGGGGTTCTGACTCAAGAAAATAAATATAGAATACTCAATTCACTTTTCATCTCTCTGATAATGTATAGAAATAAAAACTTTAAAAAAATGTATAAACACAAACAAGACGAAAAGACAACCCTCAGAATGGGAGAAAATATTTGCAAATGAATCAATGGACAAAGGATTAATCTCCAAAATATATAAACAGCTCATGCAGCTCAATATTAAAAAACAAACAACCCAATCCAAAAGTGGGCAGAAGACTTAAATAGACATTTCTACAAAGAAGACATACAGATGGCCAAGAAGCACATGAAAAGCTGCTCAACATCACTAATTATTAGAGAAATGCAAATAAAAACTACAACGAGGTATCACCTCACACCGGTTAGAATGGGCTTCATCAGAAAATCTACAAACAACAAATGCTGGAGAGGGTGTGGAGAAAAGGGAGCCCTCTTGCACTGTTGGTGGGAATGTAAATTGATACAGACACTATGGAGAACAGTATGGAGATGCCTTAAAAAACTAAAAATAGAATCACCATATGACCCAGCAATCTCACTACTGGGCATATACCCAGAGAAAACCATAATTCAAAAAGACACATGCATGCCAATGTTCACTGTGGCACTATTTATAATAGCTAGGACATGGAAACAACCTAAATGCCCATTGTTAGATGAATGAATAAAGAAGAAGTGGTACATATATACAATGGAATATTACTCAGCCATAAAAAGGAACAAAATTGGGTCATTTGTAGAGACATGGATGGACCTAGAGACTGTCATACAGAGTGAAGTAAGTCAGAAAGAGAAAAACAAATATCATATATTAAGACATATGTGGAATCTAGAAAAATGGTACAGATGAACCGGTTTGCAAGGCAGAAATAGAGACATAGATGTAGAGAACAAACATATGGACACCAAGGGGGGAAACTGGGGGGGGGTGGTGGTATGAATTGGGAGATTGAGATTGACATATATCCACTAATATGTATAAAATAGAAAACTAATAGGAACCTGCTGTATAAAAAAATTAAATTAATTTTAAAAAACCATATAAACCCTAAACAATGAAGTGAATCATGAGACAGAGTTAAGGAGTGAGAAAGGAGAGAGACAAATTTCTGGAAGACTAAAGTCAGTTGAAGCCATGATGACATGTTGAAAGGTAAAACAGAGGAAAAAGAGCCATATTTCATAATATGCACAATGAAACCACAATGGAGTCAGAAGTCTAGCTTCCTGAGTAAAGGCCAGAGAAACTAAAAGCTTGAAAACATGGGACTAATTGATTATGTCTTTTTGAACATCTGCTACAGGTGACCTCACACATATATCCTTAATTCACCTATAAATGAAAAAAAAACTAGTATCATACCTACTATTAGCTACACTGGATGTTGATAAAGTCATTCATGTGGAACCCATTTTTAAACACAATTTTTGAGGGTCAGCTGAAGTACTGACCTAGGGTAAGAGCAAAAGAGTTATTTTAGACATGTAAGAATTCATAAATTTTACTTTTTATCCACCATTTCTGAGAAAGTTATTTAAGAATCTATATCAGAAAAATGGAATAAAACCAAGAAAGAAATGTTATGAAATAAAGGAACTGGCCTTGGAAGGAAACAATCATGATACTAAAGTGAGAGCTTTGAAACAGATCTGGAGAAAAAAAATCAGGTATCATAAAATAAATGTGATTAAAAGAAATTAAATGAAAAGGTGGAGAATTTTTGGCAGATAAGCAGAAATTATAAAAAAGAATCTAGTAGAAGTTCGGAAATGGAAAACATGACTGAAGTTAAGAATTGAATGGATCCATTTAACACCAGAATAGAAAAAGCAAAAAAGAAAACTAGTGACAGAATTAGTAATCCTGATATATCAGAAGAAAGTACCCAGACTAAAGCATAGGGAAATCAAGAGATGGAGCACAAGGCACAGCGGATATGATTTAAGTCTAACATATGTGTAAATAGAGTCCAAGGAGAAGAGACAGAATAGGGTAAAAGAAGTACTTGAAAAGATAATGGCTGAGAATTTTCCAAAAAACTGCTCAAGGACATCAAATCACAGATTCAAACATTTCTGTGACCCTAAACAAAATTAAAAGACTAAACAAAACACTTAAGCTTATACAGTCATAATGTTGAAAAACAAATATAAAGAAAACCTTAAATCATTCAGAGGAAAATGATACATTACATTTAAAGAACAGTAAACATGGGAAATGACTTTGAACAAAAATGATAAAATGTATCATATAAAAATACAATACAGGGCTTCCCTGGTGGCGCAGTGGTTGAGAGTCCGCCTGCTCATGCAGGCGACGCGGGTTCGTGCCCCCGTCCGGGAGGATCCCATGTGCCGTGGAGCGGCTGGGCCCGTGAGCCATGGCCGCTGGGCCTGCACATCCGGAGCCTGTGCTCCGAGACGGGAGAGGCTGCAGCAGTGAGAGGCCCGCGTACCGCAAAAAACAAACAAACAAACAAACAAAATACAATGAAATGATATCTTCAAAGTATTGATGGGAGAGAATAAAAGCCCTCTGACCTGGAATTCTGTTATCATTGAAAATATTGTTCAAAAATGAGAGAAAATAAAGCTTTAGATAATAGCAATGAAATACTGATATGATACAGTAGCAGTAGAATCACATTAAAGAAAATTCTAAGGGGGATTCTCCCTACAGAGAAGTCAATGAGATTCTGAAAGAAAATAAGAGGAATAGAAAATATGGGGGTAAATATAAATGTTGATTTTTAAAAGCAAAAATAATTTTATGGGGATATATAGTATATATAATATGTTATATATAATAAGTGCACTACGTATAATGTTGGATATACATATATAACATCCAAGAATGAAACAAAAAAAAATTAGAGAAAAGGATATAAAGCAATTACAATAATCTAAAGTCTTTGACGTTTTAACAGTACTAATTTCCATATAGACTTTAATAAGTCAAGAATATATGTGGGCATTTCCAGGAAAACAACAGAATACTAAAAACACATAATTAAACATTAATATGTGCAGAGATATGAGCAAAACATTAGTAGATATATTGCAATGTAAGTTTAAAAAATAAACAATACCAAAGTATCAGGAAAAAGAAAACAGGAATGAAGAAAATATTACAATCAGAAAACCAATAATAAAATGGTACATTTAATTCCAACCATATCAATGCTTATGTTAAATATTAATGGAGTAAACACTCTAATTAAAAGACAAAGATTATCAGAGTCAGTAAAATAGCAAGAACCAACTATATGCTACAAGAGGTGCACTTTGAATGTAGTGACACAGAGAGATTATAAGGAAATGGATGGAAAAGATATATCATGCAAACAGTAAATGTAAGAAGGTTACAGTGATTATAATAATGTCATATAAAATAGATGTCAACCCCCATGGATTTGGTCCATTTCATAATATAAAAGGGTCAATTCATCAAGAAGACATAAACATTATGAATGTGTGTATGTTTTCAAATGGAAGCAAAATACGTAATACAAAAGGACAGAATTATGGGAAGAAATAAATACTTGTTCAAACTCAGTGAAAAATTTTGGATAATATAGACAACTTTTTAGAAAAATACAGCTCACCAAAATTGACAGAATAAGAAATAGAAACCCTGGATAGTCTTATATCTATTAAAGAAACGAAATTTTTAATTAGAAATCACCCCACAACGAAAATTTCAGTCACATATGGACTGACCTGTTAAATTCATCAAACATCACAGATCTTACACAGACAAATCTTTGAAAGATTAGGAAAAGAGGGACACTTTCCAATTTCTTTTATGAGGCAAGCACAATCTTGATATTAAACCTGATAAGCATGTCCCAATAAAGGAAAATTATGAATTAATCTCTCAAGAACAGAAATGTTAAAATCCAAATGAAATATTAGCAGACCAAATCCAGCAATATATAAGAGGATAAGACATTATGAGCAAGTTGGACTTGTTTCAAGAATATGTTTGATTTAACATTTGAAATTAATCAATTTAAACCCATTAATGGAATGAAGAAGAAAATAATTTAATTAGCTAAATAGAATGAAAAAAATTGATAAAATTCAATAAATATTTTATGATATAAAACATTACAAAACTAGAAATAAAAGTTTACTTCCATAGTATGATATAGAGAATCTACCAAAAATAAACAGACACATGATGAACTTCATACTTAATCCTGAAATGTTTAGTTTTCTTCTGGATGTTGTGGAGAAGACAAGGGTCCCTGCTATCGCCACTTTATCCAACATCACACTGGAAATCCTCAGCAAGACTTAGTGAAGTCAAATACTTTCTAAAAATTGATGGAGTAAAAAGTAAAGGTTTGGGCACAATTTGTCCAATAGAGATATCAAAAAATAACATAACTATGAAAAATTGGAAAGTGTGGGAGAGAGATTGTATCTCAAATTAGAGAGTCAACAGATATTGTATTTAGTTAAATAAGCAAGACCATTGAGACTAACGGAACTTATCATTAGTCTTAGAAGTAAAACCAAAGAATTTAAAGTTGACTTTAGAGTGGAAGACTGGAGTGGGGGGAAGGTGGAAGGTAATACTGTGCTTTCATTAAAAGCTCTTTTGACTTTGTTCATTTTATAACGTTGAAGTTTTTATTAAAATTATTTTAAAATCACATAATCATGGTATAGCTGAAAGTGTGCATGCCTTTGAAACAGGTAGCTCTGGATCCAAATCGTGCTCTACCACTTATTAATTGGTGACATTTACTATGTTACTTAATCTTCTGAGCAGAATGTTGTTTTTATAAAGATTATTTGAAATAAGTATTCAGAACCTGTTAGTATACCTCATATTTTTGTTTTTGTTTTTTTTTGCGGTACGCGGGCCTCTCACTGTTGTGGCCTCTCCCGTTGCAGAGCACAGGCTCCGGACGCGCAGGCTCAGCGGCCATGGCTCACGGGCCCAGCCGCTCCGTGGCATGTGGGATCTTCCCGGACCGGGGCACGAACCCGTGTACCCTGCATCGGCAGGCGGACTCTCAACCACTGCGCCACCAGGGAAGCCCACCTCATGTATTTTATAATCTTCTTTTACTTAACAATACTGTATAAATTATTTCTTTGTCAATAAACACAATTTTTGACATTGTTTAAGTGTCAAAGGAATAACCCATTATATACAATTCAGAATTTGTTCATTCAATACTCTAAGTTTAGTGACATATTTAGTTCCCATTATTTTTTTGCAATTATAAAAAATGTCATAAAAAACTTTCTGAAAAATAATTTTGGTTTATATTTTAGGAATATTACTTCAGGACTAAGCATTAGAACTGGAATTCCTAGACCATATAATATGTGCATTATTAAGGAGTTTATTTCTGGGAATTCCCTGGTGGTCCAGTGGTTAGGGCTCTGCACTTTCACTGCCGAGGGCCCGAGTTCAGTCCCTGGTGGGGGAACTAGGATCCCATAAGCCGTGTGGCCAACAAAACAAAACAAAAACTACAGTGAGGTATCACCTCACATTGGTCAGAATGGCCATCATTAAAATGTCTACAAATAACAAATGCTGGAGAGGGTGTAGAGAAAAGGGAACCCTCCTACACTGTTGCTGGGAATATAAGGTGGTGTGGCCACTATAGAAAACAGTATGGAAGTTCCTCAGTAAACTAAAAATAGAATCACCATATGATCCAGCAATCCCACCCCTGGGCATACACCTGGACAAAACTATAATTCAAAAAGATACACCCTGATGCAAAAAGATGCACCCCGATGTACATAGCAGCACTATTCACAATAGCCAAAACATGGAAACAACCTAACTGTCCATTGACGGAGGAATGGATAAAGTAGATTTGGTACATATATACAGTGGAATACTACTCAGCCATAGAAAAGAACAAAATAATGCCATTTGCAGCAGCATGGAGGCAACCAGAGATGATCATACCAAACAAAGTAAGTCAGAAAGAGAAAGACAAATACCATATATTATCATTTATATGTGTAATCTAAAATATGGCACAAATGAACCTATCTACAAAATAGAAACAGATTCACAGACATAGAGATCAGACTTGTGGTTGTCAAGGGGGAGTGGGGGAGGTAGAGGGATGGACTGGGAGTTTGGGGTTGGTAGATGCAAACTATTACATTTAGAAAGGATATACAACAAGGTCCCTCTGTAGAGCACAGGGAACTGTATCCAGTCTCTTGGGATAAACCATAATGGAAAAGAATATTAAAAAAATGGATATATGTGTATAACTGAGTCATTTTGCTATCTGGCAGAGATTGGCACAGAACTGTATATCAACTGTACTTCAATAAAAAAGGAGTTTATTTCATATTGCCAAAATGCCCTCAATAAATATTGTAAAAATGTTCCCTTCAATATTGATGCTTAAAAAGTGCCTTTATTTCTATAATATTAACACACTGAGTATTTTTATATATTTTGCCAATATCATGAGTTTAAAAATATTTTCTCTTTTGAAAATTGTAAAGTACTGTGAAATTTAAAGAATCATTCAATAAAAAAATAAAAATTTAAAAATAAAGTAATTAAATTAAACACATTTTTCCCATATTAATTTATCTGCATAATTTATTTTGGCATGTCAATACTTTTAATTTTTATTTTATATTATGTTTTAATATACAGTCCTCATTTATCAATCTCCTGTTTCAATATATTTTTGACTATTCTCAATAACACTGACAAAAATAGTATTAAATGCATCAGGCTTTCATTAATTCATTCACTTATTCCATCAGCCATGTGGTTTGACAGGAAGATGTAGTGGTAGTGTGGGTGGCTGTAGTATTTCCCAATAATGGATTAAATTTCTCTAATTATTGCAAGTATGCATAGGAAAAGGTTGAGCAGATTAAACAATAGAAATCTAGAACAAAATGTATATTGGGGTATATTTTTCTAGATCTTGTATATTATAAAATGTGCTTCTATTACTTTCATACTTGACAAATTTATTGTTTATGAAATTCTTGGGTCCCAAACCTCATGACCTTAATCCCTTATCTTCTAGCATTTAGAACAATGTTAGTTTATATCCTCTGGAAAGCAGATGATGAGACACAGTGAAGAGAGCAAGCATATCATTATATGGATCTGAAACTTGTGAAAGGAAAGAAGGAAGGAAACATTATTGAGCAGGGAAAGCCTCAGACTGTAACACATCTGACGAAGTCTTGGCCAACTTAGTATGGTGCTCCAGAGCAAACAAATCCCATTAGAGGAGTCCCAAGTTGGGCAGAAATGGTCTTTTTTTTTTTTCCTCCATCTGTGTCTCATCTTCTCATTCGCTTGACACGTTCTTTTGTAGGGCAATAGTTTTTCATTTTGATAAGGTCTTTCGTTCTTTCTTCCCTTCTTTCTTCCTTCCTTCCTTCCTCCCTTCCTCCTTCCTTCCTTCCTTTCCCTCTCTCTTTCTCTCTCCCTCTCTCTTTTTTTATTCTATGGACCATGCTTTTGATGTTGTATCCAAGAACTCTTTGCCTAACCCAAATGCTGCAAAGATTTTCTACTGTGTTTTCTTATAAAAATTTTATATTTTTTCTTTTATATTTAGGTCTATGATTCATTTTTACTTAACTTTTAATAAAACAGATCCAGGTTCTTTTTGTTGTTCTTGTTCCTTTTTGGCATGTGGATGTTCGATTGTTCCAGCAATTACCCAATTTTTCTCCAACTAAATTTTTCTGTCCTATACCAAGTTCCCATATGTGTAGGTCTGTTTCTAGACATTTTTCTCAATTTTATCATTCCAATAAAACACTATTTCTGTTGTCATAGCTTTATAATGTTTTGATATTGTAGGGCAAGCCCCCATCTCATATTTTTTTCTTCAAAACTTTTTTGATTCTTCTAGATTCTTTACTTTTCTCTTTGAATTTTAAAACCATTTTGTCACGTACCATAAAAATGTCCTCTAAGAATTTCTGTTAGTCTTAACCCAAAGATGTCACAATTACAGATACTTGTCACCACATAGTTGGTGTTGATTGGAAACTTTTCCTGAAATGGGGCAGAAATGCATGGTTTTCTCCATGTAACTTAGGCATAGTATTATAAATAAATAGTTGGAAAAAATATTTGAATTTTAATTCAATTAATTCTATTTAATTAATAATGTGTGGGAATTAATATCACTATGATAATGAGTTTTTCCATCCATGAATTTTATGTATTTTCCATTTATTCAGGTCTGTTTTATGGCCTTCAAAAGTTTGAGAATACTCTCCCCAAAGGTCTTACACATTTTGGTAGATCTATTTCTAGATATCTTGCAGTGTTGTTGTTTGTTTTTTTAATGTCAGTCAAATCCTTCTTAAGGTTTCATTTTCTAAATGATTATTGACTGTATAGAAACATTATTAATTTTTATGTTCATCTTGTATTCAACAATACTGGAAAATGTTCTAATTAGTTCTAATAATTCATTCTAGATGTCTATTGATTTTCTAAGTTGATAATCTTGTTTTCATGAATATTCACATTTTCTGTACCTCTCCTTTTCTTATTTTTTTGGTCTACCTCCTGATCTTCCCCCTCCTTCTGTCAAATATTCTAGTAAGATGTTGCTTAATAGTGACAGTTTGTCCTTGACATTAGTAGGAAAATTTCTAAAATTTCAATATAAGGCATGCTCTTTACTATATATTTGATTGATACCCTTTAATAGATTAGGAAAGTTCTCATCTATTACTTGTTAAGAGCTTGTTGGTTTATCATGAAAAAATATTAAATAATATCAAATATTAAATCAACATAGCAAAACAAATTTTAATTATATTTTTTTGTGATTCCTGACAGACTTATTTCTATACTGTGTTTTTCTGTTTTCCTTTAAAAGGATTTTTGTTTTCTTTGTAATTGATATATTCCAGAGCCCATCCTGGGCCTACTAAATTGATAGCTGTTTAAAGGATGAGAGGTGGAGCAGGAATCTGTGTTAAGAAAGAGAACCTTTCCAGGTCAAGTTGATGATAAGAGAGGTTATGAAACTATATCTGCAGAATGAAGTCCAAGCTCCTTGATCCTTAAAAAGAGAACAATCCCTTCATAAAGACTTTTGCTTATTTCTCCAAGCTTCATTGCTTGCCCTTCTATCCCATGTTCTGTGTCCCTGCAATGCTGAACTGCCTTGGTATATGCCGTCTCTCAGTCTAAATGCTTTTGCTTTTTCAGTGCTCCCAAGAGATGGCTGATATCTACAGATCTTCCTCCTCTTATGATGGGGTTATGTTCGGAAAAACCCATCAAAAGTTGAAACTATCCTAAGTCGAAAATTCATTTAAAACACCTAACCTAGGGCTTCCCTGGTGGCGCAGTGGTTGAGAGTCCGCCTGCCGATGCAGGGGACACGGGTTCGTGCCCCGGTCCGGGAAGATCCCACGTGCCGCGGAGAGGCGGGGCCCGTGAGCCATGGCCGCTGAGCTTGCGCGTCCGGAGCCTGTGCTCCACAACGGGAGAGGCCACAGCAGTGAGAGGCCCGCGCACCACAAAAAACAAAACAAAACAAAACAAAAAAAACACCTAACCTATCCAACATCATAACTTAGCTTAGCCTACCTTAAATGTGCTCAGAATATTCACATTAGCCCACAGTTGGGTAAAGTCATCTAACACAAAACCTGTTTTATAATAAAGTGTTGAATATCTCATGCAATTAATTGAATACTTCACTGAAAGTGAAAAACAGCTGGTTGTCTGGGTACAGAATGGCTGTAAATGTATGGGTTGTTTCCCCTCCTGACTGGGAGCTGCCGCTTGCTGCCCTGCCCAGCATCACAAGAGAGTATCTACTGCATATTGCTTGCCAGGCAAAAGAGCAAAATTCAAAGTCGGAATTACAGTTTCTACTGAATGCATAGAGCTTTCACACCATAGTGAACTCAAAAAATCGTTAAGTTGAACCATTGTAATCAGGGACAATCTCTAGTCATCACTTAATGGGCAACTCAGTTGAGTCAGCTCAGGTTAGGCTGAGAATGAATCCGTCTTCTGTCTCTCTATCACACCACAGGACATTAGAAATCCCTGCTCAGGGACTCTGTGATTTCTTTGAGGGAGGGACTTGTGCCTATTCTCCAGTGAGGTCCCAGTGCCTAGAGTGGTGTGGACACATGGTCACCACGCAATGAAAGCTTCTGAAATGGAACCAATTCTTCCAACACAGAATGCTCAGAATTGAACTCCTTTTTTCTGATCCCTCATCTGTACTATCTGGGCATGCTCCAAACTCTGACTATGACATTGGGTCTTTTCCAGTGCTCTTCGGCAATGCCAAATGCTTATTTGATGTACCAGCACAATTTTTCCTCAGAGGGAGTTTGACACACACCTCTGAAGTCAGTTAACTGTTTCGTTGCAGCAAAATCTTTGAGTGGGAACACATTCATAAGCCAACACATATCCTTTCCACAGTGGGTGTGTGTGGAGGTGGGCGAAATGGGAGAATATGTCTCTGTGTTTTTATACATAGAGGTACTGAAACACTGTTTTATTTCTTCCTGTTATATCCTGTGACATCCATTGACAAGCATTTTGAAAAGTAGTCATATATAAAAGAATGTAACTTTAGAAAAGTAGGAAAATGAAAAGTGTGGGGGAAGAATTTTAAAGTGTTTTAAAAAATTATCGATATTTGGCTAAAGATGCCCAATTTCTATTAGGAAACAAAATACAACTGCACCCTTGTTATTTCCTAGCTCTCATTCTGAGTTAGTGAGCCTGGTTGTTTGTGCTTCCTGCTCCATTCCCACCATGGTGTGAGGTTCTGTAAGCAACACATGCAATTCTCTTTGTCTTCATGAATAAGCTTTTTTTTAGACACTCAACCATAGCAACATATGAATATGCACAGCAACATATGAACATGACAGTGATCAGTCACACTTAGTCATTGTGGCCCATTAAGTCCTAGCAAGTCATTAAAATAGGAAATCTGTTCTTTAAAAGGTTTGATATTATTTGGTCAAGGACTTTTTAAAAAGACACAGAACTAAAGCCGTTAAATAAATAACTGTTGTGACTGATGAAAAGATTTCCCAAATCAGGACCAAGAGGGAGTTTCAAATACTCATTGTTGGCCCTACTTTCTGGAGCAGCTTTGACATTTGCTACTCTTAGCAATAATAAAAATTCCTTAAAGTTATATAGATCTTTGAAATTTACAGATTGCTCTAACATACATTTTCTTGGGTAATTCACTCAACAAATTTTTGATGAAAGCAGTTTTCATTATTTCCATTTATGCAAGTATATCTTAAGCCCCAGGAAGGTAACTTGGCCAACTTGACTCAAAAGTTTTAGTGCTAAGGTGCAAACTTGGGCCAGGTGAGCCCTGCACTGAGGCTCTTTCCATTGCATCACCACTGAACCCAAGCAACTCACGCTGTGGTAGTGGTAGTAAACTCTAAAGTTTTCAATTTTAGATACTGTAGTATAATATACTCTAAACTATTGGTGACTCACCCAACTCTTTCTTACCCTGTGATCTGTCTTGGAATTTTCACAGGCCAGCATTCGTATAACAGTTGAAAACAAACAACATGTCTCTATCAAACTCTATTCACAAGAAAAACAATATGACACTAAGGACTGTGCCCCTTAACGGAGACTCTGAGACCAGGATGAGAGCCTTATATGTACTCTGCACCATAACAAGGAAAATAGATTTACTTAGAGTTTTTGATCTCACCTAAAAAAAAAAAAAAGATTTATATTTCCGCTAAGAGCAACATTCTCTCTGTGCACTAGTTCTATCTCACATTTATTTTATTGGCAATGCATGCAACTTCTGATGGGAACATTTATTTCTAGAATTAGTTTGACCAAATTACAAATGCCTCCAATGGAACATCTTGTACTAATAAATAGATTTCCCTCTCACTTCAAAACCTACTGCTACAAGGTTTTTAAAGAGCATTTATCAGAAACCCCCAGACAATCCTCCAACTTCAATTGAACCAATTAATTTTATGCAATGAAAAATGTGAAGGAAGTCTCTTGACTGCCTCTTTGACACTTTATATCCTGTGATATTTTATTTTTAGCAATAAGTGATTGAGAGCAATAGACATGACTGTTTTTTAAAATGGTATGTGGGACTCCAACCTACATTTTTTTAATTTGTTAGCAGTATTCTTCTGCCTAACACCCACTCACACTTTGAAATCTTACCTCATTGTGTCATAACAATGACGTGTCATTCTTCATTTTAAAAATCTGAGAAAGAAATTAAGTTATCTGGAGAAAGTGATTAAAAATACATATTACAGAGTAGAGTTCTGGGATATTTTTATTAACACATCTTAGCCACAAGCATGTTATTCGATTGGGAAGACAGACTTTAAAACTTAGAATAAAATGTAGATTTTTTTCCATTATGATGTTGACCCTCAAAGTACATAAGACCATTTATTTTTTTCAAGAATATTTTAATTACAAAAATGTATTCGCCAGATAAATATTATATTTCTGGTTCCAATAGGTGTCAGATGATATAAAGGGTACTCATCCTCCTCTTTGGCTTCTGAGAATGGAATGCCTGCCATTATTTTTATTATTATATTATTATGCAACTGTTACTCAGCAAATCCTCCATTTTGCTTTCAGCTCTTCAGAACTTACTTTATAAAAGCTATAGAACATTTAAAATCAAAACTTTAAGGAGGCAGCAGGATACTATCTAAATACTCAACCCTATAAAAATTTACAATAAACAGTTACAGTCATCTGAGTTCATACCCACGCTTACTGCTTTTGCTCTGTTTCTACTGAAGAGGTGTCTGTCCATCAGTGTTAGACTAATTCCTCCATATGGGTCTGAATCACATTTCTTCCCACTAAAAGTAGCCCCAGCACATTTTCTCTCCCATCTTTATTTCTTCTTACTAAAATTTTCATCAACTGTCTTCAACATATTCAAATTTCTCCTTAACTAAAGCCAAAAAAGGTAATTGATTCATTGTCTCATTCTAGTTCACCTAACTTTTTCCTTTATTTTACAGCCAAGATTCTCGAAAGAGTACATTATACACTCTTTCCAGCACCTCACATATCATTTACTGTTTAACACATACGGTTTTGTAGCTGATTTTTTCCAGCTTTATTGAGATATAATTGACATAAAAAATTGTATAAGTTGAAGGTGTACATTGTGATGATTTGATACACTTTTTTTGATACACTTTTATATTGAGAAATGATTACCAGAGTAGGGTTAGTTAACACCTCTATTACCTCACATAATTACTTTTTTATAGTGAGAACGTTTAAGGTCTACTCTTAGCAACTTTCAAGTATATAGTAAAATAATATTAACTATAGTCACTATGCCGTAAAACAACTTATTCATCTTATAACTGGAAGTTTGTACCCTTTGACTGACATCTCCCTATTCTCCACCCCTACCCCCCAGTCCCTGGCTACCACCATTCTACTCTCTGTTTCTAGGAGCTCAGCTTTTTTTAGATTCCACATGTAAGTAATAGAATACAGTATTTGTCTTTCTCTGTCTGACTTAATTCACTTAGCATAATGCCCTCAAGGTCCATCCATATCACAAATGCCAGGATTTCCTTCTTTCTCATGGCTGAATAATATTCCATTATATATATAGTATATATATTATATACTACATCTTCTTTATCCATTCTTCCAGTGATGGACACTTAAGTTGTTTTAGTGTCTTGGCTATTGTGAATAAAGCTTCAGTGAACATGGGAGTGCAGACAGCTCTTCAAGATCCTCATTTTATTTCCACTGGATATTTACCCAGAAGTGGGACTGCTGGATCATGTGGTAGTTCTACGTTTAATTTTTTGAAGAACCTTCATACTGTTTTCCATAGTTCCATTCCCACCGACAGTGCACAAGAGTTCCCTTTTCTCCACATCCTCAGCAACACTTGTTATCTCTTTCTCTTTCTCTCTCTCTTTTTGATAATAGCCATTCTAAGAGACATGAAGTGATATCTCATTGTGGGTTGTTTTTTTTTTTGCTTTAATTTTATTTATTTATTTATTTTTATTTTTGGCTGCATTGGGTCTTCATTATTCCATGTGAGCTTTCTCTAGTTGTGGAGAGCGGGGGCTACTCTTCATTGCGGTGCACGGGCTTCTCATTGTGGTGGCTTCTCTTGTTGAGAGGCACGGGCTCTAGGTGCGTGGGCTTCAGTAGTTGTGGCTCACGGGCTCTAGAGCGCAGGCTCAGTAGTTGTGGCTCTCGGGCTCAGCTGCTCCATGGCAAGTGGGATCTTCCCAGACCAGGGCTCAAACCCATGTCCCCTGCATTGCCTGGCAGATCCTTAACCACCGTGCCACCAGAGAAGCCCATCTCATTGTGGTTTCAATTTGCATTTCCCTGATGATTAGCGATGTTGAGCATCTCTTCATGTACCTGTTGGTCATTTGTATATCTTCTTCGGAAAAATGTCTATTTAGCTCTTCAGCCTGTTTTGTAATTGGATTATTGTTGTTGTTTTGTTTATTTGCTTGTCTGTTTGCTATTTAGTTGTATGAGTTTCTTATATACTTTTGATATTAACCCCTTATCAGGTACAAGGTTTGCAGATATTTTCTCCCACTTCTTATTTTGCCTTTTTATTTTGTTGATTGTTCCTTTTGCTGTGCAGAAGCTTTCTAGTTTGATGTAGTCCTACTTGTTTACTTTTGTGTCTTGTGCTTTTTTGTCATATCAAAAATTTTTGCCTAGATGCATCTTGAGAAGCATTTTCCCTGTGCTTTGTTCTAGTAGTTTTATGGTTTCAGGTCTCATGTTTAAGTCTTCAACCTATTTCAAGCTAATTTTTATGAGTGGTTTAAGATAGGGGTCCAATTTCATTATTCTGTTTGTGAATATACAGTTTTCTCAACACCATTTATTGAAGAAACTATCCTTTTTCCATTGAGTATTCCTGGCCCTTGTCAAATATTATCTTCAACTAGCTTCTAAATTGAAAAAATAAAAATGTTTTATATTTATGCTCATTTTTACCATTTTTAGTACTCCTCTTTACTTTGTATAGATCTAGTTTTTTATAGAACCAGAACTTCTGCCTGAAGAACTTCCTTTAATGCTTCTTCTAGCACAGTTCTGCTGGCAAAGAATTATCTCTGCAGTCATTGATATGAAAAGAAAAAAACTTGTTTTGCCTTACTTTTGAAAGGTAGTTTTATTGGGTGTACAATTCTGGATTGACAATTTCTATATCTTTAAACACTTTTAAGATGTCACTCCATTGCCTTCTGCTTTGCTATATTCTTATCTTTGTTTCTTTGCATGTAATGTTTCTCTTTTCTCTGCCTTCAAGATATTTTCTCTTTCTTTGGTTTTAAGCAGTTTGACTCTTATATATGTGTGTGTGTGTGTGTGTGTGTGTGTGTGTGTGTGTGTGTGCGCGCGCGCGTGTGTCCTCTGATCCTTAGATCTGTGGTTTGTCTTCTTCCTTTAATCTTGAAAAATTCTCATTACCTCTTTATGTCTTCTACCACACTCTGTCTCTCTTCTTCTTTTGGGAGAAGGTGCATGACACATGCATATTAGGCCAATGGATATGGTACCACAGCTGTTGGATACTCTTTTCTCTTTCTCTCTTTTCTTCTTTCCTTCCATTCCTGTTTCTTCCTCCCTCCTGTTTTTCCTTCCCCTTTCTTTTTCCCTTTCTTTCTTGCTTGCTTGCTTTCCTTCCTTCCTTCTTTCTTTCTTTCTTTCTCTCTTTCTTTCTTTCCCTCTCTCTCTGTTGCTTCTATTTACCTTTCATTTTGGATATTTTTATTTACCTATCTTCTCATTCACTGGTTATTTTTCAGTAGTATCTGGTCTTCTGATAAGTTCAGTGAAGGAAATCTTCATCTTTGATGGTTCTTTCTTTTTACTAGCATGCACTCAACTTTTAAAAACTAATTTCTTTCTCTCTGCTATAATTTTTATCTGTTCCTGTATGTGATCTATCTTTCCTACTAGATACTTTAACATATTAATCGTGACTATTTTAAAGACCCACCTGATTATTCAATTATCTGAGTCATTCCTCTGGTTCTATTAATTGCTTTAACTATTGAAATGGATTTTTTCTTGTTTCAGTGTGTGTCTTATATTTTTTGACTAAATGATTAACGTTGTTAAAAAGAAGTATAGAATCTGAGATAAATAGCATATATGCCAGTAAATGGTAAAGCCCCCTCCCCCCACCCCTCTTTACTTGACTCTTTTTCAGTAAAGCTCTAGGTGTGGGGAGTGGATTTCCATAGCTGAGCTGGGCTTGGTAAACCTGTTCCTGGTATAGTACAGGCTTCAGTTCTTCCAGTGTTTGGCTTCCATTAGCTTGTATTTAGGGTGGTACCTGGGAAGTTGGAAGTTCTTTCTCAGTGTCCAAATTCTAGTCTCAGGTTTTGGTAGTCCCTGCCATGAGATTTCTCGTGGGGGTAGGGCATTTTACTTTCCTGGTCAGTTTTAGGTGGGTTTGTGTGCCTGGGTCTCTGTGGTTTGGCCTTTTCTCCATTCCTGCTCCTTTTTTCAGTATTCTTAGGCAGAGGTTTTCTACCTTTCCTGCAGTAATAGCAGATCTCTTGTTTGAAGAGTGTAGGATACTAGGTTCAAGGAGAAGGAGTTTTGCTTCTACTTCTAACTCAGCAAGAATGGATCTCTGGTTGTGTCCTTAGGATGATAGGCTCCCCTACCCCTTTCCCAGAGGCAGACAGGTTTTACATCTATTCCTACCTCAGAAGCAATGAATCTCTACTCATGCCCTGGGAGGAGAGAGTTTATTTCCCCACAATAGCAGATTAAGGCTTTTGTTTTGTAGGAAAGAACACTTCAGGGAAGTAGGCACAGCCTTAGCCTGGTCATTAGCAGCTGCTGTTCACTGCCTTCACACCTGTGCCACTGCCGGGGCTCACCTCATCACTTGCGCTGCCTCCATTTTTTTTGTAAGCCCCTGATGGAGGTCTGTGGAAAAGAGGGTATGAGTGAGTGTGAACTCCCCTTGTGTCTCACTCCACCAGCTATTCTTAACTGAAATGCAGAGTCACACTTGGTATTAAGAATTTGTTAACTTTAGCTGATTTCTTTTTACCCACTTGTTTGATGTATGTCCCATACTCTGCCTGAGGTGAATAAGTTTGTATGTCTTGGCTTCTTTTGGATGAGGCTTGTCCTTATTTAGAATTCAGTTTACTTGATTGTCTTGTGACTTCAGCTCTCTAATGAGCTCAAGAAAAATGATTATTTTGTATATTATATAGCTTTTCTCAGGGTTAGGGAAGGAGTGCTGTTCGGATCTTTCAACATCTTCAAGGAAAAGTAAGCTTTCAGCTAATGCCATTATAGTGGGAGGTGCATAACAAACTTTCACTATTTCCCTAGCCCCCTCCTCAAACTTGTACTACCCTTTTATTTTACTGTCTTTCCAGTAGCTATGGAGCAACTGGCTCATAGTAAAGGTAGAGTAAGGTTGTGGGCTGGGAAAGGCACTGAGATTAAAATCACTTAAATTTATTTTATTAAAATTCTAAAGATATAATGTTCTCTTTGTCTTTTGAACAATATGGTAGATAGCTAGAGTATCAATCAAATGATAAATTAGACAAGTGTGAAAATAGAACAGATGGATGAAAGCAGGAAAGATAGATGCTGACCCAAACTAACTTAGATGAGATAGAAGAATTTGGGAAATGAAATTTCATCAGGTTAGGCAACTCTCTCTCTGTCATCACCTTGGCAAGTGTTAGAAAAAGGGGTAGTTTGATAGAATATGTCTCCAACCACAATATATAACAGCTTTGAAGATTAAGATATCTGATATCCATCTCCACAAATGTGGTGATATGTATAAGTGACATTTAGCCCTCTTAATAACATAAATAACTCTCACAAACATGGAGCCAGATTTTCTGCTGAAAATGTAAGTTTTGGGTTTTACATGGATTGTTAACTCTTTGCAACTAGACATGAAAGGCAATTGACTTTCCAGGCAATATACTAGAAATATGAATCCTATGTCTGTCAAACCTGTTTGAATTATGTGTCTTGTTGTGGATCTCTCTGCTAGATCATTTGGCATCTCCCCAACAATTTTTAAATCTTGTAATGCAAGACTCAGGTAAACATTAAGCTCAGCCTGAAAGCAGAGATTCTGAATTGCAGCAGGAAGGCTGAGAGGGCTTTGTAGAGGGGAAAAGAGGGTGGTCCTACTTCTTCTCTAAGAAGATCATATGCATGAGAACTTCAGGTTACTTTTCACACTGACTGGGACAGCCTTCAGCTTCTTTTCTGGTAGCCAGACTCAATCGCTGCCCCTTCAGGTGTACTCCCTACTTACAACCCCTTCCATATAAAATGCTGGGACTATGTTCTCATCGTGCTTTCTATGTTCTCATTTAAGGTCTACTTGTGTTATAGCAAAAACAATTTCTATAAAAGAACCATCAATCCAAGAACACAGGTGTGAGCAAATTCTTCTTGGCAAAGTCATTTCTAATCACCAAAATGTTCCAGAGAACTGATTCCTTTTCTAGGAATGTTCCGAATGTAGGCTCATAGGAAGAGTTCTGTGTCTTTAAAGTAGAAAGGATGTTATTGATCTTTTAGTCTAGGCACTGGCTGAATATCCTTAGGAATCTCACTCAAGCTTTATTTTGATGTATCATGTTATAAACTGACCTAAACCAATCTGGATATACAAATATTTAGGCTTCTTTGGGTAGAAATCAATAGCCAATAGTTGTAAGCAGGAGAAGGTTATATACTGCTTTCGTGGCATCTTTCTAAGTAAAGAAAGCAAACTTTCTAAGTAATTAAAAATGAAATTCTTCTGCAAATATAGTCATTTAGTAGCCAGCATACACAAAACTGTCCTATAAACTCTACCACTCCTCGGCTTTATGTTTTTCCTTTAGGGTGCTAAGACTATACCTAGGATGAAACATTCACTAGACAATGCAATATTATAGCAGTAGGATTCAGCTGACTACCTTGTCAGACCTGGGTCAACAGTAGTCTTCCAAACTAGTGTTTAGACAGAGGCCTCTGTAGTAATCAAACGTAGGGGGCCCTTCTTAAAGGGAAATGTTTGGTTAGACTTTTAAACTATAGTCTTATGGCAGAGTAAATGTTTCTAAAATATTTTATATTTTTATTTTTCTATATTTGCCAACATAACATTTATTGATGTTTGGTATTTTATTTTCCTCTACTAGCATCTTTTATAAGAATAAAAGTGTATAAATTAAACGTTTTTTTGTAACCAGAAATACTTGCCGCAGATTAACTCCTAGAAAGGCCCCAATTTTCTATTAATTTTTAAAAACTATTTTAGTCTCTATTTTGAAAATCACTAATTTAAACAATAAAATCTATTTCTAAATTTATTTTGCTAATCTATAAAATCTATAGTGTTGACCAGCCAATAAAGACACCCAAAGCACTTGTCGTAGCCATTTCTGGTGTGTGTCTTTTTGATTCTGTCTTCACTCTTTCCCACATCAAATTATTCATCCCTCTGTTTCAATAAATGTATTTCAATGCAAATAGTAAAGGCGCTGGATAATGCATACAGGGAAGGATGATGGGTGTCAGTCTAGGCAAAGGGAGATTGAGGTCAACTGTTCAGAGTGGGACTTCACTGGCTTCTGTGAGAAAACCGCACCTTTATATTTTTCCTAATAAATGAAAAAGTTCAGAGTTTTATTATCTCTGAACAATCTATAGAATTGTAAATACATTTTTTCCTTGATATAAGGGAATATCCTGTATAAGCAGAAAAAATGGTAATAGTTCTTCAGCCTAATATTCCATTTGGAGGGAGAGGAGCTTAAAGTACTATTCAATTGTATAATTGTCTTCCACAGACCAACCTCCTTGAATCAGTCTCACAAAAAAGAAAAAGCAAACAAACCCCCCCCCCAAAAAAAAACACCTTCCAAAGGAAAAAAAACAACAACAGACAAACAGCAAAAACAAAAAAATGAACTAGACCTGGAACTGTTTTGGTGCTTTATTTTAAAGCAAGAGACCATATGAGGTCCTATGAAAGACTTGGTCTAAAGAGCCAATTTTAGTTTTTTTCCTGGCCTCCATAAAAATTCAAATCAATTTCCTATATGATCCACATCTACAAGGATATACAGAAGTTAAAAAAAAGAAAAAGAAAACACTCAAAGAAAGATTTAACTGTGTTCATTGCACTAAACTTACATAAACCAGGATGTGGCTAAATCTATTCTGAAAGGATTTTCAGCATTAAAGGTTAAAACAAAAAGAAGCCTCTAGTTAACCTTCAATTAACCATAGCTGCCTGGCACTTCCGTATTAATCAAGATTTTACTCTTCTCACATTATTTTTATGACATTCAGTTTTATTTGGTTTCTTCAATATATTTCTCAGAGGTAAAATTGCTCTATTTTATGGGTGAAAATCGAATCAAAACGTGGAAGCCTTCCTGGGTGACCTTCATAAAGTCATCTCCCTGAGGTTCTTTTCTTATTTTTAAAATGACAATAATGAGGTCTCCTCCACTGTGCTGTGGAAAAATGGAATAAAATTGTGCAGAGAAGGAGGATAGTGTTGAAAAGACTAAAAGTTTGGGGGCCAGATAGATGTAGTTTCCATCAGGTATGGGCTTTCAGACATTGGGCAAGGTATTAACTTTTCTGAGCTTCTGTTGCCTCATCAATAAAATAAAAATCCTAAATGGGACACTGCCATGTTAGATAAATTAATGTATGTACAGGACTTGGTATATAAAACTCACAAAAAAAGATAGCTGCTATGTTCTGAATGATTGTGTCTTCCCAAAGTTCATATGTTAAATCCTAATGACCAATCCTAATACTATTTGGAGGTGAGGTCTTTGGGAGGGTAAATTTTAATCTTTTTAAAAAAATAATCCTGGGCTTCCCTTGTGGCACAGTGGTTGAGAGTCCGCCTGCTGATGCAGGGGACACGGGTTCGTGCCCCGGTCCGGGAAGATCCCACATGCCGCGGAGCGGCTGGGCCCGTGAGCCATGGCCGCTGAGCCTGCGCGTCTGGAGCCTATGCTCCGCAGCGGGAGAGGCCGCGACAGTGAGAGGCCCGCGTACCAAAAAAAAAAAAAAAAAAATCCTGATCAGGAGTAAAATTAGGATCTGCAGGGTCTCACCACACACTTCTTGTTTCTCTCAGAGAAATGGCAAAAGAATGTGGGTGTTAGGAGGGAAAGTCATAGTTATATTCTAAAGCAGTGATTTCCAAACCACTTTGCATCAAATTCACCTGGATAGCTCTTAAAAATTCCCAGATTCAGGATCCCAACCTCTGATTCAATCAATCTGAAATATATCAATGAAATTTGTGTTGTCCAGTGATGTTTTTGTAATTGTGGTAAAGTATACATAACATAAAACTTACCATTTGAACCATTTTTCAGTGTAAAGTTCAGTGGCATTAGGTATATTCACATTTTCATGCAACTATTCCACCATCCATCCGAAGAACTCTATTCATCTTGCAAAACTGAAACTCTATACCCATGAAATAATACCTCTTGATTCGTCCTTCCTCTGGCCCTGGCAACTATTATTCTATTTTTTGTCTCTATGAATTTGATTACTCTAGCTATCTTATACAGGTGGAATCATAAAGTATTTGTCCTTTTGTGACTGGCTGATTCCACTTAGCATAATGTTTCCAAGATTCCTTCATGTCTTAGCAGGTATCAACATTTCCTTCCTGTTAAAGGCTAAATAATATTCCATTGTTTGTATATATTACATTTTGCTTGTCCATTCATCCATGATTGGACAATTCCCCAAGTGACTTTTTTAAAAATATGGAATTCTTTACAAATGTGTGTGTCATCCTTGCCCAGGTGCCATGCTAATCTCCAGTTGTTCCAATTTTAGTGTGCTGTTGCCAAGCTCAGAACTCCAAGTAGTTTTGGACAGTACCAATAAGGCAGTTTTTTTTCAGCTGCATGTTGGT
Organism: Delphinus delphis; assembly: GCF_949987515.2. Classification (NCBI taxonomy): domain Eukaryota; kingdom Metazoa; phylum Chordata; class Mammalia; order Artiodactyla; family Delphinidae; genus Delphinus; species Delphinus delphis. Next base: position 88,637,701 of record NC_082686.1, on the reverse strand, counting down.
GGAACATTATATCAATTTAATTGAGTGACCAGTATTTTACAAAGACACAGAATAGAAGAAAATAGAACAAGTAAAAATGGTAATAATAAGTAAGTGTATTATTTCAAAAATTTTGTTTCTTAACTGTATGTGTTTGCTGCAAGGGAGGGTGGTGAGTGTGCCACGTCAGGGCATGAAATATATTTCTTACAGTTGCTTTCAATCAAAAAGATGTGAAAGCCACCTGTCTAAGGACCAGAATACAGAGTATGATTGTATGATAAGTTAACACAATGTTCTCAGCTTGAAAGTTGCTACAGAATTACAGTAGCCATGATTTTACTTTGAATGTATTCAAAATAAGAGAATGTGAAAAGAAAAAACATTGAGAAATGTCCTCTGTGAATTGATTTGGACTCCACAGTTCATCACAGAGGTCTGAATACTGCTTATTAATGAATCATTTTCATAACACTGTATCAGGAGTTATATATGAATTTGGCATCTCTCTGATACACTCAGCTTTTACAGACTCCAGAAGTAGATAAAGAATTGCTAACGGCAGTAATGAAGAGGTGTGAATGCCACCAGCAATTCAGGGTTCTGTTCCAGCTCAGGAAACATACCACCAAAATCAAAATTAATTCTCCCCCCTTTGGCATTTTTCTCAGCCATATGTGGTTTTTAAGTTATTGTGGTGACTTCTCTCACTTTATTGAAAATATACAGGATGCATTTATCTAAGATAAATATGATTTTACTTGGTATGTTTTCTGAAATAATGGTATGCAATATGCATCAGAAAATAAGGCAATTATGTAATAACTGTTTGTGAATTGTATTTGGTTCTGCCAGAATTTATGAAAGGTATATGCTTAACAGATGTAAATGTTTATATTAGATCATACGGAACATAATCATTCGTCTGTCTTTTAAAGAAGTCTGGAACTCCTGTTCATCACCAGGAGAGTTATTCCTATGTTGCCTTAGATGTTCAGTATATGACTCCACCTCAGATCCTCTGTGAGTTGCCTGATGCTGACACTGGCATTAATACAGGCAAACGTGGTATTCCCAAGCAACCAAAGTTCATGTTTTGTTTTAATTCACAGGGAAGGTGGTGGAATAGATGAATGAATGGAAAGAGATAGTTATAGGATAGATAGATAGATGATAGATGTTAATATATAAAAAGAGCACAGTCTAAATATACAATTAAACTTTTAAAAATATAATAAATACACAGGCTTTCAAACATAATGAGAACTATATTCAGAATTATAATACTTGCTAGTGTACAAGAACACTTTATATCATGTATCTTCATTGATTCTCAGCGCTATGTGAAAAAGACCAAACTGTACACATTTTACAAAAGAGAAACCAGATACTGACATTAACTGCCTTGCCAACTCACAGGCCAGGAATGTATCAGAGGCAGAAATCAATTCCTGGGGACTGGCTTTTAGTCCAGGTATCATTCAACTAAACTGCTGTGTGAAGCAAGCAGAATTCTTCACTACTGTTTATTTTGTTTTTAAAATCGCCCAATTTCAGGATGAGACACTTTTGGCCAATTAGTTAAGCTCTGATTAAAAAGTTATTGATAATTACCACAAACTACTAGATAAAAAAATACAGAGCAAAAATAATTTTATTCTTTCTTATTTTGTAAACATGTTAGTGGAGGTTCCCAAACCCAAGTGAGTCTCAGGATCAGCTACAGGGCTTTCAGACAACACAGGTTCCTGAGCAGCACCTAGACTTATGTGTTGCTCAGGAATCTCAGTTACCCTAAAGGTCCACAGCTGATTGTGATGCTCAGGTAGGTTTGAGAACTGCTGCTTTAGAAAAATGCTTTGGAGTAATTTTGGTGAAAAACCTATCAGAAAAATCAAGTAAAAGTCAATACATGTTTTACTTACATACCATAGTCCACAAGTCTGAAGAAAATGCTGGTTTTGTATAACCAGAAGTTTATAGAAATCAGGAGACTTTTTGTTTGTTTAAGAAAAAGAAAACATAATTATGAAGACAAAATTAGTTTTAAAAAAGAGTATTTACGAAGAATGGGAAAAGTAACCATAACAAAAACATTTTACGAAAGCTTTAAACCACAAACATCTGCCTGACATAATGCTGTGCTTAACAATATCCTGAAAATCCCTGTCTATTAGTTCATAAACATCTTCCTCATTCCTTTTAAATAAAAGAATGTCCATTGTGTGGATGTTCCATAGTTTATTCAACAACTATCTTATGGATGGCATTTAGGATGTTTTCAATATTTTTCAATGACAGTGAAAACAATCTGTGTATACGTATTTCATATTATTATTATTATCTTCAGGAAAAGTTCCTGGAAGTGGCATCACTGCGTCAAAATGTAAACACATGTGTAAGTGCTTTAGATATTGCTGAATTTCATCCCCAAAGGGTTGTGTCAATTTTCTTTTGCACCAGCAAATATGTGAGAGCGCCTATGTCCCCACAGCCCTGCAAAAGAGTGTTGCTATTCTTTTTAATTTCTACCAATCTGACAGGTGAGGGGTGGCATCTTAGTGTAGTTTTAATTTGCATTTCTCATTTCTCATGTGTAAAGTGAGCCTTTATTCAGATGTTTAAATGTTATTTTTATAGATTTCTTGTGAATTGATTAGACACCTTTTAAATAAAGGACTGAAATATTCTGCTTTTTTTCCCCAAATGTGATAAATATACTATCAAATCCTATATGCTGATTTTTAACTCCATAAAATACATTTCACAGTGACCATAAATAATGCAATTATATAATTAGACTACCGATAATGGCTTGTTATTTTCTTACCGAATGATACATCTTAAAGGTATATATCTTAACTTTCATAATTCACAAAGCCAGTCCTAGGGAAGAAAAGAAAAAATGAACCAATTCCATCAATAGGCATTGGCAATTCTTAATTAAGAGTATTTGCTAAGCAGTCAATCCTAAGTAGTGACATTTATTACAATATTTTTAAAACTGTTTTACATATTTGGCCATTCTAGTATCACTGTTTGAAATGACTTCTACAAAATCTAGATTTTTTTGTAGTATTGTACTAATAGGGTCACAAAATAAATGTGCCACAAAATGCCATTCCAGTGTTCTGTAGTATTACCATTTACTTGTCTTTATTTAAAACTATTTTTTGTTTGCTATTTATTCAAACAGTTTCAGTTCTAGTAATTGCATGTTTACTTTTGTGGGTACAAATGATGTTTTATGTTTTGTGGTGTGTGTGTGTGTGTGTGTGTGTGTGTGTGTGTGTGTGTGTATGTGCTATCAAGAACCTAAATGTTTTCAGTCACAGATATTACATTGGTCAAAACTGATCTCGGAAGATTGGTTGTGGAACATGGAAGAGTAATAATAAAATACTTTGTCTTTGCACTTAGAATAGAAAGGGCAGTTTATACTCTCTTTGCCCATTTGAAAAAACGTGTGGTGTCAAGCAAAGTTTTCTGCAATGCTTGTCAAATGAAAAATCAAAATGAATGATTTGAAGCAAGTTGTGTGTTTCTAGAAAGTATTCCACTGTCACAAAGACGTGATGGTAATTTTCTAATAATCATAGTAAAGCTCCCCAGTTTTGTATTTTTATCCACTTTTTAAATTTCATAAATGTAATTCATTTTATTGGGCAGGCCAGAGTTGCATTTGTTGCCCCTGATTTGGAAATTTGATATGAGCAATTATTTTTATTTGCCACTATTCTGATCAGCAATTAAAATGTTTATTGAAGAAATCACTTGATCTATTCAAGTTGTTTATTTGATGAGAGTAATTTTTTGCTCATTTTGGTCCATAATTTTTTAAATAAGAAATAAAGATTTTGTAATGTCCTGCTGAAATATGTTATGTGGTTCATTTACAAGGTCTTGATTTTCATTGTATTCAGCTATTCAAAAGTTCAACAAATTATTTCTTTGAAGTTAAAAATTTTTTCTTTACAATAGTTTTTCTTTTCTCAGCCCCATTGTATCTTCTACTTCAACCATAATTTGATGTATTAATTCACATTGATCTGAAAGATTAGAAAATAACAACACAGTTTCATTAAAAGTGTAGAGAATATGAATAATTTTTCTTCAAAATGTGAATTAGATCAATGCAAGAAAGTGAAAATTTCAAAGAATTTTTATGTTTTCAAAGTAGCTCTTTACCACAAACTATTTAAAATCTCTATTAAAGTCAAAGACTAAATCATATTTAACGTGTATTAGAATCTTAAGTCAAAACAATTTTAACATCTGAATTTTAGAATTTAATTACAAAATTTACTCTTGTAAAATACTTTTATAAAAATGAAACTATCGGCAATTCTATTTTCCAAGGTAAAGAATCGGTATCTCCACGTGCATAAGCAAAATTATAACAACATAAATTGTCTAATATTGCAAAATGTTTTTCAACCACTATGTGCACCTGTTGCAAATGTCATGTTAATTTGTCAGTAATTTCAGAAACATGATTTGGAACACCGAGAGAGGCTGAAAAATGGACATTTGGCACTACTTGGACACTGATTCTTCATTATCTAGAGCATTCAAGCTCTCTGAGAAGAAGGATGAATTTGTCTTTTCTTTCACCTGAGGGCAGCCACCACTCGACTCTTCCTGGTTCTCTGAAGCAGTGTCTGTCCCCTGTGCCTGCAGCACAGCACTGACTCATGGAATTCAGGTATAACAGCTTTTCATTTTGAGGACGTGGGGAAGAGATGTAGAGGAGCACTTCACTGGGGTCTGAGCAGCATTAGTTGCAAGAATGGTGCTATATGTTGGTACATTTCTGTTGTACATTGCAGTCACGGGTCTCCCTAAAGTGGAGGGCTCAAAGCAGGGCCTCTTGCCTGGATCTAAGCCCAGTAATGGAGAATAAAGGGAAGAGAACATTCTCAAAATTATTTTGACTCCATATACTTGTCACAGGAGGTCTAGAAGAATTGCTCCTTCCTTTTCTGTGGAAGCTGCCTTTAATGGAACAGCAGGATTGTTCTCACCTGTCCATCTTCTCTCACTAGATTATATTCTTTTGGAAAATATGTGGGCATTTACTTTGAATATGTGAGAGGAAGAAATCACATTCAATAATCAATGTTTCTTTTTTTCAGATAATTAACACTGTAGTTTGGAACAAATATTTTATAGTATATTTTATGCGCTCAACAGAGCTACTTTCATGTCCTTGATCTAAAATGTTTATTAATTAGGCAATTTGTTTTACTTAGGGATAAAAACAAAGAATTTAGTGATGTCTTATCTCTTTCAAAAAGTCCACTGGCCCTTTAAGTAAAGCTGAAAGACTATTATTTTAAAGAACTCTGAAGGGAGAATACTTTAAAAATTAAAAAACCTTCTCTATTTAACATGTATTCAGGTATCAGAAACCTGAAAAGAAAGATTAAAGCCAGTTAATTATTATCCCAGGTGCTTTACACAGTGCATTTGTTGGTTAGGTTAAAAAACCTGGCTGGAGTTCATTTCTTTCATGTCTTTCCTTTCTAGAATTTCAAACTCCTAGTTAAATAGTTTCCACTTTGGATGATATTTACAAATGAGTCAGTGCTTAAGAGAATTGACTGATCTTAATTGGGAATCAGATCTCCAAGAGATCTGTCATTTCCACATTCTTAGAAACTGCCAACTCACTGGGGCTCAGTCACTAATACATATAATTATTTTAAATTTCTAATAATGTTCCTAATTTGAAAAAGTTAAGAATTATTCAGCATCCAAATGTGAACAGAACATCGTCGTCACATTACCAGGCTCCTGCTGACACACTGAGGGCAGGGAATTGAGGCAGCAATGGAATCTAGAGTTAATATTTCTGCTGCGCTACTAGACAGAGATCAGGCGGAGTCGGTCCTCCCAGCAGAAGCAGAGTCAGGGCATAACTATTTGTTCTGCTTCTCCAGAGGCTGGCAGACTCATCCTAATCTGGGCTGAATCTTCATGGGATTCCTTGTGGTCCCCAAAGTTTAGGACAAAGCCCTTTATTAAGAAAATGGAGGAATATTTCATGGTATTGTGCCTGTCGTTGACTTGAGCTGTCACAAAGCTAAAAGTCTGTGACCTGTTACTGCTATAGCAATAGTCTGCCATAAACCCACTGAATTTCCTCCAAATGTCGATTTGCAAGTCAAGAAGGAACTAAAGACGCAACCAGTGTACCTGAGGTACATTTCAGAAGTAGCACAAAAGTGAAGGGTAGCAGAGTATGCCATCCCAAAACATACCACTTTGGCATAAGGATTATATTGAGCTGAAAGCAATTGAGAAGCAGATACAAGAAAAGCTCTCTGCACTCCCTCTATTTACCTAAAAGCAGGACATACATTTGTAAAGTTGTCTCCACTCCCCTCTCTACCAGAAGGGACAGAAGTTAATCGCTGAAGACAACCCTAGACTCTTATCAGCCCAGATACAGCACCAGAGTAATCTACATAACAGACCTTGCTAAAACTAGCCCTTACCTACAATTGTTTTCCCAATGTATTTGTCTTCCCACAATTTGCCACCTTAAGATGCCCAAAGTGTTTTTCCTTTGTCTTCTGACTTTTCTTAAAATCTGTTCTTTTGTTAAGATACTGTATCAGCCCAGGTTCTAACCATCCTTTGAGTCACTCATCACTAAATGCTCCCATGTGTATGCAAGATGCACATGTTAATAAATGGTTTTTCTCTTATTAATCTGTCTTTTGAAGTCTAATTACAGAGTCCTAGCTGGAGAACCTAAGGTGGCAGAGGAAGAAGAATTTTTTCCACTGTTATGAAAGGCTCAATAGGGTACTATTGATACATTTGAATATAGAAGACCTGGTCCAGTTCCTGACTCTGCCACTTAGCCATGTGATCATAGTCAGTCACTCAGCCATTATGAGCTTGAGTTTCCTCATCTGTAAAATGGGAACTACAAGAGCTATTGACCTATCTGGCAGGATTATTGTGAAAGATGAGATTATGCACATAAGAATATTTTATAAACTTTAAGTGATAAGGTTAAGTGTTTTTGCTTCCTCTCTGGAAGTTCCTTAAAGGCAGGAGTTATGGCTTATTCAATGTAAAGTAGTTTTATTGTTATAAGTAACTTATCTTTGGCAATTCCAGTGTTTTGTTATCAATCAGACTCACTTTCTGGGACTATTGCACCTCTTTACCTTTGTGCTGGCTCTTCCCATCTCTCAAAATCTGCTTTTGAGAAATATACAACTCCAGCCTTTTGTATCTGCATCATAACACAGGCAGACTCAGGCTTGAGACGGGCTGGAAGTTCAGTGCATAGGTCACAGGGGAAGAAAAGGCTGAGCTGAACCTTTTCTAAGGAAAATGACATAGCTGTAGATGGTGAGTCAGGCCTGGCATGAGTATCCAGTGATTAAAAGAGGTAGCAAATTAGCCTTGCTTCAAATTAATATGCATTGGGCTTCCCTGGTGGCACAGTGGTTGAGAGTCCGCCTGCCGATGCAGGGGACACGGGTTCGTGCCCCGGTCCGGGAAGATCCCACGTGCTGCAGAGGCGTCCGGAGCCTGTGCTCCGCAACGGGAGAGGCCACAACAGTGAGAGGTCCGCGTACCACAAAAAAAATAAAATAAAATAAAAAAAAAAAAAAATTAATATGCGTTGAAGAAGGTTCCAGGTAATAGAATATCAAAGCCTGGTGTGACAGTGATAACTGTCCATCAGCCAGATGATCCATCAGCCAGAATGGGAGGTTTGCTTTAGGAACCAGGTCATAAGGAACCCTAAACTTTTCATGGGCCAGAGTTTAATTTTCAGAGTGCAAAGTTAACTGAAACGTTTTATTTTTAACTTAAGGTTTTGTACCATTGCTTCTTGTCAATGTGTTCTTGAGTTTCATGTTATTTAATATGTCTTTAAAATATTCATGGTTGCCTCTTTTCGTCAATAACTTTTCAAATTTAACGATTTTTTGCCTTGATTTGTATATTTTATAAATTAATATCCCCTGTCCATTCTCTTTCTCTCTGTTTAGCTGAGAAATATCTTAGCCTTTCTTCTTTTTTCTCACATTAATTCGTATGCATTGTTTTATAAGATGCATACGGTTTGATTTTGCTTATACCCACTGTGAAAAGTTCTTTTATGGGGGTGGCTCAGCCTACTCACAATTATTATTATATCTAATATTTTGGTCTTAATTTGAACATCTTTTCAAATGCCATATACCTTATATCTTTATTTTTTTCGTTTTATGTATGGATTATGTTTTATTTGCTTTTACTTTCTTCTGTAACTTCAACAGCAAGCTCTGTGTTTTATAATTCTGAAAGAAGGATTAAATGATACATTTAAAAATATTCCATAATGAAAATGAGGAATTGATTTCACTTTAGTTCCTTCTTACTCTCTCTCATTCTTCTACCATGACTTCCTTTCCTCACTTTTTAGTATCTATCTATATAAATAGAACTCAGGTGATTGGTAGAACATCATTCTTACATTACCTATCTTTTATTTTAAGAAATCCCTTGATATTTACTTTATCACCATATATTAAACTATTAATCAGTTTTAACTCTATGTTTAACATGCTTGAGTTCTCATCTCTCTCTTATCTTGATCATCTTTCAGTAAGCTGGGATACACCTTCAAGAAATTTTTCTTTCAAGCAGGGCTGATAAGGGATCTATTTCCTGAATCTTTCTATATCTGAAAATGTGTCTATATTGTCTTAATCTCTGAAGAGAAATTTAACTGCATATGAAATTCCTTGCCAAGGGATTTCTTTTTCTGCCTCAAATGTGAGTGCATATAGTTTTATTTTCTTCTACATTTATTTTACTGAAGAAAAATTTGAAGTTTTCTTTCTTTTTTATGATAAGCAGTTTTTAAATTATAGTTTTCTTTTTGCTATTCACTTATTCAACAAATATTTACTGAGCAACTCATATATGCCAGGCTCTTTTTCTTGTCACTGGGGAAATGCTGCAGAATTAAGTCGACAAACATTCCTGTTCTTGTGGGACTACATTTTTTTCTCTTAAATGCTTGCATGATTTAACATTGTAATATTGTTTAATTTTCCATTCTTGGATGTATCTTGTTTGACCTATCTTTTCAATTTTCCTTGGACTAAAGCTAAGGTAGCTTTCTAAAAATGGCAAAAACAAATGTATTTTCAAACTCTGGACTGTTCTTTCTACTTATGCCTCAATTTTTCAAATTTCCTCCCTGGGAGGACCTAGGACTTCTGGTTGCATCTTTATTCTTCACTATTAATGTCATCTTTCCTCTAAAATTTTTTAACTCTTAATGTGCTTTTTGTGTTCTAAGGACTCTACAAATTAACTACTTTACATAACTTATTAGATTTCTGAGTACCAACTTTACTATTCAATGTTTCATACTCAGGTTTTATTTCTGCTTATTGTAGTTTTAGTTTCATTGCAATTTTTCATTTCACATTGAACCTTCTTTTTATCTCTTCCTATTGCTTTTTATCCTCTGCTGATGCATTAGTGATTTCTGTCCCTTTAAATGTTGTTATTGAACTAAAATATATATACAGAAAAGTATATGTATCAAAAAATACATCCTGATGAATTTTTACATCATACACACACCTGTGAAACCAGCTCTAAGTGCAAGATTCAGAACATCACCAGCCTTCAGAAATACCCTTCATGCTCTTTTCCAGTCACTATTCCACTCAGAATTCACTCTATATAGCCTTTTAATTTGATGTTTTTTATTTCCTTATCATCTCTTCTTCTTTTTTTAATAGATTTTATGTCTTCATGTATCCCAGCGAGGATGCAAAATATTATTCTAAATTTTCTCCAGGTTCCTGCAGTAGATTGTCTTCAGAGATGTGCTCCTTTACTCAATTGTTGTGATACTTTCTTTCCTTTTCATTAGTGTTTTATCATTGCCCCCCTCCTTATTTTAGGAAATGAGGAAACATCTATCCAAATTCACAGTTAGCTAAGATAAAGTATCTGGAGTTCCCATGGCTTTTCATATTAGGAAACTGCCTGCTGGTTAAATCCATTTCTCATCATCATTACTGATCATCAACAGAATCTGGCCATTCTTCATCTATTGTTTTTTTGCCCTACAATGGTGAGATTTTCTCATTATTCCCACTGCTATGAACTAATAGCTGTGGTGCTATGAACTAATAAAGGACTCAAAAATTAGAATTTCTGCTTGTACCCTGCAGCTCAGTTTTTAAAAATCCCACCTGCTGTGGTTTGCTTGTTGTGTCCACACCCATCAGGGTGTATTCTGCCCCCCTCTGCCTTCACTTTCTATATCACTCAGCTTCTACATCCACTCCACCAATTTGCAGTCTTGAAATTAATATAGAATGATGAGGTTCCTGAAATAATAGTACTCTGGGCACTGCATTTTCACAAGATGACTAGAATTCCTATACACATTAAAGTTTGATTAGCGGTGACCTAGGAAACTTTTGAAAAATACTGGTGCCTTGCCTTATCATCTAAGTTTTTTAAGAGAGAAACCACCTATTAGTGTTTTATTACTGCCATAACAAATTACCACAAACTTAATGGCTTACAGCAACACCGATTTATTATTTCATTGCTCTGTAGATCAGAAGCCCAGCAGGCTCAGTGGGCTCTTCTGCTCCAAGTCTGCAAGGCCTATGTGAAGTTGTAGGCAGGGCTGTGTTCCTTTCTGGAGGCTCTGGGGAAAGATGACTCCTGGGCTGATTCACATTGTTGGCAGAACTCATTTCCATGCAGCTGTGGAACTGAGGACCCTGTTTCTCTGCTGGCTGTGGCTGGGGATCATACTCAATTTCTAGGGGCCTCCTGCATTCCTTGGTTCTTGGCCTCGGTCCTCACAGCCAGTAATAATGGATTGAGTCCTTCTGGTGCTTAAGTTCTTTCCAATCTCCATTTCTGCCTCATCTGTCCTGACTTCTCTTCTGCAGTGTATCTCTGACCCTTCTGCCTTCCTTATCTGCTTTTCAGGGCCCATGTAATGACATAGGAACACATGGATTATCCAGGATAATCTCTCTATTTTAAAATTAGTTGATTGGTAACTAGCCTTAATTTCATCTAAAAAATCTTTTTACAATCATACTTATATTAGTGTTTGATCAGATAACCAGGTACTGAGAATGTTGTGGATATGTATGTGTGTGTGTGTGTGTGTGTGTGTGTGTGTGTGTGTGTGTATGTATGTGGTGGGGGGCATCTTTAGAATTCTACCTACCTCAAGCCATCTTCAGGGGTTTCTAATGTGTAACCAGGGTTGAGAATCACTAGTATAGACCTTGGATTTCTGATCTATGAAGATAAGCAGTAGGTGTTTCCCCACCTTTCTTTCAGGAATGTTGGAGTGCTTTGTTTTATGAAGTTAAAAAAAAGAATATATATATATATATATATATATATATATATATATATATATATTCTGTTTTTTTTTTTTTCCCCTCAATTGACATTGGCTTTATTTTTGGAAGGAATGTCTCCAGGGGTTGTTTGTAGATGTTTGCATTTGGACACCATCACAGACTCTCTGTGTATGTGTGTAAGCCTAATGGAAGTTGGGGAGAGGCAGTTATCAGGCTAGACTGGTACCAAATTAAACCATAAATCTCCACTCCTTATTGAAGCTGAGATTTTACTACTTTAATTTTGATTTTCCATTTTTCAACCAAGAAAATCAGGACTTGAAGAGATTAAAGGCTTTTGCTAAGGCACATGTATATCATGAAAGGAGTCATCTGGCCTGTTAACACATCAGCCTTTAACATTTACATTCTGGGGAAATGAGCTATATTTTGTGCAGTCTACTTTTATTTATTTTCAATCTCTAATACATCATTTTAACTTGAGAGGAGGGAAAATAAGTGATCCAGTCTAAAATATGCATTTTTTTTTTTTGTCCTCTCACTGTTGTGGCCTCTCCTGTTGTGGAGCATGCTCCGGACATGCAGGCTCAGCGGCCATGGCTCATGGGCCCAGCCACTCCGTGGCATCTTCCCGGACCGGGACACGAACCCGTGTCTCCTGCATTGGCGGGCGGACTCTCAAACACTGCGCCACCAGGGAAGCCCTAAAATATGCATTTTTGACAGAGATTGTTAAACCCCTGTGAGAATAGGGGTGTTTGGAGGTGGTGAAGCCCTGTGTGCACTTTGCAGAGTAGTTATTAGCAAAAGAGGGAAAGGTGAGGTTTGAATCCACTGCAAAAGTTCAGGATATTGAGAAGTGAGATTTCATAACCTAGGGTCAGGACTGAGCTATTCTAAGTCTCTGCATCTTAGAGACAGTATTTTAAGAGAATTATGTGTATTTTTACTTTTTAAGATCTTTGATAGAAAAATAAAGCCATTTTTCATGGTCCCCTTCTCCACTGGTAAGCCCTGTTTAAGTCATGATTGTCTCTGTTTTTGCTGAACTATAAATTGGCATGAATAGTGCTAATTCTTAATTATCAGCGGTAACAGGGAAAGAGGGAAATTTAGACATTTAAAATCCCTTGATAATAATTTTAGCTACACACACACAAAATTAAACTGTTCCCTTCATTCCTGGTTCTTTAGACCAGGACTATTCACATGCCTAGCCTGCTTATAACTCACAAATGCTAGCTCATGACTTTGGAATAACTTAGATACTTCTTCTGATTCTTTTATTTCTGGTTTATTTACCTTTACTCTTGTCTCTATGACCCTGAAGTTCGATTTCACAATTTACTGTTATATTTCAATTTCTGGTCTCCCAAAGTTAAATGATCTTTCTGACCCTCTCTCTTGTCACCTTGGGCCTTGGCACTATTGCAGTTTTTACTTATTAATTTCTAATGAGTTAGTGTCTGTCTCTTATTTTCTTGGTGAGGACTTCAGACTTCACTTCTGATTGCAGAAGATCATCTCAGAATGCTGGCTTGGCTTGGCCAGTTTTAGCCACTGTTTGCAAAGTAAAAGTGAGGAGCTGCTCAGTCATTACTGACCGGTCACTAGAATTAAAAGGGATCTGAAGTTTATCACTTTATTCCTGTTTATGCCTTCATTATTACACTTAGTTTAGAAAACAACAGTATGAATAATATCTATGTTGCATATTTGGCTATATTCTAGCTCATAATTATAGAGATATATCCTAGGCTACCATTAGTACTGAATGCTAAAGTCACAATTTTAGAACTAAAAAGGGATTTTAGTGATTCAGTGACCTGGTCTAGTATTTGGTTCATGAGAGTTCCTTGAGATGCCCCACTCCCTAAGGAGCTACCACTGGAAGGTAGGGTAGGAGAAAGACAGGTAAATGAAGAGTGAACTAGGAGGGATGAAGAGCCCTCACTCCATTCCAATAGGAACATCTCAGCTATTACCTCTTTTGCACATGTAAATTCCAAGAAAGATTTTTGTTTGAACAAAGGCTATCATGAATTAAAAATATTGACAGCTATGGACCTAATTTAATTCATCATTCTCCACTTGAGGAAATAGGACCCAAAGAAGATAAGTGGCTAAGATCATGAGAAGGCCAAAGTCTCTCAGCTCCTAGCCAGTACTCTTCTAACTGACCCACAAACTCCATTCTATCAAATGGTTCCCACAGGCAGTTGAATGATGGCAGTCATAATCCTCATGCTTCTCTGATAAATAATAATATATGGAGTTCATATTTACAAATTGTTGAACAAATCTTCTAATTTCATGTTTATATAAGAAGCCCAGAGTATTTTTGTCAATTCTCAGAAATTAACATATATTTCACTGTTTCTTATTCCATAAAAATTTAGGTGCAAGATGAAGAGAATACCAAGATAAAGGAAATGTGTTTCCAGACTTTAAGTAGTTTCCTGTTTAATGACAGAATCTGTTTTGGAGGAAAAAAATCACAGAACCCAAGAATCATAGACAAGGTTGTAGGCAGTTTAATATAATTTTTCTTCAATACAATTTAATCAATTTAATACAATTTAAAAAACAAATATTGTTGCATGAATAATGTTAATATGCAATATTTCCACTTAGTTGATGACAGTTTTTATAATTGTCTACAATAGCCTTAGATGTGAAATTATAAATATTTTAGGTGGTAAATGCCAGGATTATATCCATTTCCATTACTGGAAACTATATCATATTTTCTTTATTCAACTTTTTCTGTATTTCCTTAAAATATTTATTTGAAATAGCATTTGATTGCCTCTAAATTGCATCTCATACTTCCAAATATATGAGGCTTAATCTTGAGTCAGTTGCTATCAATAGGTAATTTGCATAGTTAATTCCTAAGTACAGTGGATTCACTTGGTGAAAATTTTGTATATATTTGTATATATTCATATATATTATAAGTATTGCTATTACACTAATTCTTTTACTAATTTAACAAATAATTTACTCAGATTTTGTTGCTTCCTGTGCTAGGAACTAAGTTCTCTCTTCTCAAGGAGCTCACAGCCTAGTTGCAAGTTCTTCTGTCCTATGTTTTCTTCTCCAGATGAAAATAATGAATTGTGCACTGGAAAAAATATGGTATCAACAAATTATAAATGTATTAATACATAATGAAAGGAAACACTCTCATTATAAAGCAAATGTCATTCCAGAATAAAATACCCCATGGATGCCTTTTGAATTAGAAGAGAAAATATGCTCTTTTGCTGTGCAAACATGTGGGGATAAACCCTACAAACTGATATAGGATATTTAAAGAACCATTAAAAAGGTAACTATTATATAAAATGAAATTGCATGTTGGATAGATTTACCAGTCACCAAGCTAAAGGTAAGAGCATCAGAATCTATAACTCAAAATGAAATCAACATATTTGCTTCTCAGTGAAGGTGGCAAAGGGAGCCTTACTGACTCATTTGCAAACTTATACATAGTAATTTCTGTTTTCATATTTGCTCTTTCTCACCTCCCTAATGTAGCATCACCTAGATTGCCTCAAGGTAATCATGCACAGGAGACCACTTTGGGGGAAGTTATCAGGCCTCCAGTGAAGGGAATCAAACTGATCAAAGGAAAGGAAGTGATGCATTGAATTGTTTCATAATGACATTCATTTCTCAGTGACCTTCCACCATGCAATCTGATTTTTTTTTTTAAATCAGCACAATGTGCAACTCTCTCACTGAGTGTGGGGAGAAAAAAGAAATGAGGTGTTAGCAAAGAGGCTTTCAACATGTCTACTGGCCAGATTTTTAGGTCATGAGAGTTGAAATAATTTTGAGCCTTGGTGCCCTGCACTGCTATTAAACACCAGTTAGTGTGTAGATGTGTCCTCAGCTGGCAGATGAAAAGGTCTAAAGTTCAGATTGTTTCAAGAAGTCATAATGAAGCCACAAGATCCATGTTCTTTATGAGAGAAATGTCAGCTCTGGAAAGTCTCTTAAACTGTAAAGGATACTTCATTACAAAGAAGAACTGGCTTAATATACTTTGCAAATGACTTCATAACATTCAATTTTGAGAATTATTTCCATTCTTTTATTCACAGTACATAGGGAAATTAGCTGAAATATTTATCTTTGCTTCTAAGTTTTATAGCACCAGTCAAAAACTAATTAGACTCTGGCAATTAAATCCTGCATGCATGCTCCTCTTTTTTTCTCAAGGATTTTTACTTGTTATGCAACTTCCTCTATTGCAGAGTGGCCTATTTAGCTTAAAGGACTTCAGGGTTTTTTTTTTTTTTTAATGTCAAGCTTATTCACTTTCTTTTCTTCAGTATTTGACAGGTACTTAGGAAAAGAGGAAATGGAGAGGGCCAGTCACCAGAACAAGTAAGCATCTAATAAAACATGATCCACAGAATACTAGGAAGGAAGATTTCTCATCATGTCAGATCCCTAAACAGGTAGGAGCTCTCTCAGAGATGTCCCACACACCTTCTCTCTACCTGACAAGGCAAGGACTGCTGTGGGGCAAGATCAAGTATAATATTAATCTGTAAATTCAGGGCAAGTAGGTGTCCCTTCTCCCCTGACAAAGAGTTTCAAAGTGTGCATGTCTGCATGACTTGCTTCCCTTGTAGTTCTCCCTTTTGGAATTACTCCGTCTTTTGTATGGTAGATGGGTCTTGGGCTACTTCCCAAAGGAGGGGACCTTCCTGTATTAGAAAGTCTCAGCAGTGTGAGAGTTAGTTGAACTCTGCTCTTAGCCCAAGAGAAAAATGCTTCCTTTCCTCTGATGCATTTTTTTTTCGTGGGGGGATTACCTATGGCCATTTGTGTGGCAAGATCATCAGGGTCAAGGTTAAGATGTGAGTCTGTCATAGATCTTCCAAGGAGCCTCTTATTTATCTATCTATCTATTTATTTATTTATTTCACCTGGGCTTTAGACTAAAGGCCAAATATTTCCACTGTGGCTTTCCAGTGATTTTGTTCATCTTACCGGAGCTGGGGGGTTCCACAGAATGGTTTGTGGTGATAGTCACAGGAAGATATTTTGAAGTAGTGGGTCTTCTATTCAAATTTCCCGTGGGAATCTGGTGGAGGAAGATACTTGCTAAATATTGGAAACCTGGAATCCCAAACAGCTCTGACTTCTTCAGATATTTCAACAGTATTAATTTTCCCCACTTCAAAATAGGTGGAAACAATGAAAAACATATTACCTTAAACCACAGCTGGCACATGCTTGATTATTCTTAGAGTCAGTCTGTATCAGTGAGCTAAGGCCACTTGGTTATAAATACACATATATGTAGAAATTACATCTAAGTTTTATAATGAAACATATTAGGAAAGACAGAGAACACATTGACCCTGTTTTCTATTCTTTTTAATGTTTATTTTTATACTATTATTAAAAGTTACTTTCCATTTACAGTTATTACAAAATACTGGCCATATTCTCTGTATTATACAATACATCCTTGAGCGTACCTTACATCCCTGTTTTCTGTATCTTTACAACCTAGTCATAGACATAACTGAAGATAAGCATAGAGAGAGGCTGAGAAGTTGGAGCTAGAAACATACTCAAGTTTAGATAGTGCAAATTTTTACTTCTTCATTTAATCATTAATCAAATATTTTGGTGCCTTCTCTTTCAAGGCACAACTTGATCCTGTGAATGTTGTAGAGATAAATCAGATATGGTTCAAGGAGTTACTTGTCTATAAAGGGAATAAAATATTTACACAAATAATAAGACTACCATAAGGGAAATACAGATCAAGGACTGTGGAAGGAAGGAATTTGAACTAGGCCTTGAAAGCTGGGTCAAATAGAAAAGGGGCATTTAGTTAAAGACAATGTGTGTAGAGCCTATTTGTAAATGAATAGCATTAGTAAATGTTAGCACTTTTTGAAATTTAGGAAGATCTGTTTGGTTTTGTGTGGTAGGCAGATTCCGAGATGGCCACCAAGATTCCTGCTTCCTGGGTTCGTGCCCCATATAATCCCCTCCTTAGAGTATGAAAGGAGCCTGCAAATATAGTAGTTGTCATTCTGTGATTAGGTGTCTGACATGGGAAAGGATGAAGAGATTTTTTGCCAATGTAACTAAGGTCCTTAATTAGTTGACTTTGAGTTAATGTGCTGGTTTTCCTTTTTCACTTCCTTTTTCTTCTATTTTGACAGAGAAAGTTCAGTTTTCACCCATTCTGAGTCTTACTCTGGTAAACTGCTCTGAGATGAAAGTACTCTGAGGTGCCAAACAGAAAACAAAACAAATGTTTGAAATACTGCGGTCTGCCAGTAATTATGCCATGGTCAGTAGCAGTAGGATTCTCCATCTTTTCCCATCTTATACATATTTGGGTTAAGGCAAAGCTTGGCATTAGAAACAGAATATTATGGTCTGGGTCAAGGTGATAGGAATTCAGAAATTGGCCAACAGAATTGATGATGGCCCATTTTGTTCAGTAAACTAGCTTCTTCCATTTCCTAAAGTTGTCAAATACTGCATTTCTCCAAGAATTGGTCCTGGTGGTAAGAAGTACTGAAGGTTGTGGCATCTTTTTTCATCCAGCCAATAAACTCAGGCCAGTGTTCAATATCTCTCTCTACCTTAGAATTAGAATAGTTAAGATTTGTAAAAAGGAAGCCGGTAAAGGCCAATCTCTTGAGAGTGCTTTCGCTGCACTTTTGCCATTCTCCATCCTGAGAGCTTGGTAAGCGTTTTCATGTACCTGTGTTTCTGTCTGCATTTCAGGTGTATTATGCATTATTTCAAAGAAAGAGAGAAAATGAAACTTTACTTCCAAAAGATTATGAAATATTTGACAAAAGGAACACATATGGGAGGCAAATTGGTATGTTGTATTTCATTGAAGAGTTATTCAGAATCATAGAAGAGTATCGCCGTCTACTTTGGCCAAAAAATTATCAGATTATTGAATACTTTAATATTTAATGTTTAATATTTTGTGGTCACAAGGAAAACTATATATCTAAAGAGACAGGTAGTTGTTGCAGCGACATATAATGAAATGATCACTAAAAGACTTTCAAGCATAAAACTACATTAGGATAAAATTCTGAGGGAGAATAATGGAGATATGAGTTTAAGGAAAAAAGTGAGTGATGTAAAAATTCTGACTGTTAAAGAAGGTCATGTTTAAGTGCATATTAAATGGGTTATGGTGATTATCAAATTATATTATTTAGATTTCATTGAATATATATACAGTAATATAATAATTATATAATAAACATTATTATAATGTTTATTAAAGACATAAGTATTTAGAATTACATATTTATAACAATTTAAACTTGTAACAAAATTTTTTTCAATACCAACTTAAAAATGTATGAGAAGGAGGAGCATCAAGATGGCAGAAGAGTAAGACGCAGAGATCACCTTCCTCCCCACAGATACACCAGAAATACATCTACATGTGGAATAACTCCTATAAAACACCTACTGAACGCTGGCAGAAGACCTCAGGCCTCCCAAAAGGCAAGAAACTCCCCATGTACCCGGGTAGGGCAAAAGAAAAAAGAATAAACAGAGACAAAAGAATAGGGACGGGACCTGCACCAGTGGGAGGGAGCTGTGAAGGAGGAAAGGTTTCCACACACTAGGAAGCCCCTTCGCGGGCGGAGACTGCGGGTGGCAGAGGGGGGAAGCTTCGGAGCCACGGAGGAGAGCACAGCAACAGGGGTGCGGAGGGCAAAGCGGAGAGATTCCCATACAGAGGATCAGTGCGGACCGGCACTCACCAGCTCGAGAGGCTTGTCTGCTCACGGGGTGGGCGGGGCTGGGAGTTGAGGCTCGGGCTTCGGAGTTCACATCCCAGGGAGAGGACTGGGGTTGGCGGCATGAACACAGAATGAAGTGCGCCATGGCTAGCCGGGAGGGAGAACGGGAAAATGTCTGGAGCTGCCGAAGAGGCAAGAAACTTTTTCTTGCCTCTTTGTTTCCTGGAGCACGAGGAGAGGGGATTAAGAGCACTGCTTAAAGGAGCTTCAGAGACGGGCGCGAGCCGCGGCCATGAGCGCAGACCCCAGAGATGGGCATGAGACGCTAAGGCTGTTGCTGCCACCACGAAGAAGCCTGTGTGCAAACACAGGTCACTATCCTCACCTACCCTCCTGGGGAGCCTGTGCAGCCCGCCACTGCCAGGGTCCCGTGATCCAGGGACAACTTCCCCGGGAGAACGCATGGCACGCCTCAGGCTGGTGCAACGTCATGCCAGCCTCTGCGATGCAGGCTTGCCCACATCCGTACCGCTCCCTCCCCCCGGCCTGAGTGAGCCAGAGCCCCCAATCAGCTGCTCCTTTAACCCCGTCCTGTCTGAGCGAAGAACAGACGCCCTCAGGAAACCTACACGCAGAGGTGGGGTCAAATCCAAAGCTGAAACCCGGGAGCTGTGCAAACAAAGAAGAGAAAGGGAAATCTCTCCCAGTAGCCTCAGGAGCAGCAGATTAAATCTCCACAATCAACTTGATGTACCCTGCATCTGTGGAATACCTGAATAGACAACGAATCATCCCAAATTGAGGAGGTGGACTTTGGGAGCAATTATATATACATTTTTTCCCCCTAATTCTCTGTTTGTGTGTATGTGTATGCTTCTGTGTGTGATTTTCTCAGTATAGCTTTGCTATTACCATTTGTCCTATGATTCTCTCTGTCCGTTTTTTCTTGTTTTTTTTTTTTTAAGTATAGCTTTTAGAGCTTGTTATCATTGGTGGATTTGTTTTTGGTTTGGTGGCTCTCTTCTTTCTCTCCTTTTTTTTTATTACCTTAAAAATTTTTTTAAATTATTTTTTATTTTAATACCTTTATTTTATTTTATCTTCTTCTTTCTTTCTTTCTTTGTTTTTCTCCTTTTTATTCTGAACCGTGTGGATGACAGGCTCTTGGTGCTCCAGCCAGGCATTAGGGCTCTGCCTCTGAGGTGGGAGAGCCAAGTCAGAATGTTGGTCCACAAGAGACCTCCCAGCTCCATGTAATATCAAATGACAAAAATAACCCAGAAATCTCCATCTCAACACCAAGACCCAGCTCCACTCAACAACCATCAAGCTACAGTGCTGGACACTCTATTCCAAATAACTAGCAAGACAGGAACACAACCCTACCCATTAGTAGAGAGGCTGCCTAAAATCATAAGGCCACAGACACCCCAAAACACACCACCAGACTTGGACATACCCACCAGAAAGACAAGATCCAGCCTCATCCACCAGAACACAGGCACTAGTCCCCTCCAACAGGAAGCCTACACAGCCCACTGAACCAACATTAACCACTGGAGGCAGACACCAAAACAATGGGAACTACAAACCTGCAGCCTGCAAAAAGGAGACCCCAGATACAGTAAGTTTAGCAAAATGAGAAGACAGAGAAACACACAGCAGATGAAGGAGCAAGGTAAAAACCCACCAGACCTAACAAATGAAGAGGAAATAGGCAGTCTACCTGAAGAAGAATTCAGAATAATGATAGTAAAGATGATCCAAATCTTGGAAATAGAATGAAGAAAATACAAGAAACGTTTAACAAGGACCTACAAGAACTAAGGAGCAAACAAACAGTGATGAACAACACAATAAATGAAATTAAAAATTCTCTAGAAGGGATCAGTAGCAGAATAACTGAGGCAGAAGAACGGATAAATGACCTGGAAGATAAAATAGTGGAAATAACTACTGCAGAGCAGAATAAAGAAAAAAGAATATAAAGAATTGAGGACAGGCTCAGAGACCTCTGGGACAACGTTAAATGCACCAACATTCAATTTATAGGGGTCCCAGAAGAAGAAGAGAAACGGAAGGGGACTGAGAAAGTATTTGAAGAGATTATCATTGAAAACTTCCCTAATATGGTGAAGGAAATAGT
Organism: Delphinus delphis; assembly: GCF_949987515.2. Classification (NCBI taxonomy): domain Eukaryota; kingdom Metazoa; phylum Chordata; class Mammalia; order Artiodactyla; family Delphinidae; genus Delphinus; species Delphinus delphis. Next base: position 88,616,429 of record NC_082686.1, on the reverse strand, counting down.
TAATCAAGTCTAGGAAGCACAGAGACTCCCATACAGGGTAAATCCAAGGAAAAACACTCCAAGACACATATTAATCAAACTATCAAAAATAAAATACAAAGAAAGAATATTAAAAGCAGCATGGGAAAAACAACAAATAACACACAAGGGTATCCCCATAAGCTTAACAGCTGATCTTTCAGCAGGAACTCTGCAAGCCAGAAGGGAGTGGCAGGACATATTTAAAGTGATGAAAGGGAAAAACCTATAACCAAGATTACTCTAACCAGCAAGGATCTCATTCAGATTTGACAGAGAAATTAAAACCTTTACACACAAGCAAAAGCTAAGAGAATTCAGCATAATCAAACCAGCTTTACAACAAATGCTAAAGGAACTTCTCTAGGCAGGAAACACAAGAGAAGGAAAAGACCTACAATAACAAACCCAAAACAACCAAGAAAATGGTAATAGAAACATACATATTGATAATTACCTTAAATGTAAATGGATTAAATGCTCCAACCAAAAGACATAGACTGGGTTTATGGATACAAAAACAAGACCCATATATATGCTGTCTACAAGAGACCCACTTCAGACCTAGGGACACATACAGACTGAAAGTGAGGAGATGGAAAAAGATATTCCATGCAAATGGAAATCAAAAGAAAGCTGGAGTAGTAATTCTCATATCAGACAAAATAGACTTTAAGACAAAGACTATTACAAGAGACAAAGAAGGACATTACCTAATGATCAAGGGATCAATCCAAGAAGAAGATATAACAAATGTAAATATTTATGCACCCAACATAGGAGCACCTCAAAACGTAAGGAAAACACTAACAACCATGAAAAGGGAAATCAACAGTAAAACAATCATAGATGATCTGTCCAGTGGTGAAAGTGGAATTTAACACCCCACTTTCACTACTGGACAGATAATCCAAAATTAAAATAAATAAGGAAACACAGCTTTAAATGGTACATCAAACAAGATGGACTTAATTGATGTTTATAGGACATTCCATCCAAAAACAACAGAATACACTTTCTTCTCAAGTGCTAATGGAACATTCTCCAGGATAGATCATATCTGGGGTCACAAATCAAGCCTTGGTAAATTTAAGAAAATTGAAATCATATCAAGTATCTTTTCCGACCAAAACTTTATGAGACTAGATATCAATTACAGGAAAAAATCTGTAAAAAATACAAACACAATACACTACTTAATAACCAAGAGATAACTGAACAAATCAAAGGGAAAATCAAAAAATACCTAGAAACAAATCACAATGAAAACACAATGACCCAAAACCTATGGGATGCAACAAAAGCAGTTCTAAGAGGGAAGTTTATAGCAATACCTTAAGAAACAAGAAACATCTCAAATAAACAACCTAACCTTACACCTAAAGCAATTAGAGAAAGAAGAACAAAAAAACCCCCCAAAATTAGCAGAAGGAAAGAAATCATAAAGATCAGATCAGGAATAACTAAAAAAGAACTGAAGGAAACGATAGCAAAGATCAATAAAACTAAATGCTGGTTCTTTGAGACGATAAACAAAATTGATAAACCATTAGCCAGACTCATCAAGAAAATAAGGGAGAAGGCTCACGTCAATAGAATTAGAGATGAAAAAGGAGAAGTAACAACTGACACTGCAGAAATACAAAGGATCATGAGAGATTACTACAAGCAAATATATGCCAATAAAATGGACAACCTGGAAGAAATAGACAAATTCTTAGAAATGCACAACCTTCCAATACTGAACCAGGAAGAAATAGAAAATATGAACAGACCAATCACAAGCACTGAAATTGAAACTGTGATTAAAAATCTTCTAACAAACAAATGCCCAGCACCAGACGGCTTCACAGGTAAATTCTATCAAACATTTAGAGAAGAGATAGCACCTATACTTCTCAAACTCTTTCAAAGCATAGCAGAGGGAGGAACACTCCCAAACTCATTCTATGAGGCTACCATCACCCTGATACCAAAACCAGAAAAAGATGTCACAAAGAAAGAAAACTACAGGCCAATATCACTGATGAACATAGATGCAAAAATCCTCAACAAAATACTAGCAAACAGAATCCAACAGCACATTAAAAGGATCATACACCATGATCAAGTTGGATTTAACCCAGGAGTGCAAGAATTCTTCAATATACACAAATCACTCAATGTGATATACCATATTAACAAACTGAAGGAGAAAAACCATATGATCATCTCAATAGAAGCAGAGAAAGCTTTCGACAAAATTCAACACTCATTTATGATAGAAACCCTCCAGAAAGTAGGCATAGAAGGAACTTACCTCAACATAATAAAGGCCATATCTGACAAACCCACAACCAACATCGTCCTCAATGGTGAGAAACTGAAAACATTTACACTAAGATCAAGAACAAGACAAGGTTGCCCACTCTCACCACTCTTATTCAACATAGTTTTGGAAGTTTTAGCCACAGCAATCAGAGAAGAAAAAGAAAAAAAGGAATCCAAATTGGAAAAGAAGAAGTAAAGCTGTCACTGTTTGCAGATGACATGATACTAGACCTAGAGGATCCAAAATATGCTACCAGAAAACTACTAGAGCTAATCAATGAATTTGGTAAAGTAGCAGGATACAAAATGAATGCACAGAAATCTCTGGCATTCCTATACACTAATGATGAAAAATCTGAAAGTGAAATGAAGAAAACACTCCCATTTAATATTGCAACAAAAAGAATAAAATATCTAGGAATAAACCTACCTAAGGAGACAAAAACCTGCATGCAGAAAATTATGACACTGATGAAAGAAATTAAAGATGATACAAATAGATGGAGAGATATACCATGTTCTTGGATTGGAAGAATCAACATTGTGAAAATGACTCTACTACCCAAAGCAATCTACAGATTCAATACAATCCTTATCAAACTACCACTGGCATTTTTCACAGAATTAGAACAAAAAATTTCACAATTTTGTATGGAAACACAAAAGACCCTGAATAGCCAAAGCAATCTTGAGAAAGAAAAACAGAGCTGGAGGAATCAGGCCCCCTGTTTTCGGACTATGCTACAAAGCTACAGTAATCAAGACAGTATGGTACTGGCACAAAAACAGAAATATAGATCAATGGAAAAGGATAGAAAGCCCAGAGATAAACCCACGCACATATGGTCACCTTATATTTGATAAAGTATGCAAGAATATAAAGTGGAGAAAAGACAGCCTCTTCAATAAGTGGTGCTGGGAAAACTGGACAGTTACATGTAAAAGAATGAAATTGGACACTCCCTATCAGCATCCACAAAAGTAAACTCAAAATGGATTAAAGACCTAAATGTAAGGCCAGACACTATCAAACTCTTAGAGGAAAACATAGGCAGGACACTCTATGACATAAATCACAGCAAGATCCTTTTTGACCCACCTCCTAGAGAAATGGAAATAAAAACAAAAATAAACAAATGGGACCTAATGAAACTTCAAAGCTTTTACACAGCAAAGGAAACCATAAACAAGACAAAAAGACAACCCTCAGAGGGCTACCCTGGTGGCGCAATGGCTGAGAGTCTACCTGCTGATGCAGGGGACATGGGTTCATGCCCCGGTCCGGGAGGATCCCACGTGCGGTGGAGGGGCTGGGCCCATGAGCCATGGCTGCTGAGCCTGTGCGTCTGGAGCCTGTGCTCTGCCACGGGAGAGGCCACAACAGTGAGAAGCCCGCGTACCACACACACAAAAAAACAAAAGCAACCCTCAGAATGGGAGAAATTATTTGCAAATGAAGCAACTGACAAAGGATTAATCTCCTAAATTTACAGGCAGCTCATGCAGCTCAATATCAAAAAAACAAACAACCCAATCCAAAATTGGGCAGAAGACCCAAATACATATTTTTGCAAAGAAGATATACAGATTGCCAACAAACACATGAAAGAATGCTCAAAATCATTAATCATTTAGAGAAATGCAAATCAAAACTACAATGAGATATCATCTCACACCTGTCAGAATGGCCATCATGAAAAAATCTACAAACGATAAATGATGGAGAGGGTGGGAGAAAAGGGAACCCTCTTGCCCTGTTGGTGGGAATGTAAATTGATACAGGCACTATGGAGAACAGTATAGATGTTCCTTAAAAAACTAAAAATAGAACTACTGTACGACCCAGCAATTCCACTCCTGGGCATATACCCTGAGAAAACCATAATTCAAAAAGAGTCCTGTACCACAATGTTCATTGCAGCTCTATTTACAATAACCAGGATATGGAAGCAACCTAAGTGTCCATCAACAGATGAATGGATAAAGAAGATGTGACACATATATACAATGGAATATTACTCAGCCATAAAAAAACGAAGTTGAGTTATTTGTAGTGAGGTGGATGGACCTAGAGTCTGTCATACGGAGTGAAGTAAGTCCTAAAGAGAAGAACAAATACCGTATGCTAACATATATATATATATATATATGGAATCTAAAAAAAAAAAGAAAAAAAATGGTCATGAAGAACCTAGTGGCAAGAGAGGAATAAAGACACAGACCTACTAGAGAATGGATTGAGGATGCGGGGAGGGGGAAGGGTAAGCTGGGACAAAGTGACAGAGTGGCATCGACATATATTCACTACCAAATGTACAATAGATAGCTAGTGGGAAGCAGCTGCATAGCACAGGTAGATCGGTGCTTTATGACCACCTAGACGGGTAGGATAGGGAGGGTGGGAGGGAGGTAGATGCAAGAGGGAAGAGAGATGGTGATACATGTATAACTGCTTCAGTTTGTTATATAGCAGAAACTAAGACACCATTGTAAAGCAATTATATTCCAATAAAGATGTTTAAAAAAATGTATGAGAAGATACATGTTTTTATAACACCCTTCTAGAGGATCTGTGAACAGAAATTTTCAAGACCAAAGGTGAGAGAGACAATGTTGGAAAGGCAATTTAGTGCTTAATTTAGCATGCTGGGGAAAAGCACAGAAATTGTATTCAGTAAGCAAGAGTGAGCGGAAGACAGTTTGAGAAATGTAGTGATAGTTTTCATTTAGGACACCCTGACTGAGTCCCTCATAGGTGCCCTACTCTCTGTAAGGCTCTGATCAGAGCTGTGCTTTAGGAGAATCTGGGTGATGTACAAATCAAACTTCATAATATAAGTAAATGTTTCACTATTGAATTGTTTTGGGATAATAAATTTTAGAGTCATTTTCTATTGACTATATGTTTGATTACCCCTATGGGTGTATCCAACCCTTCTGAGCAATATTGAGGGCAATATTAGAGGCAAGTACCATCCCAGGCCATCTTACCCAGGGAAACAGAGGAGTTAATGAGCACCCATTTACCCCAGTGCTGAATTTCTGGACACCCAAGCAGATAAGTAGAAGAGGCTAGATGTGGAAAAAAGCAAAACAAAACTGCATAACTCTGTTCCCATACTGACTTGACCACAATCAATGGAAAAACCAAGAGGTCAGCAGTCCCCAGAGCTGAATGTTTATATTAACCCTTTTATACAGATGTCAATTTCTTATCCTTCATTATGTCATTCTTTGTGGCACAAACCTTTCCTCCACTTTTCCCTAGACCTTTTGTCAAGAAGTTTACTAGATCAAGTATCTTACTGCCTCTTATTATGTGTTCATTTATTTGCATGTGTTTTTTTCTCATTATAATATCACAAACATTCTGTCATCATAATGGATAAAGATCCCCATTGTCACTATCTTGGGAGGATAGCATGAGCATTTCATCTTCAGTTGGACTTTATGCCTCAAGAGATAAAATTTATGTGCTTAACTTACCCCACTTTTATGATTGCAAACATTCTATGGTGTAACCTTCCTTATTCCGACTCGCTCTCCAACAGGTCTTATTAAATTAACATGTAACCTAGAATGCACTTTTACAAATTCTGTATTCGCTAAACCCCTTTCTCCTTTATCCAGTAATGAATTCCCCTTTTGATAAAGGTGAATTATCATTTTCCAATTCTGTAAAATGAAGATGACTATAGTAGCAATCAGCCAATTTATTAGAATGTGATCTATTCATCCTATCACTTTAAGAAGAGCTATACTGGTCAAGATCAAAGGAGGGATTTGGAAAGGCCTGCCAGTGAAGGCAAGTGGAAGCTGGGTTTCTCCATGAAAAAATGAGATAAATAAGTACAGTTCCCTTGGGTGATTTTCAAAGGTATGTTGCTACCGCCCATTGACCTGGAACCAAAGCATGCACCTAGAGGTTGGAAAACAGCTGAGATTCTCTAAGGAAAAAAAAAAATGCTATTTTTTTATGCAGTGGTATCTTTCTCCCCAAATTCTGTTTATGCTTTAATATTGCAAAATGTTAAAGCATGGCTGACTCTTTAAATGTGGGTAAAAGGTCTACTACTTATATAGGTCAGGGCTATTTCCTACACTGGATGATTTGTCAGCTTGATAGATTGGTTGCTCTCTGGCAGGCCCTCATTTGTCTCTTAATTTAACATGAGGCTAATCAAATATTGGTGTGTACCTATAAAAAGACTTCATCAAAGGTTTGTAACTTGGTCACATTCAGCTTAGTAAGATGGAATTCGGTAGCATAATTGGTTTGTTTCATCACAGTTAGATATTCTTCAGAAATTTTCAGTGTTATTTGTTGTTCATCTTTCTATTTAAAGATGCATTGATTGCCTTGTTTGGGGTTGTGTGCCTAGATATTCAGAAAACAAAAAGAAAGAATGAGGTTATTATCATCACAATCGAGTCACCATTTACTGCTTCCAGTATCATTTTCTGACATTGAGGTCCTAAAAGGATTGCCACACAGGATATAACTATATACGTGTGGGTGCTTTAAAAGAGGTGTCTATGCTTCACACAAAGACAGTTTAAAATAACAGCTTATTAAAGGAAAGTGCAACTTTTAGCAGACTGCGTTGTATATATCCGCAGATTTATATAACCTTTATTTTTCCTTGATGATACTAAGTAATGGATTGTATAGTATATATTTTGATGCTTCTGTTAAGAAGATAGATTTGAATTATTCTCAGTTACTAGTTTCCTAAAGTTTTATAGCATAATCTTCACTAGAAAACTGGAAAAGCTAGTTACACTTGGTATATCTTTGTCATACCAAAATTCTGTTTGCTCTCATAAAATCGATTTGTCTTCCTGTTTCATATTTAATTTTGTGCATATTGTGGATCAAAGTTTTGCATTTTAATTGCCTAGTTATAATAGTTGATCGACTAAATAAATTCTCCCCAAAAATCCATCCCACTAATTACCTACTTTCCCTTTTGTATAAAAGTGTATACACTCATGTTGCTGTATGAATACAAAAAGATCTACTTTCTACCCATCTGACATAAATTTGCAGCAAATATAGTTGAGTGGAGATTACAATAAATATTTTATTTTCTAAATTCTAAAATTTAATTTGTCATTTGAAGAAGAAACATTTTGGAATGGATTTCCTTACAGACTTAATTAGGGAAAAAAGCCCAGGATTTAAAAAGAAATGTTGAATAATAAATTAAACCTTAAAAATTGATCAGTAACACTTATTTATTATTAATTATTTGAGAAAAAATTTCTTCAAACTATAGGAGAAATTTTATGAATGGAAAAAATTGTCAAATTCCAATATAATGTGATGTAGGATGATGCATACGTTAGATATACATTGGAATGAAATTTTATTATAATGCATGTAATGTTGAAAATTGTACCAATAATTCTTGGATGCAAGTGTTGAAACTGGATTTATCAAATGCAAAGGAAATCTCAAAGTCAAAGATGGTATGCAAGGAGAGACAATAGTTTTGGTACCCTATTATGATTTTTTTCATTGGGTCCTAGAATCTTCTGGAGGGGTTATCCGGATGGAAGAGGGAAGGAGACTTAAGAGTAATTGCTGCTTGTCCTAGGTAATAGATGATTACTTAATCCTTTCTTAAAAAAATAAAAGAAGAAGAGCATGTTGCTCTTAATTAAAGAAGACCCTTTCTTGTAGATATAAACCAACATTTTCCTGTTGTGGTCAGAACTATGTTTTATGTATGTATGTTAACTATGTATTTCCCCCCAAATTGTGAATTATAAGGGTACACAGACAGCGTAAGATAAAGTTAGAAGTAGGTACCATTTTTATTTTATCTACTTCTGTACTATTTGAAAATTCAGCAAGAAACAAATATTACCTTTATAACCAGTAAAAATAAAGATAGTAGCATTTCTAAGAAATAAAAATAGTAATTGCTGCTTAATGGAAAAATGGACCTTTAAGCACAGGCTAGCTGAACTTTCCTCTCTTCTGTGCTGAAATGAAATAATATACCATTTGTTATTTTCTCTAGAGATAGCAAATGGTCCATGGACAGAGAGCAAACACTCCTTTCACAGTCGTATTCATTGTAAACAGATGTAGAAAATATGTATTACAGATCACACCTAGGTAATGTTTTGTTTTTGTTAATTTTTTTTTAATTAAGCTGTAAATACCACTGGTGAACTCTTTGTTTTATAGTGACTAGTAGCACTTTGTGGGTAAAAATATTTTCTTTTAGAAACCTAAGTATGTTTCTAAATATACTTAGGTTTCTAAACCTAAGTATGTCATATATATTTTTTTTAGTTAGAAAAATATTGCCAATGAATTTATGTTCTAAATAATAAAATAGCTGTCTCATTCTTTTCCTGTGGATTGGCATTTTGGAATTATCATCATCAAATAATGACATAACAATGTAATTTTTATATTTTCTTCTGCAATTATTTGAATGTATGGCATTTGCGGATGGATTAGCTTGTGAATAGATTACACACAAATATTCTAAAATAGCTACTTTTCTTATGTGTGGATTATTTCAATATTTCTTAGTCTTTTCATGTCACATAGCCTGCTAGGTGAATTAATGTCCACAGATTTTGGTGTGTGAGTGATTGATTTTAGGGGCTTATGTTCTGGGCAAAAATTTGAATTTTTGGAAATAAGGCAGATAATTAAATATACGTAGTTATTTTTATATTTAATACAAATATAAAAGCTTTACTACTTAAAAGCATAACTTCCTTTTAAGGAAGATGGGTCCTTAAATAAAATCTAAATGTCATAGCTGACTGGGCTGCTAATAGAGCTCCTTCATGTAAACACTTGAATCAGTTTTGGATATTCAAAGGTGTTCCTAGAGCTAGGTTCAAAAGATGGGTTCAAAGAAAGATGAATATTATAGTGAGGAGAAGCTGGATTTAGGAGCAGTCTGGGAGGGAAAGAATGGGCAAAGGAGAGAGGAATGAGGACTAAGAGAGAGGGGAGCCAGCAATATCACAAAAGCCTGTATGCTCTATGGGGTCATTTATCTGATAGAAAATTCCCAGTTATTGGCTAAATGAAAGGGCTCCTGGAACAGGAAAATCTAATGTTCAATCTTCAGTTCTTGGCCTTGTGTAGGTAAATCCCACTTTGATCCATTATCATTTTATAATAACTTATGTTCACACAAAAGCTTTCTATGAGTTATGTTTGTTTGCTTGTTAGCTTCCTTTTTTACTAATGACCATGATCAAGTGCCCTGTTGTGTTGATACAATGAAGAAAAGGTATAACACACACAAGACAGCCAGACAGCTCTTAAAGTAATTCTGTAGACGCAAGGGCTAGGGTTAGAGGTGTCCATGAGAAACAAGCTCCCTAGAAGTTTGCAGAAATCTTTGGTGGGACATTAGTCTTCCCTCAGGCCACCAACAGGGAAAGGGCTTGAGACAATCACTGTTTCTTTTAAAAAGTCTGGAAACTGCAGTTGGATACTTGTGTTTCATAAGTATTTAAAGTCATAAGGAATCATGACATAAACAGGTTTACGAAGTTTGAATTCTACTCTCTGCAGAAGCTTCAAAAATCACTCATAGAAACCTTCCAAAACTGGTGTCTTGGCATCTCATGCTAGCACTTTTCCTATTTGAAGTATGCATTCCTTCATCTGTTTGTTAAATAACTATTATGTACCTACCCTACACGAGACACTGTGTTAGGCCCTGGAAATGAAACACAAATATGTTGTTGCTAACCTCATAAAGTTCATGGTCAATTTAAGAGAAAAACATGTACATAATTATAATGCAATGTGACAGAATATGAATAGAGTTATATGAAAAGTTTTAGTAGGATTCAGGAAATAGAAAGTAATTGTTGCTGGGACCATTGGCAAAATCTTCTTCAGATTAAAGGTTAAATTTAAGGGAGACTTCAGGTTCAAGTTGAGGGACTGAGCGCATACCTTTAACACTAATCTGTTCTCAAATCTCATTGAAGTGACGTAAGAATTCCACAGTATTCTGAAGAACTGGGAAGGATGCCATCAGTATATCACAAACTGAAAAAATTAGAAAAGAAAAACAGATGTGTTAGGATTGATTTTGGAGGGAGCTGTAATAGTTGAAAGACAGTACTGGAAAAGTGAGTGTTGCTTTTCCTGAAAGAACAGTGAGAAACTAAGATTAGAGTAAAGGCTGCTGTTAAGCACAGGAAAATTGGCAGGTAAATCACCGAAAGATTTTTAGTTCACCATTCTTTCCAGAGTGTCTAGATTAGGTTTTGCCTCCAGACTAGAGCTAGCAAATATAGATCTCTAAATAAAATAGAGTTTGCAAAAGTGGACTCCCTGTCTGGGCATTAGGGCTGGAGAACTAATCAAGACTAGTAACTCATGGCTTTTAGAATTCATGTCAAGAAAGTGTCTTGAGCATGAAAGGAAGCTCATTTCTGTATGTTCCCTTTCTCTCCTGCCATAGTGCTCATGCAACTTTGAGGCATATTCACTGACAAGAGAAAAATGATTCTTCACAAGTGCTAAGGAAACATAGGTTATTAAACTGATTAATTCTAGATGTTCATAAGTAAAGTGAAGCGATAAGCAAAAGTCACTTGAAGGAAAAGGAGGTAGTAATGTAAACAAATAAAAGATCTAACCTCTGAAAAAATAGTTAATTCAGGAAACAAAAGAAAACCTTAAAGTAAGTCTATTTGATATTCTTGCAGTGTTTTATTGAGCTTTTATATCATCCATAGAGCAAGAATAGGCTGCTGGTATGAAAGTGGGGAGGAGAATTGGAGAATAGAAAAACTTTTGGAAAATGTAAAACATATTATTATTTAAAGAGGTCAATAGAAAGTTTGAATTGCAAAAGGGACATGGCTGACAGCTAAACTATTAATCTGGAAGCTAATGTATTGAGTACTAGTGTAATAATAAACATGTTAAATTTATGGAAAAAGAGACAAAGGACAGATCTAAAATATCTGATATCAGTTTAATAGACATGCTAGAAGAAAATGTGTATGGAAAAAAATAGTATATTAGAAGAAAATTTGCCTACATTGAAGAAATTCAAGTTTTTTTTCAAATTGAAAGAGCTCTTCAAACATTTTAAGATAACATTGTTAAAGAGGAAAATAAGACACAAATCTGATAAATTTTGGTAAAATTTTTGAATTCCAAAGTGCAGAGAAAATCTAAGAGAAAGAGGAATGAAAAAATGAATTCTTATTTGTTAAACTGAATGCTAAAGGATTATGGAGCAATGTCTACAATTTAATAACAGGATTTGATCATAGAATTTTATGCCAAAATGGGTAAAAACTAAAATCAATATGCTACATAGGTACTTACTGGAAAAAAAGTTATTCAAGGTAATATTCCAGCAAAACAATAGTAAAAATAAATGAATTCAAGGGGAATACCTAGGATATAAGAAGCAGTAGTGAGGGAGAGAAGAATCCAGTAAAACTTTAATTAAATGTAAGTAGTTGATGATGATATGGCTATGAAATTTAAAATTATAGCTAAGAAGTAACTCTTTCTTATATATGAGGCAAAATAGACAGTAAAATTACAATCAAAGAAAAGTTAGAATTCTACATGAATTTAACAAAATATGGGAGAATAGGCAGGAAAAATGTATGCTGGAGCCTCTATTTTGGAATATGGTAAGAGGTTATGCATATGATTGCTTTTGCAATTAAGAGGAAACATTTAAAATACATTTCTATAAATTAAAAAAAACAGTCAACATAATACTGTAAATATAAGATAGAACTGCTCTATCACTCAAAGAAACCAAAAAGGTGAAAGAAAGCTTGATTAAAATTTTTAAAATTTGTCAGGAAAAGGAGTGGCCTTGATATGAAAACAAGGCAGGGAAAACTTAGAGCAATCTCACCTATGAATGTAGAAGTAAAATTTTAAATAAAATATTAAAAACACATATTAAGATTGAATTAAAATTAATAATATGACAGAATCAACCGTGATTTTTATTTCAGGAATGCTAGATCAGCTCAACTGTAGGAAGTGTATTAATATAATTTTTCTATTAATTGATTCAAAAAGAGTAGAATCATTTATGTTACCTTCTTGGATTACGAAGACTTTTAGGTTTGTACTTTTGCAAAGAAACCACTAGAAAACTGCATTAAAAATGATATCTTGGGCTTCCCTGGTGGCGCAGTGGTTGAGAGTCTGCCTGCTGATGCAGGGGACACGGGTTCGTGCCCCGGTCCGGGAAGAACCCACATGCCACGGAGCGGCTGCGCCCGTGAGCCATGGCCGCTAAGCCTGCGCGTCCGGAGCCTGTGCTCCGCAACGGTTGAGGCCGCAAGAGTGAGGGGCCCACGTACCGCAAAAAAAAAAAAAAAAAAAAAAAAAAAAAAAAAAAAAGTTATCTTTTACAATAGTATCAAAACTATAACAATAGCTTAAGAAATATGTATGATCTTTGTCAACAAAATTGTACAGCTATACAAAAAGGTATTTAAAAAATCTTAACTAACCAAAAACAAATACGTTGTTTCTTAAGAGAAAGATTCAATATTGTAAAGACATTACCACAAATTACATATAAACTCAATGCAACTTCAGTAAAAATTACAATATGGCCTTTTCTAAACTTTATAAATCAATCCTAAAGTTTTTTTCTATAAGTGCAATTATTTATAAGAGCCAAGAAACATTTAGAATTCAACAAGCTATTTATTTTAACATTATGTGTAAAAGCAACAACAACAAAAAAAAACCCGAACCTGATAGATTGATTATGAAACACTGTGGAAAGAGAATATTAATCAGTTAGTGAGACATATTATGAATGCTATAGAACAGTAGAAAAAGGTAGAAATTTTAATGATACATGTGAAAATGTTGGTATTGGATAATGGCAAACCTAAAAATATGAGTACATGAGGACAAAATAGATGATATGAAAAAATAGTGTGTTAGAGATGAAGATAATATTTCTTACTCTTAAAATGTCTCATAGAGTTGATGTATCATCTTTCAACACAACAAAAATGAAAAAACAGCAAGTTGGGTCATAAGTAATTTATAATGCCGAAAACATTAACCAAGAGTTCATTTTTCTTCTAAAGTCATATAGTTTGGAATGCTCTATTTTCATTTAAAAGAAATAAAGTGATAAATAATCACCATGAGCTTATTCTCCCTTGTGGCCATCCCATGTCCTTAGCCATGAATCATGGTGTCCTCCCATGTTTCCATGTGGGTAAACTGCTACCGAAAAGTTAAGATCTTCCCTCACACTTCTATTGTACATGGAATCATAGAAGCTTAAATTCTAAAAGAAATGCTTCAGGATTTTGTAATTTAATCTTTTACCTAATGCTTCTGCTTGAAGATTTACCAAGATCTGTAAGTCTGTTTGGTGAGGCTAACCATTTCTTGTAGGATAGTCCTAGTTATATTTTTTTCCTGTGTACTGAACCAAATCTTTGCTTCCATATTCTCTGTCCATTGGTCCTGGTTTTGTCCTTTTGAATATAGAAAAGTGTTACTTCATCTAGTAGGCCTCCGGGTGTTTGATGCCAGTTTGATGTTGTTCTTAGCCATCTCTTCTCTAGTCCCAACATCCTCAACCCCTACAACCCCTTCTCATGTAACATAGCTCATCTCTCAATATTTTCTTCACCTTCCTTGATAAATACTTTAGTTTCACAAACCCAAATATGCTCTCCAGATATAGACCAGCCACTGTAGAGGCCAGCTGGAAATGTTATAAATTCTACACATAATGTGGTTTAAAATTACATTTATTTTCTTGAATAGTTTTTGGCTCATGTGGGCTTGCTGTTCATAAGTACATGTTGGTGTTTTTTGAATGAAGTACTTAAGTTATACTTCAACTGTTTTTCAATTGAGAAAATTATGTTTAAGGCTTAAGGGTGGATCTGAACTATATCTCTGACTTAGTCTTATTAGTTTTTAGTCTGTTGAAGTAATTTTGAATATTGATTGACACTCAGCATATTACCTGGTTAACTCAGTTTTTATTTACCTGCAAATTTAAATGTCATATCATTTAACCTTTCAAGTTGGTAACCAAAATACTTAATTGGTCAGGATCTCATTGCCATATCACTAGAGAAGAGCAGGTTGGTATGGTAGGCATGGTTGTTTAACTAGCTACAACCTAGCTCCACTGTACTCTTGTCCAGTCCACACTTTATTGTGAGTCTCAAGAATATCATAAGAGACTTTATTAAATTTCCTTCTATGAGAAAAATACTTCATCAATAGGAAGGTTTTTGGATTCTATTTTTAAAAGCAACATAATTTGTTTTTTCAAATGTAGTCTAATATGGAATCATAATTTATAGAACATAAAAAATGTGGAGCTGCTGTGGTTGAAAGATGGGTAGGGTAGGAAGATAGAACACCTACACTCATCACCTCCATTACTCTCAATCCCTTCCTAAACCGTGGCTCCCCACAAACCTCAGCGATGCAAGGAAAACATTTGATGACACTGATTTTTAGCATCCTATCATATCTATCGGTAGAGTCAGCTTCACCATAAAGAAAAAGAGACTATAAAGGAAAAGAGACTAAGTAGGTATGGCATAAACAAAAGGAACACACACTCATGCTTTGGGATCCACTCTTCTATTTGAAATACTCCTTAGATCCTGTTTACTACTTTTATTAGATAATAGAATGTCTAAGAGAAATACTTCCAAGCTTACTGGTTTATACCTCTCCTTTTATAATAGAGAAGTTATAATTAATGCAAAGACTAGATCCTGGTGTCTGTTATGTCCTCTTATGACTCTAAGATAAAATACTTGAAAAGATCTGTTAAAGGACAAAAATTGCAATGGCACAGGAAACTAAAAATAAGAAAAGACCATATGCTACTGTGTGAGGGGAATTTCCATTGACTTGGAATATACATTCTAGTATAGACACAATCCACATGCTGTACCAGAATTGCATGGACAACTGCATCCCCAATGTCTCCCCCTAACTTTGTGACTTAAGGATTATGTTGAACAGAAAATCTGGCAGCCAACCAAACCCTGATGCACAAGAACTTTGGTAGAAAATAATATATCCAGGATGCTAATGCCAAAATATACAAAAGGGACAATCTACTGAGTCTTTTTTGTTTAAATGAACATCTGCTTGTAAAATCACACCAATGTAATAATTGAATAAAAATTTGGAATGATGAATGATGATAGGATATAGGCAGACTAAATAAACAATTTGTGATGATACACAGAAGCCCAGAATATGCATACCTGATATTTTGTTGTCATTTTTTTTCTTTTTCATGTACAACAAACAAAAGACATGTAATCTATGATTGATTTGGGAGATCAATATTTTTTCCATTAAAATAAGCTTTCTGGAATTCCCTTGTGGTCCAGTGGATTTTAAATTTCATTTACTTCTTAACATATTTTATCTCATTTCCCATATTTATATGCTCAATCTATTTTTTCATGATTTTTACTTCTTTAACATTAAATTAAAATTGGAAATGTCATGAGTCTGGAATAGGTCAAGTCCTTGACATTTCAGGAGAGTGATGTTCCACCATACAATAGTATCATGCACCTTCCTCCAATTTTTCCAGCAATCCTCTTTTTCTAATTTCATTCAGAAGTTATAATTTCCAGAATAAAACATGATGGAGAGTAGAGAAAGGAGAAAGTGTTGCATTGTATCTTGTATTATGAACTTATCTCAGGGAAAGCTTTGTATGTGGTGCTGGGTGAGCAATAATGTAGACCATTTAAGTAGTGCACACTGATAGATGTAGTTTTTTATGTACTTCCCTTGCACAAAAAAGAATTACAATACCTCTGACTGTTTACCATAGTTAAATAGACTAATTAGAGGAAAAGGCATTTCCTTAGTGGGACAGATAACACTTCTCCCCCCTCCCCTTTCAACACAATAGAGGCTGAACACATTATTTCATACTGAATACATTACTGCAGGCAGGTCTGGTCTAAAAACAAGAATTCACCAGTACACAGTAGGCTAAGTATCTGGATAGGAGTAATACATGTATTCTGTATTCTCTAAAATAAAGCATCAGTATAGAAGTATTAAGGATGAATAAGCAGGGTAATATTAAACAGCATGACATAGGGTTTATGGAAAGATTTTTCAGTATAAAGGCAAAAAAAATTACCCTGAAGATTCAGAAAAAGAACATACTTTAGAAATAATTTTCTATAAGAGGTGGAAAATGCTTGACAATATTTCCCTTACTCTCCTAATGAAAGTCTAATAATGTGTCCAGTATGAAGTAGAAACAGAGGCCAGTATTAATTATGTCTTTGGCTGCAATCAACAATTTTGATGTGGGATGGCTTACACAATAAATACATTATTTTCTCAAATAACTAGAAGTATGGAGGCAAAGTGGATAGTATTGTAGGCTCATTACACTGGTCAAGTTGTCATCAGGGCCTCTGTGTTCTTCCAACCTAATTGTGTTGATTCCTTGTTTTCAAGCTGGCTTACCTCACGGTCTCAAGCAGCAGTTCCACGTGTCACATCCACACATATTAATGTGAACATGATAAAAAGAGATGACTCTTCCTAAGTCTCTTAGTTATAGGGGAAAAGCATTGTGCAAAATCTCCTAGTCAATTTCTCCTCAAATCCTCAGGCAATTACTGAAATGGGAAATAAAACAGCTATGACTGGTTTAGACAAATTATCTGGGTAGATTATGACATCCATTTCAGGACTACAGGGAGAGAAAATGATGGGATAAAGTAGTAGGTTATAGAAGGAAACTACCTGAAAGAGAAAAATTAGAATTCACATTAGAAACAGTAAAGGAATGAAATTGAGAAAACCAAATTGGTAATAATAAGCTAAGAAGCTCTCCCAGTATGCTGAATAAAAAAACAAAGAAATTTTAGAAAGTTAAAAAATTATAGAAGACAGAGAATAGTGACTAAGAGTTGTGTTTATTATGATAAAGCAAGATAATAGCTGTGTTTAAGGGCTCTGAAAATATATTCCTTATCTTCTTTTTCTTGCAACTGAAGATATACTTAAGTGGATAACTCAAGGTAGAGAAAAGTCTGGCATTTAACTTTGTTGAAGTTAAGTGGTAGGGACTCAAGATTCATATGCCCATCTAAGATGTCATTCAAATGTAAAGACCACAGAAGAATTTTCTTAGGTATTAAAAGCTCCATTAAACATAAGACTTATGTACTCTTTCAAAAAAACATATTCTTCAGTCCCCTTAACAAGCTAAGAATATTAATTTGGCAACATAAAAGGAGCTTGTGAGATTTAAAACAACCTAACTGGATGAATAAAAAATAACTATAGTAGTGTGATTATTCAATAGGATACAAAATTGAAAAATAATTACTAAAAATGGATTTCATATATTAGAACAACATACAATAATAAGCCAGGTCCATAACTCTCATTAAAAAAATAAACAAAACTGAGAAGTGGGAGGAAAAAGAATGGCATAAGAGTGATAAATTCCTATAGTAGAGAAGTGATTCAAGTTCATAATTTCTTTTTGTCCTTGGAAAATAGAGAAATACAGGTTTAGAAATATATGAGAAATGTTATCACTAGTAAAATTAAGGAAAACAATAACTCCTCAAACTACTACAGAATAAAACAAAAAATAGACTCGCACCAATAAAAGTAAAAACAAAGTCAAGTGTATGGAAACACATCAAAATAGAAGATGTAAAACAAAATATGAGATATAATACTAATCCTTTCAGTAATGGTTATAAATATAAAGTTTAAAAAAATGGTCTCTGTGCTGCTTATAACATCATGTTACAGGAGGACTATGAGAAGATAGACCAAGGATACCAGAAAATCGGGAACGAAAAGAAGAAATTCAATTACTGATATCAGATAAACTATCCAAAACAAAAATAATTAAAGGAGATAGGGTTTTTTTTTACATTGATAACCTTTTCTACCCTAAAACAGAATAAAAATTTCAAGCATTCTATAAAGACATTTACCAAAAAATGACAATTGATATAAGGAGATAATAACAGGGGAAAATACAAATGGCTAATAAACATATCAAAACTCTTCTACCCCACGGAGATTCAAAAGAATGCAAATCAAAATAACAAGATAACATTTTTTACTCTTAAGTTACAAAATCTTAAGTAATTGTGATACTAAATTCATTTGAGGATTCCATGGGAAAGCATTCTCATATATGTACATTGAATCAAACTCTGAAAATCAGCTCAATAATGTGCATGGAGACCTTTTATAGAGTCATTTTACCTCAAATTTTAATAAAGGATGAATCCTGAGGCAAAATCTGGAAAAGGAACAAATATTTATATGTAGTGATGTCCATCACACTTTATTTGTAACAGTGAAAAACTGGAAACAAATATTACTTAGGAGGAAAAAATACATATATATAATTTTAAAACTATATAATATTATTAATCTTAATGTATAAATATTACATGATTATAATTTCATAACTATAATATATAATATCATGTCATGTATATAGTTATTAAAGAGATGGTTTTGAAGAGTTACCATTGCATTGAAAAATGTTTATGATTTAATGCTAAAGTCAGGAAAACTCAATGAACAATAGTGTAGTCTAGGGCATCACAACTACATAAAAATGCATATACAATTTCAGAAAGAAACTATGCCAAAGTGGTAATCACACTTGTCTCTAAAAGCTGAAATTATAGATGATTTCTTTTTTAATTCCTGTAACCTTTCTGTAAGTCCTAACTTTCCTATTTCCAACATGTATTATTTTAATAGAGAAAACAAAATAATAATTGAAAAGAAAAAATATTTCTTTTATTCTAATTCCAATTTTTTCTATTCTTTAGGTGTTCTCAAAGACTGTGGTGGTTTTGTAATCAAATCTCTAGTTCTTTCACTCCACTGAGATGTAATTTTTTTCTGAGACTGGAGGATTAAAAAGCCTTTATATTTTCACACTATCTCCTTGCCTCTCTTGCTTTTCAATTTCCTCCTAACCACGTTTGCTCTCCTTTTGCTACTTTCCAGATCATTCTCTGGTTGGAGAAGATGAAAGCTAAATAGGAGTTAGTTGAGCCTTGTTTGCTGTTTGTCATCCGTTAGCATTGTACTATCTGTTACCAGCAGACCGCCTTCCTTCATCTCCTTCTTGCTCTGACCTTAGCAAAAAGAAAAAAGTCCACTATTTTGCCTTCAAAAAGTTTTTGCAAACGAGCTCATTTTGAGTATTCAACCTCTTTCTTAGACATCCAAACCAACTTTCTTATTTAATCTTTAATTTTATGTCCCTTCTTCCTTGAATCCCCTTCCAATGTTCCTTTAAAATCTGAGCTCATCAAGAAGTGTCCTTTGCAACTATAAATGGTTTTGTATCTGTTTCCCTTTAAACCAGGTCAGTTAATTTATCCATCACACACACTTTGGTCCATGCATGTAAGTCACAGTTGCTAACTGCTTTTCTCTCTTCAAATATTTTCTTTTCTTTTTTTTGCCAACTGCTTTGGGTGTTGTGCTCTTTTCCCTGACTCTTGGTGCTTGATCATGGTTCACAAATTCAAATCCTACAATGGCCCTGCTGGTAAAAGGTGGAGAACTAGAGAACCAAAAGTACACCTACAGAAAGAGCAGCCATTACTCATCCATCTTCAACTGACCGCCATGCAGGATTGATGGTCCACTGTGGTAGAATCCTCTGATATATAGATATATATATATATTTTTATTGCACCACACGGCTTGTGGGATCTTAGTTCCCTGACCAAGGATTGAACCCAGGCCCTCTGCAGTGAAAATGCAGAGTACTTAACCACTGGACTGCCAGGGAATTCCCAGAATCCTCTGATTGTTTTAAAAGATGGTGAAAATACACTGTGTGTGTGTGTTTGTGTGTACACAATTATGGAGGCTGAGAAATCCCACAACCTGCCATCTGCAAGCTGAAAATTCAAGAAAGCCTGTGGTGCAATTCAGTCCAAGTTCAATAGCCTGAGAACCAGTGCAGTCAGTGGTGTACATCCCAGTATGAGGACTGAAGAAGATGAAATGAGATGTCCCAGCTGAGCAGTGAGGCAGGAAAGAAAGGGGTGAATTCCCCCTTCCTCCTACTGTTGTTCTATTCAGACCCTGAACAGATTTGATGATGCCCGTCCACATTGGGGATCTTAATCTACTTTATTGAGTTCACCAATTCAAATGCTAATCCCATCCAGAAACACTCTTTAATCTGGGCATCAAAATTGACACACAAATTAACCATCACACATACCACGAGTTTATTTTCCCACACCATCCCCTCTTATGTTTGGCATTTGGATTCCAATTTCCTTAAAAAGTATCTTCCATAGCTCTAAATCCTCCAAAATCTTGCTGTCACCAATTTATGTGGTGGATCTGTGTGTGTGTGTGTGTGTGTGTGTGTGTGTGTGTGAGAGAGAGAGAGAGAGAGAGAGAGAGAGTGTACTGTGTGTATGTGGTTACAAATATTTGTGAAACAAAAGATAAAATATTTCACTTGTTTCCCAACAGTGTCCTCTGCTCTGGTCTGGAATCTTTTGTGATCACATAGTCAGAATTTAGTATTATTGGTGTCAAAATCCGCATGGTCCTCAGTCATACCATATGACTAAGGACAACAACAGACTCTGGAAACATGAGGTCACAGGTGTTCAGTCTTGGGCCCTTCAGCTTCCCTCCCACCCTTGTTGTCACTTCCTCTTCTGCTCTAGAGCCCACGCATTTCTCCATCATTTTGGCTTTGTCCCAGGCCCCTACCCTGACTTCTCATCTGAGACTTGTTGACTGAATTTGGCTTCCTCATTTTAAGGTGTGGTCCTCCTTTAGAAAAAGACTTTAAGTCACCCTTTTCTTCCTTCTCTTGACTACTGCAGGTTACTACATCAACCTTGGTTCAGTGCTGAATGACCTGAAAATTGTTAAGTGGACATTCTCTGACACCCAGTAAAGGGGGATCATCCCCTGAAAACTTCATTTATCCACTCCCTGTACATTAGAAAATGCACCTCCTCTACACATTTTTAAAAAATAACTTCCCTGAAATTTAAGGTACACAATTGATATTATTATTGTATTATTAACATATTTTAAAATATTTTTATTGTGCTAACCACTGTCCTAAGTGCTTTACAAGTAGTAGCTCATTCAGTTATCACAGCAACCCAATGAATTAATTACTTTTATCATTCCTATTTACAGAAGGGGAAACTGAGGCATAGAGTGATTAAGTAACATGTCCAAGGCTATCCATTAGCTGGTGTCAGAGGTAGAATTTGAATCTTGCAAGCTGGGCTCCAGAGGTATACCCTTAATAACTGTACAATATTATCTCTCTCTTCTTACATTGTTATAAACTCAAAGATGGTATAATCATTCTCACCCCAGGTTCCCATCACTTCTATACCTTCATCAGTTCCCATTGTTGATCAGAATTAGGTGCCAATAGCATTTCCTCTCACTGCTGCCTTTATCACCTCTGCCTTTTGAGCAATGAAACTATCAGCAGGGCATGTCAAGAACTATTTGATGCTCTGCCTTTAGCAGAATAAGGCTTCCAGCAGCTATATTGATAGCTGAAGCTACTTTATCTTGCCTCAGCACCAGTTTTGTTATTTATTGATCATTTACTTTTAATCTCAAAGCTCTGAAGTGTGCTTCTAAAACAGCATCAATACCTTTTTTTTCATTTTAGCAGGATCATATACTTCTACTTTATAAATTATAAATTTCCATCTAGGTTAGTACTGTGTTTACATACAATGCTACTTCTCTTTCCCTTTACTTCTAAGTTTCTCTGACTAATCTCATAAGCTCACTCAAGACTTAAACTAACATTTCTATTTCCTTGATTTGAAAAATCTGTATCTCTTTTTCTCAGGGTCCACGGTGAATCTCAAGCTGCAAACGTGTGTGCAAGTGACTCCTGAACATCTCCACCTTCAGGGACCTCAAATGTATCTTTTCCCCATAACTTTTTTTCATCTTTTTTTGTTTTTGGCCACACAGCATGCAGGATCTTAGTTACCCACCAGGGATTGAACCTGTGCCCCCTGCAGTGGAAGCTCGGAGTCCGAACCACTGGACCACCAGGAAAGTCCCTAACTGTTCCTTCTTTTATCCCAAGTTTACCATCTACCCAGTTGTCCCAGCTGGAAACACTGGTCCTATTTCTCTGCTCATCTTCACAAGAAAACATATTAACATAATTGTTGGTTATCATCACACCCATTTTCATTTCTTGCACACGTTCTCTGCTCAAGTAGGGTTCTGTCCTCATCACCCAAACTGACACTGCCCCCGTGAGCATCACCAACTTCCATATTGGCAAACCCAACAGTCACTTTTCCTTACTCACCACACTTTACATCTTAGGCACATTTGATGCAGTTATTTACTTCCTTCTCCTTTTGGTTTTTATGATGCCATTCTCTCCTGGACTTTTTTTTTTTTTTTTTTTTTTTGCGGTACGCGGGCCTCTCACTGTTGTGGCCTCTCCCATTGTGGAGCACAGGCTCCGGACGCGCAGGCTCAGCGGCCATGGCTTACGGGCGCAGCCGCTCCGCGGCACGTGGGATCTTCCCGGACCGGGGCACGAACCCGTGTCCCCTGCATCGGCAGGCGGACTCTCAACCACTGCGCCACCAGGGAAGCCCTCTCCTGGACTTTTTATTCTCATGTTGGTTCCTTGTTCGCAGCTTTTTTGGCTGACTTTTCCTTAGGTTGGCCTCTAAATATTGAAAGTTCCCAGAACTGAGTCCTTCACTATTAGATTTTTATTGCTGCTATAAAAAATTACCACAAACTTAGTGGCTTAAGACAGCATAAATGTCTTATGTTACTGTTCAGAAGTCTGACACAGATCTCCCTGGACTAAAATCAACATGTCATCAGGGCCATGTTCCTTTCTGAAGGCTCTCAAAGAGAACCATTTTCTTATATTTTCGCGCTTGTTGCCTGCATCCCAGCTCATTTACTTTCCCCTCATCTTCTCCGAACCTCCTTTCGTAGTCACATCTCTCTCAAACCACAGCCAAGAAAAGTTCTACACCCACATTTACATCCCCAGCCTTGACTTCTCTGAGATTTCAACTCATATGTCCAAAGGCTTACTTAACTTACATTCTCCCCACCGTTCTTCCCCAAATCTTCATTATTTCCATAAATGGCACCATCACACTCCCATCGGATCAAGAACTAAATTTGGTGGTCTTATCTGACTTATTTCTTTATCCCCAACTCTAATCATCTGAAGGTCTTAATATACACCCTCATTTACTTAATTCACTGTATCCACTGCAGCCAGCCTAGGCTAAGCCACAGTGTCAGTAGTTTCCTAACTCCACTTGCTACTTCTCTCTTGATCCCCTAGCATTCACCAGGCATTGTTAAAAAGTCCTTACAAAAGAGTCACAGTAATATTTTAAAATAGTGAATTAGATTATCTTATTTCTCTGTTTAACCCCCTCCAGTGGCTTCTCATTACATTTTTTTAAAGTCCGCTAGAAAGCTCCTCAGGACCTACCTCTTTAGTCAAAGAGGTAGGTCCTCTTCAGTCAAAGAGGTAGGTCCTGAGGAGCTTCTACCACTCTCTTCCTCTTGCACTGAGTTTCAGCCACACCACCAGGCTTCAGTCTATTCCTGGAGCATGACAAACTTGTCTCCTGCCTCAGGACCTGTGCACTTTGTCTGGAACCCTCGTTTCTCAGATCCTTACATAGTCGGTTGATGGTTGTCATTAGGTCTTAGCTCAAACCCTTCCCCAGCCATGATCTTGCCATCTGAAGTCGATTTCTCCACCCACATTCTCATTCTCTGTCCTATGACTCTCTTTTAATTCCTTCATAGCACTAATCACTATCTTATTTATTTATATCAGTATCACTGAAATGAACTTTACATAAAACAAAACACGTATTTTATGTACACAATTTGATGAGTTTGGACAAACACATACACCTGAATAGCTACAACCGCAGTTAAGAGGTTTAACATTTTCATCTCAGGAAGCTCACAAATGCTTCTTGGCAGTCAAGCCTGCATGACCACCCAGGTAGCCTTTTTTTTTTTTTTTTTAACATCTTTATTGGAGTAAAACTGCTTTACAATGCTGTGTTAGTTTCTGCTTTACAACAAAATGAATCAGTTATATATATACATATGTTCCCATATCTCTTCCCGCTTGTGTCTCCCTCCCTCCCACCCTCCCTATCCCACCCCTCCAGGCGGTCACAAAGCACCGAGCTGATCTCCCTGTGCTATGCGGCTACTTCCCACTAGCTATATACCTTACGTTTGGTAGTGTATATATGTCCATGCCTCTCTCTCGCTTTGTCAGACCTTACCCTTCCCCCTCCCCATATCCTCAAGTCTGTTCTCTAGTAAGTCTGTGTCTTTATTCCTGTCTTACACCTAGGTTCTTCATGACATTTTTAATTCCATATAGATGTGTTAGAATACGGTATTTGTCTCTCTCTTTCTGACTTACTTCACTCTGTATGACAGACTCTAGGTCTATCCACCTCTTTACAAATAGCTCAATTTCGTTTCTTTTTATGGCTAAGTAATATTCCATTGTATATATGTGCCACATCTTCTTTATCCATTCATCCGATGATGGACACTTAGGTTGTTTCCATCTCCGGGCTATTGTAAATAGAGCTGCAATGAATATTTTGGTACATGACTCTTTTTGAATTATGGTTTTCTCAGGGTATACACCCAGTAGTGTGATTGCTGGGTCATATGGTAGTTCTATTTGTAGTTTTTTAAGGACCTCCATACTGTTCTCCACAGTGGCTGTATCAATTTACATTCCCACCAACAGTGCAAGAGGGTTCCCTTTTCTCCACACCCTCTCCAGCATTTATTGTTTCTAGATTTTTTGATGATGGCCATTCTGACAGGTGTAAGATGATATCTCATTGTAGTTTAGATTTGCATTTCTCTAATGATTAGTGTTGTTGAGCATTCTTTCATGTGTTTGTTGGCAGTCTGTATATCTTCTGTGGAGAAATGTCTATTCAGGTCTTCTGCCCATTTTTCGATTGGGTTGTTTGTTTTTTTCTTATTAAGCTGCATGAGCTGCTTGTAAATTTTGGAGATTAATCCTTTGTCAGTTGCTTCACTTGCAAATATTTCCTCCCATTCTGAGGGTTGTCTTTTGGTCTTGCTTATGGTTTTCTTTGCTGTGTAAAAGCTTTGAAGTTTCATTAGGTCCCATTTGTTTATTTTTGTTTTTATTTCCGTTTCTCTAGGAGGTGGGTCAAAAAGGATCTTGCTGTGATTTATGTCATAGAGTGTCCTGCGTATGTTTTCCTCTAAGAGTTTGACAGTTTCTGGCCTTACATTTAGGTCTTTAATCCATTTTGAGCTTATTTTTGTATATGGTGTTAGGGAGTGACCTAATCTCATACTTTTACATGTACCTGTCCAGTTTTCCCAGCACCACTTATTGAAGAGGCTGTCCTTTCTCCACTGTACATTCCTGCCTCCTTTATCAAAGATGACCATATGTGTGTGGGTTTATCTCTGGGCTTTCTATCCTGTTCCATTGATCTATATTTCTGTTTTTGTGCCAGTACCATACTGTCTTGATTACTGTAGCTTTGTAGTATAGTCAGAAGTCAGGGAGCCTGATTCCTCCAGCTCCATTTTTCGTTCTCAAGATTGCTTTGGCTATTCGGGGTCTTTTGTGTTTTCATACAAATTGTGAAATTTTTTGTTCTAGTTCTGTGAAAAATGCCAGTGGTAGTTTGATAGGGATTGCATTGAATCTGTAGATTGCTTTGGGTAGTTGAGTCATTTTCACAATATTGATTCTTCCAATCCAAGAACATGCTATATCTCTCCATCTATTTGTATCATCTTTAATTTCTTTGACAGTTTGATTAATATGTGTCTTGACATATTTCTCCTTGGATTTATGCTGTATGGGACTCTCTGTGCTTCCTGGACTTGATTAACTATTTCCTTTCCCATATTAGGGAAGTTTTCAACTATAATCTCTTCAAATATTTTCTCAGGCCTTTCTTTTTCTCTTCTTCTTCTGGAACCCCTATAATTCGAATGCTGGTGCGTTTAATGTTGTCCCAGAGGTCTCTGAGACTGTCCTCAGTTCTTTTCATTCTTTTTTCTTTATTCTGCTCTGTGGTAGTCATTTCCACTATTTTATCTTCCAGGTCACTTATCCGTTCTTCTGCCTCAGTTATTCTGCTATTGATCCCATCTAGAGTATTTTTTATTTCATTTATTGTGTTGTTCATCTTTTTTTGTTTCATCTTTAGTTCTTCTAGGTCCTTGTTAAATGTTTCTTGCATTTTGTCTATTCTATTTCCAAGATTTTGGATCATCTTTACTATCATTATTCTGAATTCTTTTTCAGGTAGACTGCCTATTTCCTCTTCATTTGTTAGGTTTGGTGGGTTTTTATCTTGCTCCTTCATCTGCTGTGTGTTTTTTTGTCTTCTCATTTTGCTTATCTTACTGTGTTTGGGGGTCTCCTTTTTGCAGGCTGCAGGTTCGTAGTTCCCATCGTTTTTGGTGTCTGTCCCCAGTGGCTAAGCTTGGTTCAGTGGGTTGTGTAGGCTTCCTGGTGCACAGGACTAGTGTCTGTGTTCTGGTGGATGAGGCTGGATCTTGTCTTTCTGGTGGGCAGGTCCACGTCTGGTGGTGTGTTTTGAGGTGTCTGTGGACTTATTATGATTTTAGGCAGCCTCTCTGCTAATGGGTGGGGTTGTGTTCCTGTCTTGCTAGTTGTTTGGCATAGGATGTCCAGCACTGTAGCTTGCTGGTCGTTGAGTGAAGCTGGATTCTGGTGTTGAGATGGAGATCTCTGGGAGATTTTCACTGTTTGATATTATGTGGAGCTCGGAGGTCTCTTGCGGACCAGTGTCCTGAAGTTGGCTCTCCCACCTCAGAAGCACAGCACTGACTCCTGGCTGTAGCACCAAGAGCCTTTCATCCACACGGCTCAGAATAAAAGGGAGAAAAAGTAGACAGAAAGAATTAGTAGAAGTAGAAAGAAAGAAAGAAAGGAGGGGGGGAGAGCGAGAGGGAGGGAGGAAGGAAGGAAGGAAGGAGGGAAGGAAGGAAAAAAAGAAAGAAGATAAAGTAAAATAAAATAAAGTAAGATAAAATATAATAAAGTTATTAAAATAAAAAAATAATTATTAAGAGAAAAAAAGGACGGATAGAACCCTAGGACAAATGGTGGAAACAAAGCTATACAGACAAAATCTCACACAGAAGCATACACATACACACTCACAAAAAGAGGAAAAGAGGAAAAAATCATAAACCTTGCTCTCAAAGTCCACCTCCTTAATTTGGGATGATTCATTGTCTATTCATGTATTCCACAGATGCAGAGTACATCAAGTTGATTGTGGAGCTTTAATCTGCTGCTTCTGAGGCTGCTGGGAGAGATTTCCCTTTCTCTTCTTTGTTCTCACAGCTCCCAGGGGCTCAGCTTTGGATTTGGTCCCGCCTCTGTGTGTAGGTCGCCTGAGGGGGTCTGTTCTTCGCTCAGACAGGACGGGGTTAAAGGAGCCGCTGATTCGGGGACTCCGGTTCACTCAGGCCGGGGAGAGGGAGGGGCACGGAGTGATGGGCGAGCCTGTGGCGGCAGAGGCCGGTGTGACGTTGCACCAGCCTGAGGCGCGCTGTGCGTTCTCCTGGGGGAGTTGTCCCTGGATCCCGGGACCCTGGCAGTGGCAGGCTGCACAGGCTTCCCGGAAGGGAGGTGTGGATAGTACCCTGTGCTCGCACACAGGCTTCTTGGTGGTGGCAGCAGCAGCCTTAGCGTCTCATGCCCGTCTCTGGGGTCCGCGCTTTTAGCCGTGGCTCGCGCCCGTTTCTGGAGCTCCTTTAAGCAGCGTTCTTAATCCCCTCTCCTCGCGCACCAGGAAACAAAGAGGGAAGAAAAAGTCTCTTGCCTCTTCGGCAGGTCCAGACTTTTCCCCGGACTCCCTCCCGGCCAGCCGTGGCGCACTAACCCCCTGCAGGCTGTGTTCACGCCGCCAACCCCAGTCCTCTCCCGGCGCTCCGACCAAAGCCTGAGCCTCGGCTCCCAGCCCCCGCTCGCCCCGGTGGGTGAGCAGACAATCCTCTTGGGCTGATGAGTGCTGGTCGGCACCGATTCTCTGTGGGAATCTCTCCTCGCTTTGTCCCCCGCAGCCCTGTTGCTGTGCTCTCCTCCGCGGCTCCGAAGCTTTCCCCTCCGCCACCCACAGTCTCCGCCCGCGAAGGGGCTTCCTAGTGTGTGGAAACCTTTCTTCCTTCACAGCTCCCTCCCACTGGTGCAGGTCCCATCCCTATCCTTTTGTCTCTCTTTATTTGTTTATTTTTTTTTGCCCTACCCAGGTACGTGGGGGGTTTCTTGCCTTTTGGGAGGTCTGTGGTCTTCTGCCAGTGCTCAGTAGGTGCTCTGCAGGAGTTGCTCCATGTGTAGTTGTATTTCTGGTGAATCTGTGGGGAGGAAGGCGATCTCTGCGTCCTACTCCTCCGCCATCTTCCCGGAAGCTCTCCCCAGGTAGCCTTTGATCTGATGTTTTGTAGATGCTGATGTCATCAGTTTTCTTGTTCCTGAGTGTCTGTCAAATAGAAATTTAATGGGAACCACTTAGGTAATTTAAAATTTTCTAGTGGCTCATATAGCTTTGTTCTAGAAGGCCAAACAGCATCATAACTCCAGAGTGTCTGTTTCCTCTTGCTCAACATAATGCTTTTGAGTTTTGTCCTTGATGTAGCAATAGTTCATTTTTTACATTGGTGGGTAGTATTTTATTTTATGAAAATACAGTAATTTGTTTATCCATTCTCCTATTGATGTTGCATTGTTTCTAGATTTTAACTGTTTTGATAAAAGCTACTATGAACCTTCTTGCACAACTCCTTTTAACACGTTTTTATTTTTTAGGTGATACAATAAATTAATGTTTAAGTTTATCGGAAACTGCCTAGCTGCCTTCCAAAGTGATCCAGTTTATAATAAGAGTTCTAGTTGCTCCACATCCTCTCCAGCACTTGGCGTTTTGGGCTTTTTCTGTTTTAGCCATTCTAGTTGTATCCTATTGGGGCTTTTATTTGTATTTGATTGATGACTGATAATGTTGAATACCCTTTAAAGTGCTTATTGGTTATTTGTATATCTTCTTTTGCAGAAAGCCTGTTGCAGAGTTTTCCCTTTAAAAAATTAAGTTGTCTTCTAAGTAGTGCACTGTAAGTCTGCCTTATATATTTTGTTTATAAGTCCTTTGTCATATATGTGTCCTGCAAATATTTTCTCCCTTACTGTTGCTTAGTTCTTAATTTTCTTAATAATGTCTTTTGAAGAACAGAAGGTTTTAATTTTGATGAAATTCAGTTTATACTTTTTCCTTTTGTGTTCTCTTTACAAAATTTTTGCCTACTCATAGTATCAAAAAGTTTCTCCACTGTTTTCTCCCTGAAATTTTATAATTGTAGCTTTTATGTTTACAGCAGTTTGTCTCGTGATCTCTTTTTCTTTCTCACTTTCTCTTCTTTTCCTCATTTCTTTGTTCTCCTTTCTCTCTTTTATGTTCACATGCAAAGTAGAGCACTTTGTTTGATCTCAGTTTCTACCTTATTTCTCTTCTTCACTAATACCTATCAGCAAAACAAATATTAGTAGAAGCAAAACCCAGAAAAGATGTTTTCTTATTTAAAAGGCAGGGAAGGTGGAATGGGAAAAGTGGAGGATTATATAGCTTCTACTTTGTTTTTCTTTCACCTCTTTTGCACAAGAAATTACAAATCCATTTCAAAAGGCATAGAACTTAGAGAGAAGAGGGCTCAGAAGTGTGCGAGATGGTAAAAAGCTGGATGACTAAAGAAGGGGATGTAGACAAGAGCCAGAGAGACATGACCCCATTTACAATGAATGAGCCCAAAAGAGACGATGGGTAGTGTAACATCTGGAACACATTCTGTGTTATCTGTATCTTGTTTTTATATACAATTGATTTTTCCCATGGCCAGGGCAGACCAACCTGACCAGCAGGGAAATAAAAAGTAACATGGCAATTACAGTATGACTGTCTTATTTCTACCTCCTGTTTTTGACAGGATCTCCTGCTACCCTCCATGTCTCCCATTTATCTTGTAGAACCTTCCAAAATCACCTCATTTATTGGGTTCACAGGCCCAGTCCTAATGGATATGCCATTCTCCTCTTCTGTTGAGCTAGCTCTGCCTTCATTAGGTGATGTCTGTTGCCTTTGAATCCCTTTGAAGGTGCTATCATTACTATTCACACCATTTTCCACCACAGCTGGCCAGAACAACGCTGTGCCAGCGTCATGAAGTCCTGAAGCCCTTCTGCTCTGCCAACAAAATATTTCTGTGCCACTAATGCGTCAGTTCTCCTGATGCAGCAAGATTAGCCTGCATTTTCTGCTCAACTAGGAAGAATTCCTCTTCCTCACCTATGTGTTATACTCCTGTATCTGGGTCCTAAAAACAGTTTATCCTACACTCCCAGTTTCTTAAAGAAAACAATTCTTTCCACCTGACTTACATCTTTCTCTTCCCAGACAAGGCTCCTTTACTCAGAATCTGTGGACCATCACTTTTCCCCCCCCTGAGGATACAGGTTGGGAGAATAAGCAGAGGGACAGATGATGTCCTACACTCACAATTTTCCTCTTCCAGAGTGTGGTGCTGGGAACGGACCACATGCATAAGTCCTATTCCCTTAGGAAGGGTTCTTTGTCAGAAGCTCCTCAGCACCAAAGACTCCCCCTGCCCCTCCTTCCATTCATGTTCAGCCATTCCATCTCAGATTTAACTAAACTGTTTGAAAATATGTATGCAGGGCTTCCCTGGTGGCGCAGTGGTTGAGGGTCCCCCTGTCGATGCAGGGGACGCGGGTTCGTGCCCCGGTCCGGGAGGATCCCACGTGCTACGGAGCGTCTGGGCCCGTGAGCCATGGCTACTGAGCCTGCGTGTCCGGAGCCTGTGCTCCGCAACGGGAGAGGCCACAACAGTGAGAGGCCCGCATACCGCAAAAAAAAAAAAAAGATGTATGCAATTCACATTCTATCATGTGGTATCAGTTGCTACAACTAATTAATCCCTCTTGTTTTCTTGTAAAGTACTGAGTTAACAGATGATTTATTGTGTGGTTTTGGGTAGATATTTGGTTTAGAGAATTCTAAATGGCAACTGTAGACAATATTCTGGTTATACTGGGTAAATAGTGCCTACTAAAGGATGTTGCTATCAGCTTTTTCCTTCCTTCCTTCTTTCCTTCTTCCTTTCCTCCCTCCCTCCCTTCCTTCTTACTTTTTTCTTCTCTGAATAAGTTATTTGTTGAAAGCAGCAGAATTCTACATTAACCGTGTCAGCCATATGAATGGTTAACATGTTGTCTCAATATGGAGTCATCTGCCACCCTGTGAGTTGCATTTCCCTTGGTTGGTGATGGATAACTCCAATATGCTAGAATCTGTGGGTCATGACTATTGTCTGTGACAATGTTGAAGGAAGTCAGTGTTTTCTTCTAAGGTTGAACTTCATGCTCTATGATCTGTTTCTCAATTTTTTTTCATTATCACACTCTTCTTCTAGCCTTCCACCCACCAGGAGCCTTTTTTTTTTTTTGCGGTACGCGGGCCTCTCACTGTTGTGGCCTCTCCCGTTGCGGAGCACAGGCTCCGGACTCGCAGGCTCAGCGGCCATGGCCCACGGGCCCAGCCGCTCCGCGGCACGTGGGATCTTCCGGACCGGGGCACGAACCCGTGTCCCCTGCATCGGCAGGCGGACTCTCAACCACTGCGCCACCAGGGAAGCCCTAGGAGCCTTTTCAGTTCAGTTTTTTTTTCCTAATTACCTCCTCCAACCTCTGTGATATTTTATTACCACTGATATACTGTTTATCTGTTTGTGCACCATGGTCCTCCAACTACTGCAATAACTAAGGGTTTTTTCACACCCCTGCCCCGGAACTGATTTTTACTATTGAGGCAATATCAATCCCCACGTAGAATTCATGCTCTATGAAAAGAATGGCATGAGTGCTGGACAGCTCTGATAATGCTGAGTATCTTTTCTTTTCTTTCCTTTTTTGGAGGAAGGCAATTTGACATAATAGAATGATTAGAGACTTGAGAGTCAGAGAGATGGGAGTCCTGCTTTTGCCATTACCAGCTGTGTGATCTTAGGAAAACTTCTCTGAGCTTCATTTCATCAAGAGTAAAATGTAGGAAAATATACTTTGTTCATAAGACTGTTTGGGGATTACATTTTAAAATCCCTATGCAATTTTTAGCACAATGCTTCTCATGTAAGTTTAATTCCCCAGTAATTATTTTAGTTTATATTGGTCAACTCATTAATTTATTGATGCCAATTACCCTCCATCTTCTTGAAATCATACTTCTTCCTGCATTATTTCATACACTGTCTGTCATGTCCGATTCCATAAAATGCTACGACTTATACAGACCTTGAAACAGGTTCATTTTCCCTTCTGGAAGGGAAAACAGCTTATATTTACAGCTTTCCCAACCCAAATCATGTCAGGTAGAAAGTCAAATGGAACACAGGCAGGTTAAGGAAAAAGTTCCAAAGGTATTCATATTTCCTCGATCTCAAATTGAACAATACCTTTTTGTGTTTCCACTAGAAATTTTGGAGTTTGCTCAGTAAAATTCATTTTTATACTTCAAGTAGCTATTTATAGTATTTTTTAATACTTCAAATAGTTATTTGAAGTTATTTGAAGTAACTATTCACCAGAGGTTCTTGGGAAATTTCTTTTAAGCTTACATTTAAACCTTCTTAATCCTTGCTACTCAAACTATGATCCACAGACAGATAGCAGATAACAGATAGCAGCTCCACTATCCCCCGGGAGCTTGTTAGAAATGGAGAGTCTCAAGTCACACCCAAGATCTACTGAATCAAGATCTTCATTTCAATAAGATTCCCACCTGATCTGTATGCACAATAAAGTTTGAGAAGCATTTTGCATAATCACTTTTCTTCCTCTAACTGCATCCAATGATTACTAATCTTTTAATAACTCATAACGAATGCTATTTGCAAATATTCTTATTACATATTCATACCTATTAACACTATTAACTAAGTAGCACTATTAACTAAGTGCTAAGCCTAGCCTTCTTCAGTAAACATATTATTCTTTGACCACACCCATAGAGTAATCATAAACTTTAGTATGTTTATGACTCACCTGGAAAGCCTGCCAAAAATTCAGGAGACTACTCACAGAGACAAGGATTCATTAGATCTGAGATGACGTCCAAGGATCTGAGTTTTCCACAATTACTTAAGATTTTCCTTATGCACGTGGTCCACTGACCATAGTTTATGAAAAATGGTATTATACTCTAACATTTGTTAACAACAAAAAAAGTCCTTTTCCCTTTCTTATCCCTCTAATGCTAATTGATAGGAGTATTTGGTCACTGGTATAGAGGTATACATTAGGTGTGTAGAAAGGCCAGGAAACATACACCAAGTCAGCCTTTGTAGAACACTTCCTGGTCTCATCCTGATATTCTTCTCCCTCTCTCTGTTTGATGTTGTAACTCTGCTCTGGAAAAGAACATGTGAGAGTGACTGAAGCTGCAGAGAACATATTGCAGTGCTTATTAATGAAGGAGAGTGACTTCCATCACTTTCTTTTTTTTTTTTTTTTGCGGTACGCGGGCCTCTCACTGTTGTGGCCTCTGCTGTTGCGGAGCACAGGCTCCGGACGCGCAAGCTCAGCGGCCGTGGCTCACGGGCCCAGCCGCTCCGTGGCATGTGGGATCCTCCCGGACCGGGGCACGAACCCGCGTCCCCTCCATCGGCAGGCAGACTGTCAACCACTGCGCCACCAGGGAAGCCCAGACTTCTATCACTTACTCTCTTCTAATCAATGAGAATGGCAAAGATCACTAATATTTATTATAATATTTATAACTATTTTTATAACTGTGAGGGAAAGGTGAAGGGTAAAGTTAGAAAAAAATTAGTATGTCACGATGCTGGGAGGAGAATTTTAATAATTCTTAACCTAGCAGTATAGGCTATTTTGTGTATGCTGGGCAGCAAATAGTTAATTCATAGCCATAGCATACTGCTTGTTCTTGCCACCAGAATCAAGGCAACCAGTAAAATATAGTAGAAGTCTTTCAAAAGTGGATGTACAAAGAAGAAAGGACATTAATAGAAGTACAATGTACAATTTTAAAGATAGCAGATAACCTTCCCCATCTTCCTTGAGAAACAGAAGCTGAATAATCATCAGCTTACACAGAAGTGTCTTTCAGAAAGACTAAATTTTTTTTTCTTTTTTTTGCGGTACACGGGCCTCTCACTGTTGTGGCCTCTCCCGTTGCGGAGCACAGGCTCCGGATGCGCAGGCTCAGCGGCCATGGCTCACGGGCCCAGCCGCTCCGCGGCATGTGGGATCTTCCCGGACCGGGGCACGAACCCGTGTCCCCTGCATCGGCAGGCAGACTCCCAACCACTGCACCACCAGTGAAGCCCCAGGACTAAATGTATTTTGCAGTGGCGGTTACTTGGAGGTTGAAATAGAAATATAGTAGTAAAAGTTAGTAGCACATATTATATGAAAGGATTAAATAATCCTCTGTATATACAATACTATATAAAAGGCTTTTATGTTCAATAGGAAAGCTCCATCAGGTAAGTAAAACCATGGCTAACGGGAATGTTTGCAATTGAACCATGTTGAAATTACCTCTTGGGGGCACATATTGCAAATTTGACTTGAGATGCTAGCCCTAGCTTTGGAGATTCCTTTTGGCGAATAGGATCTTCTTCAACACTAGACTTAATCAGAAATTATGGATATAAGAATTAATTTTGAGTATTTATCTATCTCTATATCTGGAGGAAATGCAAATACCTTTAAGGTCCCTTCTCCATTTAAATCCAATTCGATTCACAAGATTCTATGCGGGCACTTCTGGTAGCTATCTTACAGGTAATGTAGCAAATAATGAAAGTAGGATGACACCACAGGAAGCGATGTAGGACAGAGTCCAAAACCTGGGGGTCCCAAGGAAGGACAGATATAGGAAGGAGACTATAAACCCTGAGAAAGGATTTGTTTCATCATTAGTTGTTAATAGAAAGCAGTTCCCATGATCTGTCCTCATCAGGAAAGCATGCTTACTTTTCTATAAAGAGGTGGTTATTAAAAGTAAGATTAGTGGCAGTACATCCAAGGGACTATAGCAAATTTCCCTAATCCTTGTAATGTGATTGGTAAAAATCACATGGGGTGCTGGGGAAATGATTAGATTGACATTTCCTCTGGCGTACCTTTGTTAAAATTTTTGGATCAGCTTTAAAGGAATTGTGTTTTATTTTGGTTAAGCAGAGAGACAGTGTTTTCTTTTTATTTTCCAGGGTACATATTTTTCCTTGCCCACATCTGGTCCCACACAGAATGAGCACTCACATTATCCTTTTGGATTTTTTAAAACATTATGATGTCCACATTCCAAGCAATTCTTTATGTTTATAGGTAGACTAACAGTGGGGAGCTTAAGAGTGAATTCTTTCTGGACCTCTCAGCTGCCCTTGTATCCTAGTTATCAGAGATGCCTAATGGACGCCAGTAGATTGTGCTGACCTGGCTTTATTCAAATTGTAGCAATGGGAAATCTTCCTGAACAGAACATGGTCACGCCAGTTATAGATATGAACATCTGCTGCATCAGTTGGATCAATACAGAAGATAAAACAAACTCTTTTTTGTTTTGAAATATATGGGTAAGGAGTAGATTTAATGAAGCCTGGATAAAAGAAGTTAGAGTTAGGTTTTTAGTTAGATTGGGTTTGTTTAGAAGGTTCTTAGAATTAGAGTGACCTACTGAATGAATTTAAAAATAAAAGTAAGATAAGATTGGATAGTATCCAAAAAGAAACAGAGCAGTGAGATTGAGATCCATAGAAAAATTTTGAACATTTTGATAGCTGTTATATAGAAATTAGCTTGGCAAAAAAGAGTAGAGTTTCTCCTACAGTTATTGACATTGTTCCAGAATCAGAAGCAAGGAACTCTTTGAATTTCAAGAGAGAGAATTGCTTAGGGTTATGGTTGCAACGGGGCCTCTGGAAAATAGTTTTCTAACAGGGGGTGAGATGGCTCCGGGATATCTAACTATAGTTGGATATCAGTGTGTTATAGGGAATACTTTAAGACAGAGACATGTTGTAATGCTCAGTTCACCCTAAGGTATGGGACCTAAAGATGAGGATATTTAATCATTTTTGAGAGAGATAAAAGAAAAGTCAAGCTAAGGTCAGTATGAGCAACTAAGGCTATGGCCCATGGCATATAAAGAAACTGAGAATGAAAAAGTTATTACAAATAAGCTGCATTGCAAGGCTACACGGCTCTATTAAAGTATGCAAATGATATTAAATTCATGGAGTATCTTATATAATATAAAATTATTGCATGCCATTATTTAAATCTGATATTGTTCCCCACATTTAATTGGTAGTTTTCTGCAGGGAGGCTCAGCAGTACATGGTTAACATAGTCCTTAGCAAGCCAGAGCCATTGAGAACAATAGTTGGTACCTTCCATTAAAATTAAGGAACTAAGCAAAGCCCCAGAATGCTTTCACAGGAAGGGACTAAGAAGCATAAGCCTCATCAGTGAGAACCACCTTCTCAAGATAAGAAATACATGTATTCATCTGTACTATCTTTGGTGCCTAGTGCAATGCATGGTACATAGATTTTGTTTTTGGTTTGGTTTGGTTTGGTTGGACAATGAGTTTTGTGTGTACATGCCCTAGGACGGACCAGTATAATGGTTTCTTGTTAATGATAAATTGAAGTCTTCATGTAATATCCTTCAAAACATTCTTTTTGCTCCTCCTCTGCCCCCAAAAAGCTAAAATGGGAAATACTTAAATTTAAAAAAGGAAAATAAATTAGAGTAGCAAAAGGAAAAGCAAGACAAACCCCAAATAAGAATAAGTTCCTGGACAGGAAAGAAAGCCAAAGGAATAATAACAGGAGCATTACATACCTAATTAAACATGATACTTAAAATTGGGGCAATGGGTTAAATTGGAACATTGATAGTTGGCAAAAGGAATTCATTTGCATGAAGAAATCGGCGTTGTCATCAACTGCTGTTATAGTTTTAGTAAGTCTTTAAATTTCCACCTTTTCCCTTTGTACTTTTCCATTACACACAGCACATTATAACAGATCAGTGGGGTAGGCAAGAGAGCAGAATTTATATTTCAAAATGAACGTTGATAGTTAATAGCTTAGCAGCATAATGAGCTACGTTTCTGGTGGAGAGTCCAAGCTTATACAGATTGTTCAAGTCGAAACAGTGACCCTCCCAAGCTTGATGATCTCCTTAGTCATCCCAGATGGCCTGTGCCGTGGGAGGCGTCGTAAATCAACCCTTGCTCTAACTGCTGCTGCTGGGAATGAGGAGAGGCAGCCATGTAGGTTTTCCTCTGTGACACTGAAGATGGCACTGTATGCCCCACTTGGCGTGATTCCGTTCATGGTGAAGTTGGGTAAGTGCAAATCACCTTTTCCTCTTATTAGCATTCGTAAGCCAAATCCACGTTTTAAAATCAAGCATTTTGCCCTAGCATAGATAATTTGTGTTTTTTCCCACAATGGAGAGTGCAGGCATGAGAAATATAGTAGTGAAGGGTGATATTCCTGGTAATGGCAATAGCTTAAGTTTATTAGATGCTTTCTGAGTGCCAGGCATTTGGTTAAGCCCCTTTCATGCAGGATGCCATTTAATCCTAACAAAATTCTAGTGAGTTAAATACCATTATAATCCTCATATTAATGAAAAAGAAAGTGGGGTTTATA
Source organism: Delphinus delphis (assembly GCF_949987515.2). NCBI lineage: Eukaryota > Metazoa > Chordata > Mammalia > Artiodactyla > Delphinidae > Delphinus > Delphinus delphis. The sequence continues at coordinate 88,578,217 of NC_082686.1, read as the reverse complement.
AAGGTTAAATAACTTGCTCAAGTAGCAGAGCTGAGATTTGAACCCAATTCTTGTCTGATGCCAACTCCCATGTTTTTAACCACAGTATATTGGCTTTACTTTAAAACGTAAAGGAGCAGAAGAGACCTAAAATTTGTTACTAAGGTCTCTCTGGGCAATAGTTCAATGTCTTGCTTTACTATAACATGCTTCTTCAAGCTAAGACCCATTTGGTAGACTCCTTTCTTTTTCCAGAGAAAGGAAGAGATTGGGCATGAAAACTCTTCAGCAGGACATGATTGTACTCCTTGCCTCTCAGCATTTGACCCACATTTTCAGGCTCAAGTGAAATGTCCTCTTCCTGAGCAAACTTTTCTAGAAGAACCCTCACCCGCAAACTCAGTATTAAGCACTCTTTTCTGCATATTCACCACCACACTTTATGCATATTATTTTCTCTCTCTTCTCTGTACTTCTTTAAGATTTCTAGAGGGCAAAGTCTATATCTTATTTGTAGCTTCATTTCCAAAGCACAGCTCCAGGGTGAGGAGAGATTGTAGAACTGAGTTAAATCTCATTTAAAGCATTTTGCTTCTGTTTCATATATTTAGATGTTTTTATTTACAATTAAAGTACCTAAGAAAAGGAAAGAACAAAGGCTTACTCAATTGATTGATTTGTATAAAATAATTTGAGCTCAGACCAGGTGCCTTTACCCAGGTGAGTCATTTGTCATATGGGTACCAGGTGAGAGACAACTGTGTTCAAATTCACAGTAGGGTAGAGAAGTACCACAGGCACAAGGCTTGCTGATGTTGATGGACCAGCACCTCATCTTTCATATTTGCCAGAGTTAATTCAAGCAGTTAATTCAAGTAGTTAATTCAAGCATTAATGACGTTAATTCAAAAAACATCATTTGTGTATTGCACAGTAAAAGTTGGATAGGAATCAGAAGACTGAGGTGGTTTTCAGGAAAGGTAAATTACAAAGATAAACATAATGGCAAAAGTCCCTGTTTTCAAAGGACTCATTTTCTATTACAGAAAACATGCAGAATTTTGCTCCTACCTATATTTAGCATTTATTTTGTTCTGACTTATCACAAAAGCAATTTTTTATTTTTATAACACTTGACAGTATATGAAGCACTATCACACTCATTTATTATTTCATTTTATGTTCAAGATAGGCCCCCAACCAGCATCCTGCTGATGCTGAGGACTGAACGCACTTTGTTATTTCTTGTATCCAGTTACTGCAAATTAGAGGCGACCAGTGGATGGTCATGCTAATTTAAGATCACGCTGATGACATAGAGAAGAGGCTGAGCTTTCGTTATAGACGTTAAAGGAGCGTGTCTTAGTCCAGACTTCTCTATTGTAATAAATCAGTCCCTTGTTTCATTTTTAGCTCTTAGTCTAAGGGAAAAAATAAAATATTTCCTACCTTAAAAAACACCAATATTGGGCTTCCCTGGTGGTGCAGTGGTTAAGAATCTGCCTGCCAGTGCAGGGGACATGGGTTTGATCCCTGGTCCGGGAAGATCCCACATGCCGCAGAGCAACTAAGCCCGTGCGCCACAACTACTGATCCTGTGCTCTAGAGCCCACAAGCCACAACTACTGAAGCCCACGTGCCTAGAGCCCATGCTCCGCAACAAGAGAAGCCACCGCAATGAGAAGCCTGCACACCGCAATGAAGAGTAGCCCCCGTTCACCACAACTAGAGAAAGCTTGCGTGCAGCAACGAAGAACCAACGCAACCAAAAATAAATAAAATTAAATTTAAAATAAAAAAAAAAACACCAATATTGAAACTACACCAACTCTTTTATGCTCTATCACAACTTATCATTGTGCTGCTGTTTTCCTATTGAGATGCTGCACCTCAGGCCACTGCTGCACATTTGTAACCAACTGTCATCAATAAAGTCAAGAAAACAGGGCAGAAGATTTTTTTTTTCTTTCACTGTGGTTGTTTTGTTTTGTTTTTAAGAAAAGGCAGAAGACAAATAACTTTGACAACCATAAAAAATGGTTTACAGATAAATGGCATGTTTACTTCCATTTTTTTTCCTATCATAAAAGCACCCAAAAATCAGTTTCCTTCTAATTGATAAAAGTTGATGGTATTTGAGAGAACAGCACATGGCTTCAAGGATCAGTTGAGTCAATTTTATTAAGGCCTCAAGGGGTGAAAGGAGATTAATGTTTGCCTTCTTAGGACTGGCTGTGCCAGCCTCCTCCCGAGAAGGAAGCACGATATAACTCATTGAACAGAGACAGTAAAGATGAGTTCTGCAACCAGTTGTACCCTGAGGGTCACACACCCCAGTGACAGCACTGTCAATGCAACCGTATCCCTCCTAATAATAATGCAGTCTAAAATTTAGGGATGGCTCCAGGCCCAATCGTTTCTCTTGTGAAATGGTAACTGACTCACCAACCTTGGGAAAAAAGCCAGAAAGTTAAGGCATATACTTGCTCAACAATGAATATTCTCCTCCAAAGTAGAAATGACCCATCAGTACAATTAGCACCAAAATATTCCCCACCACCCAAGTCCTAGTAAAGAAGTAAAAATATCGACAAAGGAAAGGTGGTGCATCACCTTTCATTAAAAGAGGAACAGGTAAAAGTGAGTATCCAGGGTTTTGATTGGTTTGTTTCCACTTTACAAGTCCAAAGAAACTAAAAGGCTATGAAATGCTGTCATTTGATTAGATAGGAAGGCTTGTCAGACATTCAGCTCATGAAATATCAGTTGAAAAGCAATAATTAAATTATTTCTATTTTAAAACGTCATTTCCTATATGAGGAATAACATTCTGAGGATGGTGACCTTTCCTCTCTCATTAGGTTCAGAGAAAATAAGCTGATAGAACATGAGCTATTTAGATTAGAATAAGGAAGACTTTCTTGATGAGGAGAGAACATTAAATGACTAGGAAAAATTTTCTCTCATAGTTTTGAAAAATAGGCTATGTTTTCTGTTAGAATGGGTCCAACTGCAGTTCTAATTAAGTAAGGATGAAGAAGCTCCTTTTTTTTTTTTTTTTTTGTGGTACGCGGCCCTCTCACTGCTGTGGCCTCTCCCGTTGCGGAGCACAGGCTCTGGACGCGCAGGCTCAGCGGCCATGGCTCACGGGCCTAGCCGCTCCGTGGCATGTGGGATCTTCCCGGACCGGGGCACGAACCTGCAACCCCTGCATCGGCAGGTGGACTCTCAACCACTGCGCCACCAGGGAAGCCCAGCAGCTCCTTTTTTAAAAGGATATTTTAGCCTCATAACCCTTTTTAAAAATCTTTCTGTTTTGAGATAATTATGGATTCACATGCAGTTGTAAGAAATAATGCAGAGGTACCACCCTTTACCCAGTGTCCCCCAGTGTTAAGTAACATCTTGCAAAACCGTGCTCCAATATCACAACCAGGGTCGTATATTGATACAGTCAAGGTGCAGAACAGTCACGTCACCACAAGGACCCCCTCTGTTGCACTTTTATAGTCACATTTGTCTTTTCCTCCCTTACTGTCCCTGACCCCTGACAACCACTAATTTCTTTTCCATTTCTAAAATTTTGTGATTTCAAAAGTGCTACATAAATGGAATCACGCATGATGTAGCCTTTGGATATTGGTGTTTTTCACTCAGCTTGATTTCCTGAAGATTCATCCAAGTTGATGTGTCTATCAATTGTTTGTTCCTTTTTATTGCTGAGTAATATTCTGTGGTGTGGATGTGCCACAATTTTTATAGCCATTCACCCATCGAAGGACATCTGGGTTGTTTACAGTTCTAGGCTATTATGAATAAAGTTGTTATGAACATTCAACTACAGATTTTTACATGAACATAAGTTTTCATTTCTCAGGGGTAAATGCTCAGGAGATCAATTGTTGTATAGTAGTTGGGCATTTCGTTTTACAAGAAGCTGCCAAAATGTTTTCCAGGGTGACTGCACCATTTAAAATTTCACTAGCAGGGTATGAGTGATCCTGTTTCTCCACATTTACTGCTGTCACTACTTTTTCTTTCAGCCATTCTCATAGGTGTATAGTGATATCTCATTGGGGTTTTAGTCCTCATTTTCCTAATGGCTAATGAAGTTGAATATATTTTTAGCTTATGTGAAACATCATGTGTATATCTTCTGGCGAAATCTTTGTTCATGTCTTTTTCCTACTTTCTGATTTGATTGTTTGGTTTTTACTGCTGAGTTTTTAGAGTACTTTATATGTTCTAGTTACTAATCCTCTGTCAGATATGTAATTCAAAAATACTTTCTCGAGGTGGTTAGCCTGTCTTCATTCTCTTAACAGAGTCTTTGGAGTGCAAATGTTTTAAAGTTTTGCTGTGATTCAAGTTATCAATTTTTCTTTTATGGCTCATGTCCATGAACACTTGGTCTAGCTCTAGATCCTGAAGATTTTCTCTTATTTTCCTAAAAGTTTGACAGTGTAAGATTTAAGTCCATGATTTGTTGTGAGTTAATTTCTGTATAAGGTGTGAGGTTTTGGTGGGAGTTCACTCTTTGCCTATGAATATTGAATTATCTAGAACCATTTGTTGAAAAACTATCTTTCCTCCATTGAGTTACTTTTGTAACTTTGTAAGGCCATAACTTTTAACACCAAAGAAGACACAAGCTTAGCTAAATTTTCATATATTTAAGGTAAATACTTGTTCATGCTTAGAGAGTACTAATTCTGAGTGTAGGCATTGTTCTCAGCTCTTTACATAATTTTACTCATTGCCTCAATAACTTATAACTCATTTAATTACCTTAGTAACACCTTGAGGTAGGTATTATTGTTCCTATTTTACAGATAAGGAACCTGAAACATTGCCAGGTTAAATGATTTGCTCAAAATCACAAAGCTGGTAAGTTGGTAGCTAGGATTTGAGCCCAGACAACGTACCCCTAGAGGCTGTGCTATTAACCTTTGTAAGAACTGTGTTATTTACAGTGTGCTGACGTTTAGCAAAGTATTGAACATTTTCCCATTTTCCTCACTGTTATCCCAAGGTATTTCAACTAGTGTAGGAATGAGACTCTTTCCACACATTCTTCTTTTTAGGTATCATGTGTCTGATGTATTATTCATATTAAAACCCTCATGTCCGTGAAAATACAACTTAAGAATCAAAAAGCATCCCATTATTTTTTTAAATTTGGAGTCTGTTACACAAGTTGAAGCTCTCAGTGTTGACACCTTGACCTTCCTGTTTCCTGCCAAACAACTCTTCCCCAAGGGGTTTAAAAAAAAAAAAAAAAAGAACCACATGAATCCACTGGGGAATTCCAGTGGTATTGTCATTAGTCAGTAACAGAGCTTGGGACTGGCTACTAGAATCAACTTTTTTTTTTTTATATTTGTCCTTTCAAGTTTGTTTCCTGGTTTCGTAGGATAAACACAGCCAGTATTCATGAAAAATGAAGGCAGTGTGGAAGGAAACAATGTTAGCAATGTTGTCAGGGAAAAATGAAAGAAAAATGGTGATGCAAAATTCCCCATTTTGTTTCAAACGCAGGAAGGAAAATGGGATTTTAAAATATAAACAATGACAAATTATTTTTTAAAAATGTACTTTTAGTAAAAAACAAAATACCTTGTTGTACTGTAAGGGCACTTTGGAATTTTTATTTCAAAAAACATTTCTGAAGTTGCATAACCTGACACAGATGAAGGCCAGCAGCTCCTTCTCAAATGTGAAATCAAATTGATATGGGTTACAGAAAAGCTGCTAAACTGAATTTGAAGAATTCCTTATTTTCTGTTTATTTATGAAGTAACTTCTTGTGTTCTCCTCTTGAGTGAGAGGCACTGCCCTAAGAATGGTGTTTGTGGTATTTTGCCTCATTGAGAACAGGAAAATGCGATAAAGTCTAGTTGGAATGTTTTCGAAGTCTCAACAAGAAAACTAGTTGGTATGATCCTAAAGTCCCAAGATGTTTTAAAGTTGTCATCCTGATTTTCAAATATGTCTCCAAATTAGATTTCCAAACCACCTGAGATGTTTCTGTCACTAAAATTGGATAGACTGTGTGTTATATATCTGAGAGATTGTTTAGAAATTTCAGGGTACTGTGTCTACAACTGATGAAACTGCTATAAGGTACTGGTGATGGGGTTTATGGAATATAAACCACATAATTAGGTTCTTCTGAAGTCACAGATAAGTGATATAAAATATAGCACTTTGGAATCTTGAATCTGCCCCTCCTTTTCCCTTCCCCCCACTTCTCAACACTCTTGGTCTTTCTCCTACTCTTTTTTGTTCCCTGCCTCACCTTCCATATGTGAAGAATTCATGCCACATATGAAAATAATACTAATAATTACATTTTAGATTTATCTATATTTATATGTAAGAGAAATTCTGAATTACAAATCCATTTAGTGTAAGGGTCCTTGGTGAAGCAGAAAGACAGAGCGAGCATTATATTTTATAATTTTTAAAGGATTCCCAGAACTGTAGAGAAAACAAAGTCAAAGCTGCTCTTACTGGTTTAGGCTATAGGAAATGTAGGGCATTAGGAAAAGGCCAGCTTTCTCTCTTTTTTTTTTAGATCAGATAGAAGGGATTTTAAATTAATTAATTAATTAATTAATTCAGCTGCATTGGGTCTTCATTGCTGTGCATGGGCTTTCTCTATTTGCGGCTAGCAGGAGCTACTTTTCATTGCGGTAAGCGGGCTTTTCATTGCGGTGGCTTCTCTTTTTGCAGAGCATGGGCTCTAGGAGCGCAGGCTTCAGTAGCTGTGGCACGTGGGCTCAGTAGTTGTAGCTGACGGGCTCTAGAGCACAGGCTCGGTAGTTGTGGCGCACGGGCTTAGCTGCTCTGCGACATGTGGCATCCTCCCAGACCAGGGCTCGAACCCGTGTCCCCTCCATTGGCAGGTGGATTCTTAACCACTGTGCCACCAGGGAAGTCCCAGCTTTTTAAACAATTAATTTTCTCTATGTTTTCCTTCTCTTCCAGTAGGAAGGCTCAATATTGCAGCAAGACATTTTAACTGTGTAGGTCATTTGTGTTTTGAATTTCATTATGAAAATCTAAAAGGGCAGAAGTAGAGTGTAGTACATGAATCATCAGTGTCTCTGAGATACACAGTGGTGAGACAATTTCACAATAAAGAGTAAATCAGATAATTGCCTGGTTTTCTTTATGAAATGTTGATACAGTTATGACCTTCCAAATGGCCTCCTTGCTTTGGTAAAGTCTAAGCCTTTATAGGACCCCTGAATGGCCCTTTTAAAATGTAAACCAGATCATGTCAACTTAAAACCCTCCAATGGCTTTCAGTCTCACTCAGAACAAAATCCAAAGTTCTTTCAATGGCTTTACAGGTCCTGTATAGTGTGTATCTCATGTCCCACTGATCTCCCTTTCTCTCCCTTAGCATCTTCAAGTTCGCTAATCCATCTGCCTGGGCTGTCCCCCCCAACCCCCCCCCCAAGATGTCCCCATGGCTTGTTCTCTCACCTTTTTCAGGCTCTTGGTCAGCTGTCCCTTTCTCAAGGCAACTTCCTTGGCTGTTTCACACAACCATCCTCCACCCTAACTCCTACCATTTCTTATTTCCCTTGGCCTTATTTTCCTCCTTAGTACTTTTCAAAATATAACATTAACATCAAATATATTATATATTTATCTTGTTTTTGGTTGTTTGTGTTGTTTTATCTTTTCTATTCCTTACTAAAATATAAATCCAAGAATTACAGAAATTTCTAGCTTATTAGTAAAATAATGTTTTTAAGCATAAAAACAGGTCCTGGCACATAGTATGGTCTCAGTAGATATTTGTCCATGAATACTTAATAGAGGAACAAGTCTTCTTTCAACAGAAGCTGAAAGCAACCTGCCATTTCTCACCTGGTATTTATAAGGAGCTATGGACAGAGGCGAGCAGAACACGCAAGATCACTGGTTGAATATCTATACTTAAAATTTCAAAAAAAGTATATTCATGTAGTTTCTTATTTTGGAGTGTAATTATGAGAGAGGCCTACATGTCTGCCTAAATTAGTAAGTCAACTAATTGAAATTTCTATTTCTATTTTGCTGCAGGAGCCAATGCAGTTACAGTGTGTCAGTCCACAGAGCAGTGCCAACAGTGATTCAATAAATCAGAATTTGGCTTGGAGGGAGTTTTGCCCTACACATGATAGATGAGAAAAACTATCTAAGCAGCTTTGAAGTTGGTCAGATTGGGTTCGATTCCCAGCCAGTCATTATCGATGTGAATGTGGCTAAGTTGATAGCCCTGTCTTAACTTCAGTTTTTTCTTCATAGAGCTGCTGTAACAAGCTACTACAAATTTGATGGCTTTAAAAAAATCAAGAAATTTATTCTCTCACAGTTTTGGAGGCCAGAAGCCCCAAATCAGTATCTCTGGTCTGAAATCAAGGTGTTGACAGGACAATGCAGTCTCTGGAACTCTAGGATAGAATTGTTTCCTGCCTCTTCCAGCTTCCTGTAGTTGTTGGCATTCCATTGCTTGTGGCCACCTCACTGTATTGTCTGCCTCTATCTTCATATTGCCTTCTTTCTTTTCGTCTGTATAATCTCCCTCTTCTCTCTTATAAAGAAGCACCTGATTGCCTTTAGGGTCACTCAGATGATCTAGAATAATCTCATCATCTCAAAATCCTTAATTTAGTCAAATCTGCAAAGACTCTATTTCCAAACAAGGTAACATTTACAGGTTCTAGGGATTCGGATGTGGAACTGCTGGGAGGGACCACTTTTCAGCCTACTGCAGGGATTTTCTTAGGATTGTTTTATAATGCCTGGCATATTTTATGAATTTCATAATCTTCCCTTTCCTGTTCCTTTTCCTTTTCCCTCTCTTTCTCCAAGTTTCCATAACCATCTTCCATAGCACCACCTCCCACCCCCAAGCTCCATAAAACTGAAACAGGCTATGCCTGCCCCTGGCATCCCTGCTGCCTTTCAGTCTTTCCTTCCATTACTAGTCAAAAACATTTATTTATGAGTTACTAAATGCAGTGCCCTTGACTTTGGGGGATTAAAGAAAAAGAAGAAACATTTTCTATCTACAAGTAGCTTATACTCTGGTGTGGGAGATAGATAGTTAAACAATTATTTGTAATAAAGGAAGGAGAGTAGGTATATGATTTGCACAGAAGTATCAGTAATGCAGTGCAAGGTAATAAAAGAATTAGTAATTGTTATTGAGAGGTAAGAGCTAGAGAAACTATCTTGAAGCCAATGAACTGGGCCTTGAGATCAGAAGGATATCCATGGATTAATAATGTTGGAAGAATTTTCCAGACAGAAGAAGGCACAGAGGAGAGCGTTCTCTATTTTCTCTGGAAAATCAGTAACTTTCTACTTCCCTCTGGCTGCCCTAAATAGTACCCCTGAATCAGTCCATCCAAACCTGCTTTTTCTTCAGTGCACCACATGGGAAAATATTCTTTTCTCTCAATATCCCCCCAATCAGCTGCTTTAATCTAGGTGTTGACAGGAAAATAATGTGATTAATCTAATTCACTATATGGTATGTGTGGCTGAGAGCTCCTCAAATCTCCTAGAACAAAAAGAGGAGTTTCTTAACATAAATATATTTCTGTTGGGATTTTATGCCATGTGTAAAATTATATCCAGGAAGAGTGTGTTGCTAAATCACTTGTATTAAAAAGATTATTCTAAACTAAGAAAATAATAAGCATAGGAAATATTTCAAATGAGAAAAATGCCTAATTAAGCAGCAAAGATTCTGAGCTGTAGAAGACTACTTCATTATTTTTTATTCCCCATAATGCCAATGTTGCCAGGAGAAAAGAATTCTGACTCCCAATCTCATTCCTATCCCATCCTCCAAAAAGAGGAAAGAAAAAAAAAACAACCCTTATTTTTAATTTTCTCTTCACATTTTCTAAGAGGCAGCTTGGGAAGCAATGGACAGAAACAAATCACGCAAGCTTCCCCTTTTTTTCAGCTAATTCAGAATGAATTGGATTTACACAAGCAACAGTGCTTAAGCAAAACCGTTCCTATGGTTACACAGAAGGCTTTCTAAATGTGGCACAAGATGCAGGCAGCCAAAATGACTTGACTGTTTATGTTAAATATGAAGTCTATTCCCTATTGAAATTTAATGATCTACTAGCTGCATTTTAGCAGCTTGCACCCTGATAAAATTAGAATTTTGAATACATTTGGAGAGATAAATTGCTGTAGCAATTGGCAAGTATTCACTCATTTTTATTTGATCACATCAGTGATTCAGATGAAAGCATTTCACCCTGTACCATTAGAAATTGGGTCTACAAATTATCCTCATCTCTGGGCCTCTAAGTCCCCAAACACATTTTATTATCTTTTTGCAGTTTAGCTGGTACCAGATGTTAGACCTCACACTTGGGAAGAGAGCTCAGAAAAAATATATTTTTTTCTTTTATAGCAACCAGGCAGAATCAACACTGAATCCTTGTGGCATCTCTCGAGCCATCTAGTAGGTCTCAAATCCAAGGTGAACAGTTCAGACAGGGTGAAGTCTGTTCCCCACCTCCTCCTACTTCTCCTGAATGAGAAAGACAATCTGTCTGTTTTGAAAAGCTGACAGGAAATTGGAGCTAGGAAAGATATATTCTCTGCATATTTTAGCTGACACCATTCAAATGTATGACATAAAGGCATTCCTTGATGTCTTTTAGTAGGAACCTCCCATTCAGGAAAAACAGAAAATGAAAACAGCCTACAGGATGCCACCCTCATGTCTTTATTTATATATTTAATTCAATTCAACTAGTACATATTGAACATCTTCTATAGACTAAGCATGATATAAAGGACTATGGCCATAGAAATAAAAGACACAGTTCCTGAACACAAACAGCTTTTGGTCAAGCAGAGGAAATGAGTGATAAATCATGTTATGCCAAGTCTTTCTTCCCAATAGTTGACTATGTATATCCCTATATCATCTTCACCATCTTCCACCAATGAAATCACACCAAACGTAAGAATTTTACTAATGTCTGAGTTGTTAGGTAAGGATTACTGTACACATATCACTTGGAGTAGAAGATCCTGACACTTTCCCCCTAAATCTCTCCTCTTTAAGGTCACTCACAGGGGGATTTCTTCTCCCTTCTCTCTTTCTTTATAGGGCCCCACTTCACTGTTGTCTGTCTCTTTCTCTCAGGACACCTCCATCAAAACAGATGCAGGCTCAGAAAAAGTGTCTGCTTTTCTGTATAATACCCAGGTCTTCATTTTCTATAACCAAGAAGTATGAATCTTGGATCTTAGTAGATAAATTCTCTGAAATTCAGCTACAACACATTTAAATCCCTGAAACACAAATTTATCAAAACGTTTCTAGCCTTCCCTTGTAAGAGGCAAAATATTTTATTCTAAATAGAAAACTAGGCAAGCTGGACATTTAACAATAGTTTAATTATAATTTATCTCTTGAGATGAATGTACTTAATAAATCTGACATTAGAGACTTTCAATGTCTGAGGAAATTTATTTTGAATTGGCAAGTAGAAATACATTCATCACATATTGATTCCCTTGTCAGGTTAATCCCCAAATTTAAGTTACCTCTTAGAGTGCTTTAATTAGTCATTCTAGAAATGGTTCATTATGGTCAGTTATTAACATTTTTGTTGAAAATTTTAGTAAATTTCTCCCTTTAGAACATTCATCGAGTGAATAAAAGATGCAAATTCGTCCTTTTATTTTTGAAGAAAAAAGCTTTAAGAATCTATTTGTTCTTTCAGAATAAGTTTCAAGGGACTAGTACCCAAAATACGAGAGGCTCACTGAAATATGTTTGTCTGTAGATTTTATGGAAGATGTCCTGAAGTCTGACACTGAAGTGACTTTCAAAGGTGATCAATACCTTCATGAGAGAGTATGTTCTAACAGCTGAGCATAGTTCAGAGGAATTCTAGTTTGTGTTTTACAGCTTGGGGCATATTTTAGAGGAAACCTGCTGCCCCTCCCCATTCTTCTAAGAATATGAGGATTCCTGGGAAGGACCTGATAGTTTGTTAGGTAAAATAAGAATAGTCTCCCAAAATCCAGCTTCTAGGCCATCAATTATTCACCAAAAATCTTTCCTTTTATTCCTTTTGTTGTTTATAATGAGTCCAAACTCTGCTAGAATATTGTTCTGATTAAAAATTAATTTCTAGATCAAGAGTTGAGCTAGATGCAAGTTACTTTTTCCTCAGAGAATTCGCTTTTCATACAGAGCTCCATAACGGTAGACCTAGGATACAAAGCGACAGAGCTGGATCTTCATTCTGTAAGAATGGCTTCTGGAGGGGATGTGAGAATTTTTTAGTAGAAAAGTGAAATTATCAAATCGGATTTTGGACAGGCTGGGAGAAGTTTACAGAGGATGTCACAAACTTGACAACATGGGGTTATGAACATGAATGCCATGCCAAGTCAGTCAGCTACACGGTTTTCACTGCAGGAGACAGATTCACTTCTATGTAACTAAATGCCAAGAAGAGCATAGGTCTACAAAAATAATGTTTTTCCAAGAAATGATGAATAATTTTACTGTCCTAAATTCACTATTTCAAATTCAAACAGGAATATTTATTATGCAGTACCTTGGTAGACATATCTGCTCTTTCCACCCTTATTCTCTTTGCCCTTTTTATTTTAAAAAATGGGGGGAGGAGAAAGAAAAATGGTATCAGTGAGTGCCGGATGGATTTAAAAATAATGAATCTAAACTGTTGATGCCTCCAGTACAAACATAGGGAACTTTATTTATTAATTATTTCTGATATGCAATTTAGGAAATTTAAGTAATATTTTCATGGGGTAGAAATAGTTAATTCTCCAGGACTGATTTCCAGAGTTCACATCAACAGTCCATGAATAACATTACATAAGATGTATTTAAATACCCAAAAGTAATTTCATCAGGCAATGAACCACAGTGTCTTTCCCATTTGTTTTTACTCAGAACACACTCACTGGTTCACTCAGCATCCATCACTTTTATTTTGTATCAGATACTCATTGTCTGAAGTAATAATGGATAAGTGATCCAAAGAATAGAGTATTGCTTTGAACTGCTGACACATTGCAGAATGCTATGTTATGCAGGACTGTACTGCTAGCCAAAATAGCCACGTTCAGCTCAGAGCTCTTTGCAGAAAGCATGCCACTGCTCCCACGTTTCTGTATAAAAGATATTCTATAGTGGGTGATTAAAAATGGAAGTCTTTCTCATTTTGATCAATAGAATAAGAAATGGCATCTGATGTGTTTAATTTTAATCATATCACTACATAGACACATTTCTTCATGATGTTTGAAATCTTGATTTTTATTTCTTTGATGTAAAATATCTCAAAACAGTAACCAATCTGAGACAAAAAATAAGAGTTCTTTTATATTTTTATGTGAACTGTTTGGGATGCAAACTTTCATCAAGTAAAATTAAATCCTTCCAGGAAAAAAAATCTATCTCACCAAAATGCCACTGGTTAATCAATAAAGAAGAGAGTCAAAGAAGCATCTTTTATTTTGCCATTTAAGCAAGATTCTGAATATGTAACTATTTTCAAATGCATCCACATTCAACACAAGAACACAAACCCGGAAGAGGTCTGTCTATAACATGAGGCCATTGCATGAATGTTGTGGCGAGGTGGACACAGTCTACTACAGAACACAAATAGGCATTTTGTTCTTCTTGTTGCCACACACAGGCAAAAACATAGGTGTATTTTGAAATGCTGGAGATATATATATATAGAGAGATATGTATATGTGCATGTATATATATAACCTTATATATGTAGATGTATGTAAGTATCATTTCTAAGAGATATAGATGCTAGAGTTTCAATTAAATGGAGTCTTCAATTCAAGGAGGAGGTAGGGTATATTGGTTAACTGAATTTGTAAGTCACCAGATTGTAGGTGAGAATTTCATTGGCCTTTTGGAGTTGTGTGTGCTCTCTCCTTACACATGGTTAGACACAATGTATTGGTTTTCTCTGCTGCTTTATTGCATACAATATAGAGCCTATGTCTGTATCTTTGACGATTTGGAAACTTGAATTTCTTCAGGGTAATAACTGGATCCAGTAACCTAGATCCAAGTTTCCCTTTCCAAACTACATAGCAGACCTGGGAAATGAAAGGAATTGGGAAAAAGACCAAGCTGCAGCTGTTGTGCTGAGTGGATGCAATGAAAACAGATGTGCAACATTGTAAAATTGTCTGGGTATCTGAAAAACATTGGTCTCTAGACTTCAAGTTGCGGAAGATTACATAAAATACTTGCTAACCTCATGGCATTTTTGCTTGCTTTTACTAACTATTAGTATTATAATTTGCCGTTCCACACTACAGATTGAGTGTGTCCGTTATCCCAGTGTGGCTTATTGAAAGTTCTTTCTAGCTGAGTTGTAGACAGTTGATGCTTTTCTATAATTATACTTATAAAAGGTCATAAACATCCTTTATCACTGCTTGGAAATGCCTTGAATATCTTCTAGAAATTTGTAATAGCAGTAGTCATTTAGGTTTCAAACATACAAACTTATTTCTTGACCTGTGATATTAGCTAAGATTTTAATTGGATATTTTACTGCATGATAACATAAAATGAATATATTCCATCCATTTTGGTGTTACTACTGGAATATTTGAACACACTTCCTGCTGAAATTCACTTACATTCAGCACTCAACAGCTACTGTCTTTCTCTCTGGTGAAGAAAATTCTGCTGACCTTTATATTAGAAGAGAATGATATGATTGCCTTCCCATCACATGAAGATACTTACTTGTTTTTCCATTACTGTGAATGGATTCTGTGAATGGATTCACATTGATCCATTTGCACTCTCCTACTTTGTCTCCCTTTTGATTGAAGGCACCATTTCTGAAATGTTGACCAAGGTAAAGGAGCAGTGTACATAGCTGAGCACTGCTATGGTCTCTGCTGGAAAGTGATCAGGTCCTGATATTATCTAATTATTTGGATAGATCACTTAACCAGTCAGCCCTCAGTTTTCTCCTCTGAACTGGGTAACTTGGAATAGATTATTCAATGTTCATATAGAATTTTTTTAAAGACTGTGTATGGACCATATTTTTGTCTCTTCCACCCCAAAAATGTTATTAAGAAAATCTTCATAAAGATGATAAAAGAATAATACAATGATCCCTTTAATACTCCTCACATAGACTCAAAAACTATTAATATTATTCCATACTCATTTTATTTTTATGAACCATTTGAAAGTAATCTGCAGATATAGTGACACTTTTAAGAATTTCAGCATGAAACCTCTAAGACTAAGGGCATTGTTCAACATAACTATAATACACAACTTTAAAAGTGTACTATACAACATTAAAAAGTATAATACACAACTTTAAAAAATAATTACCTAAAAACTTCTCTTAACCAAGTCATATTCAAATATCTCCATTTGTCTCAAAATTGAATATTATAGTTCCCTTCCCCCACCCCCACTAAGGATCTAATTATGTTCCTCACATTGCATGTAATTATTGCTCAAGGCAAATTGTAGTGTCATAAATTGCATGGGTTTTAACATGACAGTAGTTTTTCATTCAGAACGAGTTGATTAAGAAAATGCATAACGGCAAAAAAAAATTAGTGAATAAGAATATCTAGGGGCTTCCCTGGTGGCGCAGTGGTTGAGAGTCCGCCTGCCGATGCAGGGGACACGGGTTCGTGCCCCGGTCCGGGAAGATCCCACATGCCGCGGAGCGGCTGGGCCCGTGAGCCATGGCCGCTGAGCCTGCGCGTCCGGAGCCTGTGCTCCACAACGGGGGAGGCCACAACAGTGAGAGGCCCGCGTACAGCAAAAAAAAAAAAAAAAAAAAAGAATACCTAGTACATGGTAGTTGTTTAACATTTCCTTGCTACATACATGAATTTAGTAATGTTTTTAGTCAACATTGCATTTTACTAAGCACAACTGCAACTGAATATATTTATAAAACAATAAGATATTACTGTGTGAGAGGCATTTTAAAGTTCATTCTATAAACTCTAATAATTGCTAATGTGATTTCCTTATTTATTTTGCACCTGGTGTGGAGGCAAGCACTGAGTATTAGCTCATTTTGTCTTCACAACAAGCCCATGGGATACGATTTTATAGATGAAGAGACTGGGCAAATTAAGTATTTTTCTAAAGATTTCAGAGTTAATAAAAGAAATAATCTCTATATAAATGATCTTGAGGGCTTATCACATACTATAGTGCTTTGCAAGGCAATGTTGGCTTCATGAAGGGGTGTCGTCTGTCCTCCTGCAATTTTTTCTCAGCTCCATCAAGCAGACAGGTTGCTGTCTGTCTATTCACGCAAACATCCCAGCAGAAGCACTATCAAACATTCTGCTTAATTATTGCTGTGGCCTTAAGGGAACTTATATCTCTGTGAGGAAGCTCTTTGAAATACAAAGGATCAGTACACAGTTTTTTGTTCAGAGAGAGCTTTGAGTAAGGTCATATCTGTTTCCTGAATGGACAGGGTTAGGATAGGAAAACTGGAGAGTTTCCCAGTTTGAAGAGAGCCAAGTTTTCACTGTGTCATTTCATTATTCTCTTTGAAGTAAATTCCCAGAAAATCAGACACACCCATATCCAAACTTAAATACAAAACACATCCTAAAGCCAACTGGGCATGATTCAGGGAGTTTGCCACCATTTTGGAATGCCTGTACTTTTGTTCCTTTCTATTAGTGAAGATAATCACATATTTCCTGTAACTTCAGGGAATGCAGTTCAATCCAGCCCAGGCATTTTACTGCAAAGGACTCTGAATTGTAAAGAGGATAAATCAGAAAAAGTAAGAGATCAACTTTACCAAACACCTGGTCCTACCATAGCTGTAGAGTTTAGTTTGGTCTGTTTTTTTCAACTTGCCAGTATAGACTGTTTCCTATTTTTATGGTTTCATTTCCCATGAAGTGAATGTTTTATTATTGATTCTGTAAATTTGTGGTATGCTCATTTAAAATAGATATAGTCATACTCTTACAGAAAAAGTCCTTCCTAAAAATATGAGTAGATGGATTAAAAAAAAAAAATAGCCCCGAGAAAAATATCTGGCCTGTAGTTGGTCTCCTTTGTGGGATTAACTTCAAATCTGTTAGCACGTTAAAAAAACAAACAAACAAACAAAAAACACGAATGAACTAAATTAAATGTCAATAAAAAGTCAAAATTAATCATAAGCATGACCAATACTATGTGTGAAAAAGTTATTCTAATGGACATAAAAACTCTGTATGAGACACGTTTTTCAAGATGCCTTATAAACTAAACTTACAGAGAAGAAATCAAGCAAGCTTTCACCACAAATGAAATGTGGAAACAGTTCCATGACTCTCTAGTCAAGCAGTTTGTAAATGCTCTAAATGTCTCTCATTCTGGGCCTTCAATAAGTGCTAAACAGGGCCAGCAATTTCCTTTCCTGTCTAGTCAGGGTGTCATTACTTCTGTAAAGTCTCTGAGCTGGTGAGCTCATAGGAAAACACAACCCACCACCACTTGAAATAAGCCTTTTGCTCTCCCACCTCCTCTTTACCTTATGACCTAAATTGCTGTGTAACCGACTGAAAATCTAAGAATATTAGCTCTCAGTTACCACTTATTTAACCTTAACCTTTCCTCTCCCAAATGCCAAGAAGTTCTAGCAGGTCTAATCAGCATATTTGATTTTGCCCTTTTCCATAAGCTGTTTGATGTTGTTGATTTGCTGCTACAGGAAGTTTAAAAAGAAAATCCACCGGCTTTGGAAAGTATGTCAGTCCCTTAGGGAAAATGGCATTTTATGTCACTGCTTGTCAGGATGTTTTCAATGGTTGTTTTCCCATTTTGGAAGTCCTTTGGGAAAGTTCACTTGTACCATTCACATGTCTTTCATTTATTACAATACAAAATAAACACAAGCTATTAATGTCCAAATACTTATTACCCTTGGCATCCAGCGTCCTTTCATGCTACTGAACAGCCATTTCTGTCACTACGCACCATGATATAAGTCCTATGCGAAAACATTCACTTGGCTTCCAAGTAGCCACACTCATTTTTCTGCGACGTCATTGGCTTTTCCTTTTCAGCCTCCTTAACTGACTTCTCCTTCTCTCTCTGTCCTCTAAATGTCAGAGTGGGTTCGCACTCAATTCTATACCTTCTCTTCTCTAGGGACATCCACTCCTTGGGAGAGCTCCTCATTCTTATGTCATCTCATATCCTAATGCTGATGGGTCTCAAATTTTTATCTCATTTGGAGCTCTGATCTCCAGATGATTACACCTACCACCTTATTCAACATCTTAGCTAGGCTATCTGTAAGGTTTTACAAAGTTATCATGACAAAAAGAGAAGTCTGGATATTTTCTCCAGAAGTTCTCTTTCTCTAAACTTCTAATTTTAATAAAATGCACCAGCATTCAACCAAGTGGTCAAGCCAAATCATATAGGCATCCTTGATTTCTCTATTGCCTTTGTTTTCCATACACAGTACGAATCTTGCCATCTCTACTTCTAAATTGTGTCCTGAAGTTGTCTCCCCCTGTCTCCACTTGTCTCTTCCCATAGACTACTGAAATAGCCCAAAGGCTGGTTTCTAGCTCCCAGTCTTTGCCCTCAATCATCTATACTTTACACAACAGAGTGGTTTAAAAAATTAATGTACATACGATGATGTAACTTTCCTGCTCAAAACTCTAAAATAGCTTCCCATTAGCAAGCAGTCAAGGAAAATATAACCTCCTGACTGTAGCCTACAAAGCCCTATGCGATCCCCTGCCCCTCATCTCCTACCACTTTCCCCTCACTCACTCTGCTGCAGCCACTCTGCCCTACCTGCTTTTCTTCAGACACACCAAGCTGTTCCTGCCTCGTGGACTTACACTCACTACTCTTTCCTCTGGTCTCCATGTGGCTCCTCCTTCATGTCATCCAGGACCCTATTGAAATACTATCTCTGAGAACTTTTTCCTGCTCCCACCCCGTTTAAATTTGTCTCTCCAGGGCTTCCCTGGTGGCGCAGTGGTTGAGAGTCCGCCTGCTGATGCAGGGGTCACGGGTTCGGGCCCTGGTCCGGGAAGATCCCACATGCTGCAGAGCGGCTGGGCCTGTGAGCCATGGCCGCTGAGCCTGCTCGTCCGGAGCCTGTGCTCTGCAACGGGAGAGGCCACAACAGTGAGAGGCCCGCGTACCGCAAAAGATAATAATAAATAAATAAATAATTCGTCTCTCCAGTTAATCTCAAACTCCACAAGCGGCTTTACTTTTCTTCATGGCATTACTGCAGCTTGGAAATATTATTTATTTTTGTTAAGTTGTCCACTGCCTGCCTTCTCCACTAGAATGGGAGCTTAGTGAGGACAGTGACTTTGCCTGTCTTGTTCACACAAAGACCCTGTGTCTCCAAGACCGGGAATGGTGCCTGACATATAATAGTCACTTAATAGTATCTGTTGAATAAATGAATAACCGGTCAGGAGTCCTGGGTAAATTGGGTTATTTAATCCATCATATGGCTTGTTTTGTTGCCCTTGACAAATCATCGTTTTTGTTTTTATATCAGTGGTTTACTCACTTAAAAAAAGGATGTATCTATACTCTTACAGACAAACCCTTATTAAAAGTTTGGGTAGATGTGATTTTTAAAAAACTATCCCTGAAAAATTGGATTTACATTGTCACTTACTTACATGAAAGGTTTTTTAATTTTTTATTTTTTCTACAAATCTTCAAGGGATTGTGGCAATGAGCCTTAAACTTTAATGTTTATAACAATCACCTAGGGCAGCTGTTTAGTAAATCTGGTATTTGGTTCTAAATCCTGATTTGTTTAAAAAAAAAAAAAAAAGCCCCAGGTGACCTTGATGCAGCTGCTCCTTGAACTGCTTTAAGAAATATTGAGCTTCAAGTTTTGTAATTTCTTTCATAACTTTGAGAAAAGTAGATACATACCTGTCTGACTTACCTTTAACAGAGAATCAGATTTTGTCACTTAGATGCTGGTTGCTGGGTTCCTGGAGACCACAGCTCACTCCTGTGAGATATCAGTCAACCATGAGGAAGCCCAGGGGATGAGTAAATTGATATTGAAAACTTCTTGACATTCTGTTGTCAAGACCAAGTGGAAAGCATAGGCAAGAAAGTAGAGACATAGCCAAAGAAGCCAGAAGACCAGGAAGACAATTAGAGGGGGACAAGAGAAGCTTAGGATGGGAGCAGAGATTTTCCTGAATGGAATTAGTGTTCTTCAGAAATTGCCTGGGTCAGCCTCGCTTAGGCTAATAGGTAAAGTACAGGGGCAGGTTAAACCTCCCAGTTAGTGCATAAGAAATATGCTGTAATGATATGTAGTAGAGACCCCTGTTATGGTCAGAAAGCCCTCTACCCACTGTAATTCCCAGGTCCACAGAGTGAGAATTGGACTAAGAGTTTTAGCCAGTTAGACAAGGTCATGGATTTTTGTAGCATGCACACATACTGTGAAGCAGTGGGCAAACTGGGAGTCAGGGGGGCACAGAGGAAGGGGATTTTTCAGCTTGACATAATTCTGCAATTTTAATTCTTGACAGTATGCCATCTTAGTTTTGTTAATAACACTTATCCTCATTTTCCAATTCCATAAATTTAGATGGAACAATTTAATTACTTCCTCTCTCTGCTTTCATATTATGGCAAAAAAATTTTCCTGATTATCTGTTTTTGGTCCTTTGCAGTGTAATAGTAATTTTAATCAAAGTTATTGCTGATATTCATTGAAAGTTTGCAGATGAGGAAACTGAGGCTCAGGGAACTTGAGTAATTTGCCCAGGGTCATATAACCATTAAATATCAGAACTGGGATTCAAAACTAGGTCCGTCTGATCAAAATCTGTGCCTTGGACGAGCTGTCTGGACTCAGTGCTAGCAGTCAGTCTCGCTTCCCCACTCTGCCGACTACCAGTTTGCCCTCCACCACAAGCTGGGGGGTGCCAGAAGCACCCTCCCCCCCAGGAGAAGTCCCATCTAGTCACAAAACTGTTGAATTCTAGGTGTGAGGAGGGGCCATACATAGTCAGAGGTGCTGAGCCTGTACCCCTTGGTTGTGGAGGTGAATATTCTGGTCACTTGGTGATGTGGGCATCAGACTCAGGCCTTGCACCTGCCCCACAGTGCTTGGCCACTCTGTCTGACTGGACTTTTGACTGCCTCTTTATCTCCTCTCATTCCCACTCTGAAAACTGAGCCTAGCCCAGAACTCTAGTTGTTGAACTTTGGTTACCTGACACTCCTGCCCAGTTCTTGATAGTTATTTTCCTTGGTGATAGTCACTGGTTCCAATATAATACCAATGGCTCCATAATGGCCTTCCTTATCTATACCTTGGACATCTATGGGTTGCCAATAGTTTGCCCTTCTAGAAATTCTGACACTACCCTTACCCTACTCTATCAAGATATGACATTATCCCACTCTGCACAGGATTCCCTACACTTTCTGGACTACTGTGATTTGCATTAGAGACACCTATGCCTTTAACACTGATTTGTGGACAAGAACTGGTCAAATACGGGGTCTTGGTTACTGTTTATAGCTAACTTGCCTGAGAAAATAGGTCAGTCTCACTCCTTTCAAAGACTTAGGCCAACAAGGATAGAGACCTGGAACATGAAAGGATTTTACAATCAAGTTAAAGGTGAGTTCAGATTTCTGGATAAGTTACACTTCAAATAGTGCTTAAAGCTAGCCGGATGTCATACTCAGGATACTGAGTTGGGGAGAAACCTGCTTCCTTCCATTGCCTGGTTAAATAGATAGGACATCAAAGGAAATCCTGATATAGAACTACGCCTGGTGCAGAGAAGCATAGAATCCTGAATGGAAAGTAGAACAAGACTTTTCCATTTTGTCATCCCCTCCCCCCCTTTATCCTTTAGCAAAGTTTACTGTAGTGGTTTGTTTAATTGTCAGCCTTCTATGAGATAGTGTGACCCTGGGAGTGCATCAGGTCTCTTCCGCACCATTGTATCTCGTGCTGGATATAAAGCATATGCTCTTTCATTGTCAGTTACTGGAAGCAATGCGTAAGTGAATGTTTAAAGGAGCAAAAGACCTACAAATTAGCAAATAAACTGTATAGAAGAAATGATAGGTCCTGACTCAGTTCTCAAATAGTAGATGTGATGCCCTTAAGTCTTGTTAAGACCATCTACACAATCATTATGAGCCAGGATGACAATGACAAGCAATAGAACTTTGCTCTTCATATGCACACTACACTTTTCAAATGACAACTGTGAAATTTCTCACTAAAGTCCTTAAAGCCCAGAAATAGTTATATTTGAGGTCTATGACAAAAGAATGGATAGATTTAATACATTACTGTAAAGAGTCCCCTTTTATTTGTCCCCTCACCCTTCTCTCTATCCATGTAGGGGAAGACCAGGCACCATGGTGCAAAATTCTACTATAATATCAGCCCTGGAATTACCTGGCTTTGGTGCATTTGTACATAACAGTTCTAATGTAACAGCAAGAATTTTTCCCCTCCTGTTTATTCCTCTGAAGCTGTAATAAGCAATCCCGTGTGACATTGCCTGTGGAGCGGTTGCCAGGCAGCAGAAAGAGATCTGCAGCAGGAGGCGGGAGAGCTGGGGGAAGAGGAGAGAAGGCAAGAGAGGAGTAAGGGAGGAGAGCTGAGCAGGTGCGGGCTGGGGGCTGAATCTGCTGAGCCAGAATTCCATCCCCTTGTCATCCTTCATGTTCCAGGCACAAAAGCTAAACCTTAGAGGAGAAATAAAGATGGAAAAGAAACAGTTGAACGTTGTCATTAAATAGGGTGTCAGAAATGTTTCTTATTTTATGATGAAAGGGTTTCAGATTGTTGTTTTCTACGGAACTTTGCTTCTTGGTAAACGCAGCTCTACAAATATCATAAAAGGGCTGGCTTCTCAGGGGGGCTGCTTTGCTCTAAAGCAACAAACAATTAGTGCGTACTATCTTCCAGCACTGTGTATGGGGAACATACACATTATAACTTGAAAGGTTTCAACTTCTCTCATAGTGTGGAAAAGTAAAACATAGAGAAAGATACTCAACCTTTTATGGAATATGCAGTTTGGGGAAGCTTCTTTGTGCCTAACAGCCAGGAGGTCATTCAAGGTGTCTCAAGAAGCTGGCCTTCTCGAGAGAGAGTCATGGACATATACACACTAACAAACGTAGTAAGGTAGATAGCTAGAGGGAAGCAGCCGCATGGCACGGGGATATTGGCTCGGTGCTCTGTGACAGCCTGGAGGGGTGGGATAGGGAGGGTGGGAGGGAGGGAGACGCAAGAGGGAAGAGATATGGGAACATATGTATATGTATAACTGATTCACTTTGTTATAAAGCAGAAACTAACACACCATTGTAAAGTAATTATACCCCAATAAAGATGTTAATAAAAAAAAAAAAAAAAAAAAAAAAAAGAAGCTGGCCTTCTCATTGTGAGCCTTTCTGTAGTTGGTGAAATTGGGAGCTGCAGCTAAATTGCGTCTCTTGGCTTTACAAGATTCTTGCTCTAATGAGATTAAAATCTCATTTTAATCCCAGATTGGACTGGGATCCTAGCAGAAGGGTGGGGGCAGATGGCATACAGGTCCCGGCATGCTGGCCTGGATGTCCCCCAGCACAATGTGTCTTGCCTTTTGCCAGCCTTCCAACCTGTCTACAACTAATTGGACACTCTCCAGTGGTAACAGACAATGATTTTTATTTAGATGTTTGATTATTCTTGTTAATCAAATAGAACCAGAACAGAAGGTTTGTTCAAAACAAACAATGTATTTACGGAGAGTTTGTTTGGTGGATGCACATTTTAAGCCTCTGAAGTTGCTTCTCGGAAGATGCAAACCCACCATCTGGGAGAAAAAAAAATGGGACAAAGCAGGTTAAAATGGCAAGACGATCGGAATGAACTTGGATTCATGTAATGATGACCAAGTTTCTTTTTCGCTTTATCAGTAGGAGCTGGGGGTGGGAGGGGAATGTAAAATGAGGGTGAGCAACTCTGAAGATTGTGAGGAATAATAGCTGGGATCCCTCCCTGGCCCCCAACTGCATAGTCAGGCTTATGTCTCCTGTTCAGTGGCTTGGCTTTTTCATCCCAGCTAAGGTCATCAATCAAGGGTAATCAGTGATATTTCTGCACGTTCTAGGAGGAAGATCATGAGTCGGAAGAAAAATACTCTTTAGCATAAGCCACACAAAGAGATAAGAAGGAAATACAGATGTGGGACTAATCAGAGAGATGAAATGACTGAAAATAAACAAACCAAACCCACTGACGAACCAGGGCTGGATGCAGGGACAGGCTCTCTCTGCTGTATCTCAGAAGGCCAACACTTTTTCCTAAGGAACTGCAAAACATTTATAGACACCTGACAGTTCTCTAGGCAGCACAGTTGGAGCGTGGAAACTTGAGCTCTCTGGAATGTCCTGTGATTGAGGTTTTGTCTCTACTGCCCAGCAGGAGAAACTAATCAGGGAAGCTGCTGGTTTGCCCCACCACACTGGTTAATGATGGTCTCCGCAGAGCCTACTTGGAAACTGGAGTTGAAATATCACACTATTTCATGTGAAATTGCACTTTTAATCAAAGTAAAAGGATAAAATACTCTCTAGTCAGTCTCATAGTGGTGCCACGACGGAAATTTCTACCAAAGTCTATAATCAGTCTTCATTTTTTACTCTGTATAGATTTTATCATTTAAAATCTGGTTTTTAGGGCTTCCCTGGTGGCGCAGTGGTTGAGAGTCTGCCTGCCGATGCAGGGGACATGGGTTTGTGCCCCGGTCCAGGAAGATCCCACATGCCGTGGAGCGGCTGGGCCCGTGAGCCATGGCCACTGAACCTGTGCGTCCAGAGCCTCTGCTCCGCAATGAGAGAGGCCACAACAGTGAGAGGTCCGCATACCGCAAAAAAAAAAAAAAAAAAATTAAACAAAATCTGGTTTTTATTATATCAAAGTTACACATGAGTTACAAAATGTTGAGGGGACTTCTCCTAGTCTCATTTGAGATCCCAAAGTTAAGAGCAATGGATGATAAAATCCCCATATTTTAATGAGAGAAGATAGACGATATATGTAGGACTTGCTAGAGGTGGTCAAAATCCAATATGGTGACTTTTGCACCATCATCTACCTCCTGCCCAGATACGAGAGATTGCTTACATAACAAGAAGCCGTTTTTATAATACAGTTGACTGTCTAATGTGAATCTTCTAGCATTGCTCCTTCATTTCCCCATTCTTTTTCTCAAACCATGTAGGAGTGTTCCATGAGACTTAACATCACCATGGGAACGGAACATTAGGAGGGAATTCTTGGGGGAAACGGACCTGTGTTCCCTGGAGTTTGGGAAGCCATGTGTTGGAGAGCAGCATCTTTTGGCATCGTATTTTTCCAAAGCAAAACAGAGGCATCATCCTGGATCATGAAGGAAGTAACACAGGAGGATAGAAAAGACAAATTACTAACTTTCTATTACTAAGACAAAGGTTTTGGTCCAATTAAAATTCAAAGTGAATTCCATTTG
The DNA here is from genome assembly GCF_949987515.2 of Delphinus delphis. Taxonomy (NCBI): domain Eukaryota; kingdom Metazoa; phylum Chordata; class Mammalia; order Artiodactyla; family Delphinidae; genus Delphinus; species Delphinus delphis. The sequence goes on along the minus strand of NC_082686.1, from coordinate 88,552,639 downwards.
ATGGATTTAATTCAATTGGAACAGATTAGACAGATTCCATTTTCTACATGCCAGTAATGCTTAGGGAAGGACTAAGGAACGGGAGAAGAGATCAGCTGCATAGCCTCCTTATAAACACACCTGTGCACAGTGCATATAATGTACACATAATAGCACATCTTTCCTCATGAGGTTTAGATTGTCGAAAGAGAGTTAACACAATTTACAATGGGGTTGTGTTTTTTTTTTTTTATTTGCAGTGCAAATAGGAAAATACTTTTCATCCAAAACCTTTCCAATGCAGAAGTGAGACATAATTTTCAGAGTAGGTAGGATAAAGAAAATGGAATCTGCATCTTCCTTTGAAGAATCCAGCCCTAGCCACCAAGAATAACAGAACAAATAGATTCCTGTGAGGCGATAAGCACCTCTTCGATCCAGGGGCTTTGTCATTTTTCAAAACTAACACATTTTTCATAGTTTGCCACAGTGATCTTCAAGTGGATAAATGATATGGCAAGTTAATTCCCACCTAGTCCCTTTTTTAAGGATAACAGATATCCTCAAAGAGAAGCGGCAAAAGACAATGGTAGATGAAGGTAATAAAAGCACAGTCTGAAACTGAATGGATTCAGAAACCAATTAAAATAAAGCATGGCTTTAAAAGATTTCTGATATTATTCACATACCACACTGCTGGAAAAGCAATGGTTTCTCTCAGCCATTCCTTCTTAAATGTTTTGTTTTTGTTTCCAGAAATATCAGGTTTAATTAAATGTGCCAGATACACGCAAGTGATCCAGACTAATGCACACAGGGATTTCGAAGTCACTTAGCAGATTTTAGGAAGGATTTTGACTCTGTCAGGCTCAGATACTAATGGAGAAAGCTGGTCTTCAGGGAAAGAGCATGAGCGCTGTGTATGGCTCTGTTACGGCTGTCAAAGCCAGTTATTACATTATTGGGAAAGAATGGTTTCAAAAGTAGCAAACATTAAGTAAACTGGAAAGGAAATTAACTTTATTAAACTCCTTATATGTGCCAGGGTACTCTCACATGCATTATTTCAATTAAAACTTAAAACCACCCAGAGGAAATGGATATTATTGCCCTACTTTTAAGATTCATAAGTCAAGAATCTGAGAAAGCCAAGAATAGTAGGGCCTCTAAACCCAGGGCTGATGGCAAATCCAGTGCCCTTTCCATTACATTGACTTATCCTCTGTGCTAATGAAGATGCATGATCAGTAAATGCTGCCCCTGATCAGGAGATCAAAGTGCCTTGTGATGCACTAAAAATATTCTACCCTTTTAATCCAGAACAATACTATCCTTGAACAGCCCTGTTAGAACACATGTATCTGTTAAGGATTATAAGGCAACATCCAGCCTTCAACAGGATTCAGTAGGAACGGTCACAAAATGTTGACAAGTGTGATTTACTGAACTTGAATACAAATGCTAGTTTCACGAACACATAATGTGACCTTAAGAAGTATTTTTATATGAGAGGGAAAAAAAGAGAGAAGGATTGAGAGCTGCAAATCAGTCAAAGCCACTGGAGCTACTTCAAAAGGTTGCCTTGTATCTGTGATTAGAAATCTGAAAGCAAACTAAATAAAAGTCTTAAGCTTTAAAAGGAATAAATGCATTATACATTTCACAGCTAGTACTGTCTTTTTCTACGAGCCACAAAGATAACGGATGCAGCTTAGCACACACTGTAGGTAGGTTAGACTAGCCTCTAATTTATTGGTTATACAGAATAGTACCCTGGCAAGTCACTTGGGTGTTTAGCCCTGGACTTTGAGTCAGGAGACTTGGGCTAAAGTCCTGTTGTCACAATTAAGGTCAGAGTTTTCAAGTGAATTTGTCATTCTTGGCTTTAGTTTCTTAGATGCTATATGAAAATGTGCTTTAACATATATTAGCATTTATGAGAGTTAAGTGCATTCACAATATGTGTTGTTAAATGAATTTGTAGAATAATGAGTTGGGTTAGATTTTTTTCTGAGGACCCATAATGTTCTAATTTTTTGTTAACTGGGATTTATTGAACATGTCCAAGTACCAGATTCTTCCAGAAGATGTTATTCCAAATTAAATACAAGGATAAGTGAGCTTTCCTCAGAGTTCTCTGCCAAGAACACATAGCATGTCAAACTTTTTCAGCTAAACAAATGTGACTGGAAATAGGATATAAAATGTGAAGAGAAAGGAGTACAGATTTACAAATAAGTTAAGCATCTACATACTACTTCCAGTTAATAACATGTCATGTTATAGAAAGGGTGCTGGGCCAGGAGTCAGCAGATAAATTGGATTTATTACTGGTTCTAGCACTAAATAGCCCCATGCCTTTGGTTGTCATTTATTTTCTCTGGTTCTTGGTTTCCTCAGCTGTAAAATGAACTGCAGCATTGTACTGTAGAGGTAGAATGAGGGATGGGCCAAAATGTCAAACAGCCAAGAAAAAGAAGACATTTAAGGAAAGTCCACATTGTGAGAAAAAAAAAAGCACCGTATTCGACCAAACAGAAAGATTGACACCCATGTAATTACATTAATATAGCAAATAGAAGGAAAATTTCCAATACTTTTATGTTTATAAAATAAGGACGAAATAGGGTGAAAAAAATCAGAGATCTTTGAAATTACTCCATATATTCTTCTTAGTCTAAGTTGACTTACACAAAAAACAGGGATTCAGAATAACCACATTGAAAGAAACTGGGTAAAAAGAAATCAGGATGAGATGGCAGATACAAATTTCAATATTATTCACCTACTATAAAAAGATGAAGGTATGAGTACACTGATATTGAAAGATGTTTTAAAATACAGTATCACATTTAAAAACATCTTATAGAGCAATACATAGTCAGGTGTATTTGGAAATGTATTCACAATTGTGGAAACTGGTCCCCACCTGGAAAGCTATTAGGATTGGATATTTGGGTGAGGGAAGTGATATGAAAGGGATTTCTACATTTATTATATATGCTTTGCATTGTGTTAATTGTACCCAGTGAGGACATTACATTGTGTCATTAAAAAATAATTTTGGACACACAAAGAAAGAAAGAAAAAGAACATGGGCTTACAGAGTCAGATAGCACTGGGATTTATCCTAACCCTATTCCTTGTTAGCTCTGTATATTTGAATAAGTTAATTAACTTTTCTCACTAAACTTTTCTTATCTATAGAACAGAGATAAAAATAACCACCTCACAGTGCTGTTGCAAAGATTAATGTATGTAAAGCACCTGGAACATATTCAAAATTTAATAAATTGTAATCATTATATGAAGATAGAGGAGATACTCTTGGTTTTATTCTATGCATCAATGAAATGAATTCTTATTAGAATCCTTTATTGCCTGATACAAACTCCTCTCCTCCTTCCCATCTCCCCAGTTAACAAAGAAATCAGAGAACTGGAAAGAAGAGGGCTAGAAGAGGCAATGACAGAAGAGATGTTCCATCCTTCCTGAAGTTACAAAGCCTTCTCTGGCAGCTCTATATGCTGAATATCATAGAGGAAATGCAAAAGTTTAAGGGTCTTTGCTCTTGAGAAACCTGTAGGCAGCAGGTGGAAGACGTTCTGAAAACGTGTGTAGACTAGAGTCTAGGAAGCGTCATAGAAGCAGATTTTAGCATCTTGTTCACAATTCCATCCTTCCCCCTCATGGCATTTCCCTACCCTTTCCCCCACTCCTTTTTGGAGATGAACTCTGCAGGAAAGGAGGCTGTGATTTGAGGCAGCTGGTCATCCAGTCCACAAGTCTCAGCTAAACCATCAAGATCAAACCATGTAAAATCCCTTTCAATCTTTGAGACAGTCCTGGCAAGAAAAGCAATACAACACAACTGACAGCAAAGTGAAGAGTCAGTAGGTACCCCACCTCCTGCAAATTATTGTAATGATGGCTCAGAAGAAAGATTAGAACTTTAGTGGAAGAAAGAAAAATGGTTGCAATGTCAAGGGAACAAATAGCTATTTTGGTGTGAGTTTTTAAAAACCTACAAATGAAAGTGGCTCAGAAGCCCTTTACTTAAGAACAGGAGATGATGATGCAGGTGTGTATAATGTTGAGGGCCCTCTGGAACTCTACACCTCCCTGTTTAGGATTAGGGTCACATGTACTTTTAGTCAAATTTCTTACCTGATTCCAACTTACTCAGGGTCACCCCTAGCATCCCTAGTATGTAAAGAAAAATGCACTTCTTGCAGGGAGGAGGGCTATACAAGCAGAATATGGTCTGGCTTTCAGCCTCACTTGCCCCTTTGGTCTGGCATTTTTGTGCAGTGAACAATGTGCACAACTCTATACAGCTACCCTAATCTCCAAAGTGCCCATCCACCCAGAATACATGCTCTGTTTTCCCATCTTCTTATCTTTGTTCCTGTCATTTCCTTCCTCTGAGCTCAAAACTGGCCAATTTTCGCAAGACCTAATGGTAAATGTTTTATGGTAAATGTTTTAAAATTAATCCTCCAAAAAAATCCTGTGAGTTAGGTACTATTGTCATCATCCACTTCTTCCAGATGGAAAAAAAACAAAGTTTGAGAATCACTGAAGTTACTTACCCAAGGTCACACAGCTAGTTAGTAACAAGCCAAGATTTGAACCCAGATTGTTATGGCTTGGAAAGCCAATATTTAACACTACTTTTTAGTCCCATTCTAATGACAACATGTGATTAACATTCAAGCTGTTTAAAGTAAAGTAATTAAAATTTCAGCTACATATTTGATTTGAGTAAGAGGAAAACTCTAACTACTAAGAAATCATTTGAATTGCCCAAATAAAAGTCATTATTGGAAGTAATCAGAACACATAGACATTTTATAGATATTAAATGGAATTCCTGCAGCCAAGTTCAGTGATAGAAAGTGGTTACAATATGAACCTGTCTCCCATTTAGAATTCAAATAATTCTCTCTGCCATCATCTGAGACACTCACGTGGATTGACCTCCAGTCTCTGAGTTAAGTACTGCTCTGTGTCAACATCCCAACCCTCATGTTGGTTGACAGAAATAAACCCTCCATGTGAGCTACTTCTTAACTCGAAGTCCAGGAAGGACATGAGATGGTAAAATGAGCTTCTTGAGTTGGAGAAAAATCTGCTCTATACCTCATCCTTCATCAAAACTCACTCTGACAACAAATTATTAAATAAGCTATTGGGATATGAAAAGCCTCAGGAAAAAAACAAAAAAAAAGCCTAATTTCCAACTCAAGATCAAAGAAACTCACTCAGCCAGAAAACAGATTGCTAGGACAATGCTTGAAAGCAATTCTCCATCTGGTCTGCTTTGGAAAGATTAGCAAATTAATCACATGGAAGTATGAAGGGACAGAAAGTATAGAGCTACCCACAACAAACAAACATACAAAAAGACACTTTCAAACACAAAACCAAAAGCCAAAAGAATCAAGGTAAGTGTAGGCAAAACTTTACCCTAAAATACCTTTTTCATATGAAATGGAAACTTTTTAGAAAATAGAGGTTATCTTATCTTGCGGCAATGAAGAAAGTGAGGTGAGTTTTGTGGCAATTGCTAGTACTGTTTGCCAGATATTTTCCGGTCTCCACCTTCCTGTGCACTCCAAAGGTCTAAGTTACCACTCTTTGTACCTGGATGGAGGCATGTATCTAGATTGGGCCCATGAATTCTGCTCAGAAGATGCATTATTTGGGGGCTCAATCATTTAAGTGACAATGACAGACCTTGTCAAACTCTCGTTTTCCTTTAGTACAGATCTAGCAATGTTGGCAGGTTCTCCAGTCTGAGTCCCTGTGTAGCTACAATGAGCAAGACCCCACTAACAACCTAAGGCAGGCATGCACCGTAGGCAAGAAATAAATTTTGTTATTTTAAGCAATTGGAATTTTGGTATTTGCTACTGCAGTAAAAACTAGTCTATCCTAACTAATAAGACAAATATTAAATGAGATCAAACTGCAATGAAAACAGCAACTGAACAACTGAAATCATTGTTGCACTTAGTAGTTATTAGAAATATGACATAAAACAATAAAAAAACAGAGCACCCTAAAATGCAAGACAAATATGGAAGATGGAACCTGGAAACAATTTGTGCAAAATAAGAATTACTGGTAAAGACAAAAACGTGGAAAATAATAAATTTAACTAAAGCAATCTTTCAGGTATAAGAAAGGAAGACTTTTGGGGAAAAAGTCTCTTCATATACCAAAATAAATTATTAAGCATAGAAAGCAACAATGTGGCTTACTAAAGTCAAACATTAACCAACCAGGAAAAAAAAAAAAAAAGGCAAAATTCTGAGATTGGGCAGAAGTTTATCAATAAACCATGAACATATTTTAAACATCTAAAACAATCTAAGTGTTTTAAAAAAGGGGAATGATTAAATAAATAATGATGCTTCTACTTTATGCAGTATTATGTATCCATTAAAATTACTATTTTGAAGATTAAGTAAAAACAGGGTAAAATTGTACCATCTAATGTAAAATTTAAAAAATGGAATCCATAGATTTATGTTTCTCTATAAACAAAAGTTTGTATAAATTTTGCATTTTAAATGGACAGGAAAGTGAAATTAACAAAAATTGTTGTGTTAGGGCTATGGAACTAGAAATTATTATCACAATATTTATTATAACAATAAACTATAGTGAGCATTTAAGTTAATATACCAAGACTCAAGAGCAAAAAGGCCTCTCTATTTTTGAAGACTATTTAAATGAGGCAGGTATTATGCCTAAGTATTATACTTAAGCAATATGATAAAGCCTAAGATTTCCTAAGAAATTATTTCCAACTTTTCTTCCTGTAAGAGGCATATTCTATAACTTTTACTGTTTATTCTGAATTAGAGAAATATGAATGTGTAAGAACTTATTATAATAAAATTTATCAATTTTAAGGAAAAATAATTCATATGGAAACTATTTAATCATTTTTGCAGTGTTTCTGCTACCATTATATTTAGTCTAACACATTATATTTTTTCATTACAGGATGACCTAGTTCCTTTTAAGAAGGTTATTCATCTGGGGTGGTGGTGCTGGTGGTGCCATGTTCCACCAATGTGTTTGACCTCTGTCAAAACTGTTTCCTTTTGAAGAGTAAAGCTTATTGTTGATGCAAGCTGAAACCCCAGAAAGCCTCAGAAGCTAGATGAAGACAGTAGTTGTTGGATTTTTAGATCCTGACGTTATATACAATTTCTACATTTGCTTTAGGTTTTTAAATAGAGTCACATCCTTAAGCACTTAAAATATACGCTACCTTCACTATTACTGATAATATCTTTAATGAGTACTGAGCACACAAATCCAGTGCTCTACAGCTACAAAGATAAATATGCTTTGGTCTAGTAGCCATAATAGATTGCAAAGGCTGCATCATATACCTCAAAATAGATCACTGACTTCAAAATCAAGGCTAAATGGCTCCTCTGCTCATGACATAATGTGATGTACATTCAACATAATTTCCTTTTATTGAAACAATTTATATTATGAATAAATACATTACATAGTGGAAGGAAATGCACTAAAATTTAAATGTGGATGTTACTGGGAAGTGACTTTTACTTTCTTCTTCATTTGGTTTACCGATTTTCTGTAACAGCTATAAAAGCATAAATTACTTTTGTGATAAAAAATTAAAATTAGGCTACAAAAATATTCAACTTAAAAAAGAAAAGAAAGTTATCAGTGCTATTTTTTTAGAATTTATTTTATATAATTTTACTGAAATAAATATATATATGGTGTAATTATCATTCCAGATTGTGGGATTAGACCTAAATAAATCATTTTTACACATAAAATACTTTTTTAGTATTAACACTTCCTCCTGCGCACCCACTCCCACTCCCCACCTTGGTCTAGCTGCACAAAATGTTTGGTATTTCATTATATCAAGAGGGCTGGTGAGCAAAACTACATAGGTAGAATCCTTCACTAAGTTTTATCTTAGTAAAGCTTCTTTCTTTCATGTATGCTGCACAGATATGCTCTCATTGGCTTTCTATCCCCTGCAGTCATCTTTAAGAACTTAGTATTGACTAAGACCTCTTCCCCCTGTGAATATGGAAAATTTATTTCAGATTGCACTCTTGTCATTTTCAGTGATTTTAATGAATTATGAAAGTTTAATCTTATAAGACTCCTCCCCCAACATCTTCCCCCAGCTCCCCACACTTTGCATTTCCCATTGCCTCTGGGCCTGAAGTTTCATTCATTTGAAAACTATTCTTGGAAAGATGTCCCCTCCTCCAGCTGTTAATCTGTCATTAATGGACCATAAGTCATTCAGATATACTGCACTATTATGAAACCTCAACAGAGTGGAAAAAATCATTTGCTTTACTGTCAATGTAAGAACTTTTATCTTCTTTGACAGTTTTATTCAGAAAACCTCAGCTTTATTTTAATTTGATTCTAATGATGGTTTTCAGAAAATGATTTGAGTAAGTAAAAGTTTAGTGCAATGACAGCTGTCATGATTTCTGTGGTGGTTTTTTTCAAGGAGTATTTATTGAAAAGATGCATTTCAAATACAGTGCATCATTTTTGGCATAGTGGATGGAAGTTAATTATTCAGAGCTGGTAATGTGGTAGTATTTACTCAGTTGGGAATTTAAATGAGGAAGGCCTATTTGTTTTATCTCCTTCCTTTCCTAGCCAGAACTTCCTTGAGCAAAACAGATTAACAGATATCCCCATAGCTTTGAACTTAGAGCGATTGTTGTTGATTGTCCTTACAAGTGAACTGAGCTTCATATTTTTTATTCATAAAAATAATGACCTGAAATGCATTCAGAATGCAGTGGACTAATGAAATGGCTTTTTGCTCCATTTTTACTCTGAACTGCTGTGTTAAAACCAAGGGTGAAGTTATATATAACAATCTGAGGTTGCTTTATTTGGGAAGTACATTAACAGAATTAAGCATAATTATGGTTCTCCATGCATGTTCAAACTCATTTTCATTTAGTGGAGAAATATTAACCACATTTGACTTTACAAATCTGTAATGAATTTATGCTTGCTTGGTAGTGGTTAAAATACAAAGACCAAAACCTATATTCTGAAAAGAATTTTATTTGGAAATATTTACATCAGCTTTTCACAAAGCAATATGACCAGCTGAAATTTGCATTAGCCCAAATAATGGACTATCTAATGGCAGTTCATTCGGTTACCAGCAATTTTACTGTAGAATATGCTTCTTGGAAATAAGGGTAGCGATAGCTGAGGAAGCAAAGCTATGACATCTGCACATTTTCAGTATTAAGAGATCTATGTCTAAGCAAGCTGAAAAATCCATCATCATACAACAGCTAAATTAATAACACTTTAAGTGATTTTAAGACTGTCTTGTGGTTTCAAAGGAACAGCTAACTAAGATTAGCTCAAGAATGAACATTTAATGTAAAAGACAAGATGGACTCTTTCTCTCAAAGCTTATTTTATTTCACAGTTGCAATGATACAAAACAGACAAAATGTAAAATGCCAAAGAGGAACAGTTCTTTTGTTTGTTTTGCTTATTTACCTGGATGGAGGCAAGGTGAAGGATGGCTGCTGTGGGAATGCTGAAGATGAAGCCTCGAAGAGAAATGTCTTCCAATATTACAGAGATTTGTTTCAAATAGTTACTTGCAGCAATGCATTGTCTCTGGGGAAGTTGACATATTCCAATAAAAGATGACACTAAACATTACGTTCTATATCTTGCAATTTTGTTATTAGGAATTAAGCAAAAAGGGAGAAAGTTCTTTCCTTTTCGTTCCTTTATTTTTTTTTTCCAGATTGCATCTTTATGCTAAATTCCTCAGCCTTCACTGAGGAAAAAATACATTAGTGAGATGATTATGTTCCCATTCCCCCCTAATTATTTTAAACTGAAAAGTTCAAATCAAACAAGGAAGCTGTTCTAAATATGAACATGTTTCCAATCTAAAGATCTAAAGGCACTAATAGTTTATAAGCTCTGCCTGCATAATTTAGGCAGGATGGTGAACACAGCTTAGAGAAATTTTAAGCCATGCTTTTTAGACAACATTAGCTTTTATCCTCACTAGATGAAATCTTATAATACCTTGCTGAATTGTTCCATTGTATTTAAACAAAAACATAACAGATTTAGCAAATGTTAAAAAGGACATTAATTTCACCATAGTTAAGAGAAGATTTAACAAATTCACTACTTAACAAAAAGTTATACATTGGACAACCATCTAATTCTCGTAGATAAATATTTTGTTAATTAACACAAGTGGAAGTTTCCTTAGCAAAAATCTAATGAGTGGTGTGGTATTCCATCAGAGTAACCTAGAAAAGAGGTACTTTGATGTCAGCTATAATTTGTATGCTTTTTTTGTTTAACTACTTACATTTAATATCTTTTTGTCTGTTTAGCTTAGGTGTGGGCCATTTATCATTGCACCAAATGTCCTTCCTCTACAGGAGGGTTGGGCTCTGCAGAATCAAACCTCTGGACCTCATTAGCGAAATCAGATGGAGTGAGAGGGAGGAGGGAGAATCATTCCTTCTCATGTACAGGCATGGATGTTACCCAGCTGTGGTCCCCGCAGACATCACAACAGACACACCAGCTCCCAGCTGAGCATTTCCAGGGTCAGAGCCAGCAGACACATAAAAGAGAAATACTTGTTAACCATCCAGTCCTTCAGGACCAATTCCATATTTACATACACAGCAATTGCAAACAATCATATTGTTTTGATTCATTCTGGGGGACTTTAAAAACGTTATTTAGAGGTCCTGAGAGCCTGTTTAAATACTTACAGATTTTTCAGTCCCATTTGCCTTTGTGATTTTTCAGAATTTGTTTTCAGTTAGCTTGGGGAGTGAAAATCTGCTTTTGAATTTATGCAATCTTGAAGAGACTACTCAGCTGTTCACTGCCAATGTATATATTTTTTAAAACAACAAAACAAAAGGGATTGTTGGAAGAAGCACCTTTAAATAAACAGATTATTTTCAATGTATAAATAGAATTGCTTGGAATAATCTCTTTGAGGTAATGTAGTGTTCATTCTAGTCTTGATAATTCTCTGCTCTACCTTTAAGGACGTTATCTTTCTTTTTCACAGTTAGACCAACATGAAGAAATATAATAAAAATGATTACAATTTAACAGGCACTGTATATACATTACTTAATTCTAATAACAAATATATGACACAACTTTTTATCTCTGTTTTACAGATCAAGAAACTGAGTCTCAAAGAAAGATTTGATGGAAGTCTGCCTGGCTCCAAAGTTTGGACTTCTAATAATCCACTCCACAGTGTTTGAATATAAAAAAATATCCTGCTAAATGATGGAAGCCTTCCATCTCTTCAGCTCCAAGCTTTCTGCATGCCTGGTGACAGGTGTAGCACTTTAGCTTTCTTTCAAATGGGTGACAATAGCACATAGTGAGTAAAGAGATGGTGCTTGGAGTCTGGTTGAACATAGGTTTGAATTCCAGCTCTTCTTCTTAGTGGCTCTGACCTTGGAGGAGTTACTTAATTTTTCTAAGCTTCAGTTTCTTGGCCTTTAAAAAAGGGGATTACAATTCTTGTCTCACAGGGTTGTTTTAAAGATCGGTAAGATAATGTATGCAAAGCATTTAGCACAGTCCCTTGCACATGATAAGCCCTGAATAAATAGTAGCCAGTATTTGAATACAATATAATTTTAAACATTCGTGTCTCTTATGACTCCAATCTCACCCTTTTTCTATTGTCAATGCATTTGCTATGTGTCTCCCATATCTAATCTGGAACTTGCATTCAAAGCCATTATCTCTCAGTGCCAAGAGGGTAGCCCCACATGGGTGAATAAGTACTCAAATTCAATATGCCCAGAACTGAACCCAGTAAATTCAGTCACACCCACAGTCCATCCATCCAAGGGACCGAGTTCTGGCAGTCATCTAAGACTCCTCACTATCTTCAGCCCCCATCCATGATTAGTCATCTGGTTGATTCTAACTTCTAATACTCATTTATTTTATCACCACTGCTACAACCTTAGGTCAGATGCCAGACTTCTCTATTCTTCCCCTTTGTTTCCTCTTGACTGGAATTCCTGCCTCAGATTTCACCTTGCTTCATTCTTTTGTCCACTCTGCTATGAGAGAGATAAAAATTACAATATATCTAATTCTATTACTCTTTCTTATAATGGCTCTCCAGTCTCCTGTGGGTTGCACACATTTTATGGAACACGAAAGTATTTGCTGGGAGCTAAGAAGAAAATACTGTTTTTCTTTTTGTTTTTTAATTTTATTCTGTCTAACATTATTTTGTAGATGTTTATAAAGTGTATATTTTATAATGTACGTGATATAGTACACATGAGTAATGGTTAATTTTATGTGTCTCCTTGGCTAGGCCACAGTACACAGATATTTAATCAAATATGTCTGGATGTTACTGTGAAGGTATTTTTTAGATAAAATTAATATCTAAGTTAGTAGATTGACAGTAAAGCAGATTACCCTCCATAATGTGGGTGATCCTCATCCAATCCGTCGAAAGCTTTAAGAAAAAAATTGACCTCTCCCGAAGGAGGGAGGATTCTGTCAGCAGACTGCTACAATATCAAATCTTCCCTACTATCTAGCCTGCCAGTCTGCCCTGCAAATTTTGGACTTGCCAGCCTCCACAATCATATGAGTCAATTCCTTAAAATAAATCTCTCTCTTTTTCTTATGTATACCTATCCTTTTGGTTTTGTCTCTCTGTAGAACCCTGACTACCACAATATTTTAAAAGTATATACAATGTTCTCAAAAGTTTTTCAAAATCAATGTTAGGAAGCTTTTTTACCTTTTTTTTTTCCTAGGCATTTTAGAGTTTCAGGTCTTCTATGTAAGTCATTAATCCATTCTGAATTGGTTTTCCTGTATGGTATAAGATAGGGTCCAGTTTCACTCTTTTGCGTGTAAATTTACAGGTTTCCAACACCATTTGTTGAGACTATCTTTTCCACATTTTGTATTACTGATGCTCTTGTCAAAGATCAGTTAACCATATAGGCACACATTTATTTCTGGCTCTCTATTTGGTTCCGTTGGTTTTTATGTCTATCTTTATGTCAGTGTCATACTAAGTTGATTACTGTAGCTTTGTAATATATTTTGAAATAAGGAAATGTGACGCCTCCAGCTTTGTTCTTATTTTTTAGGCTTGTTTGAGGTTTTCATTGTACTTTTGGTTTCATATAGATTTAGAAATTCATTTTCTATTTCTGTAAAAATGCCATTGGAATTTTGAAGGGGAACACACTGAATTTGTAGATTGCTTTGGATAGTGTGAACATTTTAACAATATTAAGTCTTCCAAACCATGAACACAGTATGTCTTTCTATTTGCTTGTGTCTTCTTTAATTTCTTTTATCAATGTTTTGTACTTTTCGGTATAGAAGGATTTTCCTCCATAGTTTTTTATTCCTAAATAATTTGTTCTTTTTGGTGCTGTGTAAATGCAATTGCTTCCTAATTTCTTTTTCAGATACTTTGTTGTTAGTGTATAGAAGTGCAATTGATTCTCATATATTGATTCTGTATTTTGCAAATTTATTGAATATGTTTGTTTTAAACAGTTTTCTTACAGAGTCTTTAGGGCTTTTATATATAAGATTATACCATCTACAAATAGGAAAAATTTTACTTCTTCCTTTCCAATTTGGATTTTTTTTTCTTTTTCTTGTCTAATTGCTTTGTCTAGGCCTTCCAGTACTGTGTTGAATAGATGTGAGCATTCATCCCTTGTTCCTAATCTTAGAGAAAATTTTTCATCATTGGGTATGATGTTAGCTGTGGGCTTTTCATATGTGGCCTGTGTTATATTGAAGCATCTTTCTTCTCTGTTCCTGGAATCTTGAGAGGTTTTATCATGAGATGTGCTAAATTTTGTCAAGTGCTTTTTCTGCATCTACTAGGATTATCATATGACTTTTATCCTTTATTCTGTTAGTGTTACATGGTGTATCACATAACACTGAGCTTAGCAAAGATTTCATGGATATGACACTAAAAACACAGGCAACAAAAGCAAAAATAAACAAGTGATACTGTATCAACTTAAAAAGTTTCTGCATAGCAAAGAAAACAATCAACAGAGTAAAAGGCAGCCTATGGAACAGGAGAAAATATTTGCAAACCATATATCTGATAAGAAATTAATCTCTAAAATATATAAGGAATCCTACAACTCAATAGCAAAATAACTAATAATGGGATTGACAGATACATACTACTATATAAAAAATAGATAACTAATAAAGACCTACTGCACAGCACAGGGAACTATACTCAATACACTGTAATGGGCTATATGGGAAAAAATCTAAAAAAGAGCGGATATATGTATATGTATAACTGATTCACTTTGCTGTACACCTGAAACTAACACAACATTGTAAATCAACTAGACTCCAATAAAAAAAACTTGGCTAAGAACTTGAATAGACATTTCTCCAAATACATATAGTTAACAGGTATAGGAAAAAATGCTTAATGTCACTGATCATGATGGAAATGCAAATCAAAATCACAATGAGATATATCCTCATACCTTTCAGGATGGCTATTATCTAAAAAAAATAAAATAAAATAACAACTGTTGGCAAGGATGTGGAAAAGTTAGAATCTGTACAGTTTTGGTAGGAATACAAAATGGTGCCGCCACTATGGAAAACATTATGGAGGTTTCTCAAAAAATTAAAAGTAGAACTACCCTATGATCCAACAATCTCACTTCTGGGTATTCAGCCAAAAAAATTGAAATCAGGATCTGGAAAAGATACTAACACTTTGTGTGAATAGCCAAAATGTGGAACCAGCCTAATGTCCATCAGCAGATGAACAGATAAAATGTGGCATATGCATACAATAGAATATTTTCTCAGCCTTAAAAAAGAAGGGAATTCTCAATATGTAACAATATGTGTGAACTTCAAAGACATTATGCTAAGTGAAAAAAACAGTCACAGAAAGACTAATGCTTCATGATGTCACTTATGTTACGTATCTAAAATAGTCATATTCATAGAATTGAAGAGTGGAATGGTGGCTTCCAGAGGATTGGGGAGGGGGGGAAATAAGAATTACTAATCAACAGACATAAAGTTTCAGGTAAGCAAGATGAATAAGTTCTAGAGATCAGCTATACAGCACTGTATCTATAGTCCGCGCTACTGTATTATATACTTAGAAGTTTTTTAAGAAGGTAGAGCTCATGCTAAGTGTTCCTACCACAATAAAATACAATACATATTTTTTAAAGACTTATTGGCATTTTCATTGAGGGAATTCACTTAAGGGAATTGCCTATGTTGAATTTTTTTTATTCAAGAAGAAGGTACACCCTTCTATTTGCCAAAAACTTTGAAGTCTCCAGTAGTATTTTAGAATTATTTCTTCAAACAGATCTTTCACATTTCTTGTTCAAACTATTCTTATGTATTTTTGTTGCTGTTTTGATATTTAAATAGGCTTTTTCTTCCATCATATCTTCTAATCCATTGCTGTTTTTTAAGATTCTTTATTTCTATATATTCATTTGTGTCTAGCACCTTACTAAATTCTTAAAAATTTTTTTAGTTTTTTATTTTATTTTATTTTTCTTTTATTTATTTATTTATATTTTTGGCTCCGCACGGGCTTTCTCTAGTTGCAGTGAGCGGGGGCTACTCTTCGTTTCGGCGCACGGGCTTCTCACTGCAGTGGCTTCCCCCGTTGCGGAGCACAGGCTCCAGGCACACAGGCCTCAGTAGTTGTGGCACGTGGGCTCAGTAGTTGTGGCTCACGGGCTCTAGAGCGCAAGCTCAGTAGTTGTGGCACATGGGCTTCGTTGCTCCGTGGCATGTACGATCCCCCGGACCAGGGCTCGAACCAGTGTCCCCTGCATTGGCAGGTGGACTCTTAACCACTGAGCCACCAGGGAAGTCCCTATTTTTAGTTTTTTTAAATGTATAATGGTATGCTTAAGAATTTTACTTATGGCTCTATATGATGAAGTCTAAACTCCTTAGTATGAAGGCCCTTTGTGGGCTGCCCCTTTCTGACTCCCTAGTCTCATGGGCCACCATGCCCCCACACTCGGGCTGAACCCTTACATTCCAAAATGCTTGTGGTTATCTAAATATAAATGATTCTTGAATGCTTTTTATTTACTACAGTTTTACTCTGCCTGTAATTCTACTTCCAAACTTCTACTGGTGCATTTGTCTAAAGAACGCGTCACCTTTTTTGGACTCAGCTCATGTACCCCCTCTTCTGGGAAACCTCCAAATCCCCCAGACACACTGAGTTTCTCCCTTATTTCTGGTTTCATTGTGCCCGTATGGACCTAATTTATTTCAATTATACTATTAGTTTGTAAGTAGTTATTGTAATGTCTTCTTCATTAGATTGTGAGGTTCTTAAAAAGAGATTGTTTTCTTGTTTGTTTTTATATTTCCAATATCTAAATATAGTAGATAACAAATATATGGCAAATTGACTCTCATAGGTGCATTACTGTATAATGTTCACCGAGATACTTGATTTTGCATGGAAGTGAGACACAGTCTAAAGCTGAAAAAGAACTATATGTTCTGTAAACCTAAACCCTTCAGCTTACATATGAGGATAATGAAGACACAGAGGGGTAACTTGCCTTAAACCACAAATCTGGGAAGGGGCAGAGCCAGAAAGGGAATACAGTTTTTTGTGTGTGTTATCCAGATCTCTTTCCACTACTCCACAAGGTTGAATGGATGTATTTCCAGGTGTGCATTCATTTGCAAAATCTTGTTCTCTGAAAATCTGCATATTCCTAAAATATATACACAGGAGCATGGAATATGTAATCACACACCTGTCAATACTCATGAGAAAATAGTGAAAACCTAAGTGCTATCCTGCTCATCTCCAGAGAAACAGCTGTTGTAATTTCTTACCCTATTCTCCCAAGGGAGAGGAAGCTGTATAGACAAGCTGATCCTTTTTGGTACGAATATTCTCTCTTAGTTATGCTATTTTCAAAGGATAGAGCCAAGAAGGAGTGATACCTGATTATTTTCTAAAGGATAATTTCTCTTTTCAGCATTACAGTTTTGAGTCACAAGAAGACTCCTATAGAAACATTTAGTGAATATGCACAAACAACTACAGTTTACCTAAAAACTTAGGCCCATTACTCAAATGGTGATTCATTCAGGAGCTTCATTTACTCACAGAAACTCAACTCTGTATCTCCAACTGTTGTCTCAAACCACTCTGCACCCAAATAGCTAACAGCTTTTTGGATATTTCTCCAATCATACAGAGCTAATCACATTTCCTTTTCTCCAATATCATTTTCTCTCCCTGTGTTTGTTCTTTTCAGGGTCTCCTCAGCTCAGTTCAGGTCATCACCAACTAGTTTCTAAGTGAGTGAATATATGCCTGAACAATGAAGCCAACCTCTTTCCTTTCTACCATCCCTCCAGTATAGACTCCCTTTCATAATAATTTTCTTATTTACACAAGTGGCACCATTATTATCTCAGATTGTCAAGAAAATTTTGGAATTAGTTTTCCCCACCAAGATTAGATATAAAACTCAATCCCTCCGACACTTCCACATACATTGCTCTCAAACCATTTTCTAATCTGTATATGATCCTGTGATTGTTGGCCGTGTTCCCTTTATGACTCGGGGTACAAAGTCCCTCTGCTGATGTTTTTTGGGATGGAGTCTTCTGCCCTTTCTGACCAAGCATCCACCTCTATTTCTATCTCTTCTAGATATTTTGTCCATCACTTGAGGGAAAATTCGCTGATGTGATTGGTCAGAGTTTAGGGCATCGTTGCAGCCACAGTTATTATGAGCATGGCTATTATGTCCTAAAGATTGACGTTTTGAGAGGTATTCCGTTTTGTACTTACTTGTCTCATGTGACAAGTATACTTACTCAGGGCATTAAGTCTTGGGGTAGGCTTGGCTAAGTGTCTCTTTTTTCTATGCTATCTCTTCCATGCTAACAACTGAATAGAGAGTTAAGCTTTGGTCTGTGTTGCAGACACAACCATCTCAGCTAGAAAGAGGAGGAAATCAGTGGTCCTGCTTTAAGCCATATGTAAAAACTCATTTTTACACGGACTCTGGATTTTTAAAAAATATTTTTATTTATTTATTTTTCCTTCCAGTTTTTTTTTTTTTTTTTTTTTTTTTTGCGTTATGCGGGCCTCTCACTGCCGTGGCCTCTCCCGTTGCGGAGCACAGGCTCTGGACGCGCAGGCCCAGCAGCCATGGCTCACGGGCCCAGCCGCTCCGCGGCATGTGGGATCTTCCCGGACCGGGGCACGAACCCGTGTCCCCTGCATCGGCAGGCGGACTCCCAACCACTGTGCCACCAGGGAAGCCCCTCCTTCCAGTTTTATTGAGATACAACTGACATATGGCACTGTATAAGTTTAAGGTGTACAACATAATGATTTGACTTACATACATCATGAGATGATTATCACAATAAGTTTAGTGAACATCTATCATTTCATATAGATATACACAGAAATGGAAAAAAATTGTGTGATGAGAACTCACTCTCTTAACAAATTTCATATATAACACATATCAATGTTAATTACATTATCATGTTGCACATCACATCTCTAGTACTTATTTATCTTATAACTGTAAGTTTGTAGTAAATTTTGACCACCTTCATCCAATTCCCCTTCCCCCCACCCCCACCTCTGGTAACCACAAATCTGATCTCTTTTTCTATGAGTTTGTTTGTTTGTTTGCTTTTGAAATATAATTGACCTACAACACCATGTTAGTTCCTGTTACACAACATAGTGATTTTTTTCTATACATTTCAAAATGGTCACCATGGTAAGTCTAGTTACTATATGTCACCATAGAAAAGTAAGACTTAGTTATTGACTCTATTCCCTATACTGTACATTTCATACCCATGACTCATTTCTTTTGCAACTAGAAGTTTGTACCTCTTAATCTCCCTCACCTATTTCTTCCCTACCCTCTGGCAAACACCTGATTGTTCTTTGTATCTATAACTCTGTTTCTGTTTGTTACATTTGTTTGTTTTGTTTTTTAGATTCAAATCATTCAGTATTTGTCTTTCTCTGTCTGACTCTGGCTGCAGGGTCTTAGGGATCCTGGAGTTGGTATTTTGCCCGCTGGTGGGCAGGCCAGGGGCCAGGGGGTCCTGGGGCTGGTGCCTACCCACTGGTGGGTGAGGCTGGTCCTGGAGCTAATGCCAGCCCACTGGTGGGCGAGGCCAGTTCCTGGGCCCTCAGGTGCACAAGGCCAGGTCCCAGTCTGGGACAGCTGTGGGTTCAAGGGATTTTAGGGCAGCAAGTCTGCTGATAGGTGGGGCTGTGTCTCTACCTGGCTAGTTGATTGGCCTGAGGCATCCCTGTGCTGGTGGCTGACAGGCTGGTGGTGAGGACGGGTCCCACCCAGCACCTGATGTGGGGCTCAGAGCACTTGCTTCTTGGGGAGAACCTCTGCAAATGTAATTATCCTCCCTTTTGTGAGTCATCCACCTGTGGGTATGGGTCTTGATTATACTGCCTCTCTGCCTCTCCTACCCATCTTGTTGTGGTTCCTTTTTTTATATCTTTAGTTGTAAAAGATCTTTTTTGCTGGTTTTCTGGTTTTTTCATCAATAGTTTCTCTGTAAATAATTTTGGTGTTCCTGTAGGAGGAGGTGAGCTCAGGGTCCTCCTACTCTGCCGTCTTGGCCACACCCCTCAGGACTCTGTATTTTGAATTCAGGGAATGATTTAGCTATTGTAGATGTAATTTTCCAAATCTGCTGAAAAATTTTAACAAATGAACCCAAGAGGCTAAACAAAACCCAATTTGAGATAACACAAAGTAGCCAAGATATCCATTATCAAATTTCTGAAATACAACTATGTAAAACAAAATCTTTAAAATACCTGTAGAAAAAAAGACATTACATACAAGGGAACAATGATTCAAATGAGGTCTGAATTCTTATGTGAAACAATGGAGGCCAAGATACAATGGAATTACATCTTAAAATGTTGAATGAAAAGAGGAACTGTCAGCCTAGAATTCTATATCCAGTGAAAATATTCCTCAAGTCTGAAGGCAAAATACAGTTTCATAGCAGGTGAACATTAAAAGAAATGTAAAAGGAACATTTTCAGGCAGAATAAAAGATATAGTAGATGGAAACTTGGATCTGCAAAAAGAAATGTGGAGTTCTGGAAATGATAAATATATGAGTAAACACAGTTTTAAAAAAATTTTTTTACTTTAAAAGATAATTAACTTTTTAAAAACAAAACTGACAAAAGTATATTGTGGCTTTAAATATATATAGAAGTAAACTATGTGCAACAAATGCACGAAAAAGGTGAGGCAAGAAAAGAACATATACTGTTGTAAGGTCTGTATTTTATAATTGAAATGATGCAATAATATTTGAAGATAAAATATGATAAGGATACATGTTGTAAATACTAGAGAAAACTCAAACACACACAAAAGGCAAAGCAAGATAAAGAGGTATAACTAAATATCAACTGAGGAGTGAAATGGAGTATTGAAAAACACTCAATGCAAAATAATGTTGTAAAGGAAGAGAAATAGCAAAGAACACATGCACAAATAGAAAACAAATAAATTGTCAGGCTTAAACCAATCATAGTAACAATTGTATTAAAAGTAAACAGACTAGGGGCTCTTCTGGTATGACTGAGCCGTTCCTAAAGGATGGTGCTGCCTCATAGATAACCTCTATAAGCTCTAGACAAAATACAAAACAAACAAACAAAAATAGTGCCTGAAGGCAATGAAGAGCTAACAACAAAAGTAGCCAGATTCTGCAGGCAAGTAGACACTTGAAAAAGGCAATAGTACAGGGTGAGTTACAGGGTTTTACATCTTTTATCTTGAGGGTAGGTGAAATCTGGCACTGCATGGGGTGACTAAATCTTTAATTAAAAAATACATAGCCTTTCTAACCTGAAGAACCTGAGGATAGAGTTTGGGGAAATCCCAGCTACCTAGAAAAAAGTGCGAATTCTGATCAAGAGAGATGTAGTAGAAGCCCTGACTTGCTGGTGTGAACTCTACCAAGATCTCTCACTTACCTCTGAAACAGGTATGTGAAACAGACCAGTTAAGGACAAAAAACTGAACTAAGATTTGAGGTGCTACCAAGAAAGAGAGTTTGTAATTTAAGACAAACTTGGAAATTCCAGAATCCAGATTTTCCACAATATGACATTCAAGATATCTAGGACTTAAAAGAATGCAGGAAAACATACCCATGAGCGAGATAAAACAGCAATCAATGAAGACCAACCTTGAAATGACTCAGCTCTTGGAATTAACATACATGGATGTCAAAGGACTATTATAATTAACCTCAAGGATGTAAAGAAAAGCATGTTCAAGTGAATGAAAAGAGGACTTCTCAGCAGAAAAAAAAAAAAAGTAAAATAATAAATGGAAGTTGTAGAACTGAAAAATACAATATGTTAAAATAAAAAATGGTCACTGATGGGATGATCAGTAAAAAGAGGACAGAGTAAACAGACACTAAACTTGAAAATAGAGAAATAGATATTATATATTTTGAAGTCTAGAGGAAAAATATAACATGTAAAGAACAGACCTTCACAGACTTTTAGAACAATATCAAAGGACTAACATACCGGAGTAGAATCCCAGAAGCAAGGGAGAGTGAGAAGAGGACAGAGAAAATATTTAATGAAATAATGTTTACCATTATTTCATTATAAATTATAAAAAGGATAATTTATAAATTCAAGAAAACTATCAATCCCAAGCAGGACAAATACAAAGAAAATCATACCTAGAAGCTTCACAAACATCTAAAAACCCAAAATAAAGAGACAATCTTGAAGTAGCCAAAGAAAAATGACACTTTGTAGAGTGACCAATAATTGGACAAATGAAGACCCAAATGCAGTAGGGAAGCATCTTTAGAGTGCTAAAATATGAAAAAAAAACCAAACCCCAAAACAGAAACTGTCCACTCAAAATTCTATATCCAACAAAATGCCTATCAAGAAAGAAACAGAAAAAGACATTTTCACAGGAAAATAAAAACTTACAGAATTTAACCTCAGTAGACCTGCATTACAAAAAAAAATGTTGAAGGAAGTTCTTCATACGAAATAAAATAATACCAAATGTAACAAAAAAGAAACAGACTCACAGATGTAGAGAACACACTAGTGCTTACCAGTGGGGAGAGGGAAGATGAAAGGGGCAACATAGGGGTATGGGAATAAGAGATACAAACTATCATGTATAAAATAAGTTACAAGGATATATTGCATAACACAGGGATTATAGCCAATATTTTATAATAACTATAAATGGAGTATAACTTAAAAAAAAACCAAATGAAAACTCAGATCTTCAGGAAGGAATTGCGATTGTCATAAGTGATAAATATCTTGGTAAGTTAAAAAGCCTATTATTTTTTAGCTTAATTTCTTAAAATACTTAGGACTCATTAAATTAAAAATATAATATTGTGAGGTATTTAATGGATTTAGATGTAATGTATATGACAACTATAGTATGAGGGACTAGGGAGAAGAAAACAGATCTATAATAAAATACACTGCAAGGTTTCAAGAACTATTACAATATTCACTCTGAGTAGACTGTGCAAAGTCAAGAATATATGTTGCTATTCCTAGAACACCCATTAAAATGAATGCAAAGAGGTATAATTAAAAAGTCAAAAGATAAATCGAAATTACTTTCCAAAAATGTGAGCAGGTTAAATACTCTAATTATAGGACAGAGATTATCAGATGCAATAAAGAAGGTAAACACAAAAATTTTTCCACTTATAAGAGTCACACATTAAGTATAAAGACAGATATATTTTTTAAAGTACCTTGCAAATACTAATTATAAGAAAGGTAGAGTAACAACATTAATATATCAGAGAAAATAGATTTCAGCAAAAAGAGGATTACTTGAGATAAAGAGGAATATTTCATAATGATAAAAATAACAATTCATCAGGAAATCCTAAAAATAATAAATATGTATGTACCTAATAGCAGTTTCAGAATAATTGAAGCAAATATTGACAGAAGGTAAAGGAAAAACAGGTTAATCTGCAGTTATAGTAGAAGATTTCAAAACTCCACTCTCAGTAAATGATAGAACTAATTGAGAAGTAATCAGTAAGAACTTAAAAAGTTGAAAAACTTTATCAACCAACTGGATCAAATTGACATTTATGGAATGCTGCATCTAACAATCTGCGGAATACAAATTTCTTTCAAGTACACACAGAACACTCATCAAAATAGAACATATCCTAGGCCATTTAAAAAGTCTCAATTCCAAACACTGAAATTATACCAAATATGTTTTCTTACCGCTCTGGAATTAAAGTAGTAATCAAGAAAAAATGACATCTAGAAAAGCCTCAAATATTTGGAAATTAAGCAACTCAGGTCCAAGAAACATATGGGTTAAAGAAGAAATCAGAAACAAAATACAAAATATTCTAAGCTGATTTAAACTTCAACATAAGAAGCTTAAAAAAAGACAAGCAATTCAAATCAAAGTAAGTAGAATAATGAAAATAATAAGAGAGGAACAGAAATTAATTAAATAGATAACAAACAATAGAGAAAATCAATGAAATTAAATGGGGTTCTTTGAAAACATTATTAAAATTGATAAACTCCCTATCCATATTCACCAAGAAAAAAGAATACACAAATTATCAAAGTCTGGAATGAATATGAGGATGCTAGTGTAAATCTTATTAAAAAGATTAAAAGAAATATTAAGAACAATTTCAACCAATAAGCTCAGCAATTTGCATGAAATAGACAAATTGGGGGAAAAAATAAGATTAAAGAAAAAAACATAAACTCTGAATAGCAAAGTATCTATTAGTGAAATATAATTGGTAATTAAAAACATTCCCAAAAAGAAAATTCCAGGCCTACCTTGTGTCACTTAAATTTCCACAAAAATTTAAGCAAGAAATAATACATATCTTATATAAATTCATTCACAAAATAGAAGGGAACACTTCACAATTTATTTCATAAAGTCAGCATTACCCCAATACCTAACACAGATAAAGACATTACAATGAAATTAATCTGCTGACTGAAATCCCTCATAAGAAAAATTCTTTTAACAAAACAATAGCAATATACACATGCACACACATACCAGTGGGATTTAACCTATTTATGCAGTTCAACACTCAAAAGTCAGTGTAATTCACAACTTAAACAGAACAACTCAGAGCAATCTAGAAAATATATAAGCAACACAATAAAAGCATAGAAAACATTTGACAAAATCCAAAACTCATTTGAATTAAAACTCTCGCTAAATTAGGAAGGAAAAAAAACGACTTCATTTTGATGAAAAGAAGAAAATACAGCTTGCATCATACCTAAGGATGAACACTTTTCCCTTAAGATCAAGAATAAGGCCAGGCTTAACTGCTTTCACCACTTGTATTCTACATTGTAATTTAAGTTGTAGCCAGTGAAATAAGCCGAGAAGAAAGAGTCATGTAGATTGGAAGGAAGAAGTAAAACTGTTTTTATTTCTAGACAATATGATAGTATGTGTAGAAATTCTAAGTGATCCACAAAGCAGCTACTTGAACTAATAAGTGAATTTAGCAAAATTATGGGATACAAGGTCAGTTTATTTCTATATGGTAGCACCCAATGGAAATTGGTTAACAATATATACTATTTACACTAGCATTAGAAAATATAAACTACTTAAGATAAACTTAACATTAAAGTAAGTTCATAGCTTTATATTGAAAACTGCAAAACACTATTGAGAGAAATTAAAGACTTAGAGATATATATATTATGCTTATGTATTTTGAAAAATTTAGAACTGTTAAGATGTCAATTCTCCCCAAACTGAGCTATAGTTTCAGCACAACCTTAATCAAAATCCGATCCATTTTTTAAAATGGAAATCAACAAATTGTTTTTAAAATTTACATGGAAATGCAAGACTTAGAATTCTTTTAAATCTTGAAAAAGAAACCAACAATAAAGTTTGAGTACTTACAAATGATTTGAGACATTAAAAAACCAAAAAGAGGGCTTCCCTGGTGGCGCAGTGGTTGAGAGTCCGCCTGCCGATGCAGGGGACACGGGTTCGTGCCCCGGTCCGGGAAGATCCCACATGCCGCAGAGCGGCTGGGCCCGTGAGCCATGGCCGCTGAGCCTGCGCGTCCGGAGCCTGTGCTCCGCAACGGGAGAGGCCACAACAGTGAGAGGCCCGCGGACTGAAAAAAAAAAAAAAAAAAAAAAAACTAAAAAGAGAGTATGCTTAAAAAAAAAAGAGAGAGTATGCTTTTTTTTTTTTTAATAGATCTTTACTGGAGTATAATTGCTTCACAATACAGTGTTAGTTTCTGTTGTACAACAAAGTGAATCAGCCATATGTATACCTATATCCCCATATCCCCTCCCTCTTAAGCCTCCCTCCCATCCTCCCTATCCGACCCCTCTATGTCGTCTCAAAGCTCCGAGCTGATCTCCCTGTGCTATGCAACTGCTTCCCACTACCTATTTTACATTTGGTAGTGTATATATGTTGAGTATGCTGTTGATATAGCATAGACAGATCACTGGAGTAGATCGGAGAGCCCAGAAACAAAGTCATACTTTCATTATGAAGTTTCACTGACTCCAAATCAATCCAACGGGGAAAGAAGTGTCTTTTCAACAAATGGCGCTGAAATAAAAGGATTGTGATATGGGGGAGAAGCTTTGCTTCATACATCACTTCATATTTAAAATCTAACTTGAGATGGATCTCAGAACTAAATAGAAAAGCTAAAACTATGAAGCTTCTGGAAAAAAAATTGAATAATATTTTCAATAACTTGAGATACAAAATATTTCTTTGTCAGGACATAAAAAGCAATAATCATAAAAGAAAAATTGTTAAAGTACACATCATCAAAATTAAACACTTCTGCTTATCAAGAGACATTGTTCAGTAAATGTATACATAAGCCACAGACTGGCAGGAAATGTTTGCAGTGCATAAATCTGACAGAGAATTTATATCCAAAATATACCCCAAACTCCTACAGTTCAATAAAAATAAAGACAACTAGTCCAATCAAAACATGAATAAAATATTTGTGGTTGTCTTCATTGGAGGATGGTCAATTTATTATTAACTAGGTTTTTTATGGGGTGTTTAAATGGTCTACATCTTGATCTGTGTGGATTACATTCGTGTATACCATTGTGAGAACTCATCATATGATGCTCTTAAGATCTATGCCTCTCTTTTTGTAAATTGTACATGAATAGAAAAAAAAGTGTTACTTTAAAAAAATTTGCTACAATACCATTTTGTAATGATTTCCTCTTTTGCATCATGAAAATTAATAATCATAAGTCAAATAATGTATTTCAATAAAAATGCAGCTCATTTTAAAAGGTCATCAATGTAACAATACGTGCTTAAATCTAGAAAGCCTATGTGTAGGGAACAAAACTATCACCGAGCTTAGATTATGGTAAATACTACTGTTTTGCTGTGGTTAATGAAAGGGCTTTCTTTTCATTGAATAATTAGAAAATATATACCCATTAATTTTTCAGCCGCTTATGTAATAATAAGGTAGCATTTTAAGACGATGAAAAATGATTCTTTCAGGCAGCATGATGTAGCAAAAAGAACAATAGACTGAAGTCAGGAGGTCTGAACTGTATTCTTGGCACTGGCACTTTGTAACTGTGCATTGAACCCTGGAGAAGTCCCCAGCTTCTCCGGCCTTCCCTTTCCTCATTTACAAAGTGAAGTGATTGAACTGAATGACCTCCAAGGCCGTTCCTCCTTCTAACATTCTGTGATCTATGATCCATCCCTGGAACTGTGACCATAGGTGTCCTCTGCTTTGACATTTTAATATGTCATGGCACTTAACGCTTGTTTTCATTCATTATATTACTATTCAAAGTTCAAATTCAGGAAGCTATTTTAAGAATATTAGAAACATAAATTAATTTTAGTTGATATTTATTCTCCTGTTAGCACATTATTTGTTATTAAGGTCACATAAAGAACTAATCATTCCCAAACTGATTCCAGAGGCATAGTGTATATTACAATAACATAAATCACATTAATGTGAATGTGAGATTAATTTCAAAAAGAGACAAATTACATGCTTTGCTTAGTATTTACATATTGGATGCTATGAATTTATTTCTTATCCATGGTAATAACTTTAATTACAATAAATTTGGTTTATATTCATGTAGATGTCACACACTTCTGGAATTTAGCATTTATAATACATGAATAAATGGCCACTAGCCTTTTATTCTCACATTTCAAATGAAGTTACTCAAATGAATAATCACAAAATTAACAAACTATGAACCCAGGAAAAACAATCTGGTGGTTGCATTTTATTGATTTTGTCACAATATCAAAATATATAATTTCTTACCTCTGGCATTTATTTAGTAATTTCATGTAATGAATTATTTATTAACAGCCAATGGCCTAACTGGAAATTATTTTGATCTACGTTCCACACTTGAAGAAGCTGTTTTAAGAGGGCTGGGTACTCAGTGAAATCAGCGTTCCTATTAACATATAATCTGGCTCCATGTTTATGCCCCTCACCTCTCCTAAATTTTTTTTCTTTCTCTTCAATTGTTTTTTTATTGAAGTAGAGTTGATTTACCATGTTGTGCCTATCTCTGCTGTACAGCAAAGTGACTCAGTTATATACATATATACATTATTTTTCATCTTCTTTTCCATTATGGTTTATCACAGGTTATTGAATATAGTTCCCTGTGCTATACAGTAGGCCCTTGTTGTTTACCCATTCTAAATGTAATAGTTTGCACCTACCAACCTCAAACTCCCAGTCCATCCCTCTCCCTCCACCCTCCCCCTTGGCAACCGCAAGTCTGTTCTCTATCTGTATGTGTCTGTTTCTGTTCTGTAGATAGGTTCATTTGTGCCATATTTTAGGTTCCACATATAAGTGATATCATATGGTATTTGCCTTTCTCTTTCTGATTTACTTCACTTAGCATGATAATCTCTAGTTGCATCCATATTGCTGCAAATGGCATTATTTCATTCTTTTTTATGGTTGAGTAATATTCCATTGTAGATATGTACCACATCTTTTTTATCCATTCATCTGTCGATGGACGTTTAGGTTGTTTCCATGTTTTGGCTATTGGAGAATGTAAACTGGTACAGCCACTATGGAATACAGTATGGGGAGGTTCCTCAGAAAACTAAAAATAGAATTACCATATGATCCAGCAATCCCACTCGTATAACTCCTTTGGACAAAAATTTAATTCAGAAAATACATGCTCACCTCTCCTAATTTTGATGAGAGATAATGTGATATGATGCAAAGGATTAAAATTTAAAAATCAAGCCACCAAAAAACTGGAGTTGAAATCTCACTGCTACCACTTAAAATAGGCTTATTTTAGGCAAGTTTCCCAACCTCCTTATATCTGTAATATGTACATAACATTCAAATGTGGTTCCATTTGGAACTCTATAGGCAATCAATAAATATTACTTGGATACGGGTTTGCATCTTGTCTTCAGTCTAACGCCTACCTTCTGTTTTCTTAATCCCTTCACTTTATAATTGCTCTATTAGATGAAAAACTCTTCCTTTATCGCCTCTCTATAAAGGAAGAGTCCTCATTAATGCCCTATCCAGGCTACTCATATACATCCCTACTCCATCAACAGGCTCCTAGCTTCAAAACAGTGGCTCCCACTATTGTAGGCAAACCATCCTACTTCCTCAGACTCTTCTTGAAGAATTTTTGCTGGCTACCTTGACTGGTACCCTCAGAATATCACCGCTCCTTGATGGCACTGAAACCCTCAAAATACTGCTGAAGAAAATTCTTCCTTCTCAGTCCTTATTACTACTTAATTGGACCACTGAACTAGCTTCCTCACTGGCATCCTCCATTTTCCTATAGTCCATCATTTGTATTGCCCTTGATTCATTCCTGAGTCACTCCTGATGTCATTCCCTGGCTCAAGACCTTTATTGACTTCTTATGGCTAACATGAGAAACTCTAAATTTATTATATGAATTTAAAGGCCTCCATTAATCTGGTCCAAATCTACCTTTCTAATCTTTATATCTACTTGCAAATCTTTTATTTTAGTCAAACTGAACTGTTGCTTGTATGCCTTCCTTCTTTCTATCTTTGTAGTCATGTTCACATCCTCTCTATCAAGAATCCTTTTTCTCCTAACTCCACATGACCAAATGATACCCATTTGTCAAATATAAACTTAAATTCCACCCCTTCCTGAAGTTTTCTTGGATCACTGCTGGAAATAATGTCTTTCCACAGCATGTTGGTTCTGCCCCTTTCATGGCCCTTACAACTTTCCACATGCACCTATCTATTGAGATAGATGTATTATCTCCCTATGTATTCCTTGACTGCAGAACCCGTATATGATTCAGTTGTGACTGCCTAAAAACATAGCACAATGGTTTACAGAAAACAATTTCTTCAAAAAATGAATGAAAGAAAATAGGTCTGTCTTATTAAAACAAAACATTTCCTCATAAACATTGCTGAAAGGTTATTTGCTGCAGGAAACAGAAATTTATTACATCTATAAAAGAATCCCAGTGGAGCTAAATTTGGCAAAAAGAGTGAATTTATAATGAAGGTATAGGACATTTCAAGTACTGTATGGGCTGTGAATAGCAGGACTCAGGGATGAACGGTAACCAAAGGCTGGCACACTTGGGGAGACTGGGAAATCATTTCTCTCCATCTCTCATTTACAATTCTCTCTGAGTGTCTGGTATTATTTGATCTCTCTCCGAAAACTGACTTTCTTTTTTCTTTTCAGCCCATGGTTCAGATCTTGGCTGCAACAACTTTCAAATTTTCACTTCTTCTATTAAAGAATATCCATACTGCAACTCAAATCTCTTGGTTATGATTCCACATTCCTAGGGAAGGACTTTAATATACCTGGCATGGATCAAGTGCCCATCTTTAATCCTGTCATTTTTGATTAGAGAGCAGAGCCACATTATCAGATGCTTCTGGAGGAACTGCCCTTTTCCCAGAATGCAGATGATTATAGTTTGTACCAAGTTGCCCCGTTGCACTCAGGAATGTCTATAATCATTTGCATCTTTTAAGAATGAGTAGCTCCTTCAGAATAGCGTGTGCATGCACAAGCAACCCGGTGGGTAGCCACATCAGTGGCTAGACTTCTAAAGCAGTCTACAAAATATAAAAATTTATAAGCCACTATTCTGTAGTTTTGCATGGCTGCTAGTCCCTCAAAAATATTTTTCTGAAGTACTGTCCTTTTGCATTTTGTTCCAGAAGCATTAATTCAGTCACTGGAGCCATTACTAGTGAAAATTTCAAGTCAGAGTTATAGCTTTTGATGAAAACTCATGAAATCATTTTGACTGCTTGAGGCTGTTTATCTTTGAAGCTGGCAGATCACTTTTGTCACTGAACCAGTTCCAGAAGTAGCCCCTCATCTTAAAATGAAGATAGAATCATCCAGCAAGGTGTAAAGAATCATTATTCTTCCATAAGCTAGAGGACAATGGACCTCCAATGTAGGATTCCACAATTTTGAAAAGGAAGATAAACTGGTCTATTCTAAATACAAGTTATTTTGGTCATTAAGTGTCCTTTGGTTTGACAGCTAGTTTCAGGCATGATTGGAAATTGCTTTTTTACCCCTAAATCTGTCTGATCTCTTTCTCTGGCCAGAAGAAAATTAAGTGAGATGAAGTGACCCAAGAACCCAAGTGTCAGAGGAAGGCAGGGGCAGGTGATTCTTACATGAGGTTGAGGTGTGAGGCAAGGAATGGAGGGCAGGTTCAGAAGTTGTTTCCTGGAGCTGGGAGAAGTCAAAGGAAGGAGCGCAAGTCTCAGCTGGGATTAGGTGAAGGGCTAGATCCTGGGTGGGACTGAATATTGCTGACTGAGGGAACTGGGGGTGAGGGGGAGGCGGGCAATGAGGAAATCTGAGAATGAGGGGTAGAGGAGCAAGCAAATGGATGGAGGTCTATAGAAAACACAGTGGGATGTTATTGACAATTTAATAAAATTATAATATCGAAATTTCTGTTTAGTCCTTTATATCAGTTAGTAATGGATTCAGTTGCAACAACTGAAACTCTCAAACAGGAGTTGCTTTCTCTCTATAAGCACAAACTCCAATGTGGACAAACCAGGGCTGGTGACAGTTTAATGATGCCACGTGGGATCCAAGGTATTTCTGCCTTTCCCCTCAGCCATCCTGAGAGTATAGGCCTTTGACTCATGATGGTCACCTCTTGGTTGCAAAATGGATGCTGTACCTTCAGAAACTTCATGTCTGCATTCTAAGCAGAAAAAAATTAAGAAAGACTAAAGAGCTGAGTCTGAATACCCTAAATAGAATTAAGGCACTGTTAATTAGCAAGAAGAAGAGAATAAAATTAGAGAAGGTAACTGGAGATATTTGTCTTACTCTACCCTTGATCAACTAAATCTATGGGTTTTTTTTTTTTTTTCATTAAAAGATCAAGGTGAATTATGAAATGAGGTTAATATATATCTTATAACCTGTCTTGGGAAGTGAGGCTTGACATTGCCTGGGTTGAGCTGACCTAGTCTCTACTTGATTTTTCAAAGGCAAGTAAAGTATGTTGCAGTACTGATAGTTTATACAAGGCGTGCAAGTCACTATAACTAAATCCCCTGCACATTAGACTTGAAAGAGGAAAGAGGGCAAAAGGTCGATAGGAAATAAAGAAACACAGGTGTTCGGGAAAGAAATAACCTGTTGTGTGCTGTGACTAATATGCATAAAGCTGTCAGGTAAGTGATAAGACAGGAAGCCATGGTGCTGGGAAAAGGTGAATTATAGAGGACAATGTCTATGGTGCTAAGTGTTTTAGACCTTTTCTATAGCAACAGAGAACTTGTGAGGGGGTTTTGAGCAGTAAATACATGAAGAGCCAGAATCCTGAAGAGGTCATGAGGTGATGGCAAAGAACACTCGCATTTTTTCATCCGTGAACTAGCTCTGAACATTTGAACTCAGAGTGAGAAGTTAAAATATAAAATGCCCTTGTTATTAAAGTCACCACATTAGACTTCATAGAATGTCACAATTTATGAATCAGATATTCTTGTGTTGTGTCAGAGTAGTTTTTCTTTATATCCTTACCTGAATTTAAAGTATTTCTTCTTTGTCTACAGAAAGAATCACAGCTTGAAACTCGTTAATATCCGATGTAAAATTATTCAGTTTGGTCCATAATTAGAGGACAAATTGGAAGAAAAATCATGCATCAGAAAGATCTCTGTTCTACCAGCAGCTTGAATTTACACAAGTGCTATAACTGTGTCTGATCTGGGGCCCAGTCTTCATATTAAGGAATTTGTTACTTTCTGTTCCAGAGACTGGACAAACTACAAACTCTACTGTGAATAAAATTACTTCCTATGTTTGAAATTGCCCAAACAGCGGGGGTTGACAAGACAAAGACACATTGCCTTTTCCCCAAAGGAAGCAAAGGCCCAGATCTTTACACCAAGCCAAGATCCATTAAAAAGGATCAAATGAGGGCTTTTATCATTTTAGGTTTCTTTTCTGAGAGAGAAGTTAAACACATTGCCGTCACTTGAATTTTAATTTAAGAACAGAGTATACAAAACTTTATTTAATAATTTATTTTGTTTACTGCTAGTATTCAAGAAGATGTGTAATTCTCTGGGAGGCTGTGACAGTTACCTGGAAAAATATTATGTTGAGAATAAAACTCAGCTCAATTCAACAGATGTAGATTTCTAATCTGCCATTTTTATGGTACAAACTGTGTTAACTCGGGAACTTAACAGTTTTCTGGGACTTTGGGTTTTATCTATGAAATGGAATAATTTTTTTTGCCTCCATTCAAGAATCTCTTTGTTTCTTTCAAGAAAGATTCAACTTTATCTTTGAAACTACTCAAAGTGTGAACAGAGAAAGCAATTTCCTAAATAATGTGATCAAAAAATAGAATAGATTCCTCTGGATATCTGAGTATGTAGTCAGCTGAAATACATAACTTCAATAATTATAAACCCATTCAAATTCCAAGCAACATAGTATGTTTTATGTGACCCAGAGAGTGATGCTGAGAGCAAACAGGCTTCATGTTCAAAAATACCTTTAATGCCTTTTGTTGCATTTTATTCTTTTGGAGCAATTAATTATCAATTAACACCTTAGTCTAGTTTTACTGACAACCAGATACATAAAATAAACAAAACTTGGGAAGATGAGAAACCAGCACACATAATGTTTCTGATGAGATTAGTCAGTGAATAAGAAAAAGGCCTCTTGTTTTCACCTTTAGACTCTAACACTTGTGTGTATGCTCTTAATTTTCTCAGATCCAAAGTAACAATGACATTTCTCCAAATATTGTACTGTGTTTTTTAAACCTTTCAGCTTTATGCTATTCTCACCAAGATGGTTGTTCCCAATGGCTCATCGAAATTTCTGTGAAATTTGTCTAAGCTACAGGAAACCAATAGCAAGAAAGGATTTTTACCAGCATTTGTAGAGGCATTCATGTTTATTTGCCCTAATAGTATTTCTCCTAAAAGGGGACTAGAAAGCAAAATGATGGCTCCTCAGTATCTCGTGGGGAAAGAGAAGGAAAGATGTTTGAAATTGCCTTTTTAAGTGTAGTAACTTTGCAATAAAACAAGAGAGCTTATTTTCTGCTAATGCCTTTGAAACCCAGGATAGTCCTTTTGAAAGCAACATGGCAATATAAGCCGACTCCCAAAGTGTCCCCTACCTTTCCCTCTAGTGAGGCCATCTAAAGGAAATCATCTAAACCAGACCCACAGCTCTACGTATGACGATATTTACTACAGGATTAGCAGGAATGGAAAGTGGCTAAAGGAAACCTTGGAAAAAACCTAACTGTCAAAATGTTTGAGAATGCATAGTTTTTTGTTTGAGAATTATGATACTTCTATTCTATTAAATATTATTTATTAAAAAAGAAAATCTACTTAAACAGGTTTCCACATCAACAGTAAAACTTAGCAATCCTTTTATTGTGTATGTGCTGCTTTCTGGATATCATAATGCTCAGAAAAAATGGCCAGAAGAGTGTATAAATGTGGTGTGTGTGTGTGCATGAGAAAGAGAAAGAGAGAGAGAGAGAAAGAGAGAGAGAGAGAGAAACTGTTGATGGTATGCTTAATTCTATGAAATGCCAGCAAAATATTATATACAGGGTGGTAACTGGTAAATACTGAGATATGCATAATGGTGGGTTTTATTTTTTTAATATGTTCTAATTTCAGAGAATCCAAAATCCAAAACTTCTGTAGCACAGAAGTTTTAAAATGTGATTTGAGGAGAGACACCACACATTTCTATGGGTTTGGCCATCTGTCATCCCCCGTACTGTGCTTCTGAACAGAAAAGTTCTAAGGTTAAGGGGACAGTGAATGGAGCCCAGGAATATCTACAACCCCTGTCTATCGGCAACCTCATTTTTGCATAGACTTTCTCTTTCTTAAGATGAGTAGAATGATAAAATGCAAATGAGAGTTATGAAAAATAATGCAAATGAAGCAAGAAGAAACATTATTCTGAAGAATCAAAGAGAAAAGCAGATCTCTGAAACTGATCAACTAAAAGAACCAGAAGAAACCCCTCTGGGTCTTCACAATAGAACAAGCAAAAATGGTAGGTAAAATAGAGTGAGACAGTTATAAGAAGAAATCATATTGAGAAAACAACAGTAAGAAGAGTGGCAAAGTAAATATGCTGAGATTCAAAATAACAGTTAAAAAGAGAGAGAAGGGTAAGCTAAAAGATATTGGCACGAAATTTTCAGTAGGACACTAAAACTCTGTGTAGCAAAAGTTACCCAGTCAGGGCTTCCCTGATGGTGCAGTGGTTGAGAGTCCGCCTGCCGACGCAGGGGACACGGGTTCGTGCCCCGGTCCAGTAAGATCCCACATGCCGTGGAGCGGCTGGGCCCGTGAGCCATGGCTGCTGAGCCTGCGCGTCCGGAGCCTGTGCTCCGCAGCAGGAGAGACCACAACAGTGAGAGGCCCGCGTAACGAAAAAAAAAAAGTTAACCAGTCAGCATAACAGACAAAAAAAAAAGAATTATGTGAAAATATAACTTGCATGCTATCTCAAAATAATGAAGAAAAAAAAGAAAGAAATATAAATAGTAATAGAATATGAAAGGGAGAGAGAATTTTAAGGTGTAAACATTGTAGATGTTCCCCAGATATAAGACAGATAAAATAAGACAAAACCCAAGAATAAAAATACAAATTTAAAACACTAGATACTATAATTAATAGTTTTGAAGAGAGAATCAGATTGCACAGATGAGTCATATTCTTTTTTTTCAAGTATGTCATTTTTTTTAATTAGTCATCCATATTATACACATCAGTGTATACATGTCAATTCCAATCGCCCAATTCATCACACCACCACCACACCCCCCACTGCTTTCCCCCCTTGGTGTCCATAGTTTGTTCTCTACATCTATGTCTCACTTTCTGTCCTGCAAACCAGTTCATCTGTACCATTTTTCTATGTTCCACATATATGCATTAATATACAATATTTGTCTTTCTCTTTCTGACTTACTTCACTCTGTATGACAGTCTTTAGATCCATCCACGTCCCTCATATGACCCAATTTTGTTCCTTTTTATGGCTGAGTAATATTCCATTGTATATATGTACCACATCTTCTTAACCCATTCATCCATCGATGGGCATTTAGGTTATTTCCATAAACTGGCTATTGTAAATAGTGCTGCAATGAACATTGGGGTGCATGTGTTATTTGAATTATGGTTTTCTCTGGGTATATGCCCAGTACTGGGAGTGCTGGGTCATATGGTAATTCCATTTTTAGTTATTTAAGGAACCTCCATACTGTTCTCAATAGTGGCTGTATCAATTTACATTTCCACCAACAGTGCAAGAGGGTTCCCTTTTCTCCACACCCTCTCCAGCATTTGTTGTTTGTAGATTTGCTGGTGATGCCCATTCTAGCTAGTGTGAGATTATACCTCATTGTAGTTTTGATTTGCAATTCTCTAATAATTAGAGATGTTGAGCAGCTTTTCATGTGCTTCTTGGCCACCTGTATGTCTTCTTTGGAGAAATGTCTATTTAGGTCTTCTGCCCATTTTTGGATGGGTTGTTTGTTTTTTTAATATTGAGCAGCATGAGCTGTTTATACATTTTGGAGATTAATCCTTTGTCCGTTGATTCGTTTGCAAATATTTTCTCCCATTCTGAGGGTTGTCATTTTGTCCTGTTTAGGGTTTCCTTTGCTGTGCAAAAGCTTTGAAGTTTCATTAGGTCCCATTTGTTTATTTATGTTTTTATTTCCATTACTCTAGGAGGTAGATCAAAAATGATCTTTCTGTGATTTATGTCAAAGACTGTTCTGCCTATGCTTTCCTCTAAGAGTTTTATAGTGTCTGGTCTTACATTTAGGTCTCCAATCCATTTTGAGTTTATTTTTGTGTATGGTGTTAGGGAGTGTCCTAATTTCATTCTTTTACATGTAGCTGTCCAGTTTTCCCAGCACCACTTATTGAAGATGCTGTCCTTTCTCCATTGTATATCCTTGTCTTGTTTGTAATAGATTAGTTGACCATAGGTGTGTGGGTTTATCTCTGGGCTTTCTATCTTGTTGCATTGATCTATGTTTCTGCTTTTGTACCAGTACCATATTGTCTTGATTACTGTAGCTTTGTAGTATAGTCTGAAGTCAGGGTGTCTGATTCCTCCAGCTCCGCTTTTTTCCCTCAAGACTGCTTTGGCTATTTGGGGACTTTTGTGTCTCCAAACGAATTTTAAGGTTTTTTGTTCTAGTTCTGTAAAAAATTCCATTGGTAATTTGATAGGGATTGCACTGACTCTATGGATTGCTTTGGGTAGTATAGTCATTTTCACAATATTGAATCTTCCCATCCAAGAACATGGTATATCTCTCCATCTGTTGGTATCATCTTTAATTTCTTCATCAGTGTCTTATAGTTTTTGGCATACAGGTCTTTTGTCTCCCTAGGTAGGTTTATTCCTAGGTATTTTATTCTTTTTGTTGCAATGGTAAATGGGAGTGTTTCATTAATCCCTCTTTCAGATTTTTCATCATTAGTGTATAGGAATGCAAGAGATTTCTGTGCATTAATTTTGTATCCTGCAACTTTACCAAATTCATTGGTTAGCTCTAGTAGTTTTCTGATGGCATCTATGTATAGTATCATGTCATCTGCAAAACAGTGACATTTTTACTTCTTCTTTTCCAATTTGTATTCCTTTTATTTCTTTTTCTTCTCTGAATGCCATGCTAGGACTACCAAAACTATGTTGAATAATAGTGGTGAGAGTGGACATCTTTGTCTCGTTCCTGATCTTAGAGGAAACGCTTTCAGTTTTTCACCATTGGGAATGATGTTTGCTGTGGGTTTGTCATATATGGCCTTTATTATGTTGAGGTAGGTTCCCTCTATGCCCACTTTCTGGAGAGTTTTTATCATAAATTGGTGTTGAATTTTGTCAAAAGCTTTTTCTGCATCTATTGAGATGATCGTATGGTTCTTATTCTTCAGTTTGTTAATAAGGTATATCACATTGATTGATTTGTGTATATTTAAGAATCCTTGCATCCCTGGGATACATCCCACTTGACCATAGTGCATGATCCTTTTAATGTGTTGTTGGATTCTGTTTGCTAGTATTTTGTCAAAGATTTTTGCATCTATATTCATCAGTGATATTGGTCTTCAATTTTCTTTTTTTGTAGTATCTTTGTCTGGTTTTGGTATCAGGGTGATGGTGGCCTCATAGAATGAGTTTGGGAGTGTTCCTTCCTCTGCTGTTTTTTGGAAGAGTTTGAGAAGGATAGGTGTTAGCTCTTCTCTAAATGTTTGATACAATTCGCCTTTGAAGCTATCTGGTCCTGGGCTTTTGTTTGTTGGAAGATTTTAAATCACAGTTTCAATTTCAGTGCTTGTGATTGGTCTGTTCATATTTTCTGTTTCTTCCTGGTTCAGTCTTGGAAGGGTATACCTTTCAAGAAACTTTGATGAGAAGAGAACCACTTTGGGACACTTTTGCATAATTAAGTTAAAGATAATTCTACAGATATCTGGACAGAATAAACACAGAAACAACCACCACCACCAAATAATAAAAAACAGCTTACCTAGACTAGGGTTTTTTCTTTTGCTACTAGATGTCTCAATATTACTGTTGAGAAACTATTCTGAAAAATAAGAAATTGAAGGATAAAAGTCACAAGTCAAGCATTTATTTTAAACTAATTTTATCCTTGTGGTAAGGCACAGGAAGAAATCATCAAACAATATATAAAAACTCAGAAAAGACAAAACACACCTGAATTTCTTGAACAGCTTAGAGGAGGTAAACAAATACATATTAAATTCCTTGTCTGAAGAGTAGTCAAGGGGTACAGTTTCATTCTAAACTCCAAAAAAAAAGTAATGTTTAAATATGGCTCTTGTAAAGCTTATAGGTAACTATAATGGAATAGGTTATGGTATGTTCATTTTAGATTTAAACATCCTTCTATTGGCCATTTTGATGATATAATTTTTCTATTATAACTCATGCTGAAATGAACCTGTCATAGAAGTCTCGTAATTATAATTTTCTTATAATTAATTATAAAAATTGATCACAAATTAAATTTTAATTTTTGTAGACTATTTAATGACGTAAAACCATATTCATGACATGACGTTATGAACAAAACCAGAACACAAGAGGCCATATAAATCACAACCTGTAAAGTGTGCTTGTAAACACACACACACACACACACACACACACACACACACACACACACACAAAGAAAAGCATCCCTAAAAAGTGTCTATCTGTTGATCATGGGATTGGGGGTTATTTTTATTATTCTTATCTTTTTAAAATTTTATAGTCATTTTACATTTGAGAATACTGAATTTCAGAGAGGTTAATAAGTGTTACCATGTTACACAGCTAACAAATGGCAGAGCTAGCACATATACATGCACTTATACATAATTATTTAAGTATCCATAGATAAATTTATATTAAAATATATGTTGTTACCCTTCTGGCATCCCTAAAATTAATATTAATATCTTTATTTCACACTGTTCTATTATACAGAATACTTATTCTCAGAGAGTTTGAGTAACTTGCCACTGTCACGAACATCATAAATTGTAAAACCAGGATTCAGACTCAGGTCCTTTTCCCACCATGCCAAGCCTATAACCTGTATGAAAGCAGTAGGGCTTTTACGAATAATCCTGGAGAGTCATTATAAAATGAAAAGTAGGTCAGGTGACTGATACTCATCTATCCTAGAGTATAAATGTAACAGTAACCATAAGGTTACTCTAATCCTATCTTTTATTTGTGTGTCTTATATATTTATTTTCTATTCTTCTTAACTTCCCTGTGAAATAGGCTATGCAGCTGGTATTATCTGTCTTTTACAGATGAAGGAACAAGTGTTTAGAGATAGAAAGTACTTCACCTGAGGTCACCAGGCTAACTACATGGTGGAGGAAGGTTCCCTGGCTGAGCCCAGAGTTGCTTTTGTACCATATCACACCAAACTGCTTTCAGATTTATTTTTCATATCCCCACTCTTCTATCTGTTGACCAGGAATAACAATCCATTCCATTCCATTTCTTGGATGCATTAATTCTGAAGCGTTTCCAACCAGCCCCTGAAAAGGTGTCTACAAGAAGCATGTGTCATAGCCATGGCCTGGCTGGTAATACTGCTCTGCACAAAGTTCCAGTCAGGAGTCTAGATTCTAAATAACTGAACCAGCTCTAATTTAAATGGAAGAAGAATGTATTGGAAAGATACAAACAGTTGGGAAGGAAAAAGAACTGGACTCAGGAAATAGCCTGGAACCACTGAAAGCCACCAAATCAAGAACCAAACCAGAGTCATGCCTCAGGCACTGTGTGGTGTGGACAGCACTGCTTGATGCACAGCCATTGATGATTACTACCTCCGCCATGTTCTCTGTTCTCCACCATTAGTGACATGAATAATCTCTAAGTCCCTCTAAAAGCTCTCCTTCAAGGTTCTAAATCCTGGGTGGAAAGATCCCCTTGTCTGATCCTAAATCACATATTCTTTTTCTAGCTTCCAAGAGGGCAGAGGTGGAAATTTACCCTCTTTGTTTTCTCTAGTGTCATGGGGCCTCATCAAGAATCAAACAGTAGATCGTTGGAAGTTAAAGTAAAAACAGACAAATTCCATGACTTTCACAAAGAACAAATTTTTACATCTGATCAAATCCTTGTTTGTAGTGAAGTTAAACACCTAGAGTTTAAAATTCAAGAAACTTAATCTCCCTCATCTTCCAACATAGATACAAACACATATACACATATTCTGAAATGTACCATGTGACTGAGAAGATGTCCTCACTCCAGCTTGGGTGCATCCTCAGTTAGAAAACAGGCACTTTATTACTGGTCACCCTCTAACAGGGAAGTTAGAAGGATTTATGGCCACAATGATTTTGAGCACCTACAAATTAAAAGAAAAATGCTCTAAGGCAGTTGAAAAGTGTTTCTCATTTTATAATTTTGAGGCACAGATGCTGTCTTGTAACTTATTCAAAGTTCTTAACTTAAAACTATTTTTCCATCAAGATATTAGAACTTGCTTGCTGTAGTGAAAGAGGGTTCTATAAAAGCCAGAAGTGTGGAAATGCATGAGACACATCACTCTAAAGTAAAGCTCAGCCTTGGAGAAATCAGTCCTGATATGTTGCTGGGCTTGTGTACACATGGTAAGGTAAGCCATGGGTGGGGGCACCTCAGGACTACTTGGCAGCTCTGCTCTATCCAAGCTTTTATGCATTGTGTTCTTAAATTCTGGTTCAAATATTGATGACTGAACAGTTTACAAACATGCTCTTCTCTTAATTCATGCAAATATCATTAATGAATGAAGCAAATGAAAAGATATATTCTGAATTAAAAATACCATGATTTTTCTAAACAAAATAAAACTAACAGAATTCATATATATATATATATCTATATATCTATATCTATATCTATCTATCTATCTATATATATATATATATATATATATATATATCTCCCTTGGAAAAATGGAGGAAGTGAGAAAGAAAAAGGTTACAATGCATCGTAAAACAATAACTTGCTTATGGAAAGGATTTATGATCACATAAAATTTTTAAATAGCGTAAGAGCTTATTCTCCTGTACATGACAGTCTGAGGACATTTACAATTTTATTTAAAAAAATAAAAAGCTCTTCTTGAGCTACTGTGTAACCAAAGATGCCATGAAACCTCAATAAAATATCTATTTTTACACTTTTACATGGGAGAGAAAAGATTGAAAAGAATATATAGAGCATATAATACCAGAACCAACTTGCATATCTGAGTTGTAAATATCTTCAATAGGTGTTCCTGAAAAGGACACAAATGGAATTGTCAGTTGCTGAAGCTGAGGCAGGAAACACACTATCGAGCTTCATTGGTTGGTATAATTCCTTAAAATTTATGGTAATATTCCCCATGTCACACTCCCAAAATGTAGTCTATTGATGTTTCTTGGCCCAGAAGGGAGATGAAATAGTCTTAACCAAAAAGTCCTCTTCCTTTTTCTAACAGTTGGCTTCCTAGCCAGGATGAACCATTTATGAAAGGGACAACATTAGGATAAAATCCCTTCCTACAAAATATGTAGATTCAAAGTAAACTGTGTCTTAACAGGACCCCCAAAATTTGAACACAGTTTGTTTGAAGATATGTTAATGCTTGTCGGTGAAAACACTAGAGCTGGAGCCTAAACCCTCAGTCACTCCCAGAAGACAGGAGTAAATATAGAATTAGAGAAACCAGGTTTGAGACTTTCAAGATGGATGTCTTAGAGCTGCTAACACTAAGGATTTGAACAGGGGCTCTATTGGAAGAAATTTCAGTGAGACCCTAAATTGGGTACATGCAGTTAAATTTCAAATAGTTGGTCTTCAGACCCAAAGTTTGATTTGGATACACAAATATGAAGACCCTTGCTAAAAGAGTTGGGTAAACTATTACTATTATTGTGCTAATGAAAGAAAATAATGAAGAGAGAATTAGCATGAGTGTAAAAACTGATTTATATGTACACCTTTGTTTCATAACATTGATAACTTAAAGATTTTTTATATCAATTCCATCCATCAAAAAATATTGAGGCAAAGATGACCTAAGCCAAATCTTTCTCCTTAAAGAATTTACAATATGATGTGTAAGACAAAATTATACAAATACCTATAATGTAATGAGGTGGTTCTATACTAGAGGGATAGGAAATAGACAATATTAATTCTCACTACAGGAATGAAGGATAACTTCATCCAATAGGTGTTTACTTTGGACTTTGAAAGATGAATAGAATTCTCATAGACTTGAGGATTATGTGGAAGAAATCCAGGGAGGGAGAAAAAATATGATCAAAGACATAGAGATAAAAAACGTCGTTGGTATGTTTGAACAAAACCTTAAGAAGTTCAGAATAGAAGGTGGAAAATATAGTAAGAAATGCTGTTATACTGAGATAAGTTAAGTCCTGATGGTAGAGATCTTTCAATTCTATGTCAATGAGTTTATCTAGGGAGAATAAACTCATTAACATAGCTTTGAAACAGCAGGTCATTGTAGTGCTTAGAGGTCATAAACACTTATAGTTTCTGTAATTTTTGTCAAATATATATGTCAAATGACTGAGCATATTGTGCTAAGTTAAAAAGAAAAAAATAGCTATATATGAGGTGTGAAGCTTAAAGCAAAGTAGTTCTTTCTAATCACCACAACGACCCCCCTAGGGCAAGTATTGTTCATTATACTGAGCAGTGGAGGGGACCCAGAGGGTCAGAGAAGTCAGTTACCTGCCAAGTAGCAGAGCCAAGATGCAAACTCAGATTCCGTCTCATTCAAAGACCATGCTCTACATCATGGAGAAGGTTTGCCTCTGCAGAAGTTGAAAGGAAGCATGACAACAATGCCCTGAGAGTCATTTGGGAGACAAGATCTCAAGGCCCTGGTTGGTGGCACCTGAACATCATTCCTAGTAGCCTACAAACTATAACCAAAGGAATAGGCTTTCCAACCACACTTGGGCAGCTTCATATAGCATAGGAAGTTCAGGAGTACTTGCTTGTGG
Organism: Delphinus delphis; assembly: GCF_949987515.2. NCBI lineage: Eukaryota > Metazoa > Chordata > Mammalia > Artiodactyla > Delphinidae > Delphinus > Delphinus delphis. Next base: position 88,509,311 of record NC_082686.1, on the reverse strand, counting down.
GAAGCAGGAAAATATTTCTCTTCTTCCTATAGGAAAACACAATTATGAACTCAAATAATAGTGGGAATTCTAACAGATCTTCCAACGTGCTGCATGAAGCTCACAGGAATTATTGGACTTCAAGAGTGTTCCGTTCTATTCCAAGGGAAACAAAATCTTTCTTGCTTCAAAACATTTTGCAATCACTGCAATAAAATAAGAAAACACAGCAAACTGTATATCTGCATTGTCATATATATACACATATGTTAATATATATGTTGGATAAGCAAGAAAGCTATTTCTTAATTAAGTGCTCCAAAAAAGGCATAAATTGCAATTTATATATTTTCAGAAATTGTGGCATTAATTGTCTAAAATTTCATCTTAGGGATAGATAGTTCTTTATTTTTCTCTTTCCAACAGACAGAATTAATCAGAATATGACAGCAGGGAAAGGATATACACTAAGATGGAAAAGTTAGGAAGTTAAAAAAAAAAACATGTCAAGTAACAAAAATTTTTAGTAGTTATTAGCTGATGGCATTTTTTGGTATTTTAACAATGAATTTTAAAACCAATTCTTAGATATGTCACACAAACTCATTATAAAGATATAGGTGTGAAATAAATAATGGTATGTGTGTGTGTGGAAATGCACATGTGTGACAGCACTCAGTGCCATTCTATTTCTCTTTCTTTCCAGGGTGATGTTGACTCATCTTCTCCAATAGATTACTATTCCATTTCTCCCTGATTTAATTGATGGGAACACCTCAGTCCTTTGCCAGAGATTGGATAATGAACAAGACCCTATGATTAAAGCTTACAGAGTGTATCTTTGTGTTTTACATTGAGAAAATTAGAGAAAGCAGAATCTTTTTTGTTTCTGTCTTATTTCCCCCATTTTATCACATGACCTAATAAGTATAATATAATAGCTTCACATTACACTTAAAATAAAATTTAAACCTACTACCATGACCTAAAAGCCCTATATGATCTGGCGCCACTTATATTTTTGACCTCATCTCCTTTTTTGCTTTTCCTTGTTCCTTGAACAAGTCAAACATGTGGACATGGACACATATGTGTGGACTTACTATCTACTTTGCTTGCTCCACTCTTTCCCTAGGTAAGAAGTCTACTGTAACTGCACATTAGAATCACCTTGAGAACTATTCAAAATACAGATGTCTGAGCCTTATCACCAGACATTCTGGTTTAAATGATTTTGAATGGGGCTTATGCATCAGTGTTTTTAAAAGTCTCCTTAAGGGCTTCCCTGGTGGCGCAGTGGTTGAGAGTCCGCCTGCCGACGCAGGGGACACGGGTTTGTGCCCCAGTCTTGGAAGATCCCACATGCCGTGGAGCGGCTGGGTCCGTAAGCCATGGTTGCTGAGCCTGCGTGTCCGGATCCTGTGCTCCGCAATGGGAGAGGCCACAACAGTGAGAGGCCCACGTATAGCAAAAAACAAAAAACAAAAAACAAAAAGTCTCCTTAAGAAGTACAAACAATTATGTATGAAATAAGCTACAGGAATATAATGTACAACATAGGGAATATAGCCAATATTATATAATAACTATAAATGAATTGTAACTTTAAAAATTGTGAATCACTATATTGTACATCTGTAACTTACACAATATTGTATATCAACTATATGTCAATTAAAAAAATTTTGGAAACTCTGTAATCCACTGTATGCTTATTTTTCCTAATCATTGTATGTGTTTATATTGAGAATAAAAGTATTTTACAATAGCAGAATAACAGAGGCAGAAGAACAGATAAGTGACCTGGAAGACAGAATGGTGGAATTCACTGCTGTGGGACAAAATAAAGAAAAAAGAATGAAAAGAAATGAAGACAGCCTAAGAGACCTCTGGGACAACATTAAATGCAACAACATTTGCATTATAGGGGTCCCAGAAGGAGAAGAGAGAGAGAAAGGACCTGAGAAAATATTTGAAGAGATTATAGTCAAAAACTTCCCTAACATGGGAAAGGAAATAGCCACCCAAGTCCAGGAAGCACACAGAGTCCCATACAGGATAAACCCAAGGAGAAACAGGGTGAGACACATAGTAATCAAACTGGCAAAAATTAAAGACAAAGAAAAATTATTGAAAGCAGCAAGGGAAAAATGACAAACAACATACAAGGGAACTCCCATAAGGTTAACAGCTGATTTCTCCGCAGAAACTCTACAAGCTAGAAGGGAGTGGCATGATATACTTAAAGTGATGAACGGGAAGAACCTAAAACCAAGATTACTCTACCTGGCAAGGATCTCATTCAGATTTGATGGAAAAATCAAAGCTTTACAGACAAGCAAAAGCTAAGAGAATTCAGCACCACCAAACCCGCTCTACAACAAATGCTAAAGGAACTTCTCAAAGTGGGAAACACAAGAGAAGAAAAGGACCTACAAAAACAAACCCAAAACAATTAAGAAAATGGTCATAGGAGCATGCAAATCAATAATTACCTTAAACGTGAATGGATTAAATGCTCCAAACAAAAGACACAGGTTTGCTGAAAGGATACAAAAACAAGACCCATCTATATGCTGTCTACAAGAGACTCACTTCAGACCTAAGGACTCATACAGACTGAAAGTGTGGGGATGGAAAAAGATATTCCATGCCAATGGAAATCAAAAGAAAGCTGGAGTAGCAATATTCATTTCAGAAAAATTAGACTTTAAAATAAAGACTGTTGCAAGAGACAAGGAAGGACACTACATAATGATCAAGGGATCAACCCAAGAAGATATAACAATTATAAATATATATACACCCAACATAGGAGCACCTCAATACATAAGGCAACTGCTAACAGCTATAAAAGAGGAAATCAACAGTAACACAATAATAGTGGGGGACTTTAACAGCTCACTTACACCAATGGACAGATCATCCAAAATGAAAGTAAATAAGGAAACAGAAGCTTTAAATGACACAATAGACCAGATAGATTTAATTGATTTTTATAGGACATTCCATCCAGAAACAGCAGAATACACTTTCTTCTCAAGTGCACATGGAACATTCTCCAGGATAGACCACATCTTGGGTCACAAATCAAGCCACAGTAAATTAAAAAAAATTGAAATCATATCAAGCATCTTTTCTGACCACAATGCTATGAGATTAGAAATGAATTACAGGGAAAAAAAAACGTTAAAAAACACAAACACATGGAGGCTAAACAATACATTACTAAATAACCAAGAGACCACTGAAGAAATCAAAGAGGAAATCAAAAAATACCTAGAGAAAAATGACAATGAAAACACGACAATCCAAAACCTATGGGATGCAGCAAAAGCAGTTCTAATAAGGAAGTTTATAGCTATACAAGCCTACCTCAGAAAATAAGAAAAATCTCAACTAAACAATCTAACCCTATACCTAAAGGAACTAGAGAAAGAAGAACAAACAAAACCCAAAGTTAGCAGAAGGAAAGAAATCACAAAGATCAGAGCAGAAATAAATGAAATAGAAACAAAGAACACAATAGCAAGGATCAATAAAACTAAAAGCTGGTTCTTTGAGAAGATAAACAAAATTGATAAACCATTAGCCAGACTCATCAAGAAAAAGAGGGAGAGGACTCAGATCAATAAAATTATAAATGAAAAAGGAGAAGTTACAATAGACACCACAGAAATACAAAGCGTCCTAAGAGACTGCTACACGCAACTTTATGCCAATAAAATGGACAACCTGGAAGAAATGGACAAATTCTTAGAAAGGTATAACCTTCCAAGATTGAACCAGGAAGAACTAAAAAATATGAACAGACCAATCACAAGCACTGAAATTGAAACTGTGATTAAAAGTCTTCCAACAAACAAAATTCCAGGACCAGATGGCTTCACAGATAAATTCTACCAAACATTTAGAGTAGAGCTAACACCCATCCTTCTCAAACTCTTCCAAAAAACTGCAGAGGAAGGAACACTCCAAAACTCATTCTATGAGGCCACCATCACCCTGATACCAAAACCAGACAAAGATACTACAAAAAAAGAAAATTAAAGACCAATATCACTGATGACTATAGATGCAAAAATCCTCAAGAAAATACTAGCAAACAGAATCCAACAAAACATTAAAAGGATTATACACCATGATCAAGTTGGATTTATCCCAGGGATGCATGGATTCTTCAATATACACAAATTAATCAATGTGATAAACCATATTAACAAATTGAAGAATAAGAACCATATAATCATCTCAATACATGCAGAAAAAGCTTTTGACAAAATTCAACACCATTTATGATAAAAACTCCCCAGAAAGTGGGCACAGAGGGAACCTACCTCAACATAATAAAGGCTGTATATGACAAACCCAGAGCAAACATCATTCTCAATGATGAAAAACTGAAAGCATTTCCTGTAAGATCAGGAACGAGACAAGGATGTCCACTCTCACCACTATTATTCAACATAGTTTTGGTAGTCCTAGCCACGGCAATCAGAGAAGAAAAAGAAATAAAAGGAATACAAATTGGAAAAGAAATAAAACTGTCACTGTTTGCAGATGACATGATACTATACATAGAGAATCCTAAAGATGCCATCAGAAAACTACTAGAGCTAACCAATGAATTTGGTAAAGTTGCAGGATACAAAATTAATGCACAGAAATCTCTTGCATTCCTATACACTAATGATGAAAAATCTGAAAGAGAGATTAATGAAACACTCTCATTTACCACTGCAACAAAAAGAATAAAATACCTAGGAATAAATCTACCTAGGGAGACAAAAGACATGTATGCAGAAAACTATAAGACACTGATGAAGAAATTAAAGATGATACCAACAGATGGAGAGATATACCATGTTCTTGGATTGGAAGAATCAATATTGTGAAATTGACTATACTACCCAAAGCAATCTACAGATTCAATGCAATCCCTATCAAATTACAAATGGAATTTTTTACAGAAGTAGAACAAAAAATCTTAACATTCGTTTGGAGACACAAAAGTCCCCAAATAGCCAAAGCAGTCTTGAGGGAAAAAAGCGGAGCTGGAGGAATCAGACACCCTGACTTCAGACTATACTACAAAGCTACAGTAATCAAGACAATATGGTACTGGCACAAAAACAGAAACATAGATTAATGGAACAAGATAGAAAGCCCAGAGATAAACCCACACACCTATGGCCAACTAATCTATGACAAACAAGGCAAGGATATGCAATGGAGAAAAGACAGTCTCTTCAATAAGTGGTGCTGGGAAAACTGGACAGCTACATGTAAAAGAATGAAATTAGGACACTCCCTAACACCGTACACAAAAATAAACTCAAAATGGATTAGAGACCTAAATGTAAGACCAGACACTATAAAACTCTTAGAGGAAAGCATAGGCAGAACAGTCTTTGACATAAATCACAGCAAGATCATTTTTGATCCACCTCCTAGAGTAATGGAAATAGAAACAAAAATAAACAAATGGGACCTAATGAAACTTCAAAGCTTTTGCACAGCAAAGGAAACCATAAACAAGACCAAAAGACAACCCTCAGAATGGGAGAAAATATTTGCAAACGAATCAACGGACAAAGGATTAATCTCCAAAATATATAAACAGCTCATGCAGCTCAACATTAAAAAACAAACAACCCATCCAAAAATGGGCAGAAGACCTAAATAGACATTTCTCTACAGAAGACATACAGATGGCCAAGAAGCACATGAAAAACTTCTCAACATCACTAATTATTAGAGAAATGCAAATCAAAACTAAAATGAGGTATCACCTCACACCAGTTAGAATGGGCATCATCAGAATATCTACAAACAACAAATGCTGGAGAGGGTGTGGAGAAATTCCCACCTCTTGCACTGTTGGTGGGAATGTAAACTGATACAGCCCTATGGAGAATAGTATGGAGGTTCCTTAAAAAACTAAAACTAGAATTACTGTATGATCCAGCAATCCCACTACTGGGCATATACCCAGAGAAAACCATAATTCTTAAAGACACATGCACCCCAATATTCATTGCAGCACTATTTACAATAGCCAGGTCATGGAAGCAACCTACATGTCCATCAACAGATGATGGATAAAGAAGATGTGGTACATATATACAATGGAATATTACTCAGCCATAAAAAGGAATGAAATTGGGTCATTTTTAGAGACGTGGATGGATCTAGAGACTGTCATACAGAGTGAAGTAACTCAAAAGGAGAAAAACAAATATCGTGTGTTAGTGCATATATGTGGAACCTAAAAAAATGGTACAGATGAACCAGTTTGCAGGGCAGAAATTGGGACACAGATGTAGAGAACAAACGTATGGACACCAAAGGGGGGAAAGCGGTGGGGAGCTGGGGGTGGTGGTGGGATGAATTGGGCAATTAGGATTGACATGTATACACTGATGTGTATAAAATTGATGACTAATAAGGACTTGCTGTATAACAAAATAAATAAAATTAAATTTAAAAATTAAAAAAAAAAGAATAAAAGTATTTTACACATGAAGAAAATGCCTCCCAGGTAATGCTGATCTACAGAGAAGGTTGCAAATCATTGCACTAGATCTTCAAATAAGGGTTTCAGGTCTCTGTTCAGATAGCTTCCCATAGAGATCTTTCTTATGTCCATGTAAAGAAACTCCAACCTCATAATATGATCACTATTGGAAATCATACAATTATTTTTTTACTTGTTTATTATCCATCTCCTCTACTAGAATATTAGTTTGATAATAGCATGGACTTTGTGTATTGCTCATAGTTTTATTCCTAGTACAATAATTACTCAATAAATATTTGTTTAATGAATGAACACCTGGCTGATAAAGATAAGGTAAAAAGGGAGGAAGGTTAGAAGAATTTATGGTTTATCAAAATACTTTATATATATATATATATATATATATATATATATACATTTGTTGGAATGTATAAGTTTATGAGGATTTGTGTGCATGTGTGTGCATGTATATGTAATCTGCAAATATCTAGGCCTTGTTAGAGTACAGATATAAATAAGATCACAACAAGATTAATAATAGTTTTTCTTGGTCATTAAGTCTACCTATTTGGGTAAAACACTAGGGCCCTGAAAATTGTCTGGAAGCATTCCAAAGCATTCTGGAGTCTTACATGTTGTCTTGAACCAGCCCACCAGCTGGTGTGCTTATTTATACATTACCATTTTTATACTATATTCCTTTTTCGCTCTTAGCTCATTACTGGTCTCCTAGGACTTATGGAGCTCTCTGAGGATAACCTTGCCATTGCTGCTCCTGTGCACCATGAGAACGACAACTATCCTGGTCAAGGCACCCTTTCCTGATATCCCCAGAGCTGCCAGCCCTCCAGCCTCTCCACAAACACACACCAGTTTGTGTTCTGTGCAGAGATGAGAAAAATGACCCTCTTCCCCGCTGGTTCAAATCTGGGCTTCCGGAAGGCCTACTCATCTTTTCTGTGTGCCGATGTCATACAAAGTCCCATGTGAAAAAACATCTCCTCAGCCTCCGCCTACACACCCACTTTTCCTAACTCTGAGATTTGAAAATCAAAGCTTGTGGTCGGCAGAGGCCTGTTGTCCTCCAGTTCCTCACTTCTCTATCTCTTCCTGCGGCACAAAAGAGCCCATCTCAAAGGGCCCCTTCTCGGTGCTTCACGCAATAGAGTTTCTGAGGCGAGGGCATGTTGAGATGCAGTGGTTCCACTGGGGTAATATGAGCTTGGGCTTATACTGTACACATACTCAAACACACATATGTATATATGCTAGATATACACACACATATGTATACGTATGTGTGCTTAGCTATGCGTGTACTAACTATAAATTCAGAGTTATAGATTTGAGGCTTGGATCGCCTTTTACCAGTTGTGTAAATCTGTGCAGTCACTTAGCCTGTCAGAATATCAGTTTCTTCATCTGCAAACGGGGAATTTCATTAGCTCCGTAGTATTTACAAATTTAATGTTCATGGAATCAAGCCTGTGCAAGTGACCATGATGGACCATGACATGTGGTGATTTGTAATCTTACCGAGGTATGAAATTGAGAAATCGAGGCTTGTACTAAGGGGCTGTTGTGCAGAAATGAGCCAGTTAGCTGGGGCGTGAGCCTCGTTAACTGCTCAGCAGGCAACTAGCCACACGGTTCATTGTTTTCTGCTTGACCCTGGGTACACAGTAAGTCTCTTGAAGCAATTAAAAAAGAAGTATGTGGCTTTCTGGGAGGAAAAAAACATAACCAGCTGCTGATGCTTGTGGATAGAAATGAAAAAATCATGAAGATGTTCAATCTAATGATGTCTTTCAGTGAAAAGCAGAAATCTTCAGCAATTTTTTCCTATGTATACCCTAAAAGAATGTTGAAAAATCACGTGCCCCTCACACATTTTAAATTGACATGTAAAATTTTGTTAAATTTTCAAGTTTAAATACTTGAAAAATGTTGTAATTTTTAGCAAGCTATAAATATTGGCAATTTTAAATAAAATTATTATGTCATTCTTAAATTGGTTCCAAAGAATCCTTATATCATAATGACTTGATTACCACCATTAGTCATTACAAAAATACATGAACAAGATCTTTTTAAGGGATGTTGCCTCAATTTTACCTCCTTAAACTCATATTTTCATTTCATGTACCCTCAGCATTTTATCTTAATTACATTTTATGTTTGAAAGTCAATTACTGATCACTCTATCCTATTTCTTTACAACAAAAATGTTTCCACTTAATTTTTTGTAAACTTCCTGGGACTATAAAGTTCTGTTTAAAAAATATTTTGAGTTTAATTATCATTATAACTTATAGTAGTATGCAATAGATAGAAACAACATAGCTATATAATATAGTTTGATACGTTATTAGCATAAAAGAAAAAATTATTGGGAATCTGTATCTTACGATATACAAAGCTTGTATCTGTGGATGAATATGACTTTCTACTAGACTGAGCCAAGATTCAGCATTAATTCTACTCCTATTTTTGTTTTTATAGATGGAAGTGGTAAAAAATGTTGTCCACATAATAATATTGAAGGAAATGGCGAGAGTTTTATTATACGTATTGACACACAAGTCTTAGAACACCTTCCAAGTTATGTGCCTAATGATTTATCATTAAAAATTAATTTAATAACATATCAGCCAACAACTCAGTCAGAATCTCCTTCAATTTTGTTGAAAGACACAAGTACTGGATTTGAAAAGAATTATTGCCTATTAATTTAGATCATTCACTTTCCCAATACCTACAATGATATTTCAAATTGTCCTAATATTAGACACTCAGATTTTTCTATTCTATGACAATGTATCATGATAACATTAGGGGTAAGTGAGAGGCATGCTTTTCTTTCATAAAGTGAAAAATGAGTGATTATAAAAGAGGAAATTGGAGAGAAGACTTGTTTGAGATATCGGTTGTCAGGGAAATTAATTTTAGGAAACGGTGTCTATGGAAGTTTATGGTCTGGAAATTGTTTTCCTGAAACTATCAAGTACCCACACATTCCTTGGGAAGTCTCCACACACCAGTTTGAAAACCTCCAATATCAGTTAAATATTAATAATAGAGTATATTGTAATAACTTTATATGTGGCACTCACTCTGTACTTATAGAATTGCTTAAAAAAGTTTTACTGCTTCTTTGCATTTTATGGCTGAAATGTGATGCTATTTGAGATTCTCAACTATGAAATTCCCACAAATCATAGGAGGTATCCCTATCGAGTGTAGTACCTACTGCCTCACCATAAAGCGTTCGTATGAGATAAGTAAGTGGGTGGAAAGGCTGTGTCAATTGCAAAGCACCATAAAAGTGCTCTGACGTGAAAGAATTGGCTTCCTCTGTGAAGGAGAGGAAACACTGATTGCTCGGGAGGACCTGTGCAATGAGGTAAAAGCTCTAGGAAACCATTTAACAGCTGACGTGCACAAGCAAAAATGTTATTTCAGGACAATAATTACAGAAGCAGGGAGTAAATATGCATCTGGCAAACCAAATAAGAAAGAATTAAGTTTGTTTTTTGGGTTTTTTTTAAGGATTAAGGCTGTGTTTTCTGGAACCCAACCTGAGCAGCTGAACCATCTGTGGCTAGTTCTGAGGTAGGCGACAATCTATGCTTGGAAGTACAGCGAGTTTCCATTATTCTGCATTTTCTTTTTTGTTTGTGTTTCCCTTACGGTTTTCTTGTAAATGTCTAAATATGCTTTTACTGAAGTCAGAAGAAAATGGCTTTATATCCTTTGAAGCCCATATTACATCAGAGATCAGAGTGCCTCTAGAGAGCAGACACCAGTAATCTCCTCACTGGCTCTGCGTTTCCTCTCTCATCTCCTTCCAACCTATTCTCCACACAGCTGCACGGATGAGCTTTTAAACATGAAAATATAATACATTTTCCCCCCTTCTTAAAGCCTCCTTTCCACACTGCACTTGGATTAAGCTTAATATGTTATACGGCCTAAAGTAGTGTTGTGTTGAGACTGGTTTGTACAGGCCTACAAGATTATTGGTAAATTATTGTTAAATTTTGTAAGCTGATGGTTAAACTCATCATCATTAAAAATAGAATTATATAGCCTTACAATTAAATAAATCATGTAAAAAGAAGGATAATGAACAGTCAGAATTCATCACTCCCTAATTATTTTACTTTGACTCTTACCTATGTTCTTAAGGTTATGTAAGTTTATTGCATTTGTATGGTAGAAATACTATATATTAATGTGCAGCTGCATGTCTCTCTCCAACTCTGCATTCAGTGACATCAGTTGTAGCTTCACATCAGTGATGTGGTTTTATTTATGCCAAGGGAATCTGCAACAGTGTAAGTCAGGGCTTTTCCCCCCAGAGAGCTGGTTGTCAAACATTTACCAGCACACCATTGGGGAGATATGACTTGAACATGGATTAAAGTATGGGAAGGGCCAAACTGACTTATCCTTGAATATTTCACTGCATTTTTTTGGCATTTTTTCTCATAAACATTTTCCAGATGATAAATTAAATCCTTTTAAATTGATGAAATTTGTTTATTTGTACTAAATACAAATTTAATTTAATCTTTGAATTTATGTTCTTTGAGCAACTTTTGCCCATCATGTTTCATGAGACCTAGCACAAAATTCATATCCTTTAAGAACTTTACTTCTCTGGGAGAAGTGTACTGGGAGACTTTTACCTCTTCAGTGTTTAAGTGTGCAGGGTGCCTGACAGTATTCTCTATTCATAATCCTTCTTATTGTTCTTACTGATTAAAATCTTCTAAAACAACGCAGTAAATTATGAAAATAATATTTTTTTTAGATACCCAGTAGCACTTGTGAAATAAGCAAAACACCCAGGTATTTTAAGCTTAATATTCTTTGAGTCCAGTTGTTATAATATCTATAGAACTTTTCCTGAACTGCATCAAAGGATCTGAAATTTAAATTATGTTCTTTTCGGCACTGCCAGTAATAGGGCTTTGACAATCATAATCTGTCAATTTTCTTGATAGAACATAAGGCAGAATAGCATCCGGTTGTTTTTCTATTGGAGAACAGGCTATGCTTCACCAGTCCATCTGGAGTAAAAATACAAAACCATTTTGTAGCCATTTTTTCCACAGACTTTCCTCACACCTTTAGGGGTAGAATTTGAAAGATAAAGATGTTTGTACACTTATTAGATTCTAAGTAGGGAATAAAGCTTTGGCTAACTTAAAACCAAGACTGTTTTTAAATATTTTAACAACAACAAAAAAAAAACCTGGAAAACAACAAAACCCAAGATGCATGTTAAATACACTCCACTCCAAATAGTAAGGACATTTTAAATATTGTTGATATAGCCATTTTAATTTTCTGGGTCACCACAAAGGTAACTTATCTGAACATGTGAGATTCATATAAGAACTAAGGAAAATCCTTAAGTGAAAAGTAGACCACAAGCTTCAAAGGGTTGTATACATGAGTCAATGTTAAGAAGATGGAAAGTGAAAGATCTGTCTCTTGGTCTACCTAGCAATTGCATTTTTATGGCATCAGACAGGTGTTTATTTAATAGATCCAAACATGTGTGGCTCTGAAAAAGAGATAATGTTCTTGAATTTCATCAATATTATCTCTGACTTCAAACAGAAACATGGGTTTGAAGATTTTATGAAACCTAAAGTTTAACAATTTGAAGGGCCCTATTTTTTATTATAGGGTTACAGAAACAAAAGTATGTTCAGGGTTTCCCTGGTGGCGCAGTGGTTGGGAGTCCGCCTGCCGAGGCAGGGGACACGGGTTCGTGCCCCGGTCCGGGAAGATCCCACATGCCGCGGAGCGGCTGGGCCCGTGAGCCCTGGCCGCTGAGCCTGCACGTCTGGAGCCTGCACGTCCGGAGCCTGTGCTCCGCCGCGGGAGAGGCCACAACAGTGAGAGGCCCGCGTACCGCAAAAATCAAACAAAAAAGTATGTTCAATAATGAATATTTATTTAGAAGAAAAAAGATATTATAAAAATTATCATAGGAAAATGGTTTTGAAATATTTTCTATAGACAGAAGGTAAAGATAACTCAGTCTTTCCTCTAATGAGCTGATCAAATTTTGGTTTGATTGTAGATAATTTGGGGATAAATAAAACATGACATAAAAGAGATGTCCTTCATGTTTGTATTATTAGCTGCATATTTGTGCCTTACAAAGAGATTCTGATAAATTCTATTGTGCTTAATTCTTGTCAAAAAAAGAAAAAGCAATTGTGTGGTGCATTTAGATTGTGTATGCTGCATTATCAAATATATTCCTGCTAGGAGGAAACTTCTACTTTGTCTAAGCATTAATAGGAATCAATTCAACCTATGTAAAAATTGGGAACATTTTTCACAGATTAACTTCTGTTTCCATGTACTTTATACCTTGATTCTCCTCCTTCCATAGCCTCCACTGCCAGTAAAACTCTTTCATGTTGAAATGTACCCACCAACCCTACACTTGTGTGGTGTGGTACAGTGAGCAGCAATATTCATAGTAGATATCTCTCCAGCAGAATTCTTCATGGAAGTTACTATAAGCCACTATATCCCACTAAACTTACATTAAATATAGCCCCGACTCAACTTACAATAACTGGATCCAAGGGCTCTCTAAGGCCACCCACTTAAGGAAAGCTTAAAGGAAGTTAGGAAACAATTTTAACCAATATGGTAGAACTTCAAATGTTACAGAAACATATGAACACGTTGCCAGGACTCCTTTTTGGACCTTAGTAGGAGCCAATGTCTGTGAGAGGCTCTAAAGGTTAAATTTTATTAAGCTTCTTGGAGAGAACCTGTCTCTGGACAGTCTAGGGTGCACTGCCAGGAGGTCTCCACTGTAAAGAATTCTGGGAGTGGATCAAGGGGAATTGGAGTTAGCTGCATACTAGCAAAATAGCCAAGCACCAGAACTGAAATCTTAATACAAATGTGGGTAATCCAAACCATGGACAAAAAACATGTTTCTCCTTCAGAATTTCCATTTCAGGAAATGAATAATCTTGATTTCTCTCTTTTCCTCAAGATGGCCTTCTTTCTGTCAGCAAGTCCTGTGGACTATGTCTCCAAACTCTATCATGAATCTATCTGTTATTCTCCATCTTAATATTACTAGCTTTGGTCATGTCACCCTCATCTGTTGCCTGGCATCAGCTAGGATGCATGTAACTGGCATCCTGAAAGACCTTATGATTGCCCCAAGACCACATCTGCACTTTATTCGCCACATAGAAGCCATGGGGATTGTCTAAAAATATTAATCAGATAGTGTTACTTTTCTGTCTAAAATTATCTAACATCTTTGCATTGCCCTTCTGATAAAATAAAACCTCTGTGCTGTGGTCTACAAGGACCTACAAAATTTCGTTCCTACTGACTTTTCTACCTCGTATTATCCACTCTCTCCATTTCTCTGTCTTATCCAGACTCATTCTTCTTTTTGTTCCTCCAATTTGTCAATTTCATTCCCATCTCGGAGCCTATGCACTAGCTGGTCAGCTTCCCAAATGCTGTAGCTCCTGATCTTTGCTTGGATGACACTTTCTCACCAGCTGAAATCTTAGGTCCTCTAACAGGCACCCTGAAACCATTCTATAAAAATGTTCTTTCTTGGTATCAAATTATCCTATTTAATTTTTGTATTACTTCTTACACAAAACGATTTATTTATTTATTTTTGTTTATTATCTTTTCATGTAGAATGTATAGTCCATAAGCACAAGAAGTTTGTAGGTCTTAATCATTTCAGTCAGAATATTCAGTGTCCAAAATAGTTTCTTGCAATATCGAAGACTTCAAATCTACTGGGTGACTGTGTTAAAAAGGAAAAGGAGGTGAAAAATGTTGGTTCTGATCTGTGGAAAATTAGGAGTCTGGAAAGCATAGAACAATGATGACAAGGATGTTGGGTACTGAATTATGACATTTCTATGAAGGAAATTGGAAACCAATAGTAGATGGCTTTCCTAGGTCTTACATCAATGTCTCTGGGGATTCTGAGAAATGCCAAGTACCAAGAAAGCTACACAGAAAGAAAACAGAAAGGTGACTTGCCTTTCAAGGAGCATTTGAGAAGAAATTAGGGAATATTCCAATGGACCAAAAAGGTGCCTGACTTTGTCATTTGGGGACACAGCGTTAGCACCTGGTATGTTTCAGGGCACAGGTTATTATCTAGTACCCCACTGCCCACCGTTGTTTCTAGGAAAGCCAAAGAGGTCTGTAGCCTAAAGCTAACTTGATGTTTATTCTGAACATATCTGATCCAACTTTGTGGATCAAAGTTGAGGTATTACACTAGACCCTGTGGTTGAAATATTTCTACTAAAATATGTAATTTGGCTTCAGCGATTTTAGTGAATTCTCTAACATCTGTCATGCTTTATAGAATATTAGGTCATTTGTTAGCCACGAGCTATCTAAATTATGTAGCCGATTAACTGATTTTTCAATTCTCATTCAGCTATTTTGACCAGTCCAAAGAATGTTCTTCTCTAATCAATGCTTCTTCCCCCTGTTATCCTGTACTATTTGTAACGAGCAATTCTGTCTACTAAAACTGGATAATATTTCTTATTCTCTCCTATTTCTCAGAACCCACAAGGCTGTTGCCTAAGGAATGCAGTCGAATCTCTTCCTAAATGTGTGAGACTGAATTTTTAAAAGCCATGCATCGATTATTTCTATTTTTTCAACACTGGTGGATTTTATTATAACAAGAGGATCACATAAGTATCTTCAGCTCATCTAAGTATTGTCAGAATTTCATCCTTTTTCCAAAGCAACCATTTGAGTTAGGAGGTAGACACATTAAAATATGTACAGCGCCATCTTTTGATGACAATCACTGGAAAAAAATTTACTATCACTGACATCCGTCGCTTTAGCTTTTGCTAGCTTTTTAAAAATGATGACAACCTACAGCCCTCTCAGACATAGACTAGCATTTCCCCCCAGTCACATTGACACTTGCTTTTTATTATTGTTTTTAGGTGAGACCAGCTGCCTCGTGATCACTGAAATGTCAGGGGAAAAAAATCACTTTCCACCAGAAAGAGAAAAAATTAAATATTCTAAGAGGGAAAACTCCCTCAGAAGTCTTGAAAAAGCTAAAGAAGTGATTCTCTGCTTGATGACACCAGGATCACATGGACGACTTTCATTAGTGTTAATGGTAGTTTTGGATACACTGACAGGCAAGGCTGTTCACAAAAGGTTTCGTCTGTTTTCTCTGATTTGTATGTATAGAACAAAGACACAGACAATGGCCATTAGTTATAAAAGAAAAAGTATAAAATGCAAGGAACTATTTTATCTAGTACAAATACTTTATCTCTGCATGACCATAGATAAATGACAGAGCCTCTCTGGGCATTACTCTCCTCACTTCCTAAGTTAACTGGATAATTTTTTTAAAAACTCCTTTCACCTAGGAAGTTCTATGATCTGGTCTATTGTTATTAAATTATCACAGTGCTTAGCACCTTAACTGTATCAAATGGAAAAGCAAATGTCAATTTATCATTATATCACCAGTTTGATAAAAATGACCACACCTATAAGAAGAGCCAGAGAGAGATGGAAAGAAGGATAGATCATTTTTCCTCAGTAATTCCAAGGGAGCCAAGAATTACTCTTTTGAGACCACAGGAAGTTTTTGGGGTGGTAAAGGGAAGGAATAAGTTCCTTTACTTTTTATGAGATAAATTAAAAAAAATATTTTCTACTCCAAATAGCATGAAGGATTAGGACCCAAGCAGAAAACAGCGGTCTTCCTAGGCTGTGGAAAAAGAGATCTGAGTTCAGAAAGAGAGGTGAAAGAGAATGAGAAATAAGCAATATTGAAAGAGATACTGGTTTAGAATATTCAATTTTAAAAACTAAACAAAGGGACTTCCCTGGAGGTCCAGTAGTTACGACTCCACGCTTCCACTGCAGGGGGCGCAGGTTTGATCCTGGTCGGGGAACTAAGATCCCACATGCAGCATAGAGTAGCCAAAAAAAAAAAAAAAAAAAAAAAACCCAAAACTAAACAAAGGCATTGAACTATGTATTTAAGAACCCCTATGAAATGTGAATAAAACCAAACAAACATGTCATAGTTAAACTGCTAAACAGAATAGACAGAGAGAGAAAAAACCCCCGCATATTACCTTAGAGAAGTAGCAATAAAACTGAAGGCTAATTTTCCAACAAAGACAATGGAAGTTAGAATACAATGCAACAATATCTTTCAAATTCTGGGGTGGGGTGGGGTGGGGTGGGAGGGGGAGTGGGGAATGCCAATCTAAAATTTTATTCAAAGCCCAAAGAGTCTTTCCAACGAAGGCAAAATAAAGACATTTTTACAGAGAATTTGTTGACAATAGACCTGCACTTCAAAAACTGTTAAATAAATTAATATTAAGTGGAGTTCTTTGGGAAGAATGATTATCTCAGATGAAAGCATGGAATTGCAGGAAGGAATGAAGAGCACCAGAAATGGGAAAATAAGTAGGTAAATATTTATCTGCATGGACTGTTTCAAGGCACTAATAAGAAGAAAAGGCTTGTTAATTTGAACTAGATAAAAATAATAGCTTAAAAGGCAAAAGGTATGGAGTTAAAATGTTATAAAGTTTTTCTATCGTTTAGGAAGCAGCAAAGGTAGTTATTTACAGCACACTATATTAAATGAAGGATGAATGTTGTAACCCCCAGAGTAATTTCTATGGGAATACTAAAAGAATATATAAATTAGATGGTGACAGAGTAGAGAAAAAGTGGAATAATAAAAAAATCCCTGTTTAGTTGAAAAAGCAAGAAAGTATTAATAAGCAAAGAAGATATTAGAAAAACAGAAAACAACTAACAACATGGAAGGCTTAAACCCAAATATAACCGTCACTACATTAAATATGATAGAATAAAATTCCAATTAATAAACAAAGATTGTCAGCAGGATAAAAACAAAATACAACCATATGAAGTTATGGAAGCCACAACTGAAATATAGTACACATAGCTTGAAAGTATAATGATGGAAAAAATATACCTTGCAAGAACTAGCCAAAAGGCAGATGGAGTGGCTGTATTAATATTAGACAAACATTTTTTGACACAAAAATATCACCAGAAATAAAGAGATACATTTCACAATAGTAAGTTCAATAGGAAGGTATAACATTCTCTTATGTATATATACCTAAAACATAGTTTCAAAACATATATAACAATAATTGACAGAACCAAAAGGAGTAATATACATTTCCACATTCATATGGGAGTTTTAACACACTCTTTTCTTTAATTATTAGAATAAGAACGTAAAATATAATTAGAACACTATAGAAAATATGAACAAAACTATTAACAAACTTGATCTCAATGGCATGTATAGATCACTACACCCAAGTACAGAATAAACATTCTATTCAAGTGTACATGAAACGTTTGCCAAAATAGACCATATGCTAAGTCATAAAGCATCTCAGCAAATATAAAGGGCTGAGATCATACACAGCACGTTGTGTTCCCTGACCACAGTGGAGATAAACTAGAAATCCATAATTGAAAGATAACTTATGAAAAAAATTAAAAGCAGACCTTGATATCCAGGCACTGGTCTGACACAGCAGGCCTCAGTGTTAGAGCTCCTGGTGCTGCCAGCTAGGCCATGTGGTTCTCTGATTGGAGAAAAACAATCTCACAGAATACCAACATCATACAGGATCACTATGAGACTGTGATGGAGTGAAACAAGGCAATCTACTTCATAATTTTGTCTAAATACAGATTAAAAACAAGGTCAGTGTACAACCAACAAAACACCAACATCCCCCACTTCCAGCTAATATGAGTGATTACTGCTACTTTGTCAAGTACAGCTGCAGCCCCTCTCCAGACTGCCCTGCATATAGATGAGATTTATTGAAATAACCAATCATAAAATTGTTCCCTTTTCTATAGTACTTAATCTAGGATAAACCCTCACTTCCTAAGCCTTCTCCAAAGTTACTCAACCAAACACTAATCCTATAATTGGTCCTTTTTAACACCCTCTTACTAAGATGCCCCATGGTTCCCCATGGTGTAAGTTCTGCCTTGCTGTAGTGAATAATAAGCTCAACTTGTTCAATCACAGATATTTACCTGAGAGTCTGGCTGGGTGGCATTGACAGTTGAAATCCCCAAATCTTTGAAAAATAAGCAGCATAGTTCTTCATAATGCATCATCAACAAAGAAATTACAATGAGTTAAAAAATATTTTTTAATTGGATGATAATAAAAATAATATATCAAAAAGCTTTTGGATTCATTTAAACTGTTCTTAGCATGAAATGTGCAAATGACCAAAACATGTTGTCCTGTTTCTGGTAGGGGATGGGGAAAATTAGCCATTTAAAATATGCCCAGAGTGTTTTCCATAACAAAGGCCAGCCCTCAGAGGAGACTACCAGAGCCTTTTCTGACCTGGAGGAAGGGCAGCTAGTCAACTCCAGCCCCCTTGAGATTTCTTGTTTAAGGTAAAGGGAGGAAAAGTAAAAAGCTTAGAAATGCTATTGAAGTTTACTGCCCAGGGACTCATGCTCACTAAAAAACAGATTTAATTATAAGATTATAGGATGCTTTTATTCTCCAACACCTTACCACCACATCAACAGGGCTTGTTATTAGTGTAATAACAGTGGCTTACAACTGAGAGAGCTGCAAGACACAGACTATTTAAGAAAGAGATCTTAGGGAAACTCAAAGACAACAGAGAAGGGGAAAAATAACCCAATAAGGATGCTAGAGGAAAATAAAGCCTCTAGTATCTACAGCTATAACAAACATTAAACACAGCTTATAACCTAGGCAGATTTGCATAAACCTCTCACTAAATGTCTAATTATCTCAGTTTCTATTACCCAATACATCATGTCCAGCTTTCAATAAAAAACTGAGAGATAATATAAAAGGCAAGAAAAAACACAATCTGGAGAAATAAAGCAAGCATCGGAACCAGAATCAAATATAACACAGGTTTTGGAATTATCAGATAAGGGATTTAAAATAACTATGATTAAGATATTCAGGGCCACAATAGAAAAGTAGACAACATGGAAGAATAGGTGAGTAAATAAGAAGAGAGATGGAAGATCTAAGAAAGAATATAAAGAAAATGCTAGAAATAAAAAAACGAACAAAATGAAGACTACTTTTGATGGGCTCATAAGTAAACTGGACATACACAAGGAAAGAATCAACTTAAAGATATGTCAACAGAATTTCTCAAAGTGAAATGCAAAGAGAAAAAATATAAATTGAAAACAAAGGAATAGAATGTTCAAGAATTGTGGGACAATTACAAAAGGTATAAAATATGCACAATGTGAATACTGGAAGCAGAAGAAAAAGAGAAAAGAGTTGAAGAATTATTTGAATACTAACAATGGAGGTTTTTCCAAATTTTTAAATGGCAGACCCTAAACCACAGGTCCAAAAGCTCAGAGAACATCAAGCAGGATAAATACCAAAAAAACTTACAACTAGGCATATCATATCTAATGAGAAATATTTAAAGAGTTGAAAAAAAACCACTAGTCTAGAATTCAGAAGAGAATGAGAAATAAATAATTTCTCAAACAAACAAAAACTGAGGTCATTTGTTGCCAGTAGACCTGCTTTGCAAGAAATGTTAAAACGGTTCTTCAGAGACAAGGAAACTGATGTCAGAAATATGGATCTAGGACTTCCCTGGTAATGCAGTGGTTGAGGGTCCACCTGCTGATGCAGGGGACACGGGTTCGCGCCCTGGTCCGGGAGGACCCCACATGCTGTGGCACAACTAGGCCCATGCACCATGGCTGTTGAGCCTGTGCTCTGGAGCCCGCAAGCCACAGCTGCTGGGCCCATGTGTCACAACTGCTGAGGCCTGTGCCTAGAGCCCATGCTCCACAACGAGAGAGGCCACCGCAGTGAGAAGCCCATGTGCCGCAGCGAGGAGCGGCCCCTGCTCGCCGCAGCTGGAGAGAGCCCACGTGTAGCAATGAAGACCCAGCGCAGCCAAAAGTAAATAAATAAATAAATAAATTAATTAATTAATTAAAAAAGAAATATGGATCTATTTTTTTAAAAAGGAAAAGTATTACAATAAATGAAAGTAAAATACAATGTTTTATTTTTCTTATTCTTAATTGAACTGATAACTGTGTGTTCAAAGTAATAGTAGCAATAACGTATTAGGTGATTATAGTATATGGTCATATAAGTCATATAAGGGATAGGAAGGAAGAATTGAGACTACTTTGTTATAAGGTACCTGTTCCATCCATGAAACAGTATAGCATTCCATGGAAGTGAACACAGATTGGTTGTGAATGCGTACTGGTAACTCTAAGACACCCACTTAAAAATCAAAAATAAAGCATAAAATGGGAGAGAAAATAGAATCAAATAAAGTGATTAACTAAGAGAAATGCAAATCAAAACTGCAATGAGGTATCACCTCACACCGGTCAGAATGGCCATTATAAAAAATCTACAAACAATAAATGCTGGAGAGGATGTGGAGAAAAGGGAACCCTCTTGCACTCTTGGTGGGAATGTAAATTGATACAGCCACTATGGAAAACAGTATGGAGGTTCCTTAAAAAATTAAAAATAGAACTACCATATGACCCAGCAATCCCACTACTGGGCATATACCCTGAGAAAACCACAATTCAAAAAGAGTCATGTACCACAGTGTTCATTGCAGCATTATTTATAATAGCTAGGACATGGAAGCAACCTAAGTGTCCATTGACAGATGAATGGATAAAGAAGATGTGGCATATATATACAATGGAATATTACTCAGCTATAAAAAGAAATGAAATTGAGTTATTTGTAATGAGTTGGATGGACCTAGAGTCTGTCATACAGAGTGAAGTAAGTCAGAAAGAGAAAAACAAATACCGTACACTAACACATATATATGGCATGTAAAAAACAAAAAAGGTTTGATGAACCTAGGGGTAAGACAGGAATAAAGACACAGACGTAGAGAATGGACTTGAGGACACGGGGAGGGAGAAGGGGAAACTGGGACAAAGTGAGAGAGTAGCATTGACATATATACACTACCAAATATAAAATAGATAGCTAGTGGGAAGCAGCTGAATCGCACGGGGAGATCAGCTTGGTGTTTTGAGACCACCTAGAGGGGTGGGATAGGGAGGGTGGGAGGGAGACGCAAGAGGGAGGAGATATGCAGATATATGTATACATATAGCTGACTCACTTTGTTATACAGCAGAAACTAACACAACATTGTAAAGCAATTATACTCCAATAAAGATGTTAAAAAAAATAAAGTGATTAATTAAAATCAGAGAAGTTAGAAAGATAGTAGATTAAAAAGAGAGAAACAAAGAGCAGTGCAATGAATAGAAAACAGTTACAACATGGTTGATATTAATCCAACTACATCAATCGCTTTAAATGTGAATGGTCTAAATACACCAGTTTAAAAACAGCAACTGCCATAGTGGATAAAAAAAAAAAAAACACCTACAGGTTGTCTGTGAGAAATTCACTTTAATTATAAAAACAAAATAGATTGAAAATAAAGGAATGGAGAAAGATATGCCATGTTAACACGAATTAAAAGAAAGCCAGAATGGCTCCATTAATTTCAGACAAGGCAGAATTCAGAATAAGGACAATTATCAGGGATAAATAGGGGCATTACATAATGGTAAAGGGGTCAACTCTCCAAGAAGGCATAATGATTTTTAATATGTATGTGCCTAAAAACAGAACATCAAAATAAGTGTAGCAAAAACAAACTGCAGATAGAAAGGCAAATCACTCACAGTTGGACACCTGAATACCTATTTATCAATAATTAGTTGATTCATAGGCAGAAAATCAGTAAGAATATAGTTGAACTGAACAGCATCATTAATCAACTACATATAATTGACATTTATTAAAAAAATACATCCAACCACAACAAAATGTAAGTTCATCTCAAAATCAAAGGAAAGATTTACTATGATATGACCACATGCTGGGCCACAAAACACACCTTAACAAATTTAAAAGAGCAGAAAACATACAAAGTGTGCTGTCAGACCACAATGGGTAGAAATCAGTAATGGAGGGCTTCCCTGGTGGCGCAGCTGTTAAGAGTCCGCCTGCCGATGCAGGGCACACGGGTTTGTGCCCCGGTCCGGGAAGATCCCACATGCCACGGAGCGGCTGGACCCGTGAGCCATGGCCGCTGAGCCTGTGCGTCTGGAGCCTGTGCTCCACAACGGGAGAGGCCACAACAGTGAGAGGCCCGCGTACCCACCCCCCCAAAAAAATCAATAGATTCAGCAAAAGCATTTGACAAAATCCAATAACCATTCATGATAAAAACCCTCAGTGAATTAGGAATGGAAAGAAATTTCTTCAGCTTGATAAAAAAAAAAGGTCAAAAGCCTGCAGCATCATACTTAGTGATGAGAAAATAGATCCTTTCTCTCTATGATTAAGAACAAGGCAAGGATATCCCCCTCTCACCACTTTATTCAACACTGAACTGGAAGTTCTAGTAAATTCAGTAAGACAAGAAAATAAAGTAAAAAGTATATATATTGGGAAAGAGGAAATAAAACTGTCTTTGTTTACAGATGACATGATTGTAGAAAATAACAAAGAATTAGCCACAACAAAAGACCCCCTGCTACTAATAAGTGATTATACCAACCTTGCAGGATACAAGATTAAAATACAAAAGTCTGTTACTTTCCTTTACACCTGCAATGAACAACTGGGAAATTAAAAACACTATACCATTTAAATTAGCACCAAAAAAAAGAAACAAATACCTAGGTTACAAACCTATCAAAACATGTACAGAATCTATAACGAGGGAAATTCCAAACTAATGAAAGGAATCAAAGAGGATTTAAATAATTGGAGAGATATTCCATGTTCATGGACTAAATATGAATTCTCCATATGGACACATTGGAGATGTACATACTGATATCAATTCTTCCCAGTCTATAGATTCAATGCAAACTCAATCAAAATTCCAGCAAGTTATTTTGTGGATATGGAAAGTCATATATGGAAAAACCAAAAACCCAGAATACGCAGCATAATACTGAAGAAGAATAGTGTGGGAAGACTGACACTACCTGACTGCAAGACTTACTGCCATGCTATAGTAATCAAGACAGCATGATATTGGGGAAAGAATGGTCAAATAGGTCAATGGAACAGAATTGTGAGCTCAGAAATAGACCCACACAAATACAATCAAGTGATCTTTGACAAAGAAGCAAAGGCAATTCAGTGTAAAAGGATGAACTTTTCAAAAAATGGTGCTGGAAAAATTTGGACATCAATACAAAAAATAAACTCAATAAAGAACCTACAGTTTTCACAAAAATTAACTATAAATGGATTACAGACCTATATGTAAATTTAAAAACTATAAAACTTCTAGAAGATAATATAAGAGGAATGATAGAGACAGCAGGTTTGGTGATGAGTTTTTAGATATAATACCAAAAGCATAATCCATGAAAGAAAATAATGATAATTTGGACTTTATTAAAATTAAAAACATTTTCTCTGTAAAGTACACTGTTATAAGAATAAAAAGAGAAACCACAGATTTGGAGAAAATATTTGTAGAACACATATCTGATAAAGAACTGTTATCTAAAATATCAAAAGAACAGTTAAAACTCAACAACAGGAAAATGAACAACCTGATTAAAAAAACTTGCAAAAGACCTGAACAAACATCTTGCTAAAGAAGATATATGGAGAGCAAATAAGTATATGAAAAGATGCTGTACATTATACATCCTTAAGGAATTACAAAATAAAACAGCAAACAGACACCACTACACAACAATTAGAACAGCCAAAACCCAAAACATTGAAAACACCAACGAAGATGTGGAGCTAAAGGATTTCTATTTATTGCTGGTGGGAATGCAAAAGGGTACAGCCATTTTGGAAGATAGCTTGGCAGTTTATCACAACACTAAATATAGGTTTATCACATGATCCAGCAATCATTCTACTTGATATCTACCCAAATGAGTTAAAAACTTATGTTCACACAAAAACCTGCACACAAAATTTTACAGTAATTTTATTCATAATTGTCAAAACTTGGAAGCAACTAAGATGTCCTTCAACAGGTAAACAAACTATGGTATATCATACAATGGATATTATTCAGAGATAAAAAGGTATGAGCTATGAAGCAACAAAAAGACATGAATCTTAAATACTTTTTGCTAAGTGAAAGAAGACAGTGTGGAAAGGATACATACTGTAGGACTCCAACTATACAACATTCTGGAAAAGGAAAAACTGTAGAGATAATAAGATCAGTAGTTTCCCAGAATCCAGGGAGGAGGTAAAGTGGGGAGGAAATGGAGAGATGAAGTACAGGGGATTTTTAGGGCAGTAAAACTATTCTCTATAATCATTGTAATGGTGGATAAAGTACATTATGCATGAGTCAAAACTCATAGAACTATACAAGAAAAAGAGTGCAAAAAGTACAACAATGCAAAATATGAACTTTAATTCATAAATAAGTATCAATATTGATTCATTAATTGTAATGTGTTGCCATACTAATGCTGGAAGTTAACAATAGGGGAAACTGTGTGTGTGTGTGTGTGTGTGTGTGTGTGTGTGTTTTGGGGGAAGTATACGAGAATACTCTGTACTATCTGCTTAATTTTTATGTCAATCGGCAACTCTTCAATAAAATGTACTAAAAAAATTGGTAGGGAAATATCATTCTATAAATGGAGAGAATTATACCTGAAGTAACATAAACATTAAGATTTTGATTTGGCACATAACATGAAAGGTGAAATTTATTCCTAGAAAAATACTCTATATTTTTCAATGTGGAGAGAATAACAGTCACTATAAAATTTACATAAATAGAATTTAAAGTAAACATGCTACATACTTACTTTACAGAATGGTTTACTTTCAGACGCTATTTAACACAGAGAAATAATAGTTGCTACGTTACCGTGCATTGTTTAATTTTACTACTAAGCTAAAATATAAATGCAGTGAGAATGAACATCAATCCATATAAAACACAGTACTCTTTCAAAGTAAACAGTATTTGCTTTTACTCAGTATTAGCTAATAGTCCAATTCAATCTGGTTATGAAAGAGCATAATGTGGTTAGCAGATTTTCCTACCTACTCCAAGAGCCAGACTAAAGTTCCTCATAGAATTGAATTTGGGTATTAGGTAACAGGAAATGTGGCTGCTGATAACTGAGTTACTTTAAACCCTGAAGCAGTCACTGGGACATTTTGTCCATTAAGTTTACAGATGGCAAAGTAGATATGTTATTCACAGCTGCATTCATGAGGACATGACATTTTTGTCTATATTAATCTCATGGATCGCTTGGCATGACTCATTTAACTTCTCTTTCTATTAATGAAAAGGAAGCTAACTAGCAAAACTTATGATGCCTTTTAAATAGATCCACACACTGTCCCTGTCAACTCTTAAAAGTTTTAGAGAGAAATAGAAATACTCATTTCATTTTACCAAATAATTGGGCCAAACAGAAGTTACATTTTGTGATTTAATTACCCTTCATAATCATAGTAAGGCAGTCAAAGATTAAAATAGTGCAAATATGCCAAAAGAGAGTGTACTTGATGCATGTGTTCCTGACAAGCGTTGTTATCTTCAGTGGCAATAGACAAGATACTAAAAGTTATCATGGAAATTGAATTTCAGGAAAATGCATTGGCTGGAATTATTCAGAATCCCAGGCGGAAAAAAAAAAAACTTCAGAAGAGCTTAATCATTTGTTTTGTTTGAACCCTATAATCATGAGCCAACAGTAAATCAGGAAATCTTCTCAACCATCTGTGTCTGACCTATAAGTTTCAATTGTCACAAATCTGTGTGCTGTGATGAACATCCAAGGTTATAGAACAAAGTCATGATGGGCATATTCAGTGAGGCAATATGAGCTGCATTCCACAAAGACATCTAACCAGAATTGATAGGATGGTTATCAATAGATCAGATAAAGCACAAATAGGGATGCCTGGTATATATGAAACAGCACAAGCATGCAACGCAAGCCTTAAACAAAAGGAGAAGCATTTTATGACCAAGAACTTTGAATAACCCACTGAGAACTTGGAGGATCCTAGAGACTTCAAGGAACCCTGAAGCAAAACTTGAAAACTATTCTGAAAACTGGGAGCTGAGTTCTTACATTTGAGAGCCATGCATGAAAAAAAAATGAATCTTAAACTGTGCATAGACTCGAGCTGAGAGATAAGGTCTGAAGGTCTGTGTCATGCTCAAAGGCATCTTCTCTTTCTATGCAGATTAGGTTGCACTTTAAAGATGTTTAAGCCTCTTAAACAAAAATCACTTGATCTCTAAAAATACTTTTAGATGATGAGCAACTCAGCATAGCCCTACAAGCTCGTTTTTAAAAAATTACATTCATCTATTTACCAGTCTATTTCTGATGTCTGTTGTCACAAACCCGAAAAGTAAAAATCTTCATTGGCTTTTATCTTCAAAATTTGACATATTGGAGGGCAATCCAGGGCAATATTTAAATTTTAAATAGGAGGAGAGTTCACACTCTAATACACAGAGGGAAATAAGTGGTGAAATAACACTTATAGGCTTATAAATGGCAAATGTGTCTGAAGTGGGCAGAGCGTGCTGCTTTCATATCCTGGGAAAGAAATAAAAATGTGACAACAAAAATAGCACGGAGAATGCCTGAAGGGTGGAAGCATTTTGCTGTCCATTAAGCAAGTACCAATTAGGTTCATGGAATCTAAGAGATGAAAGAAGGTATAAAGATGATCTCAGCAGTCATTCTCAACCATCGTGAGAATAATGACTGTGAGAGATAGTTTCCAAAGATGTCTCCTTCTCAAAAAACATGCCTCCTGGAATTTACAACCTTATGTGGTCCTCCCACAAATGGGATGTGGACTATCTAGCCCAGCTGCTTCAGCTGGTGCCACTTTGAGCCCTTCTTGAATACCTGATCCACAAAATCATGAGCAATATAAGATGGTTGCTTTAAGCTAGATTTTGGAAAGGTTTGTTTTTCAGGAAAAAAACAAAAACAAAAACACATCAATGACTTTTCTCAGTTCAAAATATACCTTGCAGACCTACGTGATCCTTGTATTTTTAACACTCATTCACTGAAAATATGCATAATAAAAAGAAAAAATGCTTTTTTAAAAATTCTAGTAATAATAATTGTGACAACTGTAATGGCTAACCTTTGTTTAATATTGTTTATTTGCAAAGTGCTCTTCCAAGAGCTTTCCTTAATTATGCTATTTAATAGTCATAATATACCTATGAAAATGGTATTGCTATTATCATCCCCATTTTATAGATGAGGAAAGTGAGTCACAGAAAGATTAAATAACTTTTCCCAACCGTTACCTAGTAGTGAGGAATTATTATGTATTTAATTTATTACAATAGTAAATATGTATCTTGACACATTGTAGTTCACAGGTGTACAAACATGGTATTTATATACAATGCTCAGTTTATTGATAAATTCACAGTCACTATATCATAGCTCCAGGGTCTCCAGGGAATTTATGGACCACAGTTTGAGATCCATTGTTCTACACCAATTATCTTGACATTTCTTAGATGAGGAAACTGAGAGCCACAGAAGTTATATGAATATCACAGGTTTATACAATTAGTGACCTAGTCAGAGCTACAACTCCTTCCTAGTCATTTCCACATTTCCACATTTATATTAATCCTAGGTGGTCTTTAACTACCTTTTGGGTCTTCAATTCTTTGTGTCTTTCTGTCAGAAATATATTGACTTTAGATCCTATTTGTTAAAAATCCTCTCTTGTGACTTTTTAGTTTTTAAAATTTCACATTTTCATATTTGTATGATTATGAATTATTATGTTTTCTTTTTATTCTAGGTAGTGTAAAAGCCTGAATAAATAACATTACACCTTTAAAAAACACCAAGGTGGGAAAGCGGCGGCAGGGTTGGGGTGGTGGTGTGATGAATTGGGCGATTGGGATTGACATGTATACACTGATGTGTATAAAATGGATAGCTAATAAGAACCTGCTGTATAAAAAATAAAATTAAAAAATTAAAAAAATTAAAAAATTAAAAAAAAATTTCCTGATATGCTCCTTTATTCAGATTGACTTTATCACAAATCAGTGTTTTACTGTTCTATGAGAAACTGACTTAAAAATAAAGCTAAATAGGAAACTGTTCCTATCTAGGTTTCACATCTACTTAATACTGTCTACTGTATTTTTCTGCATCAGCCTTACTCTGTACGCGGTGGGAATTATCAGTGGCCAAGTAAACCAACTCTTTTTCTATTCGCTCATTGCCTTAACCTTTTTTACATTCCAAGGGTGATCAATGCAAATACCTTGCCAAAGTACATTTCTTGTGCATGTTACTGCTAAACATCATTCAATCATTTGAGTGGAAAGCTTTACAGGAGTTCATCTTAGGTGAACCTGAATACTCCCGTTTTTCTTTTAGAGTGGAATGAAGAGTTCCAAACAAGTCATAAAACTGTGAAAGCAATTTCAAGCGTCGATCCTAATTGTTCCCACTGTGACATAGAAAGAAGCACCGGGGTTTCAAAAACATTCCTGTACTCAAGGATATATCAGTAAATATTTATCGAACATTCCTGCAGAAAATATTCTGCAGACTGGGGAGAACTCTGCAGTGGTCTGATGCGTTATTTACAGAGGTCTCAAGGCAGGCTGTTGTTATTCATTCTGAACATGAGTTACCTAACAGTAAATCCAATAGTAGCAAAAAGTAATTTATGGCAGAACTCTCCTATTAATTTATTGTTAGTATTACAACGATTGGGTCCCTATAATCATGCAACCGTAGCTCTGAAAAGACTTTACTTCCCTCATTTTATCTACCAGAGAATATAAACCCGGACACAAAGAAAGTCAGTTTCTGTGACTTTTAATGATTGGCAGGGTGAAGTTTAGACACCAGACCTCTTAATCCCAACTGTGGGTTTATGCTTTTATGTCTAGTACACTGTTGCAAAGAGCAATGGTAATTAGTTCGTGACAGGAAATAATAAACACAAACAAAACCAATTCTTGGATATTTGGGGTTATGCAAAGGTCTTAAAAGTAAAAATAAAGTTTGAATAATAGGTAGTTTCCTAAACCATATTTTATAACATCACAGATTGTGTATTCTGATTAACCACACTGTCCTTTGGTAAAGAACAGTGCTTTCAAGGAATTCCAGCAACACTAATCACAATAATTGCAATGCCTAACGTTTATTCAATGTTGCCTCTGGATCAAAGTCTCTGTGTAAGGTAATAAAAACACTCTACTTTGTCTATGCATCAGACTTCTATGGGGATGACATGAAACAACTCTCTTGAAATACAAAGACAATTATTTATTCATATAAATGAATAACATATAAATGGTGTTAACTGGCAGCCAGAGGGGGTAAGTCCAAGAGGAGTGTACTTGACATTCTAAAGACAGCGACTGTTCTTCAGCCTCTACTCTGGCAGGGCCCATTTGTTGTTTTCTTTTTTTGAATTTTATTTATTTTTTTATTCAGCAGGTTCTTATTAGTTATCTATTTTATACATATTAGTGAATATATGTCAATCCCAATCTCCCAATTCATCCCACCATCACCCCCCGCTCACTTTTCCCCTTTGGTGTCTGTTAGTTGTTTTCTGTAAACTGTATCTAATTCTCACATCATTCTTGTGGTTTAGCTATTATTTATTTTCCTTGTTGATGTGCGAGGAAACTGCATACAAGAGAGATTAGAAACTTGCCTGGTGTCAAATGTTCAGAAAGTGTTGGAGACAAGGAGTGAACTCAAGTCTGAATTTAAAGTCCAAGCTGTTTTCCCATGATGCCAAGCAGCCTCGACCAATCTCAAGCTAAATAGTTAACCTTACTGACTACTTAGCAGGCAGTTTGTCTTTATATTTCTCTACCTTTGAAAAGAAGTCTCCAGATTCAGCTGAAATGAATTGTCCTCCTGTTAATTCCTAGCCTTTATAATGAGAAGAGTAAAAATGTCCAGAAACTATGTCCACGCATATGTGAAAACTTGATTTATGACAAAGCCGACTCAAACAGTGGAGGTTACAATTAGTGTGTTTTTTTAATCAATAAATAAAATTGCGTCAGTTGAATATCTATATAAAAATTATCTGTATCTCACACTGAATCCAAAAATAAACATTAAAAGTGATAGCTATCATAGAAGAACATGGATATCATAGAAGAACAACATTGGAGTAGTAGAGATTTATTGAATAGGACATATAAGTAGTAATCATAATATAAAATTTTAATAAACTGGAATACATTAAAATTTAAATCTTTTTATTAAAAGACAAAATTATGAAATAAATAGGTAAGGCACAGATTTGGAGAAGACATATGCAATGTGTTTAAATAACAAAGCCCTTCTACTCAGAATATATATGATCTATAAAAATTCATAAGTAAAAGACAGCCAAATATAATTCTGGATAGTAGTCTTGGACATCTACTTTATGAATGAGGATATTCAAATGGTCAGTAAGCCTATGAAAAATGCCCAATATAGTAATCAGGGAAATGGAAATTAAAGCTAAAGAAGATACCAATACACACCCTAGCCAAAATAATTTTTTATTTTAAAGTAAAAAAAGAAAGTGTTAGTGAGAATGGATGTGGCATAACTGGAATTCTCATCCAATGCTGTGGAGATCATAAATTGGAAACCATTTGGCTATATCTACCAAAGCTAAATATATACATACTTTATCACCCGTTAATTCCATTTAAAATATATACCCGCAAGAAATGTGGACATTTCTATACAAAATACATGAATGAAAATGTTCATAGCAGCACTAATCATAACTGTCCCAAATAGGAAACAATCCAAATGTAAATCAGCAGTAGAATGGAAAAACAAGTTATGGTCTACTCAAACAACAGAATACTGTACAGAAATGAAAATAGATAAAATTTCCTATGTGCAACTATGTGGATAAATTTCACAAAAATAATGTTGAACAGAAGCCGCCAGACTCAAAGAGTATATACTGTTATGATTATATTTATAAAAGTTTCACAAGCAGGTGCACATAACTGATGGAGTTAGAAGTCAGGATAATGGTTTATCTTGGGGGAGGAAGGGAGGGTGAACCCTTCACAGTAGGAAGGACATAAACAGATTCCGTGGTGCTGCCAGTATTGTATTTTTTTTTTAATTGAAGTATAGGTGATTTACAATGTTGTGTTAGTTTCTGGAGTACAGCAAAGTGAATCAGTTATATATATATATACACACACACACACATATTCTTTCTCATATTATTTTCCATTATGGTTTCTTACAGGTTATTGAATATAGTTCCCTGTGCTGTAGGATCTTATTGTTTATGTATTTTATATACAGTAGTTTGTATCTGGTAATCCCAAACTCCTAGTTTATCCCTCCCCCACCCCTTTTCCCATTTGGGAACCATAAATTTGTTTTCTATATCTGTGAATCTGTTTCTGTTTTGTAAATAAGTTCACTTGTATCATACTTTAGATTCCACATAAGTGATATCATATATTTGTCTTTCTCTTTCTAACTTACTTCACTTAGTGTGATAATCTCTAGGTCCATCCATGTTGTTGCAAAGGGCATTATTTTATTCTTTTTTATGGCTGAGTAGTATTGTACTTCTTGATAAGGGTGATCATAATACAGCCATGTTTGCTTTGAAAAATTCATCAAGCTATATACTTGTGGCATGTACACACACACATGCACGTGTCGTATGTTAATAAAAATGTTTATTAAAAATAGAAGAATCAGACTCCATGTGACCCTAGTGGTAAAAAAAAAAAAAACTACCCAATTTGTTTTGCCTACTTATGTATGGAACTAGTCCATTATGAATTGGATGTCTCACAACACACGTGTTGAAAGTCCTGGTCTATTTTAAGACTTGGAAATTTAAGTTCATACTCTTCTTGGTAAATGTTTCCATTTGTTTCCAAGTAGGGCAGACCAGTCAGACTCACTTAGAATTTTAGGCTTTAATTTATGCTAATAAATGTTGAAATATGTAGTCTGAAGTCTTAAATTTATTGGTAAATAAATTTACCAGACATTAGGTGTTCACAGAGTTTGTTTTCCCACTGTGAATGTTAGGAATAAGTTGATCTGCATATAAATTCTGAATCAGTTAGGATTATTTTTTTAACATCCTGTCAAAGAAACCCACCCACAGTGGCTAAAATAAATAAGCATTATTTTTCTCACATAACAGGAAGTCCAGACAAAGCAAGACTGTCCAGGGCTGCTGCAGAAGCTTCATCTGAAGTTATCAAAGTCCTGTTTTCCTTCTAGCTTTTTACATTACAACTCTTTACATGCTTTCATTCTTATGCTTGAATCCTTAGTATCCAGTCTTCTATCCATGTTCTAGGCAGGAAAAAGAATATAGAATGAAGGAGGATGAAGGGAACTCCTGAATTAGGAAAGTAAAAAGTTTCTCAGAAATTCACCATCTCCTGCCCCAGCCCCAAATGTAAGGCAGTGAAGAAAGGTGTTATATTTTGGGGCTCAGTGCTGTTCCAAACAAAACTAGGTTCTTTTGGTGACGACGAAGGAGTGAGCAGATATTGGGTAGGCAATGAGCAGCATGTATCATAGCCATGTTTTCTTACTCCCCCAAACCAATAGGAATTGCTGACAGTGTCTCTCACGATCTGACATTAGGGTGAAAATCTATTTTTTATTAGTTTCAAAGAGCAATTTGAATATGGAATAATTTGGTTTTACTTTCTCCAGAAAACCTGACTCAGACCCTTTTTCAGATGTAATTTTTTGGAGAGTGGTATATTTTAAATGCTAATGATAGCATTATAGCAATTCTGTTTGCCTGTGACATTTCAAAGGGAACATTTTTTCCAAGTAAACATTAATGGATCATTTACATACACAGCAACCAAATAACTACACTGGTCCATTTAAAGCAGTTTTTCCCAACCTATAATAAATTGCTATTTTAAATTAAAGTTTAAGTTTAATAAAATCTAAGGGCATTTTTGTAAAATGTGCTGAGTTGGTAAAAGATAAGTTAATAATTCAAGAGTATATTAAGATTTTTTCTACCTCTGCTAAAATAGTTTTAGTTAGTAATCTAAAAAGAAAAAGTATTTGTGTTTTCATACGTTTTCAGGGAATAAGCTAGCATCACCGTTTATATGTAACTTGCATACCCATATCATACCCTAGGGAACCTATTTAAAAGTTTTGATGATTTACAAAGATGATTAATGAAATGATTAATAAAGCTTGGGTTGTGTATGGGGAAGAGAAAGAGTTTTGTGAGACCAAACTGTCCTCTCAGAACTAAAACAAAGAAATATCTATGTTTTGGAAAAGGTATAATTTCATGCTTCACAAATGCATTTTCAAAGAAAATAGCTCTCCTTAGTTTAGGAAGAATTTCTTTTAGAATAATTGCTTATACAGCAATTAAAAACTGGATGTGTGAGGTACTGGGTCAAAGACCTCGATCCACTTGAATTAGGAAACTTTCCAAGAGAGTTAAAGATCCACACAATATGTCCACATCCCTCATGGCTGTGCTCTGGTCCAGAATCCTGATTTGTATCCTTATTTCCCTAAGGCTGAAGCTCACCTAATTATCTAGGCTTTCCCTCCTGCCTCCTCTCCAGACCTTGGATCCACTTGCTAAGTTCCTGAGTAAATCTGGCAAATATCCTAACAACCCTCATGCCACCAACCAACCACCTAAGTCAAAGAAGTAGGAGTACTTTTCCTAAATGAACATTAGTGTCACATGGCAACAGGGCTACAACTCAGTGAGCTTGCAGGAGACTCGCCCACTATATACCTGCTTCAGAACAACGAGACTTTTGCCAAACCTACCTGACAGGATCTTCTTATCTTCTCTCATAGCATCCACTTTTTTCCTTCACACAATTATCAAAATTTGGATTCTGTACTTAGTGCGTGTCTCTCTCGTAGACTTAGGTCCCTTTATCATGCATGGAGCATTCTCCCTTTGGACCAGTCCAGCCTCATGGGCTGTGACAAGTGCAGTTATACAGGGCCCTGTTCTCCGGAGTGCCCCACACTGGCTTTAAAGCTGTGTGGCAAACCT
The DNA here is from genome assembly GCF_949987515.2 of Delphinus delphis. NCBI lineage: Eukaryota > Metazoa > Chordata > Mammalia > Artiodactyla > Delphinidae > Delphinus > Delphinus delphis. Next base: position 88,474,590 of record NC_082686.1, on the reverse strand, counting down.
ATTGAAATTTTGAATAATTCTATCTTTGAACCTGAATTTTGTAAATGAGGTCTGATAGGGCAATGGGGCATGAACGTGAGCAGGAACATACCCCAGGTAGCAGACATGCAGGATCAGGCCCAGGGCATCGCGGGCAGCGCCAAGCGCTGAGCAGTGGCATGGCTGCCCAGCACATATGCACTTGTCTAGGGGCAGTGCATATGCGCTGGGAACAGAGGGGTCAAGAGTGACGATAGTGGCAGTGGCCACAGAAGCAGAGGCAGTGCAGCAGTAACAGCCATAGGCCAGAGGAAGGGCTCTGCATGGGAGCAGCCCTGGGACTCACAGTGGGAGGCTGGCCCCAAAGCCTGTCTCTGCAGCACCTGTACCAATATTAACTGCAGACTGCGCAGCGCCAGGAACAGCAGATGCCTGGGCAGTAAACTCTGTCAGTAAATTATTACAGAATAACAACAGGTACATGGACACGTGTGTGTCAATTACTCAGGAAGTAAATAACTCAGGGAATTATTAGAACTCTTCAAAGAGTTTAGAATCTCTGGCTTTGAAAACAGCTACAACATTGCAAAGCAAATTTCCACAAGCTTAGAAATATAAATTCAGTGTGATTGTTGTATTTGAAAGAAAAGAACTCTATTGTTATACAAGGCTTTGAATGAACTAATTTTAACATGGAAGATAATTTTATAATTAAGTGCTCCTTATAACTGAAGATACAATAGAATATGGAAACAGGTGTTTTGAATTCTATACAAATCATGAAGCCACTTTTGATTTCTTGCATAGACAGTTATAAGAAATGTCAGAGGAAACTTTAAAGTGCCATTGTATAAATTTATATTTAAAATTAAGTTAGGATTATATATAAAAGTGATTTTTATGAAGAATTAAATCTCTTTAGAAAAATTGCTCCAAAAGAATTATTAGTTCTATATGTAGTAAAATTTACATTTCAAAATAACTTACAAATTTATCCTAAAGTTGTCACAATCTATAAAATATGTTGCATCAGAAGAATCTTTGCAAAATTAAAAAATTACTAAAAATTATTTATAATCTTGCATTTGACAAGAGCACTGACACAGTTTTCAATTATGTCATTTGAAAACAAAATTATTAAAAATAAATAAAGCTTTAAGACAGCAAAAAAAAAAAAAAATTACAGGAATCTTTAAAAGGAAATAGGTACCTACTTAAGAAAGTTGTTTTTATACCATTTTAGGAAGTCTCTTTCACCATTTAGGAAGTTTCATCATTTTAGGAAGTCTACATACATACGATTGAATTCCATGTAAACTAAAGCTAACAGGCAGATAATTTGGGCACATTTAAATCTGTTGTTGAGTGCAGAATGTCTACTGAACAACATTTAACCAAATGCAGCCACAAGGCACTTAGCCTTAAAATTGTATTTGTTTATGTGTATAATCTATAGCAGAAAAATTTTTCTGAATTCAGAAAATACTTCTCTCCAATAGGTCAGAATTACTGAGGGGTTTTGATAATTTTAAATTTATTTTTGCATTTATGTGGTTATATTGTCAAGACTAGGAGTGGCTTTATCTTATGTTCCTTCCAAGATGTGGCATTCTCTGGGACCACATTCTGCATATGGTAGGTATCCAATAAATATTACTAGTATGCATGCAGGAATAATATAAAATTTTCATAATTACTTTTGAAAAAAAAGTATATATTTTGATGGCTTTACAAAAGAATTTGCAGAAAAGTAAGACAGAAAAATCTTATGATAAATTAAGATAACCCATTTTAAAAGTCTTATTTCTTTATTAATTTTTATTGGAGTATAATTGCTTTACAATGTTGTGTTCGCTTCTACTGTGCAGCAAAATGAATCAGCCATACATATACATATAATCCCTCCATTTAGGACACTACAGTGCATTAAGTAGATTCCCTGTGCTATACAGTACAATTCCCATCAGTTGTCTATTTTATGCATAGTATCAACAGTATATTATATATGTGTCAGTCCCAATCTCCCAGTTCCTCCCACCCCACCCCTTTCCCCCTTGGTTTCCATACTTTTGCTCTCTACATCTGTGTCTCTATTTCTTCTTGGCAGTTAAGGTCATCTGTACCATACTTCTAGGTTCCACATATATGCAATAATATACGATATTTGTTTTTCTCCTTCTGACTTACTTCACTCTGTATGACACATGTATGACACATCCATGCACGTCTCTAGAAATGACCCAATTTCATTCCTTTTTATGGCTGAGTAATATTCCATTGTATATGTGTACCACAACTTCTTTATCCATTCCTCTGTTGATGGACATTTAGGTTGCTTCTGTATTTATAGTATTATATAAAATTATAAAATAAAATATATTTTGATATTTATATGCTAATGCTGTTATTCATGCATCACTATTACCCCCTTATGTTACATAAGTAACAACATATTTTAAAGGTAAAAGCTTTGTATTCTAGTATCTCTAATGGCACTGTTTTCCTGCTTTTTGAACAAGGGGCCCACATTTTCATTTTGCTCTGAGTCCTGCAAATCCTGTAGCCAAGGCTGCTTTGAACACTATGATTTCAGGTCTGTATGCTTTCTCCTCTTCCACACCTCCACTCTCACAGCCCTGGGAGCTGCCTATCCCTCTTCCCTCCTAAACTTGCACCTTCATGATTCACTCCTGCCTTCTTGCCTGCCAGCCATTTGAGTCACAGCATGTTATTCTGGCTATAATGGCATATTTGCAATCATTTTGAACACTTACCCTTTGCTAAATCCTTTACATATCATACCTAACTAGTCGCCGCAATCACTCTGCAGGGTAGGTATCTTAGCTTAATTTTATATTCAGGGAAGTAAAGGCTTAAAGTGATTAAATATTTTCTAATGTCACACATCTCATTGGAGTTTGAAACCTACCAGTAACATGACAGAAACATTAGATTCCAATTTCTTTGTTTTTTGTATAAGGCATGACTGTAGTGGCTCATAAATAGTGATCTGTTCCTTCCAGGGTCCTCCTTCTCTGCTTTACTGAGTTCCTTTTCTAAGGCTTTCCTTGTCCTTTTAATGTCTTCCATACCTCCAGATGCTCTTGTCCTAATCACTGAGATCCTACCAGGTCCATCTGAAATATCTTTCCCACACTTTCCATTGAATAAATACCTTGTTATTTTCCAAGATGTGCTCAAATATGCACCTACTTGAAATGGAAACCCTCCTACACTGTTGGTGGGAGTGTAAATTGGTACAGCCACTATGGAGAACAGTATGGAGGTTCTTTAAAAACTAAAAATAGAATTACCAATGGTACAGCAATCCCTGAGCATATATCCAGAAAACATAAAAACTCTAATTCAAAAAGATACATGCACCACAATGCTCATAGCAGCCCTATTTACAATAGCCAAGACATGGAAGCAACTTAAATATCCATTGACAGATGAATGGATAAAGAAGATGTGGTATATATATACAATGGAATACTACTCAGCCATAAAAAAGAATGAAATAATGCCACTTGCAGCAACATGGATGGACCTAGAAATTATCATACTAAGTAAAGTTAGTCATACAGAGAAAGACAAATATCATAAGATATTTATATGTGGAATATAAAAAAATGATACAAATGAATTTATTTACAAACAGAAATAGATTCACAGACAGAGAAAACAAACTAATGGTTACCAAATAGGAAGGGGGGGCAGATAAATTAGGAATTTGGTATTAACAGATACACACTACTATATATAAAATAAATACATAACAAAGACCTACTGTATAGCACAGGGAACTATACTCAATGTCTTGTAATAACCTATAATGGAAAGGAATATAAAAAAGAATATTTATATAGATATATATGTGTGTGTGTATGTACATATATATATATATATGTATATATAAAACGGATCAGTTTTCTGTACACCCAAAACATTGTAAATCAACTATACCTCAATTAAAAAACATGCACCTCCTTTATGAAGTCTTGCCTGACCTCCTCTCTCTCACATCATAAAATTGACCACACCCTTCCTAGCTCCAGTGTTCACCATGCATTGTTCTTTCACAGATTGTATAACACCAGTCGGTTTAAACAGAGACACAGTAATCTCTAGCATAGGATGATGAGTCTCTCACAGATAACAACTATCTTAGTTTGCCTTCATATTCCCAGCACTTAGCCCAGTTCAATGAATAAATGATGAACAAATGAACCAGTAATAAAAGGGAGAAATATCCCCCCTTATACTGGTGCATTATTGCTACTCTTACTGTATTAATTTAGTAGATACCATTTTTTAGTCCAATTCTGAGTGCTCTTTATATAACAGTCCATTTATACCTGAAAACAATGCCATGTTCATGATGTTGTTATTTCCTTCAGCACCAGGGAAAACTGAAAGTTGGAGAGATGAAGTAAATTGTCCGCTTTTATGCAGCTACTTCAAGAGAGAGCTGTAATTTGAACTCAGATACTTCTAACTCCAAAGGCTGTGCTCTTCAAAAATATGTTTATTTCCTGTACTCTTCATTTATTAAAGCACTTGTCCCATGTAATATAGCCCTCATATTTAAGTCACTATATAATTCAGCTTTTCTGTCTTAGAAAATCAGCTGAGGTTCAATGGGGCTAAAACACAGTACATGTGTCTCCTTCCTGTGTCAAATTAGAAATCACCTCTCCCATCTAATTACTAAGTACTTGCCCTGGATCCAAGTTTGCACGTTTTTTTCTTTGGCTCTCTGTACATAGTCATGGAATCTTAGCATATAAGGAAAGGGGAGGAAAGCCAGCATCCTCCTTAAAAGGCCCATTCAGATTCTCCCCAGCAGACAGCATCCGGGCACACTCAGAGACCTCTGAATTCTCAGTAGTTTCACAGATTCCCTGCTCCCCCTGCTTCCTTCCCTACATTCTGTATTCTCTCTGGAGCAGGTACAGCAGACAGAAAATAGCTGAAAAGGCCTGTTTAATTTTAATTTTGGATACATAATAGCTGACTTTCAGAAAATCTACAATTTATTTGTGGTTGAATAAGAGATATAGAAAGAAGAGAGAAGGAGAGATACAGAGAGAGTCCAGGCTCTCTCTACCATGAGAATTCAAATTTGTAATTGACATGACCTCTTTAGCTAGTTTCTCATGAAATCTTTCACTATGACATTTGATTTGGTAATAAATCTCTTTTTTAATACTGAATTGGTTAAGTAGTATATTTAAGGAAGCTTCTCAAAGGACAAATCATCTACAATTCTCTTAATGTTTATGAGATACTAATAAGGGGTAAATTTGCAATTAAGGCTGTATTTTATATGAATTTAAATACAAGACTAATATTTATATGTAGTGAGAGCAATTCCTCCTTTCGAATGATAATTCATTTTTTTCACTGAACAGCTGAGCCTCTGTAGCACCCTACATCATTTGTCAGATTTAACAACCCAGAGTAAATAGCTCTCTGAAAAGTAACTACAGGTCCATCTTGTTGATCCCAATTTGTCAAACGTTGCAATGAAGAAAGTGCTAACCCTTCAGGAAGGGTGTGAGGAGATTTGTAATTTACCCGAAACTCTAGACCAAAACTCAGAAATAGATTTTCTATCTTGCATCTATATAGTTTCTCTTGACAGAAGAGTAGGATTTGTTATATTATTTGTCACAATTGAACTTTCCAAGTCTTCCGCCTGTCTAATATTATTTTTCAATGAGGATATGTTGAGAGGAATATTTTTAAACTGTTTGTGCCTTTTTTCTGAGGCATCAAAGGCACAGAAAGAGTAAAATATATTACACTAAACCATAAACTTAGTTTATAGCAAACGCAAGATTAGTGTTCATAAATGATTGGCAACCCACTTTGCTTTATACCAAATAATGGAAACAAGAATGATTGAAGGGCTTCCCGGTTGGCTCAGTGGTTGAGAGTCCGCCTGCCGATTCAGGGGACACGGGTTCGTGCCCCGGTCTGGGAGGATCCCATGTGCCACGGAGCGGCTGGGCCCGTGAGCCATGGCCGCTGAGCCTGCGCGTCCGGAGCCTGTGCTCTGCAACGGGAGAGGCCACAACAGTGAGAGGCCCGCGCACCGCAAAAAAAAAAAAAAAAAAAAATGTTATCTAGCTATTATTTGGCATTATGTAGACATTATCTCTGACCACTGTATCTTCAATTTTTGTGTGTGTGTGTGTGTGTGTTTTTGCGGTGCGCGGGCCTCTCACTGTTGTGGCCTCTCCTGTTGCAGAGCACAGGCTCCGGACGCGCAGGCTCAGCGGCCATGGCTCACGGGCCCAGCCGCTCCGCGGCACATGGGATCCTCCCAGACTGGGGCACGAACCCGTGTCCCCTGAATCGGCAGGCGGACTCTCAACCACTGAGCCAACCGGGAAGCCCTAGATAACACTTTTAAAACTTAGTCAAGATTTGGATGTTTTTATATGTTTGCAAATAAGAAACAACTCTTAGTAAGCTTATTTGACTTGTTTATTTTCTAATTTCAGTTATCTGAAATTAAGGTCTTTCTTGGTTTACTAGTTATTACTTCCTGCTAATAAGAAAATGTGATTTACTAAGTATATATGAATTCTATCTGTCATTCAAAGTCTCCCAGTAGTGACCAGTTATTGTCTCTCTGATACCCTCATATATTTCCCCAGCAAAGCCAAGAAAATCACTTAAGGTTCAGTAGATTATTTTTCACAACAGAACTATAAACAGAATATAGCATTGGTAAGTTTCTATAGACAACAAGCCAAGCTTGCCTTTATTATATAGACTTGCTATTATACACATGTTGACAGGATCAGGATTGAAAGTAGGGCAATATTGAACAGAGAAACTAATATTTATCTTAAGTTGGACATAATAGTGTTTGTAAAATACAGAAACTGCAGCTGAATTAATAGGAAGTAAAATTGCTATTTAGGGATCTATTTCATGTATATATATATATATATATATATATGATGAATACTGTTCCTATTTGTGTATGAACTTCATATATATATATCATGGGTACAGTTAGATTCTGTATCACCACCAACCCCTTCTCAGTAGAATCAATAAAACCCCAGGGGCTCAAGGACTGTTTTCTTCACTCAATCTTTTACCAAAAAATTTAAAGGCATTTCGTGGGCTAGGCACAAAGACAATGGGGATCATAAAAATGGAGACAGCAAAATTCACATAGAAAAGGCACACATATAATATAATCTAGTAGAAGAAAGAAAGTAGGGCCACAATACAAGGCAAAAACTGGAAGAAAAGAACAATTAAAGTGTTGTAGATATTTAGGTGAGTGAGAGGACTTCTGTTGGATGATAGTGGTGGATCAAAAATAGAACATGAAAACAATAGAGTTTTAAAACAATTGATGTGATGAATATAAAAAAGTAGTTGGATTAAATGTTTAAAAATTATCAGAACACATTTAAAATCAGGACAGCTTGAATTTATAATTAGTGAACTTATGACTATCTAAAATAATATTCAGAAGCCTAGGACTATAGTTAAAAGTACTGTATTGTATACTTGAAATTTGGTAGGGTAGATCTCAGATGTTCTCACAACAAAAAATGGTATCGTAGAAACTATGTGGGGGGATGGATATGTTAAGTAACTTGATTGTGATAATTATTTCACAATGTAAACATTTTACATCAAAACATCACATTGGACCACAGCTAGCCGGGAGGGAGTCCGGGAAAAAGTCTGTAGCTGCCGAAGAGGCAAGAGACTTTTTCTTCCCTCTTTATTTCCTGGTGCGCAAGGAGAAGGGATTAAGAGCGCTGCTTAAAGGAGCTCCAGAGACGGGCGCGAGCTGCGGCTAAAAGCGCTGACCCCAGAGACAGGCATGAGACGCTAAGGCTGCTGCTGCCGCCACCAAGAAGCCTGTGTCTGAGCACAGGGCACTATCCACAACTCCCCTCCCGGGAGCCCATGCAGCCCGCCACTGCCAGGGTCCAGGGATCCAGGGACAACTTCCCCAGGAGAACGCACGACGTGCCCCAGGCAGGTGCAACGTCACGACGGCCTCTGCCGCCGCAGGCTTGCCCCGCACTCCGTACCCCTCCCTCCCCCACGGCCTGAGTGAGCCAGAGCCCCCGAATCAGCGGCTCCTTTGACCCCGTCCTGTCTGAGCGAAGAACAGACGCCCTCCAGCGACCTACACGCAGAGGCGGGGCCAAATCTAAAGCTGAACCCGGGGAGCTGTGCGAACAAAGAAGAAAAAGGGAAATCTCTCGCAGCAGCCACAATCTCTCCCAGATTGTGGATTAAATCTCCACAGTCAACTTGATGTACCCTGCATCTGTGGAATACCTGAATAGACAACGAATCATCCCAAATTGAGGAGGTGGATTTTGAGAGCAAGATTTATGATTTTTTTCCCTTTTTCCTCTTTTTGTGTGTGTGTATGCTTCTGTGTGAGATTTTGTCAGTATAGCTTTGCTTTCACCATTTATCCTACGGTTCTATCCCTCCGTTTATTTATTTTACTTTAAAAAAAATTTTTATCTTAATAATTATTTTTTATTTTAATAACTTTATTTTATTTTACCTTACTTTATTTTATTTTCTTTTATCCTCTTTCTTTCTACTTTTTCTCCCTTATATTCTGAGCCGTGTTGATGAAAGGCTCTTGGTGCTGTAGCCAGGAGGCAGTGCTGTGCCTCTGAGGTGGGAGAGCCAACTTCAGTACGCTGGTCCACAAGAGGCCTCCCAGCTCCACGTAATATCAAATGGCGAAAATCTCCCAGAGATCTCCATCTCAACATCAGCACCCAGCTTCACTCAACGACCAGCAAGCTACAGTGCTGGACACACTATGCCAAACAACTAGCAAGACAGGAACACAGCCGCACCCATTAGCAGAGAGGCTGCCTAAAATCATAATAAGTCCACAGGCACCCCAAAACACACCACCAAACGTGGACCTGCCCACAAGAAAGACAAGATCCAGCCTCATCCACCACAACACAGGCACTAGTCCCCTCCACCAGGAAGCCTACACAACCCACTGAACCAACTTTAGCTACTGGGGACAGACACCAGAAACAACGGGAACTACGAGCCTGCAGCCTGCAAAAAGGGGATCCAAAACACGGTAAGATAAGCAAAATGAGAAGACAGAAAAACACACAGCAGATGAAGGAGCAAGATAAAAACCCACCAGATCTAACAAATGAAGAGGAAATAGGCATTCTACCTGAAAAAGAATTCAGAATAATGATAGTAAAGATGATCCAAAATCTTGGAAATAGAATAGACAAAATGCAAGACACATTTAACAAGGACCTAGAAGAACTAAAGATGAAACAAACAACGATGAACAACACAATAAATGAAATGAAAAATACTCTAGATGGGATCAATTGAAGAATAACTGAGGCAGAAGAATGGATAAGTGACCTGGAAGATAAAATAGTGGAAATAACTACTGCAGAGCAGAATAAAGAAAAAAGAATGAAAAGAACTGAGGACAGTCTCAGAGACCTCTGGGACAACATTAAACGCACCAACATTCGGATTATAGGGGTTCCAGAAGAAGAAGAAAAAAAGAAAGGGACTGCGAAAATATTTGAAGAGATTATAGTTGAAAACTTCCCTAATATGGGAAAGGAAATAGTTAATCAAGTCCAGGAAGCACAGAGAGTCCCATACGGGATAAATCCAATGAGAAACACACCAAGATACATACTAATCAAACTGTCAAAAATTAAATACAAAGAAAACATATTAAAAGCAGCAAGGGGAAAACAACAAATAACACACAGGGGAATCCCCATAAGGTTAACAGCTGATCTTTCAGCAGAAACTCTGCCAACCAGAAGGGACTGGCAGGGCATATTTAAAATGATGAAGGAGAAAAATTGCAACCAAGATTACTCTACCCAGCAAGGATCTCATTCAGATTTGATGGAGAAATTAAAACCTTTACAGACAAGCAAAAGCTGAGAGAGTTCAGCACCACCAAACCAGCTTTACAACAAATGCTAAAGGATCTTCTCCAGGCAAGAAACACAAGAGAAGGAAAAGACCTATAATAACAAACCCAAAACAATTAAGAAAATGGGAATAGGAACATACATATTGATAATTACCTTAAATAGAAATGGATTAAATGCTCCCACCAAAAGACACAGACTGGCTGAATGGATACAAAAACAAGACCCATATATATGCTGTCTACAACAGACCCACTTCAGACCTAGAGACACATACAGACTGAAAGTGAGGGTACGGAAAAAGATATTCCATGCAAATGGAAATCAAAAGAAAGCTGGAGTAGCAATTCTCATATTAGACAAAATAGACTTTAAAATAAAGACTATTAGAAGAGACAAAGAAGGACACTACATAATGATCAAGGGATCGATCCAAGAGGAAGATATAACAATTGTAAATATTTATGCACCCAACATAGGAGCACCTCAATACATAAGGCAAATACTAACAGCCATAAAAGGGGAAATCAACAGTAACACATTCATAGTAGGGGAATTTAACACCCCACTTTCACCAATGGACAGATCATCCAAAATGAAAATAAATAAGGAAAAACGAGCTTTAAATGATACATTAAACAAGATGGACTTAATCGATATTTATAGGACATTCCATCCAAAACAACAGAATACACATTTTTCTCAAGTGCTCTTGGAACATTCTCCAGGGTTGATCACATCTTGGGTCACAAATCAAGCCTTGGTAAATTTAAGAAAATTGAAATTGTACCAAGTATCTTTTCCAACCACAACGCTATGAGACTAGATATCAATTACAGGAAAATATCAATAACAAATACAAACACAGGGAGGCTAAACAACACACTACTTAATAAAGAAGTGATCACTGAAGAAATCAAAGGAGAAATAAAAAAATACCTAGAAACAAATGACAATGGAGATACGACGACCCATAACCTATGGGATGCAGCAAAAACAGTTCTAAGAGGGAAGTTTATAGCAATACAATCCTACCTTAAGAAACAGGAAACATCTAGAATAAACAACCCAACCTTGCACCTAAAGAAATTAGAGAAAGAAAAACAAAAAAACCCCAAAGTTAGCAGAAGGAAAGAAATCATAAAGATCAGATCAGAAATAAATCAAAAAGAAATGAAGGAAACGATAGCAAAGGTCAATAAAACTAAAAGCTGGTTCTTTGAGAAGATAAACAAAATTGATAAGCTATTAGCCAGACTCATCAAGAAAAAAAGGGAGAAGACTCACATTAATAGAATTAGAAATGAAAAAGGAGAAGTAAAAACTGACACTGCAGAAATACAAAAGATCATGAGAGATTACTACAAGCAACTCTATGCCAATAAAATGGACAACCTGGAAGAAATTCTTAGAAATGCACAACCTGCCAAGACTGAATCAGGAAGAAATAATGAACAGACCAATCACAAGCACTGAAATTGAGACTGTGATTAAAAATCTTCCAGCAAACAAAAGCCCAGGACCAGATGGCTTCACAGGCGAATTCTATGAAACATTTAGAGAAGAGCTAACACCTATCCATCTCAAACTCTTCCAAAATATAGCAGAGGGAGGAACACTCCCAAACTCATTCTACGAGGCCACCATCACCCTGATACCAAAACCAGACAAGGATGTCACAAAGAAAGAAAACTACAGGCCAATATCACTGATGAACATAGATGCAAAATCCTCAACAAAATACTAGCAAACAGAATCCAACAGCACATTAAAAGGATCATACACACCATGATCAAGTGGGGCTTATTCCAGGAATGCAAGGATTCTTCAATATACGCAAATCAATCAATGTGATAAACCATACTAACAAATTGAAGAAGAAAAACCATATGATCATCTCAATAGATGCAGAGAAAGCTTTCAACAAAATTCAACACCCATTTATGATAAAAACCCTGCAGAAAGTAGTCATACAGGGAACTTTCCTCAACATAATAAAGGCCATATATGACAAACCCACAGCCAACATCGTCCCCAATGGTGAAAAACTGAAAGCATTTCCACTAAGATCAGGAACAAGACAAGGTTGCCCACTCTCACTACTCTTATTCAACATAGTTTTGGATGTTTTAGCCACAGCAATCAGAGAAGAAAAGGAAATAAAAGGAATCCAAATCGGAAAAGAAGAAGTAAAGCTGTCACTGTTTGCAGATGACATGATACTATACATAGAGAATCCTAAAGATGCTACCAGAAAACTACTAGAGCTAATCAATGAATTTGGTAAAGTAGCAGGATACAAAATTAATGCACAGAAATCTCTGGCATTCCTACACACTAATGATTAAAAATCTGAAAGTGAAATCAAGAAATCACTCCCATTTACCACTGCAACAAAAAGAATAAAATATCTAGGTATAAACCTACCTAAGGAGACAAAAGACCTGTATGGAGAAAATTATAAGACACTGAGGAAAGAAATTAAAGATGATACAAATAGGTGGAGAGATATACCATGTTCTTGGATTGGAAGAATCAACATTGTGAAAATGACTCTACTACCCAAAGCAATCTACAGATTCAATGCAATCCCTATCAAACTGGACCACTGGCATTTTTCACAGAACTAGAATAAAAAATTTCACAATTTGTATGGAAACACAAAAGACCCTGAGTAGCCGAAGCAATCTTGAGAACGAAAAACGGAGCTGGAGGAATCAGGCTCCCTGACTTCAGACTATACTACAAAGCTACAGTAATCAAGACAGTATGGTACTGGCACAAAAACAGAAAGATAGATCAATGGAATAAGATAGAAAGCCCAGAGATAAACCCATGCACATACTGTCCCTTATCTTTGATAAAGGAGGCACGAATATACAGTGGAGAAAGGACAGCCTCTTCAATAAGTGGTGCTAGCAAAACTGGACAGCTACATGTAAAAGTATGACATTAGAGCACTCCCTAACACCATACACAAAAATAAGCTCAAAATGGATTAAAGACCTAAATGTAAGGCCAGAAACTATCAAACTCTTAGAGGAAAACATAGGCAGAACACTCTATGACATAAATCACAGCAAGATCCTTTTTGATCCAGCTCCCAGAGAAATGGAAATAAAAACAAAAATAAACAAATGGGACCCAATGAAACTTCAAAGCTTTTGCACAGCAAAGGAAACCATAAACAAGACCAAAAGACAACCCTCAGAATGGGAGAAAATATTTGCAAATGAAGCAACTGACAAAGGATTAATCTACAAAATTTACAAGCAGCTCATGCAGCTCAATAACAAAAAAACAAACAACCCAATCCAAAAATGGGCAGAAGACGTAAATAGACATTCCTCCAAAGAAGATATACAGACTGCCAACAAACACATGAAAGAATGCTCAACATCATTAATCATTAGAGAAATGCAAATCAAAACTACAATGAGGTATCATCTCACACCAGTCAGAATGGCCATCATCAAAAAATCTACAAACAATAAATGCTGGAGAGGGTGTGGAGAAAAGGGAACCCTCTTGCACTGCTGGTGGGAATGTGAATTGGTACAGTCACTATGGAGAACAGTATGGAGGTTCCTTAAAAAACTACAAATAGAACTACCATATGACCCAGCAATCCCACTACTGGGCATATACCCTGAGAAAACCATAATTCAGAAAGAGTCATGTACCAAAATGTTCATTGCAGCTCTATTTACAATAGCCCGGACATGGAAACAACCTAAGTGTCCATCATCGGATGAATGGATAAAGAAGATGTGGCACATATATACAATGGAATATTACTCAGCCATAAAAAGAAACGAAATCGAGCTATTTGTAATGAGGTGGATAGACCTAGAGTCTGTCATACAGAGTGAAGTAAGTCAGAAAGAGAAAGACAAATACGGTATGCTAACACATATATATGGAATTTAAGGGAAAAAAATGTCATGAAGAACCTAGGGGTAAGACAGGAAGAAAGACACAGACCTACTAGAGAATGGACTTGAGGATATGGAGAGGGGGAAGGGTAAGCTGTGACAAAGCGAGAGAGTGGCATGGACATATATACACTACCCAACGTAAAATAGATAGCTAGTGGGAAGCAGCTGCATAGCACAGGGAGATCAGCTCAGTGCTTTGTGACCACCTAGAGGCGTGGGATAGGGAGGGTGGGAGGGAGGGAGACGCAAGAGGAAAGAGATATGGGAACATATGTATATGTATAACTGATTCACTTTGTTATAAAGCAGAAACTAACACACTATTGTAAAGCAATTATACTCCAATAAAGATGTAGAAATCAAAAACACCCATCACATTGTACACCTTAATGATACACAATATTTATTTGCCAGTTATTCCTCAGAAAAGCCAGGGAAAAATTAAAGTCCAAGAAGGGAAACAGGAACGAGCAGAAATTGTTGGTGATTCAGAGGTGGGGATTGACAGAGGAGGAATGGAGGTAAGTCAAGGAAAAAATTCTTGGGTGATGTCAGGTGATTGTTGAGCTGAATAGATGTGAGGTGCCTGGGTTGGAGAACACGTGAGCCTAGAAGAGATGTGGGAAAAAAATAGAATAAGCAAAGGCTTGTGATTATATGTAGATGAAGAACAGGTTCTTTGATAGTGACAACAGGGTGAAGAATTAGAAGATTAAAAAGTTATCGTTATAAGGGTAGGCTTCTCCTCACATTTCCCAGGAATAGAGGTAACTCATGTCACAGAAGGAAAACTTGTAGAAGGAATACTTTTTATTCTTCTCTCAAAGGAAGAACAGCAAAGGAAGAACATGGTAAGATCAGGAAAATAGCCTTTGGCACAGCTCCTTCCATGGCGCTCTGGAGAAACAAGAATTCTTTTTTCATTTGGAAGGACTTCATTTCTGGGAGGGAAGGTTTTCATTCATGAGGGAAAGCAGTAGGAATCCCATTATGCCTAAGTCCATGCTACATTCTCCTTTGGCACCAACAATAATAAATCTTCACCTGTCTGATACCTTTATAAATTTCTCACCTGATTCTAAACTTTGTTGGAAAAGCAGGATGTAATTATTACCTCCCTAAATACCAAGAGCCATGGTGAAAAAGGTTTTGAGATGGAGAAATTGTGTGAGCAGTGATGATATTCAATGGATGGTCAGTGAGTAGATGACCTGTGATAGAGAGGAGGGTCATTGAGTAGGAGGAAGTCAAGACTCTCTGAACTAATTAATATGTAGAAAAATTATTAACATGATGTTAAAGTCCCAGAGGAAGATTTCAGGAAATAGGCAGATAAAGAATTATGGGAGTGTATTTAGATGATGGACAGAAAAGAACAAATAAAATGCTGGTGAGGGCGTGAAATAATGAGAAATACATTTGTGGTGAGAATATAATCTGATACAATAAGGTTTTGTATTACGTGGCAAAACTTAAGGTGTGCATATCCTATGACCCTCTAGTTCTACTTCGAGGTATCTATCCTCAAGAAATGCCTGCACATTGAAGCAAAATACATGTTCCAGTACATTCAAAGAAGTTTTCTTAGTAAAAGTAAAAAAAAAAAATTGCCAAACGCTGCACTATTAAATTGTAATACTATGGAATATTATACAGCATAACAGTGAACAAACCTCAACTGTACTTAACAGCATAGTTTTGAACTAAAGAAGTAAGACATAATATTGAGTATAATTTCATTTAAAAAGTTAAAAACAGGCAAAATAAATCAATATTATTTATCAGTCACCCTTGATGTTTGCTTTTTTCCATTACCACTTCTGGGGTTCTCAATATTGTTTAAGAAGGTCACAAATCTATAGATTATAAATTCAGGCTGTCATTTTAATGTGCTCTCATCATTGTTTAACCTATTATCATGAAAACTATAGTTTATGTAAAAAAATCATCTGAGATAAAGAGAATCATTTTGTAATGATAGAAAAATAATGAAACAAAACAAAGGAGATGAGAGTTACACTATTGAAGCAATTTAGTCATTTATCTCTAAAATTGTTAAGTGATTTTCCCAAGATTACACAGCTGAAATGGACAGAGCTAAAATTTAATCCAGGCAGCTTTGCTCTTGATCAATGGTTCTCAAACTTTAGTGTGTGCAGCAGAATCACTTGGAGGTCTTGTTCAAACTCAGAATGCTGTGTTCATCCCCAGTTTCTGATTCAGTGGGTCTGACATAGGGCCTGAGATTTTGAACTCCTAACAGGTTTCCAGGTAATGCTGATTCTGCTAATCTGGAGACCAACACTTCAAAGAGAACAATGATTTAGATAATGAGAATAATAAGAGTTATTTTACAGGACATATACACGCACATATATTTAAAAGATTAATGACTTTAAACAGGCAAAATACTTAATACAGTGATAGGTACATAATATTTATTGGATAAATGTCACTTTTTATTATTATTAATGTCCTCTAGAAGCAACTTTCAGTGAGTGTTGAGTTCACTTTGAATGGTCAGGTGGAAAGTCCCCCATGGTATTCCACCCTCCTCCCTTTTCCTACTGCATCTTCATGGGGTCTTCATCTTTTTGATGAAGATGGGCTGGTTCCTTTTCCCCTGGATCTTCTCATTCTTCAGAATGGAGAACCTAGGAGATACACAAACTGCTCTCTTGCTACTAGAGATTGCCTTCCATGGAATATCTTTGACATGTTGCTGTTAAACAGCAACCTCCCAGCAAGGCTGAGGTTGAGAAGAGCTAAAGGATTGAAAGGGTCAGAGCCCCATCCTGCTGCATTAAAATTAGCATCTGATCAAGCCACCACCTCGCTAAAAATCCTTCAATGGCTGCGGATTACTCCCAGGAGAAAGACTCATTTTTCATGTAACTTGCCTTTACCAACATTTTCAGCCTCATCACACACCCCTTTCCTGCTTCCCAGCCTTCCTTGGATCCCTCTGAATCTAGGGGTCCCTCCTGCTTCAGGACCTTTGCTCACATTGTTCCCTCTGGCATGACCACTCTTTCAACCCATGGCTACTTTTTTTTCCTACTCATCCTTCCACTATAAGGTCAACCATTATTTCCTTAGGAAAGCCTTCTATCACACCCTAGATTAGTTCAAATCACTTTGCTTTATGCTCTTGAAGCACCTTTATCTTTTATTTCAGAGCATTTATCATGGTTTGTAATCATGTATTTATATATGTGATGATTTGATTACTATATAGTTCTTTTACTACCAACATTACTTAATAGAATTTTCTGTGATAACAGAATTGTTTTGTAATATAAAACACTTAAAAATGTGAATAATGTGACTTAAGAACTGAATTTTAAGTTTTATTTAATTTTAATATCTACATGTGACTAATGGCTAACATACAGGCAGCAGAGTGATCAACTGTGAGTTCCATAAGAAAAGGAACACTGACAATGCAGTCCATTTCTGCATTACCAGCTTCTATCACGTGTCTGGCAAATGATATGATCTCTGTAAATATTTGTAGAGTGAATGCTCCCTCCAATGTCCATATATATTAATACTCTAAAAGGGTTGGGAGCCTTTTGTTTCTTCTTCCATCAGTTATTCTTTATGGGTTTTTTTTTTTCCCCTATAGGAAATCAAATAAAACATTTGCAACACTAAGAAATGATTTTTGTGCAAAGTTCTGAATTGCCTAAACCTTGTAAAAGAGAAGTGTGGCCGATATATAAATAACATCTACTGCTCCAGTCCATTGAGAATACATTTTAAGATTCTCTACAATTAAACAACTTGTTTTTTTGCAATTATTTTTTTCTCTTGAATTAGACTTTTCCTTTAAGAGGTTCCTATTTCTCAGTTCTTCAGACAGAACATTTTATAATTTATACCATCATTTGAAAATTTAAAATTATTTCTTCGTTTTGAATAAAGAATTAATTTGGGACACACAAAGAATGTGAAAGTAGAAAAATTGTCATATATGATTATAATTTGTAAGTAAGAAGTTCTTTACTTTCTAGATATTGTACTATGTGTTTACATTTCCAAAAGTTATCTAAAAGCATTCAATGATAAGGAGATTACTTGGATTAAAAATGCTCAGTCTCAATTTTTGAAACCTAATTGTTATTACGTGGATGGGCAAACCTTGAGGTAACAATCCAAAGATGTCTGAACTAACCCCTGAGTCACATTCAGACTATTGTGTGAATTTGTCCATTAGTACTACTGCCTGTCAGGAATATACAGAAAAAGCAAATGCCTTTCCCCCTAAAAGGAAGATTACCTAATAAACTCACTGTTCCTAACTTCCTTGAAGACTCTGAGGTTCAGGAGGCCACCACTTACTTTGGTGGCAGAGGTTTGTCTTGGCAGGACTTCTAAAGAAACACTCATCTTCTTGCTTATGACTGTAACTGTTTCCTGAGTTTGAGATTGGGGTCAGAGGGATTCTGCTGCAGACTGTTTATTAGGGAGGTAGGACTGTGTGCAACTACTTATTATATTTCTGGGTCTGTTCAGTCTATTTAAAGGTCATCTTCCTTAGCTTCCTGAAGGAAGTTAGCCAGAAAAAAAAAAAAAGATCTTAAATTCTCAAAAATATCTTTCTTTTTTCATTTTCTCTGAACCTCTAAAAAAGTGCCTTTCTGTACCAGTGTGTCTTTTATTCATATATCTAGAATTTTTTTTCAGAATATGGACCATAGGAAGGTTACCACCATGAAGATTAAATATTACAAAATGAGATTAATGTGAAAGGTTAAACTTTAAGATCAAGATATAACAGATCAATCAAAGATGTGTAGAGTCAAATTGAATGACAGATTTGTTGTAAGTTAGGCAAGAATGGATTATCTTCAATTAAATGGTCATTTTAAATATAAAATGTACCAGTCAGAAGAGAATCCATGAAGACTGAGGAAAAGGAGAACTATAGAAGCAAATGTTGGCAGTGCCCATCCCAGGGAGCTGAACTCTACCATTTCCTTGGCTCAGCAACCCTATAGAAGGGGAGAACTTGCTCACCAAGAAACCATCAGGTGTTTAAAATGGTTTCATATTCAACTTGCCTACAGGGGAGAATGTATAGATAGCCTGGTATGGCTATCTGACTCTCCTGACAGCTACTTTTCTAACGAGTAATAAATGACTTGGCCCACTGTCTGTGCTAACAACATCAGGTCTCTGAGCTGCAATCTTGACAGTCAGTTCTGAAACAAGTATATTTCCCTAGTCGATAGGGTTGCCAGATTCAGTAGATAAAATACAGAGTACCTATTAAATTTGAATTTCAGATAAATAACAAATAATTTGGAGCATGTTTATATGAAAAAATGATTCATTGTTTATCTAAACTTCAAACTAAACTGGGCATCCTGTATTCTGTCTGGTAACCCAACCTGGTGAGTATCTGTATGGGACCTAATGAAACTTAAAAGCTTTTGCACAGCAAAGGAAACCATAAACAAGATGAAAAGACAACCCTCAGAATGGGAGAAAATATTTGCAAATGAAGCAACTGACAAAGGATTAATCTCCAAAATATACAAGCAGCTCATGCAACTCAATATCAAAAAAACAAACAACCCAATCCAAAAATGGGCAGAATATCTAAATAGATACTTCTCCAAAGAAGATATACAGATTGCCAACAAGCACATGAAAGGATGCTCAACATCACTAATCATTAGAGAAATGCAAATCAAAACTACAATGAGGTAACACCTCACACCAGTCAGAATGGCCATCAGCAAAAAATCTACAAACAATGAATGCTGGAGAGGGTGTGGAGAGAAGGGAACTCTCTTGCACTGTTGGTGGGAATGTAAATTGATAGAGCCACTATGGAGAACAGTATGGAGGTTCCTTAAAAAACTAAAAATAGAACTACCATATGACCCAGCAATCCCACTACTGGGCATATAACCCGAGAAAACCATAATTCAGAAAGAGTCATGTACCACAATATTCATTGCAGCACTATTTACAGTAGCCAGGACATGGAAGCAACCTAAATGTCCATTGACAGATAAATGGATAAAGAAGATATGGTACATATATACAATGGAATACTATTCAGCCATGAAAAAGGACAAAATAATGTCATTTGCAGCAACATGGATGCAACTAAAGATCATCATACTAAGTGAAATAAGTCAGAAAGAGAAAGACAAATACCATATGATATTACTTACATGTGGGATCTAAAATATGACACAAATGAACCTATCTACAAAACAGAAACAGACTCAGGGACATAGAGAACAGATTGGCAGTTGCCAAGGAAGAGGGGGTTGGGGGAGGGATGGACCGGGAGGTTGGGGTTAGTGGATGTACGCTATTATATATGGAATGGATAAACAACAAGGTTTTACTGTATAGTACAGAGAATTATATTCAGTATCCTATGATAAACCATAATTAAAAGAATATTAAAAAAAGAATGTATATATATGTATAACTGAATCACTTTGCTATACAGCAGAAATTAACACAACATTGTTAAATCAACTATACTTCAAAAAAATCAAAGCAAAACAAACAAAAATATGTCTGCAAGCAAACTTTTGGACTTGACAAACCTTGGCTTTGGCACCAATGAGTATGTTTCTTTTCTGATTCAGAAGTCCTTTCTTCCCTACTTTTCCCCAAGTACTGAAGATTCCCAAGACTGTTGGTCCAACTTTTCTTTCCAAACCTTTTTTTCTTTTTTCAAGAAAACACCCTTTAGCTCAAATGATCTAAAGCAAAAAGCACTGAATAATGGACTGAAGTTAAATGAATGCATGTGGGCAGTTTGTAGGGAAGAATGTTATGGTACTTTGCTGTTTAGAATGCGGTCATTTCAACTTCTTCGAAAAGACTGACATTAGATCACTATGTAAGGTAGAAGGTTCTACAAATATTTGTAAAATTCCTTTAAAATTATTTAGATAGATAGATGACAGAATGAGCATGAAGCATCGAAGGCAGTGAGCCCTCTCTGAGCAGGGAGCATGACACAGAAGAGGACAGCGTGATTCAGCTTTTTTGCAGGGAAGTTAAATTAATATGCAGTCTGCAGGTCTATTGAGAAGCAGGATGTGTAGCTTCAGTGTCTGAAATCTGTCCCTAGTTCTAATGACTCATTTTGTGACTCTATGCAACTTATTAACTTCTCTTTATTCTAATCTCAGCCGCTGGAAAGGAGATTTAATAATATACAATTCACAGGAGGTTATGATCCTGAGTCATTAATGCCAGAATCTGTAGAGAGAATATATTATTAGCTGGTAGAGAGGGGGTGATAAAAGTACTTCTGAGAGGCAGCATTTGGAAATCAGGAGACAGTAACAAAATAAATTTGTAGTATCACAATTCTGGTTTAAAAACTTAGAATCAAGAACTTGAGTTAATGGAGACATAGTCAGTGGAGAGCCTTTGTAGGGAGCAGGGACGAAGCTAAGCCATATGGTGGCAGGTGGCAGGCTTGTTTCCACTGCCACTGCACCCCTTCCTAGGACCTCCGCCCCTTTGCATCTTCCCTCTACCTCTATATACCCCATTCTACTGAGGACTTCCTCTCTTTCTCTTTGCCACCCTGAGCTGAAAACTTGTTCTGGGATGCTTTATTTATGCTAAAGTAGTAAGTCTCTGCATGCTTTATTTATTCCAAAGTAGTAAGTCGAAAAGGGTGTTATTTTATAAGCTGGTACCAGAATTCTTTCTGAGAAAGGAATATTTTTGGTTTAACACTGTAGAAAGAAAGGTGAAGCTGGCAAGAATAGGTAGGAGGGAGACGACTACTTTTCAAAGAAATGACTTTGTGAGGTGAAGAAGGAATTGGGGAGGCAGGAGAAGACAGGGCTGGAGAAAAAGGAAAGCCAGCATCCAGGTTGGTAGAATAACAGAAATACTCCGTAAGAACTTAGATATCTAGTAGTCGTTCTTAAGCTGTTCACATTATTGTGTTATAGAACCACCGGCACCAAGGCCTTTGGTGTTTTTATCTGTGTGTGGAAATGAAAGAAATGGATCTGAGATGCAGCTCTAGGTCACAACAAGGGAACCTGGACAGCTGGTGAACGAAGGTGAAATGATGTGTAAATTGAATTAATTCAGAGAAAATGGGCTTTTGAAGCTAGAGATGACTAAGAAAAAATGTAACTAAGTACTTTACCTCCTCCGGAATTTCCTGAATGGTTGGAAAGAACAAGGTTTTCACAAGGTTTTTTTTTTTTTTACCACCAACAGCAAAGAGTTTAAGCACATTGTGCTTTAATCTCCACAGATTGGCTACCTCAGCAACTTTAGGATTTAACTTGGGCCATCAGGCCTCTCTCTGGGACTGTGGGATGTGAGGCAGAAAGCTGGCGGCCCACCCCGCCCTTCTGCATCTTCGCAGTCTGCATCTCCCCTGATCTGCTCCTAGTGGCAATTCCAAAAGAGAGTTCCTTTAACTTTGAATTGTGCAGCTGGAAAAAAAAAATTGTTTTGAACATTTGGAAAGTCATTCACCTAAAGCCTCATTTCTTGCACGGTTATTTTTATTTTAACACAGATTGAATAAAATGATAAAGGCTTTATGGGATAATTTCATGAGCAAGTCTTTCCAGGGTCATGGATGAACTTGCAAGAGTGTGTGTGGGGTGAGCTGGAAGGTGGTAAACTAGGTGAGGAATCCATGGGATAACGCCAGTGGTCTGAAGTCCTCCCAATAGCCCAAGACATTCCCCAGAGGAACAGTTTTTAAATTACATTTTAGAAGAAAAAGAGAATAGATTTTAAGAAGAAAAACTGCATAATATGAATTCTATTGGTGACCTTTAACATTGTATTCTGCCACCAAAATATCTGAAAGACCTTAATGCCTAATAAAAAGATTTAAATATTATTATACCGTCCACTGAAGATATAGCAACCATGACATATACAAAGTATTGTTTTTAGGCTTATACTAAGTTTTGTTTTTTTAAGAAGAGGTATTAGATTTTGCCAAGGAATGCTAATAATTTCCTAAGGGAGATGTAAGACAGAGGTACTCAGAAACTCTTCTCTTCATATAAGAAAAGGTATAATTTTTCGCTTAAAAAATTAAGATTTTATTCTCGTTCCTTCATTCCCTTCAAATTGCTTTTTTTAGAAGCTACTTAAAATTTCTTAAGCTTCTTTTTCAGAGATGACGTCTTTGAGAACTGAGTTCAGGATTTTCAAATTTCTCTTCTATCATTCATTGCGGGCAGAGATCACCTCACTTTCAAAAACAATTTTTAAATGACAACCTCACAGCTGATTTTTAAACAGCCTCTTTCCATTTCTGAGGAATTGTCTTGAAGTTCAAACCAAATGAGTCACCCAAGAAAAAAAAAATCACAAGCCATTTTTATTCATCATTCAGAGCAGAAATTTAATTTAACGGCACTGATATAGGAGAGCTCCTTCATGAAGCAATTTTAGAAGTCTGTTCCTTTCCTTTTATGACAACAACACGTTTAGTTCTCTATGCAGATAAAATAATCATCAATGGTGAATAATGCTGATGCGCGCGTAAGTCTGGGAAGGAGGGCCGTTGGCAAGGAAAGAGAGGTAGACATACTACCACAGGGAAAAGTCATTCTAGACTGTAATTTGACTGCCGTCGCAGCCTCACTTCACAGCTTTTGCCTCACCCTCTGCCTTTTGCTTGGAAGGCTTCCCCTATGGGAAAGTGGAGGGTGGTAAATCAGGAGCTTGACATAGTTCAGACTTTCTTTAAAAGTTCAAACTGGTTACCGTCACCACGTCTGTTATCTTCACGTTACAGAGAACATCTCAGGGCGCAAACTTCTGATCTAAGCCCTGCTGACCCCTTTCAGTCGTGAGGGCCCTTTCCTTGACTCCCACGCCTGAGAACACATTCCTTACGGACAGCAGGTTTCTATGTGTCCATTCAGGTTCCCACTTGCCTCGAGAAGAAAATTTACACTTTTAGACTAAGTGGCAATACTGTTCCATGGGCTCTCTGTCCCATTTTGAAATGATCTCTTCTGGGTTCCCTATTTTATTTCCTCGACAGGACAGATTTTAAAAATATTTGGCACATGAAACTATAGCTAAGAGATACTCGCATTCTACAGTATTAGCGTCCTGGTTAAGAGTGCTGACTCTGGAGCCAAACTGACCACCAGGTCCGTCTTCCACCAGGTTCATCTTCCATCTTGCTGAGTGTCCTTGGAGAAGCCTCTGTGCCTCAGCTTCTTCATCTGTAAGATGGGATGCTACTTTGTGGTAATGAAAACTGAACAAGTAAATAAATATATATAAAGTGCTGTTTGATAACAAATGAGAGCTGGTGTTATTGTTATTATTATTACCCCAGAATTGAGCATGAATTAAACATTTGATTATGTTTACAGACATAGCTATTAACAGTTTTCAAGTCATTTCAATATACATTAGCCCTTCAGATATTCACAAATATCAAGTAAGTGTACCTAGGACCTATGTTTTTATTCCCATTTTATAGAAGCCTAAGGTAAATCAGTAAATAGTGGAGCCAGGTTTTAGATTCAGATCAAGGTACTTTGAATTGATTTCAAGATCTTCTCTAATACCCTTCAGATATTCACAAATATCAAGTAAGTGTACCTAGGACCTATGTTTTTATTCCCATTTTATAGAAGCCTAAGGTAAATCAGTAAATAGTGGAGCCAGGTTTTAGATTCAGATCAAGGTACTTTGAATTGATTTCAAGATCTTCAAGATCTTTCAAGACAGTTATGAGTAATAATACCTCCAACAATATCACATTTAAATTTTAAATAAAACTGAAAAGTCTTTACAGGACGATTTATACAAAGCAATGGAGATAAACAGAATATAATCAAGGAAAAATAATATGGAAAGAAACAAACCTCCCTGTTGGCATGATTAGGACAACTACTAAATGGTGCTCTTTAAAATGTTTTTGTTAATAATTTTTTGGAAAAACAAAGGATTATGGAAAAAGAAAAATGCTAACATAATAATTAAAACTTTAGATAAGCATGTCAAGTGTGTGTGTGTGTGTGTGTGTATACATAGATAAATTAAATTTTGTGCAGTTTGAAACCACAATATAAAGATGCTATACATAGCTACCACACCTCATCACTGACCCCTTGTCTGAATTATACTTATCATCTGGATTTTAGAAAAAACATTAAATTAATAATTTATAAAATGCCTAAGATTAACTCAAATAAAATCAGAAAGCTAGGCTATGTTCTTTAGAAAAACATTATTGTCTGAGCATAATTTTCCAGCTTCTCCTTACATATTCATAAGAGGAAGGATTATAAGAAAGCTTTGGTGAAACTCATGATAACATCTGCCTTTTATGTAAGCAGTACACACCCTTGGAGCAAGAAGCTGCCTCTCTAAGACTCCTCTTGGTTAGTAGAACCAATGGGGCCCAGCCCCCCTTGCTCTCAGGTGTGCAGTCTCACCTGAGGTCTACAGAAAAGAGATCCTGGAAGGAAAGGTTTACTCATGAGGACTGACAAGTACTGGAATGTCAGTGGCTTTTCCTATCTTCCTAAATTGTACTCATGCAGGGAGCATCTGGCCTTAATCCTACGTCTCACCTTGTCTTCATTGCTCTACTGGACTTTCATCTGGATGTTTCTTCCTGGGCTTTTTGACCTTCCATAGCAGAGAGAGCAAATTTTAAAAAATGCTTATAACTTGAGGACATACAAGCATGTATGCTATTAAGAACATATAAGCATGCTGCTCCCTCTGCCCATGTGACACTCTTCCTGTTCTGTTTTCCCCTGTCCCCTGCCCCCACCCCATCCATCCGGTCCGCCCTCTCTCCACCACTTGGGATTATGAGAAGGAATAACTGCAGAAGGGCATCCTGTGATAATACTGGACAGCCTCCCATCACCCAGGAAGATATAAGCAGAGACTCTGGAGGCCAATTCCAAAAAATAAAATCACCGCGTCTTGGGCTATGAAATATTAAGCTAGGAAAGGAAGTTATAAATCATGAGTCAATGAAGAGCATGCTCAGTGGAAGTTGGTAGAGGAAAAATGGAAGTGAGAAGAATGGCATGCTGAACAAGGCAGACAGCCATGTCATAAGGTGGTATGGTTGCTCCAAAATGAATCTCCTGGTCGTTGGATTCTGATGGCTGTACCCCGGTCAGGCCCTCTCTAGACTTTATATTACACCACTGTGAGGTAGGTAAGTCCTGTTATTACCCCATATAAGTTTTCTAGGGCTGCCATAATAAATTACCACAAACTGAGTGGCCTAAA
The DNA here is from genome assembly GCF_949987515.2 of Delphinus delphis. Taxonomy (NCBI): domain Eukaryota; kingdom Metazoa; phylum Chordata; class Mammalia; order Artiodactyla; family Delphinidae; genus Delphinus; species Delphinus delphis. Next base: position 88,448,459 of record NC_082686.1, on the reverse strand, counting down.
ACAACAAAACTGTATTCTCTCACAGTTCTGGAGGCTAGCAGTCTGAAATCAAGGTGTTGACAGGGCCATGCTCCCTCTGAAGGCTCTAGGGAAGAATCCTTCCTTGCCTCTCTAGCTTCTGACGGTTGCTGGCAATCCTTGGGCTTCCTGGGCTTGTAAATGCATCATTCCAACTTCTCCCTCCATCTTCACAGATCCCTTTCCCCTGTATGTCTGTGTCCAAATTTCCCTTGTCTTATAAGGACACCGGTTCTTGGATGAGCATACATTCTAATCCGGTATGAGCTCATCCTAACCTGATTACACCTGCAAAGACCCTATTTCTAAATAAGGTCACATCCACAGGTTCTGGATAGATATGATTTTGGGGAGGACGCTATTCAACTCAGAAAACCCTGCTTTTAGAGATGTGCAGACTGAGGTCCAGATAGGCTAAGTGATTTTTTCAGATCATTCAGAGGAAAAAACTGGAATTGAAAACCAAGTCTTCTGACTCCAATTCTGTGTTGTTTCTACTGTACCATAAAGTATGAAAAAAAGTTTTCTGATGTAACATACTCTTGTTTGATACCCCGTATAAAGCCGGTAAAAAAAAAGGCAACATGGGTATTACCTATATTTTCACTAAGGAACAAAACCATGACTTCCTTGAACTTCCTACCCCTTTTATTTGTTCCCATAGCAACCTGTTACATGTCTTTAATAAGTGTTATCACTTTATTGTATTTGCCCGATTATTTATCTGTTTCTACTAAAACCTGGGAAACACAGCATTAACTAGTGTTGGTTCTGGTTAATGAGACTGAGAGGGAGGCAAAGGTCTTGCCTGCATCACACCGTTTAGATGCAAAGCTTGGACTTGAACTCTCAGTTACCTTTTCATTTTACAGTATCTTCTCAAAGAATCCAACCTCTCCCCCTGTACTCATCCCTTGGTATCATCAGGCACAGCGCCTACGATTCATAAACTTTATAAAGGCCAACAAAATGTTTGAGACTTGGAAAAATACTACCAGCTACAAAATAATAAAAGAACATTGCAAAACTAAAAGTAATAAGTATTCTAATTAAATATAAAATATAGCATGTTAACTAAATAACTACAACAATTATTACAGAAATAAATATGTAAATTTGGGTTGAACTGGGACCAAGGTGCATTTTAATTTATTTATTATATAATGTGGGATGGGAGCATGTCTCCAACAGTAAGAATGCTTTGGGCCCATAAAGACCCTAAAAAAGGCTCTGATGACCACATTAAAAGTCAACTCTATTTATGAGGGTAAAAAGAACTCTCAGATTGTCTGGTACATGAGATGGAAGAGTGTGAACAGTCCTTTTTTTCTTTCATCACAAGTAAAGCAGCTTCTTCTTATTATTATACAACCATCTTAGTCAGGCTCGGTAATGTGGCATTTGGTGAGGTCGTCGTGTACTATTTGTGGCTCACTTAATCCCAGTGTTCCTCCGGGGGATAGGCCTAACAGAGAAATGTTTCATCTTGGTGTTTTTCCTGTGAAATTTTTGATCCAATTATCTTTTCATCTTTCTCTACACAGTGTGTTGGGCAGACAACTTAGCAGCGAGGGCCCTTGTCTATAATGACAATTAGCCCAAGAGACAAGAGAGCTGAAAATGTTTTAAATCAAAGAAAGTAATTCTGAATAGGAGAAAGCTTTATGATTTACTTAATTCTCTCTTCCAGATGACACCCAGATAGAAAGAACAACCAGATTTTAAGGATGCTATCAATTTTCTTAGTGAGAAATGATTTTAGTTCTAGCTCCCCCTGTTCTCCCATCCATGGAATAAAAGTCTTGTTATTCCTTTTGCCTTAAACATTTCATAACATTCAAATCTCCAACATTGAAGTGGATAACACTGTTCCCATATTGGGGAATCTTGTGACTCTCATTGGCAATGAGAGTTTAGTCTGTTTAACCACAGTAAAAGCCAAGGATGTAAAGCGATGCCACACTATCCGTACAATGTCTCAGCCCTTTCTTGACCTCGCATCCTTCCTTCTCCAGGCTCACCTCCTTAGGCCATGAGTTCTCTCATCAACCTCCTCAACCCTTTGTCCTCCCCTCATGCAAACTCTGCAAATAGTCTCAGGATCTGTTACCTGCTTCTACACAAAGTCAACAGACCAGCACTGCAGAAATTCACTCAAAGTTACCACTTGCAATTTGCCTTGGGGAGTCCTGCTTCTTTTAAACCCTCTAATTTATCTTCAGTCAGCAGCCTATCTCATTCTCTGCGTATCCAAACTTTCTCTTCAAGCCCTCGTCCCCATACTCATTCTCATCAGATAACTTAACCACCTGCATATCAGGATCATGCCTGAACCACCTCAAGGTTCCTTCCCAATTCCCAGAGCTCTCTCTAGAGCCACACCTCTCCCTTCCGTCTGAGGAAAAGGTGCCACACCCCTTCGTCACAGTAAAGCTCCCATCTGTGCCCTTCATGACATCCATCCTTGCATTTTTCTGTATGCCAGACACTGGAGTTGCAACCAAATAAACTATAAAATGCTTGCTCCGAGGGTAGTAAGAGAGACAGGCAAGAGAACAGACATCTGTAACATACATAGGATGTGTCATTTTGCTCTTTTTTTTTTTTTTTTCAACTCTAGAATGCTGGGACCAGAAAATTGTCCCAGAGAAGACAATACCTGAACCAAACAACGTGGGATAAGGAAGAACTAATCTGGATTAAAAAAAAGACAGAAAACACCATCATGCAGAGTGAGCAGAAATTATGACGGCACAGAATCTTGAAAACAAGGGAGAGCTGATCTAAAGCTGAGTTATATGAGTGGAAAATATGTGAAGTAGGATAAGTATTCAATGATACGACTCCAAAATATGGCATATAGAATAAAAAGCTTATGTTTTTATACTGATGACCCTGGGGAGCCACTGAAAGTTTCTAGTTCTGAGAAGGGTACAATCATATTTGCATTTTAGAAAGAACATTTGAACGCAATATGTGAGATAGACTGCAGTGGGACAGACCTAGGGGCTTGAACTTGGAGGAAGACCAGTTACTAAACCTACAGTAACCCAGGCTGAGAAAGACAATAGGGTGAGGTAGAGCCTTGCTGCCTTGCAGTAGTAGTGGGAGGGAAGCCCTCACACGGGCACCAGTACCCTTGAGTGTCAGGCACTAAATTACAAAATCTCTGGTATGGATGTAAATACCAGTGCCCTGGCCTTGTGAAGGTTCAGCAGCAGATATCACTGCCAAAAGCCAGAGCAAAAGAAAAGAAAAATTGTAAACCCCACAGAGGAACCAAAATTACTCTGGGTTTCTAAGTCTACCTGAAAAACTGACAGGGTCAATTGTGAGAGAATGCATGTGTGTGTGTCTGTGTGTGTGTGTGTGTGTGTGTGTGTGTGTGTGTGTGTGTGTGTGTGTGTGTGTGTGTGTGTGTGTGTGTGTGTGTATGGGGTGTAGAGATTAACGGATGGAACTGATGTTCCCTCAGAAACTGTCGAGGCACAGGGAGGAGGGAGTTACAGCAACTGACTTTATATTTATTTACACTTTTTTCTGGGGCATACCCTCAGAAGAAGGAAAAGAAGGTATGTCAACCAGTCTAATCTCCTTGTTAACTAAATATTCAAGTAGATAGACTAAAAATATATGCCAAGAGGAGGAGAATTTGACTTCAGAATGTCCTTAATAGGATGTCCCTAGCTAAAGATTTTTCTATGATAAATAAACCAGAACCTCGGGATTTATAAGACATTTCACATAAGCTCTACCACCCTGAGGTATAAAATGGGAATTTTTCAGAGTTTTCATGCTGTGTGAAATAACAGTCACACTTACAGACCACACTTCTTCTGAGCCAGAGGTACCTGTTTGCTGCAGGGAGAAAGGACCTGGCTGGCCACCCTTGATGTCCGAGGTCCTTCCCTGTCCTCTCCGTGCCTCTTGATAAGCTTTACCCTTGAAATTAATAGTAAAGCTTGATATTGGGTAAGATTTGTGAGTCCAGTTTAGCAACTCAATCCTGTGCATTACATCAGAACAGAACTAGTGAAACACTTTTCATTAATCTTGTTATGTGACTAGTTTTACCTACAGAATTTTTGTTTTGGCAAAAACAGTTTATACTTAAATTGTCTGATCTAATCTGTTTGACCAAATTAAATGATTTTTTTTGAATTTTATTTATTTTTTTATACAACAGGTTCTTATCAGTTATCTATTTTATACATATTAGTGTATACATGTCAATCCCAATCTCCCAATTCATCACCCACCCCCCCACCCGCCTCTTCCCCACCTTGGTGTCCATATGTTTGATTCTTATCTATTTAGATATCTCTGACTGATCCATTCAATTGAATGTGAGTTTTTTTTATCTATAGCACCTATTAAGCTATCTCCACTAACCTGGACCAGTGGACCAGTGAAGGTAGTTTCTGGCCCCTCCCCTCAACAAGATAACCCCTGACTTGTTTTCAATGCATTACCAGTGAAAACAAAATGTACTTAAGTGCATGTCTTCATAATCTTGTTTTCATGTCCCAACTGGAAGGAGTCACATGGATTAGAGTAAAAATATCTGTAGAAATTCTCTTCGATGCAAAGCAAGTATAGGCACTGCATTAAATCCGCAAGACAAAGCAAGCAAAGCTATGCTTTCTTCTCTAGGGCAAGTTAGGCTAACGGTAAAGCAATTACTGCCTGTAGCAGAAGAAAGCTGTCCCCACAAGTAAGCAGCTGGGGAGCTGTGAATTAGCTTTTCAATACCTGAAGCATAAGTTAGAGAAAGATAATGGCTCCGCTTTGAGAATAATAAGAAAAGCCTGGGGTTAGATGAGGTCCCTTTCTTCACAGTAATTCTGCACATTTTAATAATTAGTAGTACATCAATATTTATGTTATCACAATAAAGAGGCATGTTTCGGGGGAAATGTTCGATCGTGTGCATATTCTATTCACATTCATCCAGGACTACAGAGATCTCTGTGTCAGGGTAGGGACATTGCCTCTGTCAAGGCTTTCTAAATCAGTGCATATTGCCTGGCAGAAATTAGGCCACTTCTAAAGTGCTAGCCTGGCAACTCTAGACCTAAAATATAATGCTTATCTTTAACTGTGTGCGCATTTCATGGAGCTATGCTCGGTGACATTTTAAGTACATTATTGAAGACTACAGGGTATTCCTGAGATTATCTACTTAGTGGTTTTCAAGCATTAGTGTCCATCCGATTCACCTGGGGGCCACCCTGTCCTAATTCAGTAGGTCTGGGGTGGGATGCCCAAACTCGCATTTCTAACAAATTTCCAGGTGAAGGTGATGCTGCTAGTCCAGGAACTACACTTTGAGAAATATGGGTCTGCTGCATATAAATCAGAGTTCCCTACTAGTGTTGCACCTGAGTATTACCTGGAGGGCTTTTAAAATTCTAATGCAACTAACCTAAAAGAGGTCCCAATGGCCAAAGCTAGAATAATTTGAGTAACAAAATACAGTTTTGGGTTATAACCCGAAGTATAAAGGCCCTTATCCATGAGTCTGTATTTATATAAATAAAGGGTTGAGTAAGTAAATGAATGTGGAAGAGACAGATCCTCCTAGTGAAAAAACTGCAAAGAATTTATGTCGATATTCCCCCTGCAGGCAGTGAACCCAAACTCCTCCCCCCCCCCCCACTCTTAGTGACTTACCTTCAAAAACTAGAATACAGGAAGGTGAAGGGGGTCGAGAATAACTTTACAATAGAGAAACTGGCAAACACCACCTTGGGCGGGTGATCTGAGGTCCAGTCCTTGTCCTCAGTGGGAAGTCATGCTTATGGGATTTACCTCCAGATGTATGAGGAAGGCACTTTACCTCTGTGATATTCTTCCCCAAAATGCATGACCCCAGTCTAACCATGAGAAAACAATCAAAAAGCCCAAATTGAAGGACATTGTTCAAAATATCTGGTCAATACACACCAAAAGCTTCAAGGTCATGAAAAACAAGGAAAGACTGAGAAATTATCATAGACCTGATAAGACGAAGGAGATATGATGACAAAATGTAATGTATCCTGGATGGGATTCTGGAACCAAACAAGGACGTGAGTGGAAACGATAATGAAATCAAATAAAGTCTGGAGTTTAGTTAACAGTAATGCACTAATGCTCGTTTCTTAGTTGTGACAAATGTACCATGGTGGTAATATAAGATAAGAGGGGAAACTGAGTGAGGAGCATGTGAGATCCCTCTGTACTATCTTTGTAACTTTTCTATAAACCTGAAAGATTCCAGAAAATCATTTCTTTTAAAAATATTAATGCCCAGGAAACACCACAGACAAATTAAATCAGAATCTCTGGGGTAGAACCTGGGTGTTGGTATTGTTTTAAGCCCCCAGATGATTCTCATGTGCAGTCAAACTTGGGAACCACTGATTTAGATGGAACTAAATTAATGACTTTCCCATGAAATCTAACTTTCACTTGGTCTGCATGGTAGTTGGTACTGAAACAATCAGCCATTTTTGTGTTTCTCGAGAAAACATCTCTTTCGGTTTGAATTAATCAGCTCTGCAAAATGTTAGTAACAGGCACTTAAAATAAAAAGGAAAGTAGAAACAGAATAAATTCATACAGTGGTATGTAAAAATTACATTCTAGAGGATATCCTGAGGTCCATATGCATCCTATCTATTCTTTTACACCATCTTTAAACTTCATGAGGGGAGAGCTGTGGGACCTTGCGAGAATTGTGTGACAAACAGAATTTAGGCAGTTTAATTACATGGGAACCCTCTGTACCTGGCAGATCATGTGCAAGTGAAGGGTATGTCTCTGTGATATGTCTATAAAGTCTCTACCCCAAGGGCAAACTCTCTTTTCTAATTCCTGTTAATTTTGAAAGGAATTAAGGCTCAATTGTAGCATCTGTCCCGTTTTCCATCTCTACACTGTGTGAATAAATCTTCCCAATATGGATATGCCAAAAGCAAAGAATAATTCTAACTATCAGAATAAGAGAATCATTTTAACTTTTAGTTAAAAAAAGGACTTTTTACACCAAGAGAGCTGATGTTGGAAAGACTCAAGCTATTCAATTGGCTCTTTGAGCATCTCCAATGCTTCCTCTTTCCTAGTAGCTATATGGTTTTTCAGACCCAGCCTTTGACCTATGGAGAGGCATGAGGAAAGAAATTAGTAGTTGAAATTCTTCCAATGAAGTGGAAAATTTTTATGGTCCCTGGCCTGCCAGTGCCAGTCAGTTCACCTAGGTAGTCCAGTTTTTGATTTCTGCAGGTCTGGAGGACATCATGCAAAATGACCCCATTCAACTCCACACCCTTTGGCTAATCTTTGTAGATTATACATCCACTGGCAATTTGGAGGAAAGGATGAAGTCTGTAATTGATGGGACTACAGATAGTATCAGAAAGTCTGACATTTGTGTCCATGGCAACTTTTATTGGCATCACAAGCAAACACAGGAATATAGAAATATCCCAGGGAGTTGCGTCATCCAAGGAGTGAAGGTCTAGGAATACAATGTACCTTTTTCACATTGAATGTATTCTTTATCTCTTGAGAAGATGTTTCCCATAACCTTTGAGGACAATTAAAAGCATACTTAACCTTTGAGGACAATTAAAAGCATACTTATAGTTTTAGGGAGCATTACTATGGCTTCTAGGCATTCAAAGAGAGAGAGAGGAAAATGTCAACATATTTTGTACACAGAAAACCCCTTAGTCAGTTTTCATGCCTTATTCAAGACCCAGGCTTAGGAATTCTGTTCCCTTAGCAGGTCATGTGAACTCACCCCAACCCTGTTGCCAGACATTATTGATTGAGCCTGAAAGAGGATATCTGGTTCAAGGTGACTTACTAATTTCCTTTCTTGGAAATCTGTAATTTGGATCTAGAAGTTCTAGTTAGTGTCATAGGAGCTTGAAGTGTGCTGCCTTCCGTGTTCACGCAGAAGCAGAAAGGCAGAGAAGAAGAGGTGGATGCTCAGAAAGAGGCCAGGGAGGGACTGGGTGGTAGATGTGCACATGGAGGGGATGAGGAAGGGGGCAAGAGGGGGAGACAGACTGGTGGAGACTAAGTTGGCCCCTAACGGCTTGCTTCTTGCATTTCTTGCACTTAACTTCCACAAATTACCCTTGTCTGCTAGTAAAACTTATTTATTTCCTACTGTGTTTTAATCCAGTCTGCATGAGTTTGTTAGTCTCAGCAAATAATTCTTAAAAGAATATGCAGGGCTTCCCTGGTGGGGCACTGGTTGGGGGTCCGCCTGCCGATGCAGGGGACGCGGGTTCGTGCCCCGGTCTGGGAGGATCCCACATGCCGCGGAGCGGCTGGGCCCATGAGCCATGGCTGCTGGGCCTGTGCGTCCGGAGCCTGTGCTCCGCAACGGGAGAGGCTACAACAGTGAGAGGCCTGCGTACCGCAAAAAAAAAAAAAAAAAAAAAAAGCTATGAAGAGACTGTTGGGCATCCCCTTTGGAAGATGTATGAGAACAACGTGGGATCGAGGGTTGATGTGGCCAGAAACCTGAGAAATATGAAGAAGTGTTTGAGTCAAATGCCTTCTTGATTTTTACTAAGGCTATGAGTGTGGCCAAAGAAACAAGGATTATAAGAGGGTATCCTTTTCATTATACAGCCATTTAAATTTACTCTCTTAACCCCAAGAGTACTTAAGATAATCATGTATTATTATTTACTGTGCTTCCTAAGGAGTTTAAGAATGTCTTAGAATAAATGTGGGTAAATGTTCTGTAAACTATCAGATAGTAAATACTTTAGACTTTGTGAGCCATCGTTTCTCTTTCACAGCTACTCACCTTCTTATGCTATTGTAGCACAAAGTAGCCTTAGACAACACCTACTGAATGTGGCTGGGTTCCAATAAAACTTTAGTTACAAAAATCAGTGATGAGCTGGATTTGGCTTATGCAATATAGTTTGCCAATCCTTGTCTTAGGAAATTTCAACCACTTTTCTGCTAAAACTTTAATTCCCAGTGAGTACTTACAAAGGAAATTGCTATAAACTTCAAAATATACCTCTTCTTAGATTTGAGGCCCCAACACAGAGCCTGCACTCAGAAAATGCTTAACAAATGTTTGTTCAAGGGTATCCAATCAAGTGGCAACAAGGAATAGGATCCAACCATAGCAACAGGGGATTCAGGCGGTGGTCATCATTAGACATTTTGTCCACATGTAGAAGATGTCTAGTTCAAAAGATGACAACATACGAACAGAGTCTAGTCCTAGAAAGTAGAAAAACAAAGGCCAAGCAGAACCTTGTATACAACTTGGGGTGAAGAATAGGATTTCAGTCTTCAGAATGAGGGCTAGCTAGAGCAGTAGATAAAATGAGGAGGAAATATCCTGGCAGAACTTTCGGCAGAACACCGAAAGAGGAAGAGTCATAGGAATTAATGTGTCTTGGGAAAACACGGGCACTTTATGTCTACAGTACTGGATTCCTAACCTGGTTGATAACAAATGGGATTTAGAGGGGAGCCAAAGGAAGTCAAACAAGGAATCCTTTAGCCATGACTGAAACACTGACTTCTAAACCTAGAAGAGATTCTTAGCTCCAAAACTCAGTAACGTCAATAATATATTATCACAGTTGTCAGGGCTGATTATCAGGGAAGAATAGAGTTTGTAGGTATGTCCTATGGATATAGCCAATAGTTAGGACAGAGGTTGAGAAGTTGAGTTACTAAAACATAGTATAATCACTAAGATCATGGACCTTAGAGTCTGATAATCCTGGATTTGAACGTTGACTCTGCCACTTATTGACTCTACCACCTTTAGCTTTGCTCTTAACTTATTTAACATATTTATCCTAAGTTGGCTTTCTTGTGAAATGGGTATAATAATAGTATCTATGTCATAAGATTGCTGTGAAGACTTGAGAAAAATATGCAGAGTGTTTTATGTCTGGCTACATAGTAACTGATCAATAAAGGAAAGACTTCAGGAAGAAAAAAACTAGTAGGGATATGAGATTGGCATTTCTTACCTTCGTATTTGTTAAAGTACATCTAGATTTCTGAAAGCAGAAGTCTAGGAGCACTAAGCCCCATTTTTACATTCTCTTTCCTACTTTGGCAAGAGTCCACACTCTTGGACTTAGCAACTTTTGCTAAAGGCAATTTCCAGGATATATTGAGCACCTCTAGTGAATCAGAAACCAATCTTTGGGTTTGAGTTGAAGCTTAGAGGCTGCTCCACCACAGGGTAGACTGTCAAATTTCCAGCTTGAAGAAAAAAAAATTAGCTCCAATATTGCAAGGAGAAACTCTTTTTCCCCCTAAAGCATTCTCCAAACCAGCAATTTCTCTCTCAGATTTTTCCTGAAGCCATGAAATGAGCCAAGCATGAAATGGTTGCCTTAGAAGGCTATTTGTCAGAATAGTTCTCCTAGTCCCGTTACAGTTTTAAACTGAACCTTTGGAGAAGTCAAAAGAACACCAGCGTGTCCCAGTATTCAATGTATCAGTGGATTCATCAAATTGCAGCTTTGATTCTTTAGGATTTTCTGGGGCACCATGACCCCCTCCAACCAAGGGGTCCGACTGGATAGAAGACAGAGGAGATTGCAATATGGGGACAGTGTTCTCAGTCTCCCACACCTCCCTGAACACATCAAGCTTCAGAGACTTACTTCATAGAAAATGTTCTTTATTTTGTCTACCAAGTAATTAATCAGAGAATAAATAACTAGTAAATGACATTGCCTGATGCCAACTGCCTTTTGGAGAAAATTAAAACCAGAACTCAAGTGCTATGAAATCTTGTGACAAATGGCATTTTCTTTTTTCCATATTTTTCTAGATGTAAGGTGGTTTGGGCTTCCAACTAAGCTCCATTAAACATGTCAAATATGTCTTCACTGTGATTATAAGGCACTTAAAACATCTTCCAAGCTACCTTTGTGATAATATGTAATTCATGCCAAATTTAAATATAATCTCCTTTAGTCTCTTGAATTGAGAGGAAAAAAGTTCAAATGAGAAAGAAACCAAAACTTTTAGTTTCCATGTTCACTTATTTGAAATGATTGAACACAAGACCCACATAGCCCCAAGGCATTGCGACACATAAATCATGCTTTCAATCTTGCAGGGTCAATATGGTCATTTGTCATTAACCAGTCACTCAAAAGGAAAATATCAACAGCACGAGGACATTTCATCTGAATTTTCTCTTGGACCTCCTTTATCAGAATCAATAGGAATATTGCTAAAAAATGGTCATGGCTTGGCCCCACTTAAAACTTAATTAATTAGAATATGTCGAGTTGGGACTCAGGAATCTGCTCCTTAACAAATATTCTATCTGATTCTTGAACACTATAAAATTTGAAAGCCAAAATCAGGGATTATGTTCTGACACTAGATTCAATAGTTAAAGAATGGGATTTTAAAAACAGAATTACATAAAATTTACAATTTATTTTTGTCCATAATTTTTGACATTATAATTAAAATATTGTATTAGTAATTGATATTATTGTTTTATTATTACAAATTATTGTCTTATTATATTAAAATATTGTATTACTAATTTATTTTTTTAATCTCCTCTCTCTTGCGTAGATCAGACAAAGTTTTAAATAAGATAGGATTAAGAGTTAAAGTGGGGAAGACCAGATTGGTTTAGGCTAGATAGAGGAGACTCATTTCTTTACATATCTAAGTTGTAGTAGGAGTGAATAAAATATTGTATTACTAATTTCTTAAAACCAGATAATTTTTTAAAATTCTGAATCAAATAGTCAATGTATGTATCTTTTCTTATTGGTGCCATATATATTACACTTAACTTGAAATTTCAAAAAATAATTGCCTTTCTTTCACTAAAAAACTGGGAAAATTTAATAAAAATATATGAAACTATGATCAAGCACTGAATCAAGGTACTCATCCTTCAGAAGAAGAACACAGAGAGTGAGCCCTAGAATTTCCCCAGCTTTACTTCAGTAGGTACTTCTAAGAACTCAGTGCTGAGAGGATGGAATGAAGCTGAGCAAGGTAGTTTTGTTGATTGAGGAAATAGAGATTCCAGTGTGAGAATGTTGAGGCAGGAAGAATTTTCAGGCCAGGGAACTGGAAGGAGTGAGTTATGCAGAGAAAGTACTCCAAATATCTGTGCAGGGTTCTACTTGGGTCTGTTGCTGAATACGAAGCTATATGTGGATCAAGTAAAGCTTCCATGATGCCAAGCAAAAATGAGCCAACTGAACCAAAGACTATCGGCTATCAGGGAGGTAGTCAGCTACATAATTCCTGATCTCACACAGGGGTAAGAGGGATTCCTCTTCCAACCAGCCAGAGTGAAAGCTCAGGGTACCCATTAGAGACCACAGAGGATCAGATCTTGATTGTAATGCTGAACTAGTCCTGGAAAAAAGGATATTCTAAAACCTTCCTAACAAAGATTTAAATTAATCTAAAATGATCAAGTTGATTGGCAAGTAACTTACCTGCTTGCCAAAATAAACTTCAACAATTTTTAAAAGAAGACAACAAAATCCATATATGTCTATACGGATTTTTATCTCTCTCTCTCTCTCTCTCCCTCTCTCTCTCTCTCTCTCTCTCTCTCTATCTCCATACAACATCATAATGGCCAGCATCTGATCCAAAATTTATAGACATGTGAAGACATAAAAAAACAAAATCTGTACATGAAAACAGACATAGAAATGACAAAAAAAAAAAAAACGGGAATTAGTAGACAGGGACTTTAAAGTTGTATATATAAGATGAAAAAATGAACTGTGTGGACTTAATAGCACACTTGTATTTGACACTGAACAGATCAGTGAACTTAAACACATAATAGAAACCATCTAAACTGAAACACAGGCAGAGAAAAATAAAGTGAAAAGAAAAGAGAAGGAACGATAAGAAAAGAGAAGAAAGAAAAGGAAAGAAAGGATAAAGAAGAATAGAAAAGAAAAAAGCCTTAGTGATTTGTAGAGCAATATTAAGTGGTCAATATACATGGTATTTAAGTACAGATAAAAACGAAATAGAGGGGGCTTCCCTGGTGGCACAGTGGTTGAGAGTCCACCTGCCGATGCAGGGGACACAGGTTCGTGCCCCGGTCTGGGAAGATCCCACATGCCGCAGAGCGGCTGGGCCCGTGAGCTATGGCCACTGAGCCTGCATGTCCGGAGCCTGTGCTCCGCAATGGGAGAGGCCACAACAGTGAGAGGCCCGCGTACCACAAACAAACAAACAAAAAAAAAAGTGTAAAAATATAATGGCTAAATTATTTTCAATTTGATGAAAATCCAGGAAGCTTGAGGCACTCAAAGCAAGATAAACAGAGAGAAAACCATACCAATGCATGTGCTGGAAAGATATGGTACACAGAAATCTTCAAAGCTGCCAGGAAAAGAAGTCACGATACATAGTGGAGAATAAAGATAAGAATTATCTCTGACTTTTTGTCAAAAAGAAAAAAAAAAAAACAACCTAAATCTGTAGACAATGGAAAATCAATCTTTTTTTTTTTTTTTTCGGTACGCAGGCCTCTCACTGTTGTGGCCTCTCCGGTAGCGGAGCAACAGGCTCCGGACACGCAGGCTCAGCGGCCATGGCTCACGGGCGCAGCCGCTCTGCGGCATGTGGGATCTTCCCGGATCGGGGCATGAACCCCTGTCCCCTGCATCGGCAGGCGGACTCTCAACCACTGCACCACCAGGGAAGCCCTGGAAAATCAATCTTTAAATTACTAAAAACAATCATTCAGAATTATACGTGCAGCAAAAATTTTCTTCAAAATTAAACTAAAAACATTGTCATACAAACAATACCTAAGAGAATTTGGTGTCAGCAGATTTGCACTATAAGATGTATCAGAGAAAGTTCTTCAGATGGAAGCTGGATGTTCATAAAGGAATAAAGAGTGTGAGAAATGTTAAAAGTGTGAAAACATATTTTTTCTCATTTTAAAAATTCTTTAGAATTGAGGCTATAGCATTAGACTTGTAACAATGAATTATAAGATATATGATAAAATATATAACAGTAGCACAAAGAATAGGAGGGGGAACTGGAAGTGTATTGTTGTAAGATTCACACATCATATATGAAGTGCTATAATAATATTTGAAGATAGACAATGATATATTAAAATTGCATATTGTAAATCTTAGAGCAACCACTAAAAAGCAAAACAGAGATACAGCTTATAAGTTCAAGAATAGACATAAAACTAAATAACTAAAAGTACTCAATCTAAAAAAAGAAGCAAAGGAGAAAAGTGAATGAAGGACAGATGCAAAAAATATAAAACAAATACTGTAGAATGATTCTAGACAAACACATTCAGATAGAAAAATAAATATAAACAGTTTACGTACTCCAAATAAAAGGCAGTGATTGTTAGACTGATAAAAAGGCAATATCCAAATACGTTCTGTTTACAAGAAATACATTTAAATATAGAAGACATATTTTTTAAAGTAAAATGATGAAAAATGATATATAATACAATTTACTAATCATAGGAAAGTGGCAGTAGCTATTGAATATTAGAAAAGTAGACCTCAGGGCAAAGAATTTGACCATTCTTAAAGAGACATGTTTAATAACAATAAAAGGGTCAATTAATTAAGCAGAATAAAAATCCTAACAGAAAACCTCCAAAATTTGTGAAGCAAATACTGAACAGCTGAGAGGAGAAATAAACAAATACACAATCAGAGTGTGGATCTTCAACACTCTTTTCTCAGTAAAATAAGCAGCCAGTATATCAACAAGGGTATAGATGATTATAACAGCACTCTCCAAGCACGACCTAATGGACAATTACAGAACACTTCACCCAAAAATAGCAGAATACACATGCTTTTCAAGTGTACACAAAACTTTACTAAGGTAGACAATGAGTCATAAAACAAATCTCAATAAATTTTAAAACAATTGAATTGACACAATATTTAATCTGACCACGGTGGAAATAAATTATAAATTTTAAGAAAGATCATGAAAAATTCCCAAATATGTGAAAATCACTTTTTGAGATAATGGATATGTTCTATACATTTGTGAAACATGTTGACTTACATGTTAAAACCGGTGCTTTTATTGTATGTAAAAAACAATTTTACTAATTTGATTCAATATTAACTAAAAGTATAAAAAAAATTACTTATTTGACCTTTCTAGGTACAGTTGGGCCTCCACATCCATGGAATCTGTGAATACTTAGGGTCGACTGCACTAGCCATGTTATATAAAGGACTTAAACCTTCTGAGATTTTGGTGTTTGCAGGGGGTCCTGGAACCAATTCCCCAGTGGATACTGAGGAATGACTACAATACAAGCTTTTTGTTACTGGTCTTATCTTCAAAAACGGTTATGTATATCCTTCCCTCAGCTCCACCTACAACATCTGGCTCAAATTTAGTTTATGCTGGAGAAGATACTAGAACTCCTGCTTGGGGCAATCTTGGGAGCAGGCCACTTACTAGGGGAAGTCCTCTGAGGGGAATGATGGTGGAGTAAAGGAACGATCACACAAATCCTCATGTGTTAAGGCTAAATCACAAACCCAAACTTTTTATTATTTCTCACCTATTATTAAGCTCTTCTTTGTGTTTTCTCTTTTTTCTTTCTAGTCATCTGATATCTTCCACTGACTAATTTTCCTATTTGCTAATCTTTTCTTCTGCTGTTTTAATCTGCTATTAACACCCATTTTGAGCTCTTAATTTAGATTATATACTTTTTATGTCTAGAACTTTCATCTTAATCTCTTTTAAAATAAATTCTTCTCTGGTGAAATATTTTGTCTTGTCAAATGTTTTCTTGAACATATTAATTAGAGTTCTTTGAAGGTCCATTCCTGTTTACTCCAAAGAAAATAGGTCAAGTGTATGTCTGGTTTTAATAAATGTATAAATGTATATTTTTAAAAAGAATCTAATCTATAGTGATAATAGATCAGTGGCTGGATGTGTATGGCCAAGGGTAGGTGGAGGGAAATGACTATCAAGAGACATGTAGAAATATTTTGGGGAGAAGAATATGTTCTCTATCTTGATTATGGTGGTTGTTACATTTGCAGACTTTTCTTTTGTTCCTATACATTTTAGTTATTAATCGAATGCTAGATATTTTGTATAAAATACAACTAAGCTACTCATTTATTCATTCACTCATGCATGCATGCATTCATTCCAACAATATCAAATGCTTACCACATGCCAGTTCTTTTACTGGGGATCCACCAACAAACAGGACAGGTACAGCCTCTGCCTGTAGCGCTTTCAGTCCCCTGGTGGTCCTAGTTTCATAATTCTTTGGGCTTTCGAGTTTTCCCACACTCTTTTATTTACAAAGAATGCTGTGCTCCTCTATCAGTATATTCAAATTACAAACACATTTTTCAAAGTCAATTTTAAATGCCACAGCTCCCATGAATCCTTCCTGTGTTTGAAGTAATGTTAGCCTAGTCTGAGCTCCCATGTTAAATTATCTGTTCCTCTAATGGTATTTGTCTAACCTACCTTGCATTATTCATGAGGTAGCACATCTGACTAGACTGCAAACTCTTTAAGTGTAAGGATCTTGTCTTACTAACTCTTCTACATACTCCAGCACTTAGAAAAGTACCTGGGTCATAGTAAATAGATATTTATTAAATGATAAATACATAAATATGTCATGATAATATGTATAAAATCATGGTCTACATTTAATATTCTATAATTCACTCGATTCTATACTTCTAATTATTGAGCTTGAGTCACTTATAACCCTACCACGTCTAATTCTAGCTTGCAGCTTCTATGATGCTCTATGCTCACAAGCCAGATAATCAAGCTTATTAAGGACTATGTATTAAAAATGTAATTAGGCACTTAGGGAGGGTATAATGACTTTTCATACATTAAAGCGTGGCTTGAGAGTTTGGGCTTTAAATCTAACTGCCTAGGAGGACTATTTTGTCAACATCCACATTTGGGGCTATATTTTGAAGACTAGACAATGGTTTCCAGAAGTCTGACCTCCGTAAAAATAGGGTATTGCATTACTAGAAAAAGCATTCCTTTTATAGAAAATAGCCATTCTAACACTGGATATGTGTCCTCTCTGACAAATGAATTCTGGTGTTCAGGACTCAGAACCAGACAGCTGTCACAGCACCACTGAGGATTACTCTAAATTGCAGCAGATGGTGCTACTTATTTGGCCATCTAATGCTATTCTCAAGTATCAGTTGGCCAACTGCTGCGGTGGAGGTATGAAAATAGGAGATGTATTTAGAGCCAGAGGATACAAGCACAAATGTTTTGGGATACAGAGTTTAAACTGATATGCAAAAATTGCATCCAGCAAATTGCCAAGCCAGATCCATTAGAGGGTGTGGTTGAAAGCTCCTTCCCTCAGATGAAAGCAGTCTTGGAAAATACAACTTCTTTGGCCAGCTGTACGATAATCTCTTCCATGCCCTTGTCCCCTGAGATGCACACATGCTCACGGGCAAACTCACACATGCACACACACACAGCACACATTTTCCTACACTTATAGTTGCTACTTGCTAAGTTGGTCTGCAATTTAAATTTAACACTACTTAGGAGCCATCTGGGTCACCTGTGGCTGGTCTGTGGAAATATGCACAGCATGTGTCTGTGGCTTACATCAGAAGCAGGAGCCTTTCTGGACTCTGTCTTTAAGGTAGCAGCTGCAGTACTATGTAGCTTTTATCAATGTACTGAAATCTGGCTTTCTGTGTCACAAAGATATTGAATATTCTGGCCATGTCTTTGGCCATCTCCATAGTTGCTATGGCTCACTCCTTATCAGAATTAAATCTGGTTAATAAACACTCTGCTTATCACTGCCCAGAGTACAATTTTTAAGTACTTTCTTAACTCTAATTTATATCATTAACTGTTTACATATTAAGTTTAAAGATAGCTTACAACAGATATTAAATAGAATACTGGTGCATTGTAAACTCGTTTTGTAAAGTCAATAAATTCCTATTATGTGTATAGTGAGCTTCTTACTTGAGAAAAATGGACTAATTAAATTATTCAACTGAACAGCAGTTTAAAGTGGTGTACTATATTACCTAAAAGACGGTAACTTAAAAAGTGAAAAATTCGCAGAAAACTTGGAGATTATTTCCGGATCTCTGTATTGGAGGCCCAGCATATACGTGGCAAATGAATTAGAAATACCAAAATGCAAATTGAAATGACATCTATAAATAAACCTAAATAAATAAATGGATCCGCTTTGCATAACTTATCAATAGAAGCAAGTGAGACTTTCATGGAGAAAAAGCCTTTAAAGCACAGAAGGAGTGCTTACCATGAGGAAGAAGAAGACCTCAAAATTCATCAAGATCAAAGGCAAACTAAAATTGAAAACAGCAAAAGATACATATACATGTACATATGTACATACAAAGACTCATGAGAAAATTGACAATTATCCCAGAATGAACTCACGGAATGAAATGGGTAAAGCGTTCTTAAATGAAACCGAGGGAGGATATCAGCTCCAGAAGAGATGTGGGAGGACCCTCAGGATCAGAGCATTCAAAGTGCCTTGGGGACCAGTGAGCTGGAAGTAGATAGGCATGCGAATGCTTTTCTCCTCATGGGAGAAAATATTATCAAGGATCTCTCTACCAAATTATCTCTCCAGCAAGTTCTAAATCCTTGAAATGCCTGTACAAAAATTTAGGGGCCATCGTGCCTTCTGTACTATTAGGACAATAAGAGCCAGCAGAAATAGCAGCACTCTTAGTTGTCAGCATTTATCAACACAGTCTATTGTCTGACAGCCACTGTCATAACTGATTCTCTTTCATCCCAGGTTAACTCTTGGCCCTGACTTGAGATTTATGGTTCAAATTGTTTAAATCCTATTCATTTCTTTTCATGGAAAAATCTATTGCTGACTTGCTGCCTAGCTTATTCGATCCCCACCTTATCTCCCATGCTTTACTACCATCCACCTATCCAATACTTACACAGTGAATTAGACCTGTTACCCAATATGTAAACTGTCATTTACATTTCTGATTTCCATTTATATTTCAAACTGCTTAACTACGCCTCTGCTAAAGTCCATCCACACTATCTGGAAAAACTGCTGCAGATACAGGGCCAACAACAGTAAAATCACAGTATACTTAGATGAAATTAACAAACTAGACTTAACAGAATCTGTGTTGTAATGGTAAATAATTATGGAGTCCTAAGGGAGAAACTCTGTTTTCAACACTTTACATACTTTAACTCATTTAATCCTATAACAACTCTTTGACCTAAGTAACAACAACCTCATTTTACTAAAGAAGAAACTGAGGAACAAAGAGGTTAAATGATATACCTACTAATATACTTACTGCTGCTAGAAAATAGTAGACCTAGGATTTGAACCCAGGCAGTTTGGGGTCAGAGCTCACCTTTTAAACCATTATTCTGTGTGATATCTTCTTGAGAGTTTAAAAACTTTAAAAAAAAAATCATCGTTGCTATTAGGAATGTGTAAATTATCATTACAAATTATAATTTTCAAGAACATCTATGGAGTACTAATATAACAAACCATCTATGTGCTCATTAGGAAATTAGATTCTACAATGAGTAACAGATTGATGAGTCTGTAGTTACGCATATCTAGATTGAATAGAATGAGAGAATCTCTAACAACAGGTAGAATCCCAGAAAGCTTCCAAAGTTTTGAGTAAATTGAAGTGGCAGTCTATTTTTCAGGTGTAGCTTTAGTTCCATTCCACCCAAAGTTTCAAAGCAAGGCAGATATCCACAGAAATTATATGACCATTGGATAGTTTAGTTATATAATTGGGATTCCTGTTCATAGCAAAGGAATGGATAGTGTTATTGTGCTACATATAGTGAAAAACCATATCTGACTGATGAGGGAAGTACTAATGAAACACTGCATTGAATTAAGCAAGAGAACAAGGTTATATGGTGGGTTTTAGTAACCTTAAATTAATTAATAACTAATTATTATTGTAGCTCATTGTATAAATACCTTGCAGCAATTCTAATTTCTAGAGATGAGGGACAGTCTTAGAGAAAGGGCAGGTTGATAAATGTAGTTGGACATAAACAAGTAAATATTTTGCATGATGGTTCATATGGTTTGAGTGCTTGTGTCCCCCCAAAATTCATATATTGAAAACCTAATGCCTTATGAGATGGCATTAGAAGGTAGGATCTTTGGGAGGTGATTAGGTCCTAAATTAGTTCCTTTATTAAAAGAGGACCAAGACAGCTCCCTTGCCCCTTCCACCATGTGAGGATACAACTGAGAAGTCAGTAGTCCGCAACTTAGAAAAGGGCCCCTAACCTTGGACGTCCAGCCTCCAGAACTTTCATAGACAAATTTATGCTGTTTATAAGGCACCCTGTCTATGATATTTTGTTACAGTAGCCCAAATGGACTAAGACAGTGGGCAATCAATTTTTACTTATGTTTTTCATATAGCAAGGTGCTTTGTAAGTCTGCCTTCATGTCTTGGAGTTATTCTGGGTAGTCACCTCATAAAGGGAGTGCATTGCTAGAATTGATACTAGAACTATTGTTGAACCAGGAACATAGTTGGAGGGAGTGAGGCTGCTCCCAGTTGATAGTAGATGGCATTATGAGGAAAATATTCGTATTTTCATGTTTTTGCCTGCTCAGGGATTTGTGAACCAAGATTGCCAGCAATGTGTGTTAAAGAATTGAATAGCAATCCTATAGAAAAATAGATAAAATCCACTAGAAAAATATAGGGATTTATTTTCCTGAACGCTTAAATTTACAATTCATAGAGTGATAATATCTGGAGCCATTTGTTTACATTTTAAAGTGTTGCTGTTATAAATACCTGGGGATCTTCCCCATCTCCTCCAAGGAAGAATTTGTTTCCATTACAGAGCAAAATTTTCTCCCCTTGTCTCTGGGAGAGAAGTTCTTATAGAAGCTCTGAAATCTATAGTTTTGGAATTCCTCATCTATAGTGTAAAATCCCCTTCTGCACATGCAGGTAACATCTTCCCCAAGTGGAGGAAAGAGTACTAATGCTGAGATTGCTTTGTGAGTAAAATAATTTGCTTTTCTCTGATGCAGAAACCTCCAGCATTAAAAATGAAGATATTAAAAACTTACCAGTTATATTATAAACAATAGAATTCCAAGGTCTGACTAGCCAGTATGTTTGCTCTATGTGAATGCCTCCTAGAACAAATACTTCCCAAACTGTTTGTGCAAGATGTTAATAAGTGTTGCATAAGTAAAAGGGTCATATAATTAAATAAGTTTGAGAAATGGGGCATACCACATCTGTCTCTGGGATATGTATGAACTGGGTTCTGCAAACTTCTATAGTAAAGAAACAGGTTCAATTTTGATCTAGGATTTACAAATTACAAATACCATTGTAGAATGAGTTCATAGCATCTTTTTAGTCCTCTTAGATGTGCCAAAAGAGCACCCAGAGATTAGTGCCATATTCATAGATATATTTTCTGCCTAAATGTCTGGGAAGAGTTACTAGTTAGTGTTGTCTTTTGTCCCATTGTCCTCAAAGTCTTAGAAGTCATTCTATTGACCCTCTAGAAAGCAACTACTATTCACAAAAAGCAGTGCTTTTCAACACTGACAGAACATGAGAATCACCCAGGCAACTTAAAAAAATATAAGTGCCCCAAACCACACCAATTAAGAGAGCCTCTGAGGATGTCTGGGAATCTGTAAGATTTAAAAGCTTCACAGGTGACTCTAATGTGCAGCCAGGTTTAAGAACCACTGATACAGAGAAGTAGTTCTCCAACTTTAATGAATGCGGGGCTCACCCGCATATGAATGCAGATGTCTGAAAAGCTTATTATTCAGCAGGCCTGGGGTGGGCTAGAAATTTTTTTAAAACAAATACTCCAGATGATTCTGATGTAGTTTGAGATGGCCTCGATGGCCACACTTTGAGACACATTGCTATGAGCTGAATCTACCATTCTACCTGCTTCATGACAGTTAATCAAGAATCCCATCTTCTAGAAAACAGTAATATTCCAAATCTATCCATGGTACTCCCTAATCCACCTCTATTTTCAGAAACAAGGGGTTTTAAATTACTTTAAAATTCTGAGAGCAATATCCTGACCCATTTTACATGTCTCTGGCAAAACTCTGGATGGAGGTGAGCAAACTACCCTCCAGCAGCTGAAAGCTGCAGGAAGGAAAGCCCAGCCACTATTGGAGTTTTTTCCCTTGACAGTTCATAAATCTGGAGTCTCAGGGCACTTACTCCACCTGTAAAATACCTTCTTTACATGTCAGTCGCAAATGAGGGAAAGTCAGATATACACAAATATGAATTTCTATCAGAAAACATGGCTAAACTTCCACTCTTAGTAATGACTGAGTAGCTCCTATCAGACCAAGCTCCTATAAATAACAACTATACACTCTGGACAGAATAATATAAAACAACTACCCAAGGCACCAGAGAGAAAATGACATTTGCCAGATACCAGAGGACAGTCAATAGGTAGAAAAAAGAAATAGTATGAGGTAGCTTTTCCATTTTAATGGCTTTTAACCTAAGAGTAGGATACAGTTGGCATGCAAAGTGGCTAAAGCCCACAAGGATATACCAGATTATTGGGGAACCAGAATACAGAATATGGGGCATCCATAGTAACTGGACAGTGAAGTGGAGAATCTTAGGAAGAAGAGAGGGACAGAAGAGGCCCAAATTCTGTAAATAACTCTGCTCAAATCTCTGGCTCACCCCTGAACTACACATTCAAAAGGGCAGCTTCTAAACAGCACATTTAAGGCTAAAAACAAAAACAAACAAACAAACAAAAACTAAACTATGAATTCAGAGCTCGAGTTTGAGTTCTCTTTATAGGAATATAACAGAATCCAAGGTCTGTACCACACATGATTCATAATGTCCAGTATATATTCCAAAACTACATGATATATTAAAGGTAGGAATATATGACCAATTTTCAAGGGGAGTACAATCAACAGAGCCCAAACTCAAGATAATGCAGATGTTGTTATTACCAATCAAGGGTTTTTAAGCAGCTATTTTGAATATGCTCAACAAAGTAAGGAAAAATATGCTTGTATTGTGTGAAAAAGGAGGAAATCTCAGCAGAGAAATAGACATATAAAGAAGAACTATCTCCGTACCTGTGACTTGCGTGAGTGGCACCTCCAGTGGAATCCAGTGGGACATAATTCATTTTCCATTTGGATAGGAATCATCAAAGCAAAAACTGCAATGGACAGAATTATAGAGCTGTGTGGCTGACAGGGTCTTAGTGCTCTGGCCAGGTGTCAGGCATGAGCCTCTGAGGTGGGAGAGCCAAGTTCAGGACATTGGTCCACCAGAGACCTGCTGGCCCCTTGTAATATAAATCACTGAGAGCTCTCCCAGAGATCTCCATTTCAATGCTAAGACCCAGCTCCACTCAACGACCAGCAAGCTCCAGGGCTGGACACTGCATGCCAAACAAATAGCAAGACAGGACTACAGCCCCACCCATTAGCAGAGAGACTGCCTAAAATCATAATAAGATCACAAACACCCCAAAACACACCACCAGACACAGTAATGGCCACCAGAAAGACAAGATCCAGTCTCATCCACCAGAACACAGGCACCAGTCCCCTCCACCAGGAAGCCTACACACCCACTGAACCAACCTTAGCCACTGGAGGCAGACACCAAAAACAATGGGAAATAACAAACCTGCAGCCTGTGGGAAGGAGACCCCAGACACAGTAAGATAAGCAAAATGAGAAGACAGAGAAACACACAGCAGATAAAGGAGCAAGGCAAAAACCAATCAGACCAAACAAATGAAGAGGAAATAGGCAGTCTACCTGAAAAAGAATTCAGAGTAATGATAGTAAAGATGATCCAAAATCTTGGAAATAGAATGGAGAAAATACAAGAAACATGCAATAAGGATCTAGAAGTACTAAAGAGCAAACAAACAATGATGAAAAACAAAATAACAGAAATTCAAAATTCTCTAGAAGAAATCAATAGCAGAATAACTGAGGCAGAAGAACAGATAAGTGACCTGGAAG
The DNA here is from genome assembly GCF_949987515.2 of Delphinus delphis. Taxonomy (NCBI): domain Eukaryota; kingdom Metazoa; phylum Chordata; class Mammalia; order Artiodactyla; family Delphinidae; genus Delphinus; species Delphinus delphis. The sequence goes on along the minus strand of NC_082686.1, from coordinate 88,424,341 downwards.
ATAAAACAGTGGAAATACTACTGCAGAGCAGAATAAAGAAAAAAGAATGAAAAGAATTGAGGACAGTCTAACAGACCTCTGGGACAACATTAAATGCACCAATGTTGGAATTATAGGGATCCCAGAAGAAGAAGACTAAAAAAAAAGGACTGGGAAAATATTTGAAGAGATTATATTCCCTAATATGGGGAAGGAAAGAGTCAGTCAAGTCCAGGAAGCACAGAGAGTCCCACACAGGATAAATCTAAGGAGAAACACTCCAAGACACATAATAATCAAACTATCAAAAATAAAACACAAAGAAAAATTTATTAAAAGCAGCAAGGGAAAAACAACAAATAACACACAAGGGAATCCCCATAAGGTTAACAGCTGATCTTTCAGAAGAAACTCTGCAAGCCAGAAAGGAGTGGCAGGACATATTTAAAGTGATGAAAGGGAAAAACCTACAACCAAGATTTCTCTACCCACCAAGGATCTCATTCAGATTCACTGGAGATATAAAAAACTTTACAGACAAGCAACACCTAACAGAATTCAGCACCACCAAACCAGCTTTACAACAAATGTTAAAGGAACTTCTCTAGGCAGGAAACACAAGAGAAGGAAAAGACCTACACTAACAAACCCGAAACAATTAACAAAATGGTAATAGGAACATACATACTGATAACTACCTTAAACATAAATGGATTAAACGCTCCAACCAAAAGACATAGACTGGCTGAATGGATACAAAAACAAGACCTATATATGCTGTCTACAAGAGATGCAGTTCAGACCTAGGGACACATACAGATTAAAAATGAGGGGATGGAAAAAGATATTCCATGCAAATGGAAATCAAAAGAAAGCTGGGAAGCAGTTTTCATATCAGACAAAATAGGCTTTAAAGTAAAGACTATTACAAGAAACAAAGTAGGACACTACATAATGATCAAGGGATCAATCCAAGAAGATATAACAATTGTAAATATTTATGCACCCAACATAGGAGCACCTCAATAAATAAGGCAAATGCTAACAGCCATAAAAGGGGAAAGTGACAGTAACACAATCACAGTAGGGGACTTAAACACCCCACTTTCACCAATGGACAGATCATCCAAAATGAAAATAAATAAGTAAACACAAGCTTTAAGTGATACATTAAACAACATGGACTTAATTGATATTTATAGGATATTCCATCCAAAAAGAACAGAATACACTTTCTTCTCAAGTGCTAATGGAACATTCTCCAGGAAAGATCATATCTGTGGTCATAAAGCAAGCCTTGGTAAATTTAAGAAAATTGAAATTGTATCAATTGTATCAAGTATCTTTTCCATCCACAACGCTATGAGACTAGATATCACTTACAGGAAAAAAATCTGTAAAAAGTACAAACACATGGAGGCTAAACAATACACTACTCAATAACCAAGAGATCACTGAAGAAATCAAAGAGGAAATCAAAAAATACCTAGAAACAAATGACAATGCAAACACGACAATCCAAAACCTAAGGTATGCAGCAAAAGCAGTTCTAAGAGGGAAGTTTATAGCAATACAGTCCTACCTCAAAAACAAGAAACATCTCAAATAAACAACCTAACTTTACACCTAAAGCAATTAGAGAAAGAAGAACCAAAAAACCCCGAAGTTAGCAGAAGGAAAGAAATCATAAAGATCAGATCAGAAATAAATGAAAAAGAAATGAAGGAAACGGTAGTAAAGATTAATAAAACTAAAAGTTGGTTCTTTGAGAATATAAACAAAATTGATAAACCATTAGCCAGACTCAACAAGAAAAAAAGGGAGAAGACACCAATCAATAGAATTAGAGATAAAAAAGGAGAAGTAAGGGCTTCCCTGGTGGTGCAGTGGTTGAGAGTCCGCCTGCCAATGCAGGGGACACGGGTTCGTGTCGTGGTCCAGGAAGATCCCACATGCCGTGGAGCGTCTGGGCCCATGAGCCATGGCCGCTGAGCCTGCGTGTCCGGAGCCTGTGCTCTGCAACAGGAGAGGCCACAACAGTGAGAGGCCCACGTACTGCAAAAAAAAAAAAAAAAAAAAGAAGTAACAATTGACACTGTAGAAATATGAAGGATCATGAGAGATTACTACAAAGCAAATATATGCCAATAAAATGGATAACCTGGAAGAAATGGACAAATTCTTAGAAAAGCACAACCTTCTGAGACTGAACCAGGAAGAAAGAGAAAATATAAACAGACCAATCACAAGCACTGAAATTGAGACTGTGATTAAAAATCTTCCAACAAACAAAAGCCCAGGACCAGATGGCACCACAGGCGAATTCTATCAAACATTTAGAGAAGAGCTAACACCTATCCTTCTCAAACTCTTCCAAAATATAGTAGATGGAGGAACACTCCCAAACTCATTCTATGAGGCCACCATCACCCCAATACCAAAACCCGACAAAGATGTCACAAAAAAGATCTCTACAGGCCAACACCACTGATGAACATAGATGCAAAAATCCTCGACAAAATACTAGCAAACAGAATCCAACAGCACATTAAAAGGATCATACACCATGATCAAGTGAGGTTTATCCCAGGAATGCAAGGATTCTTCAACATACACAAATCAATCAATGTGATAAACCATATGAACAAATTGAAGGAGAAAAACCATATGATCATCTCAATAGATGCAGAAAAAGCTTTTGACAAAATTCAACACACATTTATGATAAAAACCCTCCAGAAAGTAAGCATAGAGGGAACTTACCTCAACATAATAAAGGCCATATATAACAAACCCACAGGCAACATCATTCTCAATGGTGAAAAACTGAAACCATTTCCTCTAAGATAAGGAGCAAGACAAACTTGTCCACTCTCACCACTATTATTCAAAATAGTTTTGGAAGTTTTGGCCACAGCAATCAGAGAAGAAAAAGAAATAAAAAGAATCCAAATCAGAAAAGAAAAAGTAAAGCTGTCACTGTTTGCATATGACATGATGCTATACATAGAGCACCCTAAAGATACCACCAAGAAACTACCAGAGCTAATCAATGAATTGGGTAAAGTAGCAGGATACAAAATTAAGGCACAGAAAACTCTGGCATTTCTATACACTAATGTTGAAATATCTGAAAGAGAAATTAAGTAAACTATCTCATTCACCACCGCAACAAAACAAATAAAATACCTAGATATAAACATACGTAAGGAGACAAAAGACCTGTATGCAGAAAACCATAAGACACTGATGAAAGAAATTAAAGATGATACAAACAGATGGAGAGATATACCATGTTCTTAGATTGGAAGTATCAACATGTGAAAATTACTATACTACCCAAAGCAATCTACAGATTCAGTGCAATCCCTATCAAACTACCAATGGCATTTTTCACAGAACTAGAACAAAAAATTGCACAATTTGTATGGAAACACAAAAGACCCCGAATAGCCAAAGCAATCTTGAGAAAGAAAAATGGAGCTGGAGGAATCAGGCTCCCTGACTCCAGACTATACTACAAAGCTACAGTAATCAAGAAGTACGGTACTGGCACAAAAACAGAAATATAGATCAATGGAACAGTATAGGAAGCCCAGAGATAAACCCATGCCCATATGGTCACCTTATCTTTGATAAGGAGGCAAGAATATACAATGGAGAAAAGACAGTCTCTTCAACAAGTGGTGCTGGGAAAACTGGACAGCTACATGTAAAGGAATGAAATCAGAACACTCCCTAACAGCATACACAAAAATAAACTCAAAATGGATTAAAGACCTAAATATAAGTCCAGACACGATCAAACTCTTAGAGGAAAACATAGGCAGAACACTCTATGACCTAAATCACAGCAAGATTCTTTTTGACCCAGCTCCTAGAGAAATGGAAATAAAACCAAAAAGAAACAAATGGGACCTAATTAAACTTCAAAGCTTTTGCCCAGCAAAGGAAACCGTAAACAAAACAAAAAGACAACCCTCAGAATGGGAGAAAATATTTGCAAATGAAGCAAGTGACAAAGGATTAATATCCAAAATATACAAGCAGCTCACGCAGGTCAATATCAAAAGAATCAAGCTACCCAATCCAAAAATGTGCTGAAGACCTAAATAGACATTTCTCCAAAGAAGATATACAGATTGCCAGCAAACATACGAAAGGATGCTCAACATCACTAATCATTAAAGAAATAAAAGAAAATACAAATCAAAACTACAGTGAACTGTTACCTCACACCAGTCAGAATGGCCATCATCAAGAAGTCTACAAACTATAAATGCTGGAGAGGGTGTGGAGAAAGGGAACCCTCTTGCACTCTTGGTGGGAATGTAAATTGACACAGCCACTATGGAGAACAGTATGGAGGTTCCTTAAAAAACTAAAAATAGAACTACCATACGGCCCAGCAATCCCATTACTGGGCATATACCCTAAGAAAACCATAATCCAAAAACAGTCATGTACCACAACGTTCATTGCAGCGCTATTTACAATAGCCAGGACATGGAAGCAACCTAAGTGTCCATTGACAGATGACTGGATAAAGAAGATGTGGCACATATATACAGTGGAATATTACTCAGCCATAAAAAGAAATGAAATTGAGTTATTTGTAGTGAGGTGGATGGACCTAGAGCCCGTATACAGAGTAAAGTAAGTCAGAAAGAGAAAAACAAATACTGTATGCTAACACATATATATGGAATCTAAGAAAAAAAAATGGTTCTGTAGAATCTATGGGCAGGACAGCAATAAAGACGCAGATGTAGAGAATGGACTTGAGGACACGGGGAGGGGGACGGGTAACCTGGGATGAAGTGAGAAAGTGGCATGGACATATATACAGTACCAAATATAAAACAGATAGCTAGTGTGAAGCAGCTGCATAATACTGGGAGACCAGCTTGGTGCTTTGTGTCCACCTAGAGGGGTAGATAGGGAGGGTGGGAGGGAGATGCAAGAGGGAGGGTATATGGGGATATATGTATACGTATAGTTGATTCACTTTGTTATAAAGCAGAAACTAACGCACCATTGTAAAGCAATTATATTCCAATATAGATGTTATAAAAAAGGACCACATGGAATTTCTGAAATAAAAACAGAAACACAGTACCTAATATAAAACATTCAACGAATGTGCTTAATAGCACATTTAGAATAAAAATTTCTAAAGAAAGAGTCATTGAATTCAAATATATGCTAATAGAAATGATCTGATATGAATAAGTGCAAGAGAAAAAAAGATTAATAAGTTAATAGTTTCTCAGGAGTCTATGCGAGAATACCAAAATGTATGAAATACATATTATTGGAGTCCTAGAGGGACTTTCAGGTAAAATGTTGGAAGATATAAGAGCCAAAGATCTCCTAAATTTGGTCTCCTAAATTTTGTCTCCTAAAGACATATTTATAAAGATTTAAGCAGAGTAAGTACCAACAAATGCCTCCAAGTACATCAGTCATACTGCTAATGACAAAAGATAAAGAAAAAGCAAAACATTGAAAGCAGCCAGAGAGAAATGACACATTGAATACAGAAAAACAAAAGTTCAATCAAATACTAGCTTCTTATCAGAAAAAAACTGAGAACCAAAGAGAGCTGACATGTGCAGAAGATGGTCCAGAAACAGACATGGGAGTGAGAATAAAAGAAAATACAATAATTTAACAGAGTCATAGAAGTGCTAATGGAGAAAATACTGGACACTTAAGATTGTATGCTGCAATCAAACATTATAGACAAAGATGAGATATGAGAGGAAATTTCACCATGAGTCATAAAATAAAATAGAGAATGATGCATATTATTGTGGCACATATTATCATAGGGTAGTATGCATATATTATGATACAGTCATATCTGAATTTGAACTTGCACAAACTATGTTTCTCCCATATGTAGTACCGATAAAAAAGCCCATGTTTCTGCACCTACTCTGCTTCCCAAACTATACATGCACTTTCATCTATCTAATAGGAGTAGTTCTCTAATGCTAGTTCTGCTCCATTTTTATAATATAGCTGTGTATTTCAAAAGCCTCTAAAATATTTATGTGCTTTAACACAATCATTTCAATTTGATTAATTTAGTCCAAGAAAATTATGTGAAATGTAGCCAAGTATTTACACACAGGATAGTCATCAGAGCTTTACCTATACAATATTTTTAGGCATAATATTAATGGCAGAAGTACAGGCATGATTCTGGGAGATTTACAATGACTATGGGAGATTTACAAAGTGAAACAACCTACCACTAAAAAATCATGTGTGTCAAGGTTTTTTCATGATATATGAAAATGTTTATGACATAAAGTTGAATTTTTAAAAAAATTCCCGTTAACATTGTCTGAATTATGTTAAAAAAAAAAACTGGAAAGAAAATGCCAAAATGTCCATACTGCTTGTCTCTGGGTTGTGGATTTACTGTTTGGCTTTGTTTAGTTCTGATTCTTTCTACTTTATGGGTAATTTGCAAATATTTCACAAGAACCATGTATTATTTTATAATTTAAAAATAAGAAGAAAGGTATAAAAAAATAAACTTGATTCCTAGAAAAACCAACAGTGTGTCCATCTGTGAGCTGCAACTGAAGTAATGGGGCGTGAGTTGGAAGTTAGAGTCAGATGCAACAGTGGGTCAGCAACTAGACAGGGAATCAAAAATGCAGGCATATACTGCTAGTAATGTAAGAGTCAGGACACTCATGATTTAGGGAAAGCAGAAAACTGTCAGTCGTGGACCAAAAATATATAAGCAAAGGAAAATCAGATGGATAAAACAGGATAGGTGGTCATATATTCAAGGGGAAAGCCAGAAACAAGAAAAGAATAAAAATCGCAAGGAGGGGGCAAGGAGAGGCAGGGAGATGTTGAGGGTGAGTTTCCTCAACAAAGACTTCATATGTACTTTGGGTTAGAATAGAAACCAGTCTGAGGATGTGGCCAGTTCAGAGTCCATATAGAAAAGCAGGTAGATTAGCAAACCCAACAAGAAAGGATAAAGAGGCGGTGTGTATTTCAGTAATCTCTTGCGTAGCCTACACCAGAGAAGAAAGCGGGGAGGGGAGAGAAAGAAAAAGACAGAGAATGAGCTTAAGGGTCCCTGAAAATTGCTGGATAAAGGAGCAAACCAGTGCAGAAATCAGGGCACTGGGACTCTACAGATCTGTAACGTAGTTTATTCACAAGCTTATGATCTAAAATGTTATTATAAATGAAAGAAGGATATGTTAAACCCTAGATTATATGTATTTAATATCTGTAGTAAATACAATGCTTATTATCTGTAAAACATTCCTTTTATTTTTCAGGACAATCTATATTCTATTTCCATTATGGGAGTGTATAGACATTTACTGTATTTTTCAGACTGCAGTTCTCTAAAATACTTCCAATTATTTCCTTGCTAACATTCTATTTTAGAAGTGCCAAGTATTAGAACTTGCTGACTACGAACTCTTGACCTACCACAAACGTCTGCTACAAATTTATCCTTTGGAAGGCTCACAATCACACAACTGAAAATTTACAATCTATTATTCACCTACAACTAATGCAAAGTGAATAAAGTATCTATAGATATTTTCCCATGTCTTCACAGCTTTTCACAAATACAGAGAGACACCCTGGCCCCAGTATTGCACCTGTAAAATACCTACTTCCCTCCTGCCAATGTTAATAACAGAATAAAGTTGCTATGACAATTTCTTTCAATTTGGAGTTTATCTCAATCAAACATATTATTAGTTCTATTCAGTTCATTTAAAATTAACCACATCTTCTGTTCAAATGCTGCTGGAATTGACCTAGCATGTCTGCAGAGATAATGAGATTAAGGTGAATGTAGTAATAAATAGTACAACACGGCCTCATTATATACCATACCACCATTCACCTTAATTTGAGAAAAAGCAGAAACTGGATGGAATTCAAAAGGCAGCATATTGAAAATGGATAAAAAGACTTTTTATGTGGTGCATAATCAGCTTTCAGAATTCACTGCTGCAGGATATTTCTCAGGCTAAAATTTAGTAAGTTTTCAAGATAAGCATAAGAATGGCATCTGTGGGTACACTAGCTGGATGTGAATTTATGGAAGCTCTCAGTCCTCATGCTGGTAGCCATAAAATCATCACCAGCTGGTGCTGGGATGGAAACCCTCCCTGTGGTGTCCCACTGCACAATTGGCCAGATGCATGATGTGCTGTAGTTGTTGTACAAAGACAAAAGAACCCAGAAAGCCTTAGGCATTAGCCATTGCCAAAGGAAGGATTGTGCACGTGATGGAAACTTTCAAGCCAACCATGATCTGTGTTCGTGAGTCTCACAGTACCCTCCCCTATCTGTTTCTTGATTAAATGGCATTTCCCCCATCATGGTAAAACACAATGATTCCTCTTTTCTGCGGAGTTTATTCAGTGTTATCACAGAATTAGTGTATACTTTATTTGTTAGAAATGCAAGTAATCTCTGCTGTGAATATCCAGACCACCGTTCATTTAAAAGTGGCCGGTCCCAAAATGTCACCCTTTTAAAGTGGTAACAATGGCAATGGTGGTGATTGGGGGCTTTTGTTAATGGACAGCATGGCAGGTCTATTTGTTGGCATTCTCCCTGACATCCTGAGCCCTTTAATTCTGTCTGACAGATTCAGGCCATGCTCCAGATCTCACAAAAGAGGTGAGAGAGAGTATTGATCTGCCTGTTATTGTTGGTGATTTACTGTTCCATTCCTTTAGCAAATTTAAACACACATGCACACATATAAACCCTCACCACCGGGTCACAGCTGCTAGATGGCAGAGTAATGAGTGATTATTTTTTTATCTCTCCTAAGCTCTGTAAGTAACTTCTCTTGTGGATTCATGACAGTCCTGCAGATTTAAACCAAATAAATAATATCTTCTCACTCTAAGGTCAAAGGGTTCCTAAACATGGTAATAAATATCTGCTTAAAATAGAAACACATACATATTGAAAGCTTGCAAAATGCTTTTTTGAGCATTCTATATTCTCAAACAAATGTGAGGCATGTAATTTTGGAGTAGTCTAACATGGTGTTATCAAAAGGGTAAATAATGTACAAGATATAGCTCTGAAATCATGAAACTGTTTCCTTCCCGGAGCCCAGATGGCCATCATGGAGATTGCTCCTCTTAAATGGAACTACATTGGGACATACTGCTGACTCTAAGCATGTTGCCATTGTACAAAATGCTTTTGAACTTATTTCTCTCTTTCCCCAAATTCCTTTTTTTCATCGTTTTATGTATTTACAGCATTTTTACCCTCGAAACATGGTATAAGCAAGTTATTTTATTGTACTAGTGTGCTCATGCTGCCACAACAAAATAGCACAGACTGGGTAGCTTAAACAACAGAAGTTATTTTCTCACAGTTCTAGAGGCTGGCAGTCTAAGATCAAGGTTCCAGCAGGGTTGGTTTCTAGTGAGGCCTCTCTTCCTGCTTTGCAGATGGTCACCTTCTTACTGTGTTCTCACATGGCCTTTCCTCTGTGTGTGCACAGAGAGTGAACTCTGGTGTCTCTTCTTCTTCTACTCAGATTAGGACTCCACTCTTACAACATCATTTAATATTAAATACCTCCTTAAAGGTCCTACCACCAAATATGGTTACACTGGGGGGTTAGGACTATAAAATGAATTTTAGGGGACCACGGTTCATAGAAGCCATCTTATTTGTTTGACTTAATCTCCCCAAATTTATTTTGCCTGTATAAAAATATCAAATTTCCTCTTGACATAGATGCCACTCACTATTTAGATAAGTGTCAGTTCTTAGTAAATTAAAAAATATATTACAGGCTCTTAAGGCAATTTCAAAAGAAGTTCTGACATGTGTTGAAAAATGTAGCATTTGCCAGATTAAATAAATAGCTTCCTAAGATGACTACATTCTTATCTAGAGAGAATAAGTTATAAGAATTAATCATTTTTATTTGTTCCTTTAAAAAAAGTCATACCCTACCAATACTTCATTATTCCATAGAAAAAATGTTGATGCCCCTCTGCTAATAACAACTATAAACTCTGGACAAAATACTAAAAGCAATATCTTGAGGACTCTGGAGAAGAAATAAGGCAAGCAGATTCTGAAAAGAAGTTGTCACTAGAAAAATGGAAATAACACTGTGTATTTTTTCTGTCCCTATGGATTTGACTCAATGAGGAGTGGCTAAAATTCTAATATTCTGATAGAAAGTCCACTGTCTTTATGTCCTGAGAAATCAGGGAATAAAGCCAGAAACCAGAGATGATGGAGAATGGGAGGGAATCATGGAAAACAGAGAGCTGGACAAGGGAATCTTCAAATTGTGTGAATAAACTCTGCCCACATCTCTGGAAGATCCTGAACTGTGTATGCATGGGGAAAGCTACCAGCAGACCAGCCAAATATAAAAGAATTAAAATTAGATTTGAGATGTCACCCACCATGGTTGAGCCAGAGTTTGCAGTTTGAATCTGACCAACTTAATTACCTGTAACAACAAAAACACCAATATACTTTAAGGAATATAGCAGTATCTAGAGCTTACCTTTACAATGTCTAAGATGCAATCCAAATTATGTTACATACAGATAACCAAGAAAATATGAGCCATTTTCATGGGTAAAAACAATCAACAGGGCCCAATCCTGAGATGATTCAAAGTTGGAATTATCAGACAATGACTTTAAAGCAGGTGATATAAATATATATTCAACGAAGTAAAAGAAAATACTCTTGTAATAAATGCAAAGATAGGAAAAATTAGCAGAGAAATAGAATACATAAAAAACAACTAAATAGAAATCTTAAAAGCAAAATATATGTTAGAAATTCAAATGTCACTAATTGAACTTAATAATAGACTGAAGATACAGAGAAAAAAAATTCAGTGAACTTGAAGATAAGGCAATAGAAGTTATTCAATCTAAAGAAAAGAGAGAAAATAGGTTAAAAATAAACAGACACACGAAGACCTGTAGTAGATCAAAATATCTAATATATGTGAAGTTTTAGTCCCCAAAGAAAAGGAGACTGAAGTGGACAGAAAAAAGTCTAAAAAATAATGATTGAAAAGTTCAAAAATTTGGTGAATGGCAGATTCTAGAAGCTCAGCAAATTCCAAGCAGAATGAGTACAAAAAAAAAAAAACACCCAACACTCCCCACCTGCCAAGTACATCATAGTCAAACTGGTGGCAAATGAAAGATAAGAAAATCAGTCTTGAGAACCGAAAACATGCATACAAACAAGGAATCGTGGTTAAAAATACCATGGAATTTTCATCAGAAACTTTGGAGGACAAAGACATTGAACAATATCTTTAGCTTATCAAAGCAAAATAAACAAACAAAACAACAACAACAAATGCAGAATTCTATATCCAGCAAAAACATTTCCCAAGAATGAAAGACAAACACATTTTATATAAAGGAAAACTAAGAGAATGAATCACCAGTAAACCTATAGTGGAAGAAATTTTAAAAGCAAGTTCTTCAGGCTGAAAGGATATGAAGATGAGGAGAAACTCAGATCTTAAGGAATAAATGAAGAGCACCAGAAATGGTAAATATCTTAGTAAATAACAGGCTATTTCTTTAGCTTAATTTCTTTAAAATACACATGACTATTTAAAGCAAATTTATAATGGACATCAGAAGAGTAGGGAAGAAATGGTCTAAATTTCAAAGTTTCTACATTTCATGTTAGTTTTAACTCCAACTAGAGAAAATATTTTGAGTGAAAGTAGAGTTTTCCTCACTAAAATATTCATCCATTTACCAAGATGATTTTAGAAATTTCCACCCACATTTAATATATTTGTGTTTTATTTCATTTTAAAATTGTGTGTGCTCCATCAGCATATACACTAAAATTCTAGTGATACAATGGTAATTTTCCTAACTTTGGGGCAAGGATAACACATTTACAAATAATTTAATAATTTACAAAAACTAATGAAAAATATATATATATTTGGATTCTCCCAAATCTCACACACATACACACATCAATACCAGCCAGATTAAAAGCATACAAGAAGGGATGGAAATTTTCTACCTTTCAAATGAAAACATATGTCTTGTTTTAAAATGAGACAGAGCACTAAAAATGAAACGAATTGAGAAATAATGGATAAACAAGCATTTAAATTAGAATGTTTTTGCATCAAAAATATGATAAAATACATAAAAGGTAATTCACAAACTAAGAGAAGAAAACTAAACCTATTCCTTAAAATCAGCAAGTAAAAGAAAAACAGTTCAAAGGAAAAGATATGAACAGATATTCATAGAAGAGAAAACAAAAAATGGTCAATAAAGGGCAAATATATGTTATTTATTAATAATCAAGGAGATTCAAATTAGACCACAGTAAGATAACATTTTATTCCCATCAGATTAGCAAAAATTAAAATACCTGACAATACCATATTTTAGTAAGGATGAAGATTAATGGAACTCACATATTGCTGTGAGAAGTAAATTGGTAAAACCACATCAGATAGCAGTTTTGCAATATTAAAGATGCAAATATGCTACTCTTTAGCAATTTTATTTACAGACGTATACCTAGAAAAATTCTTTTACAAATGCATAAAGTCATATGCATAAGAATAATTATTACAAGACTGTTGATAATAGAAAAACATCATTGAAATGGTTTAATCCATTATGGTATCTTCACAAAAAAAACTATATGACAGGGCTTCCCTGGTGGCTCAGTGGTTGAGAGTCCGCCTGCTGATGCAGGGGACACGGGTTCGTGCCCCGGTCCGGGAAGATCACACATGCCGCAGAGCGGCTGGACCCGTGAGCCATGGCTGCTGAGCCATGGCTGCTGAGCCTGCGTGTCTGGAGCCTGTGCTCCACAACGGGAGAGGCCACAACAGTGAGAGGCCCACGTACAGTAAAAAAATAAAAAAAAATTATATGACAGTGAAAATAAAAATTAAAACAGGTGCTTTTATAGATCAACATAGGTGTATCTCACAAGCATAATGTTACACAAAAACACAACTGTATTTATCTAAAATTTCAAAACACGTATAGTAAAACCATACAGTTGGCCGTTGAACAACATGGGCTTGAACTGCATAGGTCCACTTGTATGTGAATTTTTTTCAATAAATTCATTGGAAAAATTTTTGGACATTTGCAACAGCTTAAAAAAAAACTCATAGATGAATCGGTGTAGTCTAGAAATAAAAAAAAAATTAAGAAAAAGTTAGGTATGTCATGAATGCATAAAATATATGTAGATATTAGTCTGTTTTATCATTTGCTACCATAAAATATACACAAATCTGTTATAAAAAGTTAAACTTTATCAAAACATGAACACAAACACAGACTGTACGTGATGCCATTAACACTCAAGAGAAGTGTAAACAAGTGTAAAGATGCAGTATTAAATCATAGCTGCATAAAGTAACTGTAGTCCATACTGTACCACTGTAATAATTTTGTAGCCACTTTCTGTTGCTATTGTGGTGAGCTCAAGTTTTGGGAGTAACTGCTTATAACGTGGTGTGATGCTAACAATCTCCATGAGAGCAGTTTGTTTCTCCAGGAAATTGCATATGGTAGGAAAAAGTGATCTCTCATGGTTCTTGCATATTTTTCATTATGTTTGGTGCAATACCATAAATCTCGAATAACACCATGGAACCCATACAAAGTGCCACTAGTGATGCCGGTGTTCCCAAAAAGCAGAGAAAAGTCATGACATTACAAGAAAAAGTCGAGTTGCTTGATATGTAATATAGATAGAGGTTTCCAGTTGCGTTTGCCCACCATTCCAAGATAAATAAATCCAGTGTGAGGACCACAGTAAAAAAAGAAAAAGAAATTCATGAAGCCATCACTGTAGCTACTCCAGCAGGTGTGAAAACTGCATTTTTTGTGAAATACATTTTTATCTTGTATTGAAAGTGCAACATTTATGTGGGGGCAGGATTGCTATAAGAAAGACATACCTATGGACTCTAATATAATTTGAGAAAAAGTGAAGTCATTATATGACAAACAGCAAAAGGAAAGAGAAGGATATAAAGCTCGGGAATTTAATGCTACCAAAGGATGGTTTGATCATTTTAGAAAGAGGTTTGGCTTAAAAATGTCAAGATAATAGAAGCATCTTCTGTCAACTAAGAGGCAGCAGAAGAGTTCCCAGACACCATTAAAAAAATTATTGAGGACAAGAGGGGAAAGCGGGGGTGGGGGGGAGGGCAGGTGGTGGTGGGATGAATTGGGAGATTGGGATTGACATATATACAATAATATGTATATATACAATAATATGTATAATGCAGATGAAAGTGCCCTATTCCGGAAAAAAAGTTGCCACAAGGACATTTGTTAGTAAGGAAGAGAATTGCACACCAGGATTTAAGGCAGGAAGGGATAGGCTAACTTGGCTGTTTTGTGAACATACGGTTGGGTTTATGATCCAGACCACCCTTATCTATAAAGCTGCTAACTAACGCCTGAGCCTTGAAGGAAAAAATTAAACAACAGCTGAGAGTCTATTGGTTGTACAACAAGAAGGCCTGGACAATGAGAACCCTTTTTCTCCAATGGTTCCATTAATGCTTTGTCCTTGAAGTCAGGAAGCATCTTGCCGGTAAGGCACTGCCCTTTAAAGTTGTTTTGATACTGGACAATGCCCCTAGCCATCCAGGATCCCATGAGTTCAACACCAAAGCCATCAAAGTGGTCTACTTGCCCCCCAAACAACCTCTAATTTAGCCTCTAGATCAGGGGGTCATAAAGACCTTTAAGGCTCATTACACATGGTACTCTATGGAAAAGATTGTCAATGTTATAGAAGAGAACACTGACAGAGAGAATATATGAAATTCTGAAAGGAGTACACCATCACTGAAGATGCCATCATTTTTATAGAAAAAGCTGTGAAAGCCATCAAGCCAAAACAATAAATTCCTGCTGGAGAAAACTGTGTCCAGATGTCGTGCATGACTTCACAGGATTTATGGCAGAGCCAATCAAGGAGCTCATGAAAGAGATTGTGGATATGGTATAAAAAAAAAAAGTGTGTGTTGGAGGGAAGGGTTTCAAGATATGCATCTTGGAGAAATTCAAGATCAAATAGAAATCACTCTAGTGGAATTAATAGAAGATGACTTGATGGAGATGAGGGCTTCTGAACCAGTGCCAGACAATGAGGAAGAAGATGTAGAAGAAGCAGTGCCAGAAAACAAATTGACATTAGACAATCAGGCAGAAGGGTTCCAACTATTCAAGACTGCTTTTGACTTTTTTTATGACATGGACCCTTCTGTGATATGGGCACTGAAACTAAAGCAAATAATGGCAAGAGAATTGGTACCATCTAGAGATATTTTTAGAGAACTGAAAAAGAAAAAAGTCAGACAGAAATTACGATCTATTTCCATAAAGTTATACCAAGTGTGCCTGCCTTCCTTCCCACCTCTTCCACCTCTTCCACTCTGCCACCCCTGAGACAGCAAGACCAACCCCTCCTCTCCCTCCTCCTCCTCAGCCTACTCAGAATGAAGATGATGAGGTTGAAGACCTTTATGATGATCCACTTCCACTTACTGAATAATAAACAATTATCACGCCGTACAGTTCATAAAATTATGTCATGTATATGTGTGTCTTCATGTGAAAATCTAATAACTGTATGGCAAGAGCAGTATGAGGCATTTTTGCATCATCATCATTATCATCTAAGTATTCATCATGTAGAACACTGTGCGCAAGATTTGCATTGGAGTGGATAGCCTATCCTTCCATAGGTATAAGATGAGTGATATTTAACATAAATTAGTAATGTGTTATTTTTTGTACTGTTTTGTAATTTTGCTTTCAAAGAATTACATTACTGTACAGCATGCTTCTCTCTCTTGCAATGGAGAGACTAAATATCAGCCTATCATTATAGGTAAGTGGGTTTTTTTTTTAATGTAACAATGTTTCTAATACTGTATTCCATAAAAATTTTATAACAACTCATTCATTAATGTACAGGCTAGGCTACCATAAAATAATCACATTGCTGTTTCTTCACTGTCAATGCATGAATCTTATACCTGTAAATAAACATGAATTTCTTTTTCACATTATCTTTTCATTTTTGATGTCTAGTGTTAGTAATGCACATAACATCTATAATGTTTGTACCATGTAAGATGATATTGATGTAAGTATTGACAGACAATTCATCTTATAAACAGATGATGTAAGCTTATATCAATAAATACCATACAGTATTGTAAATGTATTTTCTTTATGATTTTCTTAATAACATTTTCTTTTCTCTAGCTTACTTTGTTATAAATTACAGTATATAATACATATAACATATAAAATATATGTCAATAGACTGTTTATGTTATCATTATGGTTTCCAGTCAATCGTAGGCTATTAATGGTTAAGTCTGGGGAGACTCAAAAGTTATATGTGGACTTTCAACTGTACAGGAGTCAGCACCCCTAACCCCTGCATTGTTCCAGGGTCAACTGTATATTGTATGTGTGTCCTTATATCTATAGTAAAATGATCAACAAATCCATAAAGTTGTAATAATAAACACTAAATTCAGTATAGTGATTTTTTTTGAAGGGTACTGATGCAATCAGGGAAAGAGTCATATCATAGAAGGGAGAATAGTCAGGAGACTATTACACCAGTTGTCACACGATAAGATCACTTGAACTAGAAAATTATAGAGCTGAGATCTAAATCCTGATTTTTTTCAAAAAAACTTATCAGTTGAATCTAATCTGTTAGAGATCTCATACTTGATGAGCAAATGCATCACTCTTCATTATGTGAATATCCTCTGACTGAGGCTACACTTCCCTCATTATCAGACAAAAGGAGCACCTATCACCTCACCTTGTTGAAAGGCTATATAACAGCACTCACCTATCACCAGTTTTTATAACTAAACAAACCACAGAGTTATTTATGTAATGTTCACACAAAGTAGCAATGAGAAAACATATCAATGTAGTAGATTTGATGAAAGCTTAACTTTTGCTGAATATTTGAGTCACAATTTTGGCAACTAAAAAACTTTTTCTGCATGTTTTTCTTTCTCTAATATATAGCCCTGAGAAGTGAGACTTCATTAATATCATCTGTAAACTCAATATCTGGATACATCTTTTCTACCAACATTTCATTTTAAATAGCACACGTTACATCTGAAAAATTGTCTATCTTGATATGATTTCCTAACAACTATTCTCTGCACGTATTTCAGTGTGATGCCTGTCATCCTAGGATCTCAGAATATTTCAGTCATGTCAACACACTAAACATGTATATATAAATATACATATATATATATTTAGTAAAATTTTTTGCAAGATACTCAAAATTCTTTAGACAGTAGTTTACAAGTTTTCTTCCTTAGAACTGATGTTTGGGGAGAAGTACCTCAGAATTTACTGGAGGTAAAATAGAAAAGCAAAGAGGTTTAAAAAAGAAAGCTCTTAGACTTGTTCCTTTCTCTTTATAAAGGAAAGGTCAGATATTTGATTACTGGGGTTTCCTATATGCATTTGAATAAATTGATTTTCCAGTGAGAAAAAAAAAGTTTAACAACCACTACTCTGCACATGCAATTGGAGCTCCAGCTTATTAAGAGCTTATTAAGAGCATAGCATCTTGTGGGTCAAGATAGAAGCCAATAGGTAATTATCCTAAAGGAAGCTTCACTATTGGGAAAAATGTTTTGAAACTCATCCCTAAAACAAAAATTATAGAGCACAGAAGGAAGACAAATGCAGAAGAAAAAAAACCAAAA
Organism: Delphinus delphis; assembly: GCF_949987515.2. NCBI lineage: Eukaryota > Metazoa > Chordata > Mammalia > Artiodactyla > Delphinidae > Delphinus > Delphinus delphis. Next base: position 88,406,544 of record NC_082686.1, on the reverse strand, counting down.
CAACAAAACCTCACAGCAATAATTTGAAGAACTTACAACAATGGAATGGAGCTGTTATATGTATTTTAAATCCATAATTAATGAATAAATCCAAGAACACAAAATTAGATGTATAAACAAAAATAATTGGTTTTAAAAAGAATCAATGTGAAATACAGTGGAAAAAATAGTCATAAAAATACTTCAGTAGACTATACATAGGAGAATGGCACATATAAAAAGAAAAGTTATACTTGGACTAAAAGACTGAAAAAATCTTTCAAAATGTACCACAGAGAGATAAAATACTAGAGAAAAATAAAGAAAAATTTGAGCCACTGAAGATAAAAAGAGAAGTTTCAGATCCTTCTAGATGCAGTCCCCGAACATATGAATAGAAAGAATGGGATTGAAGTAAAAGATAATATATATTAATTTTCTTGAGATAAATCAAAATATGTATCCTCAAATTGAACTGTCTTATCATGTGCCAAGCAAGACTGAACAATAAAGGAAGGAAGGAAGGAAGGAAGGAAGGAAGGAAGGAAGGAAGGAAGGAAAAAAGAGGGGCCTAGACATATTACAGTAAAACTGTAGAATTTTAAGAAAAATCTTAAAGAAAAGACATACAATCTAAAGAGAAGTTAAAATTTTGTTACGTATATATTGATGTTCTCTCAGCTCCAAACTCACTCTTCATCACCTGATATGTAAAAATAGAGATAGACTCTTTAAATAGTTTTCTTTGCCAGCTGGCATGATACTGAAAGTTGTCAGTAAAGGCACTGGAGAGGTATGGCAGGAAATAGAGGTTTGCTTCCTGGTTCACTGTGCTATCTTGTCAGGCTTCTGTAGTACAGCCCAAGTCCTGCAATGCAGAGGGCTTCCGCAGAAACTGGCCCCTGCAACAGCTGCAGCTTCCCCAGATCCAAGATTCTGCAGTGCAGTGCAGGTACCTTCTTCAGTGTTGCACTCCTACATCACAGATGGCTTCACCAGCACCCAGCTTCTGCAGTGTCCAGTAGTCAGCAGCACCCAGCGGCCAGAAGCTTCCCTTGGCATGCCTCTTTGGTGGTGCCAAGTTAGGGAACAATTCATAAGACTATGCTCACTTCTGATAGCAACTGAAGAATTTCGGGCCCCCAAGACCACCCTCACTTCTTATACCAACTGGAAGTCAGTCCGGGGATCTCCAAGACCACCTTCAGATATGATCATTCACAAGAAGTACTCACAGAACTCACTAAAAGCTGTTAAACTCACAACTATGGCTTATTGCAACAAAAGGATACAGATTAGATCAGCCAAGGGAAGAGATACATGGGGCAGATTTCAGGAGAGTTCTAAACACAGATATTCCAGGGTCCTCTCCTAGTAAAGTCGTGGTCACTGTTACCTCTTCTCAGCAATGATGTGTGATAATATGCTGTGAGTATCGCCAACCAGGGAAGTTTACTCAAGCCTTGGTGACCAGAGATTTTTTTGGGTCACATAGACATAGTTGATCATCTGTGTGATTGAACTTCTAGGCTTGACGCTGATAACACATGGCCCAAAGCCCCACCATACTTCACATTGTTAGACTATCCATTACAGTAAACAAAGACACTTTTGTCAGGCAGCACATTCTAAAGTCTTAGCGAATATATCCCAAGAACCAAGAGCAAACCAGACCTTTGGTAAGGTTAAATTTTTACTACATTGACGGTTTCATAGCAAAGTACCACTGATGACATAATTCCTATGAACAGCTTTCTCCAGCACTCAAGAAAGCAGATTTCCAGAAAGTTCCACTAATGTGGCACCATTAAAACTTCTCTGTCAGGAGTTCCCTGGTGGGATAGGGGTTAGGATTCCAGGCTTTCACTGCAGTGGCCCGGGTTCAATCCTTGGTAGGGGAACTGAGAACCTTCAACTGGCAGAGCACGGCCAAAAAAAAAAGCGCAACTTCTCTGTCATTCAATGAGTCATGGGTGTGTACATTTCAACAAAGTTCTGAATGTCAACCTAGCACTAGAAACTGCTTCTTATTTGCTATTTCGGGATTTCTTTTCTTTTTTTTTTACTTTGCTTTTCTTCTCACTATTCAATCCCTTGATATTCCAATCCCTTGTCAAAGTTAATGATTCTTTATATTAAACTTTCCCTATTCAAATTGCTGTGTGGGTTCTGGATCCTGAGGATATATGAAGTACTGATTAAGTACAGACTACATATCTGTAATGAAAGCCTCCAGAAGAGAGTGGAAAATATTTTCAAAATGCTATTAAAATTAGCCATCAAGGAATGCAAAGATTCTTCAATATACGCAAATCAATCAATGTGATAAACCATATAAACAAATTGAAGGAGAAAAACCATACAATTATCTCAAGAGATGCAGGAAAAGCTTTTGACAAAATTCAATACCCATTTATGATAAAAACTCTCAAGAAAGTAGGCATAGAGGGAACTTACCTCAATGTAATAAAGGCCATATATGACAAATCCACAACCAAAATCGTTCTCAATGGTGAAAAACTGAAACCATTTCCTCTAAGATCAGGAACAAGACAAAGTTGTCCACTCTCACCACTACTATTCAACACAATTTTGAAACTTTTAGCCGTAGCAATCAGCAAAGAAAGAGAAATAAAAGGAATCTAAATCAGAAAGAAGAAGTCAAGCTGCCACTATTTGCACATGATATGATAATATATAGAGAGAATCCTAAAGATGCGACCAGAAAACTACTAGAGCTAATCAATGAATTTGGAAAAGTAGCAGGATACAAAATTAAGGCACAGAAGTCTCTTGCATTCCTATACACTGATGATGAAAAATATGAATGAAAAATTAAGGAAACAATCCCACATACCATTGCAACAAAGAGAATAAAATACCTAGGAATAAACCTATTTAAGGAGACAAAATACCTGTATGCAGAAAACTATAAGACATTGATGATAGAAATTAAAGATGATATAAACAGATGGAGAGATATGACTATACTACCCAAAGCAATCTACAGATTCAATGCAATCCCTATCAAACTACTACTGGCATTTTTCACAGAACTAGAACAAAAAGTTTCACAATTTGTATGGAAACACAAAAGACCCCAAATAGTCAAAGCAATTTTGAGAAAGGAAAACGGAGCTGGTGGAATCAGGCTCCCTGAGTTCAGACTACACTACAAAGCTACAGTAATCAAGAAGTATGGTACTGGCACAAAAACAGAAATATAGATGAATGGAACAGGATAGAAAGCCCAGAGATAAACCCATGCACATATGGTTACCTTATCTTTGATAAAGGAGGCAAGAATATACAATGGAGAAAAGACAGCCTCTTCAATAAGTGGTGCTGGGAAAACTGGACAGCTACATGTAAAAGAATGAAATCAGAACACTCCCTAATAGTGTCCCTAATAGTGTATTTTTATATAAAAATAAACTCAAAATGGATTCAAGACCTAAATGTAAGGCCAGACACTATACAATTCTTAGAGGAAACCATAAGCGGAACACTCTCCGACATATATCACAGCACAATTCTTTTTGACCCAGGTCCTAGAGAAATGGAAATAAAACCAAAAATAAACAAATGGGACCTAATTAAACTTCAAAGCTTTTGCACAGCAAAGGAAACCATAAACAAGACGAAAAGACAACCCTCAGAATGGGAGAAAATATTTGCAAATGAAGCAACTGACAAAGGATTAATCTCCAAAATTTACCAGCAGCTCATGCAGCTCAATATCAAATAAACAAACAACCCAATCCAAAAATGTGCAGAAGACCTAAATAGACATTTCTCCAAAGAAGATATATAGATTGCCAGCAAACATATGAAAGGATGCTCAACATCACTAATCATTAGAGAAATGCAAATCAAAACTGCAATGAGGTATCCCCTCACAGCAGTCAGAATGGCCATCATCAAAAACTCTACAAACAATAAATGCTAGAGAGGGTGTGGAGAAAAGGGAACCCTCTTGCACTGTTGGTGGGAATGTAAATTGATACAGCCACTATGGAGAACAGTATGGAGGTTCCTTAAAAAACTACAAATAGAATTACCATATGACCCAGCAATCCCATTACTGGGCATATACTCTGAGAAAACCACAATTCCAAAAGAGTCATGTACCAAAATGTTCATTGCAGCGCTATTTACAATAGCCAGGACATGGAAGCAACCTAAGTGTCCATCGACAGATGAATGGATAAAGAATATGTGGCACATATATACAATGGAATATTACTGAGCCATAAAAAATGAAATTGAGTTATTTGTAGTGAGGTGGATGGACCTAGAATCTGTCATACAGAATGAAGTAAGAGAAAGAGAAAAACAAATACAGTATGCTGACACATATATATGGAATCTAAAAAAAAAGAAAAAAAATGGTTCTGAAGAACCTAGGGGCAGGACAGGAATAAAGATGCGGATGTAGAGAATGGACTTCAGGACATGGGGAGGGAGAAGGGTAAGTTGGGATGAAGTGAGAGAGTGGCATGGACATATATACACTACCAAATGTAAAACAGATAGCTAGTGGGAAGCAGCCGCATAGCACAGGTAGATCAGCTCGGTGCTTTGTGACCATCCAGAGGGGTAGGATAAGGAGGGTGGGAGGGAGATGCAAGAGGGAGGAGATATGGAGATATATGTAAATGTATAGCTGATTCACTTTGTTATACAGCAGAAACTAACACATCATTGTAAAGCAATTATACTCCAATAAAATGTTAAAAAAAATTAGCCATCAACATCAAATTCTATGCCAAGCTAAATTATATTTTGAGAATGAATAAAAATATTTTCTAACATTCAAATACTAGAAAATGTTATTAAAAATAGACTCTTACTGTATGAGCTACTAAAGAACTTACATCTATAATGAGGGAAAAAAAGCCAAAAGGAAAGACTATGATGCAAATTGCAATAGTAAACAGAAAACAATTTTATATTGTTGGTATAGTTAAGTCTCTCTCTCACTCTCTCTCTGCCTTTCTCTTTCTGTGTGTGTCATTGTGTGTGAAAATAGGCTGGAACTAAATTTGGAAACAATCTAATTCTAAAAGTCATATATTGACATAAAGGACAAAGAGTAGCCAAAACAATTTTGAAACAGAAGAACAATGTTGAATGGCTAACAACTGATTTCAAAATTTATTTTAAAATAATGATGGTAATAAAAATATTGTGATCTTGGCAAAAGACAGAAAAAAGATGAATGGCACAGAATTGAGAGTTCAGAAGTATGCTTACACATTTCTGGACAATTAATTTTTGACAAAAATAATAAATCAAATCGATAGAAGAAGAATGTCAACTGACTATAAATAGAATATTTATATAGTGTTATAAAAAAAATGAAGCTCAATTTATACCTCACACCATATCCAAAAATTAGCTCAAATTGGATAACAGACCTAAATATAAAATCTAAAACCAAATTTCTAGAATAAAACAGGACAATATCATCCTGACCTTGAATTAGACAACAATTTATTAAATGCAACAGCAAAATCATAATACATAGAAACTAATTGAAAATTGAACTTTATCAAAATACGAAATTTCTGCTCTTCAAAAGACTTTCTTACGGGAATGAAAAGATAAGCCAGATATCTTATCTAGCATATATAAAACAAATGACTTCTATTCAGAATATACAAAGAACTCTCCAAAAGCAAACAATGGAAAACTAACAACCAAATTAAAAAATGGACAAAAGATTTGATCAGACACTGAACCAAAGAAGATATACAAATGGCAAATATGCACATGATAAATTGGAACTTTCACTTCTAGGAAATGGAATAGATGGACTTTTCCCTTTTCCTTCTGCTAAGTATAACTGAAAACACTAGACATAATTTATAAAAGAAACTTAAGAGACTCTGAAAGGTGGTGAGAAGAAGGCAGACAGGCTGGGAACCTCTGGACCTGAGGAACAACATGGTAAGGAGTTCCCTGGGTTTCCTTTTTAACTCATAAAAAGTCTTGGAAGCCAGTAACCTGGAAATATCTAAAAGCCCCAACAAAAACAAAAGCTTCCATGAGAGGCTGTTCCTTCTAACAAAAGGACAGGAAATGGATAACCTAGCAAGACAGAAAACTTCAGAATTATAACCACTCTACTTTAAGCAAACAACACTGATACAGCTGTGTACCTACCTGCACCCTTACCAGCAAAGGCCAAGTATGAAGTTTAGACTTCTACTTGCAAGGAAGCTGTAATGAGGCACCCAATACCTTGCCAAGTTGGTATAAGAGAAGACCAAGTAGGAAGCCTGGGATTTCATCCTTTTCAGCTGGTAGCAAGGCAACATTCCATTTCTCTAGTATCAGTGGGACCATGTGGGGAGCCTAGAATTCCACCATCACCCAGGAGTAATCTGATACTCACTGTGGGTTTGCATCACAGGAAGCCTGGTGAACGGTCAGGACTTTCCCCATCACTCAGTGGTAATGAGGCCACCCTGACCACATTGTCAGTGGAGACCACCAAGGAGGCCAAAGCTCCCACCCACAGAATTTCTTAGGTATTAATGGAGGTTGAGTAGGGAATCTGCACTTCTTTTGCCATCTGACATTAATGCAATAGCACCCCCACTATAGAGACACACTCAAAAGCAATATAGATAAATGAAAATGTAATTGTAAATAATATTCAAGTTACCCAGGGTGAGACAGAAAAGAGAAAATAGAGATGAAAAGTAGAAAAAAAGAAAAAAAGCAGTCATAAGCCCTAACATCCCAATAATTACCAATGTAAATCATCTAAATACACCAATTAAAAGACAGAGATTGACAGAGTAGTTTAGAGTGACATGGCTCATCTATATGTTGTCTCTAAGAAACTCACTTCAAATATAACAATATAGGTAGGTTTAAAAGTAAAGAATGCAAAAAGATATATCACACAAACATTAATCAAAGGAGAGTAGGAGTGGCTATATTAAAACCAGACAAAGTGACTTCAGAGTATGAAAATTACCAAATACAGAGAGAGGCAGAATACATAATAAAAGGGTTAATCCACTGAAAATACATAGCAATCTTAAATCTGTATGCACCAAAAATAGAGCTGTAAAATATATGAAATAAATACTGATATAACTGGAAGGAGAAATATAAAAGTTTACAATTATAGTTAGAAACTTCAATACCCTTCACTCAAGAATTGATAGAACAAATAGAGAGACAATCAGCAAGAATATGGAATAACTCAACACCACCATCAAACAACATCTAATTGACATAGAACATTCTACCCAACAACAGCAAAATACACATTCTTTTCAAGTTTCATGGAACATATCCCAAGATAGATTATATGCTGGATCATAAAACAAATCTCAAACAAGTGTGTTCTCCAACTATCATAGAATCAAACTAGAAATCAATAAGATAAAGATAACAGGAAACAAACACTTGGAAACAAAACAACACACTCTAAGTAATCCATAGCTCAAAGAGGAAGTCTCAAGGGAAATAAAATACTTTGAATGAATGAAATTTCAGTGTGCAGGACACAGCTAAAGTAGTGCTGAGAGGAAAATTTATAGCACTAAATGCATACATTAGACAAGAAGAAAAGGCTCAAATCAATAATCAAATCTTCCACCTCAAGAACCTAGAAAAAGAAGAGCAAAATAAAGCCAAAGCAAGGAAATAATAAACAAAAGAGCAGAAATCAATAAAATTTATAGCAGAAAAATATTAGAGAAAATCATGAAACAAATGGTACTTTGAAAAGATCAATAAATTGACAAACTTCTACCAAGACTGACAAAGAAAAAAAGAGAGAATATACAAGTTAATTTCAGGAATGAAACACTATAGATTCTGCAGACAAAAAAGGAAGGCTATGAACAACTCCAAAAGGACAAAAAAATGACAGAAAAGGAAGGCTATGAACAACTCCACATAAATAAATTTGACAACTTAGACAAAATGAGACAATTCCTCAAAAAATACTAACTACTATATCTCACCCAATTTGAAATAGATAACTTAAATAGCCCTATTAAGGAAATTTAATATGTAATTTAATATGTAATACATTCATTAATTTACTTTTCATATAGAAAAGAAGTAGACAAATATGACATTATTTTTTAATGATCTTTGTTCTTTTTATTTACTTATGTATTTATTTTTGGCAATGATTTTCACAGCTTGGGACACTAGCAGTTTGTGAAAACATAACATGGGAAGTATTAATTTATATTATTTCAAATAATATACTTCTCTACCGTTAGAGAAATGGTGACCATGTGAAATAAAAAGCTCTCCTCAAAAAGAACAAAATTCTCCAACAGACAGTCTCTTCTGTGGGTCCATTCCTTTGATATTGCTTTAAAAAACCATTAACTACACCTTGTTTCTTATGGTTGCTTACTTTCACCAGCAGATGCCCTTTCAGCCCCTGTTCATGGTGAGACTGGGCTTTTGCAGAAGTCTATTATCTGGAAGCCTCTTTATCAGTGCCACAGTAAATGCCTGGACTGTATTATCATTGTCTCCAGGCTGAGGAAAAATGGTCAACAGTAACAGCTAAGTTTGAAGTTCTTAAAAGTCTTTTAAAGTTACAGGCAACCACATTCCTAAAACAAAACGTAACAGCAACCCACACATCCTTTCATATATTCTGGCAAGAATAGCAGAAACAAAATGTCATGCACTTAACCGGTATGTGGAAGCCTAGAATGTAAATATGAAAAGTGTAAGAATTTTTATAGCTTTCAAACTATAGGAGAGAAGTAATATCTTTGTAATGTGAAGAGTGACATTTTCATTATCACAGGGCCTTGACAAGTAGCTTCCCACACAGCTTATCAAGCGGAATGCCACTAATACTGCCAGAATACTGATTCTGTTCATGCTTTTGTTATGTCTGAAGGGAGAATTTTATGCAGTTGGTTAAATAAATGCACTGACAACCTGATAGGTCTCCGAAATGGCTATTGATAAAAAACAAGTTTGATAAACAGATTCTCAGCTTTCTGTTTCTACGTTGCTTTGGGAACACTTATTTTTCACGATGATAGGAATTATTGTCATCCCTATGTCCTTCCTGATAAAGCCACATTCCATTTTACTCTCACCAAATCATGACTTCTGACCTCAGTCTGTCCTACAAAGGAAACTCTTTCCACATATCCTAGGCCTGGTCAGGTTTAGTCAACCATAAATACCAATGTTAAGGATATGATAACCTATATTTGAGTAATGCTTGGTCCTTTACAAACTGCTTTCATGTGCACTATCCTGTCTTATCTCCCCTGCAACTGTGAACTGGGACCTATTATCTAATTTAACAGATGAGGAAACTGAGGGAGTGGAGATGTCGAGCCACTTACCTAAGATCCCACATCTCCTTCTGTGTCTTCTGTTTGTTTGCATGGTTTTCATTTCCTTGTTTTTATAGGGAGTTGCCTGGCTACAATGGGAACCTAGAAACTTTGTAGGTACAGCTCAGCCATGCTGTTATTCCACTGATTTCTTTGGTTTGCTTGAATCTAATATTTTGAACACGTCACCTTTTGACCTCATGACCCCACTTCTCCTTTCATTACAGACTTGGTCTCTATAACAATCCTGGCATACCAGAAACCCTGGATATGCGTTTGCTGAAAAAAAAACAAAAAACAAAAACAAATGGATGGATGAATATAAATATATAACAGGTAGTTCATGTGTTTATTCAGATGCTTAAGGATCAGGTGCTCTTACTCTGATTCAGTAATTACTATTTGTCCTTAAGATGCCATTGTAGAGGTCAGTGCAATTATATGGTGAATGGTTACAGGATAACATAAAATGTTACCAAATAAAACATCATCACTTTATATAATAAAATATTTTTTTCTCTACTTTGCCAAAATCACAGTTTAGAGTAAAAGGGGGTTTGGAATTCTTATTTATTTTGCACTACAGAAGTCAAAAAGAATATAAATCATGCAAATGCACTGACACGCATGCAACTCCAACTATCCTATGTACTTTTCCATTTTCCCTTCTGAAATTGTTTCTGTCAATATTTTGATTTAGATCCAACCAAAAGGGGAAAAAGAGAAAGATTTAATCAGAGGATTGTCAAATGCCTGCATATGCCTAAGAAGTAGTGGATATTATAGTATTTGAAGTCTGATATGTATAATTCTTGGAGATGTATCTTTTATCGGCATTTTTTTCTAGAAATTTCTTTACTTACAGGAATTTTAGATACAATTTCATATTTTCATCAATTACCTATTCGTGTTGTCTATGTGTGTGTGCAGTCCTTCCTGAATACCAGTCTATGGACTGAACATTAAATAATATGAAGATCTATTTAAAAAAATTAAACACCGAATTTTAAAAATGAGATTGTGAACATTACAGACATGGAACTGGACTATTTAAACAAAGCACAGGATTCTTTCAGGCTACTTGTAGGCACAAAGGTTTAAGGTTTTCATCAGTTAATGTGTATCTTAAACATTCAATTTGGCGGAATCTTGAGGGTCAGTGAGTGCCTTATCTCTAGGAAGGAGGATATGGTTCTTCCTGTGCTTAATGATGTTGACGGTAACTTCTTCTGATGACTCATTATTAAAACCTATTCCTGAAAATTGTGCCTTTAAATTGTGAGTGACTTAAAGGTTTACACAGCCTGGTTTCACATTTCCTTACCACCCTTATCTTCTTCCATTCCACATATTCACACTAAGCTCCAGCTAAACCAAACCACAAGCCATTCCCTCTGCTATCAAATGGTTAGCCAATTGTACTGTTTATTTGAGATATGTACCATTTCTCTCTACATGTCTTTCTCCAGTTATATATCTTTCTTTACCATAACATTCCGGAAGGGCAAAGGTTAGATCTATATATTTAGCTCCTTCTTTCTAAAATCTAACCTCCCTCCAGCTTAGACTAGTTATTTTAAGGTATAGTAAGAGTTCAACAGTTAAGTAAAGCTCCATACATTTGTGATATATGAATAAACAAATAGGATGAATAAATTATAATTCACTATACCAGAAATGAATAAAACCTATAAACAGTTAATCTTTGGTTTCTCTTTGGAGCAGAATGGGTCAGAACAGGGCATTTAACATCATGTTCCCCATCAAGCAGGTGACTGATTAAATGTTTCCTTTTTCAACCAGTTTAATCTGCCTATTTTTATAGGGACTGAATTCTGAAAGTCAAATGATCTCTTTTCCTACTTGTCTCCTCAACACTGTCTCATAGCAGTGGTGGGGGAGAGCGATGTGATTCTTATTCTACAAAAAAGAATTAATTGTTGATTTCAGAGGAAAGGGGGCAACTTGTTAAAAAATATGATTTTGCTTCTTATTCATGAACTGAGAGTGAGGAAGTAATTCAGGAAAGGTGCTTAGGGACAAGTGAGTTGCACTGAGGCATTTTCAGCAGGTATGGATTAGAAATTGAAATTAGAATTTGAAGTGAAAATAGTTCATTACATTAAAGGGAAACAAGAAAAGGAATACTAGGTATTTGGTTGTGTTTTACATTGTGTAAAACTATTATATGAAAATCTAAATTGCAAAACAGATAAAAAGTAGAGATCTTTACTGGCATTGTGAAATATCACTTTTAGATACCATGATGGGGTCATGAGCACAAGGATTTATTAGAAGTCAGATTGAATAAATAAGTCAACAAATATTTTTTGAGCTTTACTCTAATTATTAAATAATATTTAAATTAAATGATGCATACACCCCTCAAAAATATATTTTAAACATCATGAATCAGTTAACTTATTTGTGTTTAACATTTTTGTTTAGCTTAGATTTTGTATAATATTTATGATACAGATAATAATATTCCCTTCTTTTTTGTCTGTTGTGTATGTTATATACTTTATATATGTTTTATTTAATCTCCAGCTATCAATTCTATAAGGTAGGAGGTAACATCCTTACTTTATGGCTGAAAAAATGGACATGCAGAGATTTAAGACTCTCACTTAAGTTCATTTGACTAGTAAACATCAGATCTGGACTTGAATCCATGTTGTTCTGACCTGATTTAAAAACCAGAGTCTCTGTCCAATGTCACGTTTCCTCTCCATGGAGGAAGTGTTAGTACTACCAGATTTCGGTCACAAAGTTATATAAATACTAGTTTTAATGGTCTAAAACAGGTATGTTTAGATCAATAAATATCTAGATGGATAAAATTATTTTAAAGTAAATCTAAGGAGATGCATCTAATTGCCATAATTCTAGATGATTTGCATGTGCATATTTTCTAGTTTAAGCAATATAGTGTAATAATTACTTGGATGACAAACTTCATTAAATATGTTTTAAATAACTGGATAACATTTGGCTAGCACACTATGTAATAAACATCTTACTGAATTTAAATTAATTCCTATTTAAGCACCAAATTTAAATTACAATCTGGCTGATGAAATAGGAAAACTTAAATTGTAATGGGCTAGCATGCAGAATTACTATATGGGATCTGAGATTCTGCATTTCTAACAAGAAACTGATGCTGCAGAGGTGAGGACAGTACTCTGAATAGCAAAGCCTTACAACTTACCTATAATTTTTCTACATGCCAGGCTCTGACTCCTTACCTTCCACAAGGGTTTTCCATGACCTCCAACTTGAATGCCCTCTATCTTGACTTCTACTTATTGAAATTCCATCCATCCATCCAGTCATCCAATCATTCATCTATCCATCCAACTATCCATCCAATTATCTAACACCATTTGTCCATGGGTGCATTTCTTGGTCATTTCTTCATAAAAATATTCATACTGACCCTAACAACTTCCTACATTTGTATGTGATTCACCTGAAAAGTCTGCTCAGTTTCGTTCCCTAACTAATCTCCAGACTGTTCTACAAACAGGAGGTTCAGATGATGAGTTGTTCTCAGCTCTGGCTTCTTAGTAGAGTTCTTTAAAACATAAATCCAGGACCCACCCTGCAAAGTCCGGTTTAATGGCTAGGTATGGAATAAAGCACAGACATTGATACTTTAAAGAAAAAAAACTTTCACTGATTCAAATGTGAAGCCAAGATTAAGATAAATTGATTAGTCTACGTAACCACACTAATTTTGGTTTAGATTCCAGTCTTGGTGTTTGGAAAGACATTTTCACAGTAGTATATCATGGTGGTTAAGGTAAGGTTCATACACTCTACAGACATTAGAATTGTCTGTTGAGCATTTAGCACGTTCAGCTGCATGCCTGGACACACCTCTAGAGTTTACAATTTATTACATTTTGTAATAAATCAAGATTTTTTAAGTTGTTAATAAAAGTTATTTTTAAAGAAAGGAAAGGGGCGGAAAGGACAAGACTATACCAATCCTTGCAAGAGATTACAAAATAGTACCAGCCACCTTTCTATATTATGTTATTCTGTGGCCCAGCAACGACTCCCAGACTATGAATAGCTTCCAGATTCCCTTGTAGAGTGCAGTATCTCATGGAGTTAGTCATGGAACATGGAACATGAATCACAGTTATCTGTCGTCTTACAGATTTCTGTGGTTAGTCATGAAATATATCTATAATATATCTACAAATGCTATAAGAAAAGAAGGGAAACTAAGTTGTAAGAGCAAGAAGGTCCAGAATGTCAGCTAGTTGATGGAGAGAAGGGAGCAGTGGAGGAGCTGGGAAGGAATTCCTGTGCTTGGGAGAGCCCATGAACACAATGACGTGTGTGTGTGCAAGGCAGGCAGAAGGGCTCTATAGGGGTACTCCAAAGGACAAGGATCCTAGACTTGATCAAACACTAACATCCCACTTCTAATGTACCACTCACATCTAACCCTTTTGTCCCTGATCAATTTCCAAGTTACAATAGACAACCTAGTCCCATTGCAATTCACATTTCTGACTATTACAGCACTACTTTATTCTGTCTTTTAAAAATGATTCTTTCCATATCTCTTGCACTAAAGTTCAAGAATAAGAAAGGGTCTATGTCTCACTCAACTTTGGATATGTCGAGGTACTTAGTTCAGTGTGTTTCATATAATTGGTGTGCCATAAACATTGTTCTGCACCTCTGTAAATATTGTATCACTATAACTTTTGATTCGGACATCTATGCCTTTCCTTCCTTGTACTTTTTTTTTTGTACATGATCTTTTTCAAGACAGAAAGGCAACTGTCCCAAAACAAAATAGAATTCTCTTCCTTCCCATTCTTGCCCGGCAAACTCTTACAGATCCTTCAAAATATAATCACATTTGTCCTCCTCTGTAAAGCCATCTCTAGCACCTAAGTTAAAATCCCTTCCCCGTGTACCACAGCTAGATCTTAGATACGCATCAATTGATGGAATATCATATTTTATGTTAATTATTTAATTATATGTCAATGTCCCACTAAGCTGTCAGTTTCTGGGGTAAAGGGACCATTTCATTCACTACTGCATTGCTAGTACCTGGCAAAATTCCTGGAATATGGTAGGTACTCACAAGTGTCTACTGAATTGAAATGAGTATCTTTGTATAAAACACACATCCAGTTCTGTGCATTGTATGTAGTGGATGCTTCATTAAAATTTATTACATGAAGCTTGGAAGAAAGGTAAAAAGTTTTAGTAATCACTAGAAAACAACTTACCCATAATTAACACATGCTTCCCTGTGTTGCTGATGTTCATTTTTGCTACATAAATAATAGAACTTTGGTTTTGCTCTTAAATCTTGACTCTAATGTGAATATGGAACAATCTCTCTATATTGTGGTTACTATAGTGATAAGATTCACGTGAAAAAAATTCTTCTAAATCAGCCAGGACATGGGCTAAGATGTATTTGCATCTATTAACTTTGGGTTAAGTTCTTTTTGCATTACTAGACAGGTGGCATCTGCTTTTGTGCTCCTCTGAATACGAACAGCTTCTAAAATTTAAATCTCAAGTGATGTTTCAGTCTTTCCTGGGTGACTGGCAGTTAACAGAAAGAAGAGTTTGCTTGCCAAAGCGTGATGGATTCAACGAAGCTATGAAGCATCTTTAAGAAGACATGGCCATTTTCCATGTCATTAGATAACTCCCTACTGCCAACAAGCATCATTTCCATCCTGCTTAGAATGGGTTGCTGACCATTTTCTTTCATAAAGATGATTCTCTTAAATAGACATAGCAATGTGAACCTACATAGAAAGGTGAAATACTGAGTGAAATACAGATGAAGTTATAACCAGAAATGCCGCCAAATATCTGTCTATTTTCTCTCTTAAATGCTGGTTTCCAGGGCAGGTCTTAAGAGAAGGTGATGTGGTTACCTAAGTAGAGTGAATTCTGCATAGAAGGGAAGACACCTTTTCTCTCCGGTCTCTTTGTACCACATTCATAGTTCACACTCAATTCCCCTTTAAAAAGTGAATGGCTCTGGAAGAGGAGACAAATTAAGCCTTATTAGTGTTTTATACTTTCTTTAGGCATTACTCTTTCACACAATTTTATGAGAACTACTCTTGATGATAAAAGTATGAAGACCATACAATCGCATCAAATTCCCAGCAAAATGAGATGAGATGAACATACTCTGCAGAGGGGAGGAAAGAGGGGGTGAAAATGTAGGAGGAGGGCTTTAATAAACTTCTACTATTTTACAATCCTACTAGCAGCCAATCTTCTTACAAACAAACAGTAACAGTAATGTGCTTTAAAATTCATTTCCTTGGAATATACTGCTTTTTCTATAAACTAAGTCTCACAGAATTCTCAGGGGGAAAGAAAAAAAGTCCCACTTATAAAAAAGCTAAGTCATAATAAATAGCTTTCATTGAGCACTTACTTAATGCCAGGGAAAGTACTTTACATGAATTATTTTATAAATGAGTAGGCATTCATTCATGTAGTTCACCTGTTCTAGGTACCTACACTACATTAATGAGCAGAAAAGATAATCAAAAGCCCCTGCTCTTGTGGATCTTAGGTAATAAATCATATACTTAAGTACATTATGTAGTATGTCAGAGGTAGTAGTGCTATGGAAAGAAAAATCATTGTAGAACAGGGTAAGGATGATCAGGAGTAAGAAGGAAGATTTGACTAGAACGTGAAAGAAGTGAGGGAAGAAGCCGAGAGGACATCTGGGAGAATTGTGTGCCAGGCAGAGGGAAGAGCTAGGGCAAATGTCCTAAGACAGGACATACCTAGTGTGTTGGTAAGAGAACTAGGAGGCGAGAGTGGCTGGCACAAGATGATCCGCGAGCAAGGCAGGTAGTAGGGAAGGAGGACAGTGGGAGGGGAGGGGAGATGACACAGGGCTGTGTAAGCCTTCATAAGTAAGGGTTTTGCTTTTACTCTGCGGTAAATGGAGAACTTGCAGGGTTTTGAGCAGACACATTAACATGAACCATCTTAAGTTTTATATGAAGTGAGAGGTGATGACTTCTAGGACCAGGCTGATAGCAGGAGACATGTTTGGATCCTAGTTATATTTGAAAGTGGAACCAACATGATTTCCTGGTGGATGAAAGATAGGAAACGACAAGATGACTTCAAGGCCTGAGCAGCTAAAGGGAGGAGTTTCCGTTGATTAGATGGTGAAGGCTACAAGTTTTAGATAAAAATCAGAGTCAGTTTCGGACTTAAGTTTGAGCTGCCTACTATACACCCAAGTGGAGGTATCAAGCAGGCCGGTGAATATTCAAGTCTAGAGTTCAAGAAAGAGGGCTGGGTTGGAAACAAAAATTTGTAACTATTTCTCATATGACTTGTGTGTATACACCTATGAGGTGAGGGCAGAGAAGAGAAGAGGGCTGAGTGCTGAGTCACAAGTGCTCCATGGAGAAAGGAGAAATTAACTATGTTAAAGGCTGCTTTTGAATTAAAGTAAGATGAAAACTAAAAAATGAACTTCGTCTTTAGCATCATGGAGGTAATGGATGTCATTTTTGAGAGCAGATTTGACGGAGCAAAGGAAGAAAGCCTCATTGGAGGGCTTTAAGAGAATTCTTTCTACATTTATGGCCCATAAAGTACGCATTAAATAAAGATGTTCTTGGAATTGAAGTAGGAGGAAAATTAAGAGAGTGTTTCATTTATCCTGAGGTAGCGATCTGATCTGCATATTGTATGAGAAACATTGTAACATACTGGTTAAGGGCAGTGCCAGAGGGACCAGCTGCCAGGCTCCCCCAGGTAATGGCTCCACCATTTACTGGCTATAAACAGTAGTCAAATTTCTTTATCTGACTGATATGCTGCACGGTAACAGCACCCCTCCCACAAACATTAACTATAGGCAGTAGACCATGTGCAGTGTAAGGTTTCTCTTTTGTGTGCATTCATTAAGATTTAAGGGACAACCAATACAACTGAAATCTGTGTATTGATTTTTATCTTGCAACATTACTATAAACTTAATTATTAGTTCTAATAGGGTTTTTAAAAATAGATTTCTTAGAATTTTCTATCTATAAGATTATATTGTATGCAAATAAAGACAGCTTTTTTTTTATTTTCAAAAAAAAAATTTTAAGTGGCAACCACTTCTTTACATGATGAAACTTACACAGTAGTGCCCATGCCTGTTGATATTTAATATGAAGCAAAAGGTGATCTGGGCTAGAGCTTTTATGAAAGCAGAAGTCATGAAACATTGACAGAAGGAGTTGGTGCCTAAAACAGTTCAAGTGCATATGCACATTAAACTGCAACTACACTCAGAAATCACCATATGTATGCTTTTACACAACCTTAAAAGTCTGTCTCATAGCAGCCTGCATATTAGTTATCTGTGAACTTAGGTTAAGCATTCAAAGAGAGTCCTCACATCCATTCCCAACTATATGTCCAGTATCACAATGCAAATGATGCTACTGAGATACTACTGATACACTCCGAATGGATACAAAGTAATTTAATAGGTTACACACCAAAACAAAGTATTAATATTCATCTCATTCCTTTCAAAGTTCAATCTCAATTATACTTTAAAATATAAGTTTTATTACAACTATCTCCTCTGCATAAGGAATATGGGGCTTCTGACTTGATCAACATCAGGGTCTTTCTGCATGAAGATGGTTCTTGAAAGGCTGCATTTTTTTTCTTGATAAAAGTAAAAAGCATCTTCCTCCTCAGAATGAGGCTTTGGAAGGAGGGTCAATAGATCAATCCCAGCCACACGCAATTTTCATTTATCCTTGCCAGTAACCCTGGGTTCAAGGCTATCCAAAGACTGCCAGACTGATTTGGTGAATCTCTGTCAAGGGAGAGATTATGATTTTTACAGTTCAGCTAGAAAATAAGCCAAGTTTATTATCTCTCTATCCTGCTAGGTAACAAACTGTCTATAATATTCATCTTTCTCTCTTTTTCAATCCCTCTGTGCTGTTTTCAGTGAAACTGGTAACAAATTTCTCCTATCTGACAGTTCCTGAGTTCTTCTAATTTCAGCAAAATCCATCACCATATT
Organism: Delphinus delphis; assembly: GCF_949987515.2. Taxonomy (NCBI): domain Eukaryota; kingdom Metazoa; phylum Chordata; class Mammalia; order Artiodactyla; family Delphinidae; genus Delphinus; species Delphinus delphis. The sequence goes on along the minus strand of NC_082686.1, from coordinate 88,388,136 downwards.
ACAGGGCTGGAAATTTACAGAACCATGGCATAGACACAGGCTGAATACGTGTCTTCTGAACTTCAGCATTGCTTCTGCTGTAATAGGAGGAAGAAATTAACAGTAATTACAGTCTAAATTAGTCATATAATACTGTGTGCATCTCATGAGTACATAATGTTCTGAGCAGGCAAAGAGAATAAAGTCATCCAGAAAACAGAAGAGTTTTGAGGCAGGTGGGCTAATCCTGATTCATGTGACCAGGGGGAAGCAAATAAGGCAAGAGACTCTTCCTCGAGTAAAATATGTTTATTAAAAATTAGCTTAGTAGATTGTTTTGCAGTTAGTCTGGTTCTCCACTGTAGGTTCTATGCACAATGGGAATAGAATGTTCTGTCTAGTAAATTGAGGAAGTGTATGAGACATCTAAATTTTATACATTTTAAGGTCGAAGAGAGGGGAGTGGAGAACATTAAGACCTTTTAGTCCAGACTTCTCATTTTGCAGAATACTGAGGCTTGAATACTGAATTCACTTGACTGTTGATTCCTGGAAATATTCTATTTTTTAGTGTCACTCAGAGAATAATAGAGTCTTGACAAATCCATTGCTTCTTAGAGAAAGAATCAGAAAATCTTTCCCCTGTTATCCTAATTCACAAATTCCTGGTATTATTTTGAATCCTTGGACCTCAAACACATTTTTGCATCAGTCTCCAGACCAGGCACCCACTCTTCCAGGCATGCACCTGAGAGATCTTACTACTCTCCTCTCTATGACGGAGAGTCTGAACCTCTATTCTATGCTTTCTATCCATTTTGTTGGCTTTAAGAACTTCCTCTATGCCAATGACTTGAAAATGGCTACCTGCAGCCCAAATATTGCCTTTGAGCTCCCATCACAGCTACTTAACTTGACATTCATTACTGCTTGGAAGTTTCACAGGCATCTCAAACTTCACATGCCCCAAACTGAGCTCCCTTTACTCCACCTTGGTTAACAGCTCTCAGAGAATCATGAATCATTACGTCCAATTTCTACCTTTAAAAAAAATGAATGGTAAGTAGATTTATTCATTTGTAGCAAAATTATTTAATAAAAAGACAGTCTTTGTATTTCACATTTTTCTTTTGCAATCAGATATTCCCTCTTCAGACAATGTAAAATCTTCATATCTGGTATCTCTTCCTTAATATGTTTATTGGTACCTCTTTTCTAGATCAGGGCCTTTTGTTCTTGAGTCCTCTTTTCTTTCAAAATGCATCTACTTGGGTGAGTATTTATTGAATGCATATATATTACCCTTCCAGATAGTATTCTATGAGCCACTTACAGTGCCCTGCTTGACTCTTAGGTACTTTGTAAGCCATAGTGACAATACTTTTATGTAGTATGTAGGTGGCATATTATTCAGTCCCTTAATTCATTTAATGGAAAGATCAGTCTAAATATACAGATAAAAGTGAAACTTGTTAAATGCTTCAGAGCTACAAAAAAATTCTAGAATAATCAGGGAACTTGATTCATCTGATTCTATATACCAAGAGATGAGCCTTAAAGGAAATAAGCTTTTTATGTACAGCCACATAAAACTTTCTGCTTAACCTTTAAATGACCTTTGTATTATGCAACCATGCTCATACTCATCGGAGGATCGTAAGAAATCGTTTAACACACAGAGATTCAGGAAGCATATACCAAGTCTGAGCTTCAGGAGAAAAAGTACTTCAGGTCAACATTTTTGTGGTAAAGAAAAACAAGGCATTGAAAAGTGTGGAGGTAATTAGTGTTCCTGTTTTGAACTTCGTGTTGTAAGACTCTCTCTAAACTCCATGTGGGTGGAAAAAGCAGAGGTTCAGGCTGAACAGGAACTGCAATTCTCTGCAATCCTGCACAAGAACATCTTGTTTTTCATTTCAGAATTTGGTAAACAAGTTTGCTCCTGCATTAAATAGACACTGGTGACAGTGCCTTGCAGGAATTCTGCTGCAGATGTTTGAAAACGCACAGACCTTCAAAGTCATACATAAATCACACTCCCTCAGAAACTAATAATATTGTATTACTTAGAGTCATGTCCTGCTTCTTATTTCAATCTTCCTGGCCTATTGTAAGAGATGGGTGACTTTTCACGTTTACCTTACAGAGAAATAGAAAACGGTGAAGAGGAAACTAAGCTGAGTCTTAGCTTTAAAATTGCCACCTAGAAATTGTTCCCTAGAAGCCAACTAAATACCTTAGATTAAAGTTGTTTTCTATGCTGTCCACGATAATTAGCTGAAAATGAAAATGTTGGTCAACATACTAACTGCTTTGTTTTTATTTTGCCAGTGTTTGTTCAAAAATAAGGAGCAGCAAGATTAGCAACTGTATGTTGAGTGACTTAGCTTGCCAGGCAACACCCTTGGCATTAAATACATTATTTAACTTAATCCTCAGAATAACTTTACAGCATAAATGACAACGAAGTTTCAGAATGTGGTGCAGTAGAGATATAAGGGTATCTTATGAAAATTTGCTGAACTTTTAAGAAGGCCCTTTAAACTTTTACTTGGAATAAATATTTTATAGAGAGGCTTCTATGAAACTAAAAATAAAGAGAGCATTGTTTTATCACTAAAATGTCAAGACAGTTGGGATGAGGAAATTATACTATGCCTTGATGTCAAAGAAATTTTTGAAAGCACAGAATGTCATAAAAAGTTTAATAACTATCTCATGATGCTGGTTCATGAGATAAAAAGTGGAAAAAAGTGGAAAATTTTCACCCCAAACTGCCTCCTTTTCCCTTGATATTTTAAATCTTTAGTTATGTATCAGATATTTTTTATATGGAAATGAGATAATAACTCATGAGATTTATCTCATCAATGGTAGAAAGTAAATAATAACTCATATAGGTTTTAGAAAGTATGGAAATAGGAAATCTGGCTTTACTCATGACTATTTATAGACAAAAATGTGACTAAATCATATTCAGTCTTCTTATTTTTTTAGTCAGGGGTAGGTCATGTAACAGGAAAGAAAGGTAACAAAAGAATCCAAGGGTCAGAACTCTAGAGAAACGGAGAGCAAAAAAAGAAGTGGTACTGCCTCCCATGCGTGTCTGTGTGTGTGTTTGTGTGTACTCAACGTTCATATTATTAAAGAGTGTAAACCTTGGGAGTTGGTGAGATTGGTACAAACTTCAGAGTACCTTTATTGGACATTGTCTCCGCTCAAGGCTATCCATTATGTTTATGAAAAAAAAATGTCGTGGCATAGAAGTGTGTGGTGGGAGCGGGGTAATGTTCCATTATTTTTCAAATACACATATTAATTATGAGAGTATACATTAGAAAAAAAATTCATTTGTAATTTTCCATCTGCTGATAACACTTATTAGTCTTTTGCTATATTCCCTCCAGTTTTATACCTTCCCTAATAGTAGATGGCAAGATGATAAGTAATCTTTTCATGTTTATAAATAATCATTTAAAAATATTTTAAGGCACGCATAGCATTTCAATTTCAGTATGTGGGTGAACTCTAATTTACTGATTGACTCTGTTGTTAGATACTTAGATTATTTCAAATCTTTTTTATTATATAAAAATGTTCTGATGGCTAAATCTTCTTGCATAGCCATATTTGTTTCCTTAGGATAAATATGTAGATCCAACTTCACTAGGTCTGAGTATATGTACACATTAAGGTTTTGTTATCTGTTGGAAATTATCTTCTCAAAATACCTAAGCCGTGAATTCTCCTTACACTGGTATGTAAGGATCACCTGCACCGATCTTCATTTTATCTACATTCCCCATACTGGTAAAATGAAACAGCGTAGCATTTGTTTTTAGTGGCAATTTACATGTAACACAGTTTGAATTAATGTATATTTTTCAATAATCTGAGTGACAAAACACACCAGACAGTACATGGACTGCAACTCGATTTGTATTTTAGCACTTTTATGGGATTGCGGCATCTTATCTGTGTTGTGACAGAAAAGAAAGTGTGTGAGACTAGAACAGGGGTCAGCAAACTTTTCTGCAAGGGGCCAAATTGATATTTTAGGCTTCAGAGGCAACATGATCTTTCTCATTCCTACTCAACTCTACCGTTGTCCTGTAAAAGCGAAGTAGCCACAGACAGCATGTATTCAAATGGGGGTAGCTGTGTTCTGATAAAATTCTACTTATGAGAAGATGCTACAGGCAGCATTTGGCCAGCAAGTCATAGTTGACTATCTCTGCAATAAAATATGGGACTCCTCATATATGAATCTCAGGGTGATGAATGACGACCCAGCAAAATGAAACTCAAGCGAATTACTTTACTTAATATTAGATTGTGTTTCTCCGGATGTCTAGTCTCAACAACCTGGAAGGAAACACAATGTTGTCTCATGTTCTGCTCATTAGTTAGCTCTCCACTGGACTCCACCTGGATAGCTCCTCTGGGACTCAGCTCTCTACAAGTGCCTTTAAACCAAAAGCTTTCAAAAAAAAATCCTGGGCCCATGCCCACAAAAGACTGTTCAATACACCTTCTAATACAACTGTATTCTTTACTTTCACTTGCTCACCAGTCCAATTTACAGATCTCCAGCTCTTTCAGTACACTTAGTTTTAGAATTCTTCCAACTTTGCTATTTTATCTCATAACTCCCCTTGTATATTTTCCTCCACTTTTTTGTTTTTTAAATGCCAGTCTTCTTAAATTTTACCATTCCATTTGTCTTGGCTCTTCATAACATAGTAACCTGCCAACACAAATTTTTGTAGAATTTAATTGAATGTAAAAAAATTATTAAGTCTCAAGTCTTTCCATGCTGAGGAGTAAGCTTTTATTCACTCTTTCTACAGACATTATGAGATCCCCGTGTGTGAGATCCACTGCCACCTGTACACGTGTCATGGAAATATAAGACTCAGGCCTATTCTTTGAAAGGTTACAGTCAGTGGAGAGTCAGCCAATAAACCATCGGTTAGAAGGGAATATAAGTGCCATGATATAAATATACACAAAAGCAAAAGGAAGGTGCACAAGTAACTCAAATTGGGAATTTGGGAACATTTCCTGGAGCAGAAGATGCTTAATATGACTCTTGAAGAATAAATAGGATTTAGAGTAAAGGGACTTCCAAGCAAAGGGAACTTTTAGCCCAAAGGCCCAGGAATATTAGAGAGAATGACCTTGTTGTGGGAATGAATCTGGATGATAAAGCTGAAGCAAAGACCTGTAGATTGAGCAGTAGGGTTAGTCAAGCAAGGAGGGCAGTAGTCCATCCGTGCCAGCCTGAGGAATATGTACTTTACCCCAAAGACCAAAGAGTGCTGTCTCTACTAACCTAATTAGTAAGATAAAAAAGAATTTAAGACCTTGTATTTAACTGACACAAATGGGCAAAAAGCCGAAAGTAAATTGGCTCTACACAGGTCTCGGGATATTACTGGTTCTGCTGAGCCTGCGTTATAAAAAGCTTTTCAAATCAAAGTGAACAGGAATGATTTCCTGAAGTTTTGAGTTCCCTCAGCAAACTACTACTAGCTCAAATATTTTTCATTTATCCCCCCATTAGGCTGTGACCTCTTTCAAAGCTGGGCCCAGGCCTGACTCAGAGAAGAAATTCATTAAACAGTTAGTGATTGAATGCTCTACTTCTTTCACTATTGTTTTAAGATTATTCATAATCTCTATCCACACCTCCCTTTACTCAGCAGTGTTCTTGATTTTCTCCACAATTTCTTTTTTTAAGTATAAAAGGCAAGCGAAATAAAAGAAGAGGGGGGTGGATTCTAGAAGAGAATTACAGAGGTTTAGTAATTGAAGGCCTATCTAAATTTGCAGATGAGAAATTTCATCCAATGGTGCTGAGTACTTACCAAAGTTCCATGGCCAAATACAACAGTAGTGACACTTAATCATATTGTGCACCAAACACTATGTGCTACATCAACTCATTTTACACTACAACAATCCTGGCAAATAAGTGGGACATGGAGAAGTTAAGTAATTGATCTAGGTTCACAGAGCTACTAAATAGCAGAGCCAAGACTTGAACACAGTCCTTCTCTGATTCATATGTTCCTTATCTAAGCAGTGCTCTTCATGATGTGGTTCATAGACTGGCAACACCAGAAAGCTTGTTAGAGATTCAATGTCTTAAACCAAACCTCAAATGTAATGAATTGGAATCTATATTTTAACAAAATTCCCAGATGATTTCACTTGCTCACTAAAATTTGAGAAACACTGTTCTAAACCACTCTACTACACAACTGGGATTCTTAGCTAAAAATGCCAAGTTAAGGAATGGATATTATAATAAAACTTTATAAGGTTTTATATCTTGATCTTGGTAGTGGTTTTATATATATATATATATATATATATATATATATATATATATATATATGTCACTTTATGCACTTTATCATGTATGTATATAAATCAAAATAATAGATCTGTCAGTATATTTATTAACTAAACAATTCTTTTCAGAGTGTGTATGCTGAAAGAGTCCTGTGCTAGACACTGAGGTTTAAGTGCTAAAGAAAGAGAGGGAGGGAGGGGGAGAAAGAGAGAGATATGGAGAAAGAGGAGGCCTTTCCTCATGGAATATATTGTCAGGAAAGGGAGAAAGGTAACACACAAAATATTATAAAACAAGTTTATAATTATAATTGGAATAAGTGCCATGAAAGGAAAGAACATATAAACAGCGTGTAACAAGAAATTCTAATTTAGATTGAGAGAGTCAGAAAAGGTCTCACTGAAGAAATGACATTTAAAATGAGATCTAAGATATAAACAGGAATTATCTTGATGAATAGTCTAGGAAATAATTTTTCCAGCAAAAGGAGTGACATTTTTGCGGGTGCTGAGTTGGGAGAAGGTGTGGGGCATTTGTGCACACATAAGAAGGCCATGATATGTAAAGTACAGTGAGTAAGGAGAGGATGGCCAGAGCTGATGTTGAAGAGGTAGGCAGGGGACCAGCATCTACAAATGTTTGAAGATCATCATCATAAAGAGTTTAAAGACTTTTTCTAACTTAACAGGAACTGTTGAAGGTTTTGTAAAGCTGGAAAGTAATATTATATAGTTAACAGTTAAAAAAATTCACTTTGGCCACTGGCTAGAGAATATTTTGGAGAAAAAACAATAATGGAGAGGGAAGAGCAATTAAGAAGCTATGTAGTATCCTAGGCAATATTACTAGTGGCTTGAATTTGAATTAGGGTGTTTGACATAGAGATGGAGAGATCTAGATGAACTCAAAATATGTTTTGGAGGTATGCTCAATAGCTCTTGGTGATTGAATGTGGGTGGTAAGGGAAACATAAGAGTTAAGGAGCCCAAGGTTTCTGGTGTGCATTGGAAGTGGGTGAGGGGTGGAAAGTACAATTTTAGTTTGATATATGTTAAATTTGAGATGCTCTTAAGAAATCTAAGTGGAGAGCCGAGTAGACAGTCGGATAGATGAGCTTGGAGCTCAAAAGAGAAATCTGAATTGGAATATAAATTTTCAAGTTGTTAGCCTAAGGGGGGAGGGGTAATGAAGTGAAAATGGAAGAAGGCCTATAATCAATACATAGGTAAAAGTAGCGACCTCCTAACCTTTAAAACACTTTAGCTACCTGATGCATATTACCCAAGACATATGAATTAAACCAGTTAACTAGAACTCTAAAGCCAACAATCTGGCAGAGTATAAAAAGTCAAAATCTGAATCTAAGAAGAGTTTATGCATAGAATCTCTAGATTGTAGGCTTCTTGAGGACAGGCAGCCATATAATTCCCTGCATGTTTCCTTGCATATGGTAAACTCTCAGTAAATATAATCAAATAAGCAAACTAAGAAATCTATCAATACACAACAGTGTAATGGTAAATTGAAACCAGTGAGACAGGCTATCATCCTAGCATTGCTACTAATTTGGGGCAAGTCACTTAAAATGTCTGAGTCTCAGTTTCCACATTTGTAATATATTGGGAATAAACCAGAAGAGCTCTGAGATCCTGTCCAGTTATAAGATTCTATGGCTTAACAATATCCTGCGTGAATAGTGCTGCACAATATTTTCTCTCCTCCATAAATCTCTAGGACATGAGGTCAGCATACACAAACTGGGATATAGGAGATAGAATATCTTAGAGCTGTCTAATCTACTCAGGAAATATGTGGCAAAGGATCAGATCCCAGTCACCCTGGTGCCTAGTTCTGGTGCTTTCTACTATCCACAGCCTGGTTGTCTTTCAAAGGTCCATTAAATAGCAATCAGGAAATTACTTTCTGGGCAGTCAGGCTCTAGGACCTGTGAAATACAGTCAGTCCTCATCATTAACAGATTCTGTATTTGCACATTTATCTACTCACTAAATGTATTGTGACCTCAAAATCAATATGCATGAGATATTGAGGTCCTTTGCAGAAGTGTGTACAGTGGTGAAAAACTTAAGTCACCTAACTGGTACATTCCCAGGTGACCTGGGACAGGACGATGCTCTGCCTTCTTGTTTCAGCTCTTACATTGTCTATTTAGTGCCATGTTTTTCACATCTTCATGCTTTTTGTTGGTTACTTTGCTGTTTAAAGTGGCCCCCATGTACAGTTCGGAACTGCTGTCTATTGTTTCTAAGCATAAGGCTTTGATGTACCTAACAGAGAAAATACCCTTGTTAAATAACTATTCAGACATCAGTTATAGTGCTGTGTATTATGAGTTCAATGTTAATGAATCACAACTTTTATTAAATAAGGCGTACTGAAACAGAAACACATAAAACAAGGTTATATATTAATTGGTTGATGAAAACACTGTGACCAGAGTCTCTCAGGAATCTAAACCTGTATTTTTTCTAAGACCAATTTTTCAGTATCCACTAATTCGGTTTTTGCAGTGACTTTACAGAACAAAACTACTGCAAAGAATAAGAATCAACATTCCTGGGCTTCCCTGGTGGCACAGTGGTTGAGTCTGCCTGCTAATGCAGGGGACACGGGTTCGAGCCCTGGTCTGGGAGGATCCCACATGCCACGGAGCAACTGGGCCCGTGAGCCACAACTACTGAGCCTGTGCGTCTGGAGCCTGTGCTCCGCAACAAGAGAGGCAGCGACAGTGAGAGGCCCGCGCACTGCGATGAAGAGTGGCCCCCGCTTGCCACAACTAGAGAAAGCCCTCGCACAGAAACGAAGACCCAACACAGCAAAAATAAATAAAATAAATTAATAAACTCCCACCCCCAACATCTAAAAAAAAAAAAAAAAAAGAATCAACATTCCTGTGTGCCACTCACTTGTATGCAGCATTTAACAGGTACAGGAAAGCCTCTCTAATTGTACTAGTTCACAATTCCCCCAGCAGGTTGCAGTTAGAGGTATGGTTTGTGTTACTTTCCTCAAATGTATATCAAATGAGTACTATGTGATATGCTCATGTGAGTCCATGGGGACTCAATTGTCATCAACACAAAAAGCGTCCCTGTCTTCAAGGCACTGACAGTGTGGTGCGTGATACAGACAATTAATAGGAAACCATGATAGAGTGTTGTTAGATCTAAGTCCTTGAGATGGTGAGCTATTAAGTGTGGCTACCCCAAAGGGAAATTATTTCAGCAGTCCTGCTGATGGGGGGAAGAGATCTGTTAAAAACACTGAAGGAGGAGATGAGGGAAGAGAAGCACATAGGGCAACCACAAAATTCCAGAACTGAACACAGTTTTACTTATTTCTGAAAAGTGTTTGAAGTTATTTCTACTGCTAGGCCTCTAAACTACAGAAAGGGTAACTGTGAAAAAAGAAATTGATCTGGGCTTTAATCAATAATTATTCTGAAGGAGACCTTCAAGATGGCAGAGGAATAAGATGTGGAGATCACCTTCTTCCCCACAAATACATCAGAAATACATCTACATGTAGAACAACTCCTACAGAACACTTACTGAACACTGGTAGAAGACTTCAGACTTCCCAAAAGATATATATATTTTTTTCCTTTTTCTCTTTTTGTGAGTGTGTATGTGTATGATTCTTGTGTGATTTTGTCTGTATAGCTTTATTTTTACCATTTGTCCTAGGGTTCGGTCTGGTTTTTTTTGTTTTTGTTTTAGTAAACATTTTAGCACTTGTTATCATTGGTGGATTTGTTTTTTGGTTTGGTTGCTCTCTTCTTTCTTTCTTCCTTATTACTTTTTAATTATTTTAATTTTTCTTTTATTTTAATAACATTTATTTATTTATTTATTTATTTATTTCTTTATTTATTTATTTATTTCTCCCTTTTCTTCTGAGCTGTGTGGCTGACAGGGTCTTGGTGCTCCAGGTGGGTGTCAGGCCTGTGCCTCTGAGGAAGGAGAGCCGAGTTCAGGACACTGGTCAACCAGAGACTTCCCAGCTTCACGTAATAACAAACAGTGAAAGCTCTCCAAGAGATCTCCACCTCAACGCCAAGACCCAGCTCCACTCAACGACCAGCAAGCTACAGTGCAGATACCTTATGCCAAACAACTAGCAAGACAGGAACACAACCCCACCCATTAGCAGAGAGGCTGCCTAAAATCATAATAAGATCACAGGCACACCAAAAACACCACTAGACGTGGTCCTGCCCACCAGAAAGACAAGATCCAGCCTCATCCACCAGAACACAGGCACCAGTCTCCTCCACCAGTAAGCTTAAACAACCCACTGAACAAACGTTAGCCACCAGGGGCAGACACCCAAAACAACAGGAACTACTAACCTACAGCCTGCGAAAAGGAGACCCCAAACACAGTAAGTTAAGCAAAATGAGAAGATAGAGAAACACACAGCAGGTGAAGGAGCAAGGTAAAAACCCATCAGACCAAAACAAATGAAAAGGAAATAGGCAGTCTACCTGAAAAAGGATTCAGAGTAATGATAGTAAACATGATCAAAAATTTTGGAAATAGATAGGAGAAAATACAAGAAAGGTTGAACAAGGACTTAGAAGAACTAAAGAGCAAACAAACAATGATGAATGGCACAATAAATGAAACTTAAAATTCTCTAGAAGGAATCAATAGCAGAATAACTAAGGGAGAAAAACGGATAAGTGACCTGGAAGATAAAAGAGTGGAAATAACTACCACAGAGTGGAATAAAGAAAAAAGAATGAAAAGAATTGATGACAGTCTCAGAGACCTCTGGGACAACATTAAATGCACCAACATTGGAATTATAGGGGTCCCAGAAGAAGAAGAGAAAAAGAAAGGGACTGAAAAAATATTTGAAGAGATAATAGTTGAAAATTTCCCTATTATGGGAAAGGAAATAGTCAATAAAGTCCAGGAAGTGCAGAGAGTCCCATACAGGATAAATCCATGGAGAAACGTACCAAGACACATATTAATCAAAATATCAAAAATTAAATACAAAGAAAAAATATTAAAAGCATCAAAGGAAAAATAAAATATAACATACAAGGGAATCCCCATAAGGTTAACAGCTGATATTTCAGCACAAACTGTACAAGCCAGAAGGGGGTGGCAGGACATATTTAAAGTGAAGAAAGGGAAAAACCTACAACCAAGATTACTCGACCCAGCAAGGAGCTCACTCAGATTCGATGGACAAATTAAAACCTTTACAGACAAGCAACACCTAACAGAATTTAGCACCAACAAACCAGCTTTACAACAAATGCTAAAGAAACTTCTCTAGGCAGGAAACACAGGAGAAGGCCTACAATAACAAACCCAAAACAATTAATAAAATGGGAATATGAACATACATATTGATAACTACCTTAAATGTAAATGGATTAAATGATCCAACCAAAAGACAAAGACCGGCTTAATGGATACAAAAACAAGACCCATATATATGTTGTCTACAAGAGACCCACTTCAGACTTAGGGATACAAACAGACTGAAAGTGAGGAGATGGAAAATGATATTCTATGGAAATGGAAATCAAAAGATAGCTGGAGTAGCAATTCTCATATCAGATACAATAGGCATTAAAATAAGGAATGTTACAAGAGACAAGGAAGAACACAACATAATGATCAAGGGATCAATCCAAGAAGAAGATATAAAAATTGTAAATATTTATGCACCCAACACAGGAGCACCTCAATAAATAAGGCAAATGCTAACAGCCATAAAAGGGGAAAGTGACAGTAACACAATCATAGTAGGGGACTTTAACACCCCACTTTCACCAATGGACAGATCATCCAAAATGAAAATGAATAAGGAAACACAAGCTTTAAATGATACATTAAACAACATGGACTTAATTCATATTTACAGAATATTACATCTGAAAACAACAGAATATACTTTCTTCTCAAGTGCTTATGGAACACTCCAGGATAGATCATATCTTGGGTCACAAATCAAGCCTTGGTAAATTTAAGAAAATTGAAATTGTATCAAGTATCTTATCCGCCAAAACACTATTAGACTGGATATCAATTATAGGAAAAAATCTGTAAAAAATACAAACACATGGAGGCTAAACAATACACTACTCAATAACCAAGAGATCACTGAAGAAATCAAGGAGGAAATCAAAAAACACCTAGAAACAAATGACAATGAAAACATGATGACCCAATACCTATGGGATGCAGCAAAAGCAGTTCTAAGAGGGAAGTTTACAGCAATACAGTACTACCTCAAGAAACAACAAACATCTAAAATAAACAACCTAACCTTACACCTAAAGCAATTAGAGAAAGAAGAACCAAAAAAACCCAAAGTTAGCAGAAGGAAAGAAATCATGAAGATCAGATCAGAAATAAATAAAAAAGAAATGAAGGAAACAACAGCAAAAATCAATAAAACTAAAAGCTGGTTCTTTGAGAAGATAAACAAAATTGATAAACCATTAGCCAGACTCATCAAGAAAAAAAGGGAGAAAACTCAAATCAATAGAATTAGAAATAAAAAAGGAGAAGTAACAACTGACACTGCAGAAATACAAAGGATCAGGAGAGATTACTACAAGCAACTCTATGCCAATAAAATGGACAACCTGGAAGAAATGGACAAATTCTTTGAAAAGCACAACCTTCTGAGACTGAACCAGGAAGAAAGAGAAAATATAAACAGACCAATCACAAGCACTGAAATTGAGACTGTGATTAAAAGTCTTCCAACAAGCAAAAGCCCAGGACCAGATGGCTTCACAGGCAAATTCTACCAAACATTTAGAGAAGAGCTAATACCTATCCTTCTCAAACTCTTCCAAAATATAGCAGAGGGAGGAACACTCCCTAACTCATTCTATGAGGCCACCATCACCCTGATACCAAAACCAGACAAAGATGTCACAAAGAACGAAAACTATAGGCCAATATCACTGATGAACATAGATGCAAAAATCCTCAGCAAAATACTAGCAAACAGAATCCAACAGTACGTTAAAAGGATCATACACCATGAACAAGTGGGGTTTATCCCAGGGATGCAAGGATTCTTCAATATACACAAATCAATCAATGTGATAAACCATATGAACAAACTGAAGGAGAAAAACCACATGATCATCTCAATAGATGAAGAAAAAGCTTTCCACAAAATTCAACACCGATTTCTGATAAAAATCCTCCAGAAAGTTGGCAGAGAGGGAACTTACCTCAACATAATAAAGGCCATATATGACAAACCCACAGCCAACATCGTTGTCAATGGTGAAAAACTGAATACATTTTCTCTAAGATCAGGAACAAGACAAGGTTGTCCACTCTCACCACTATTATTCAACATAGTTTTGGACGTTTTAGCCTCAGCAATCAGAGAAGAAAAGGAAATAAAGGGAATCCAAATCAGAAAGAAGTAAAGCTGTCACTGTCTGCAGATGACATGATACTAGACCTAGAGAATCCAAAAGATGCTACCAGAAAGCTACTAGAGGCAATCAATGAATTTGGTAAAGTAGCAGGATACAAAATTAATGCACAGAAATCTCTGGCATTCCTATACACTAACAATGAAAGATTTGAACGAGAAATTAAGGAAACAATCCCATTTACCATTGCAACAAAGAGAATAAAATACCTAGGAATAAACCTACCTAAGGAGACAAAAATCCTGTACTCAGAAAACTATAAGACACTGATGAAAGAAATTAAAGATGATACCAAGAGTTGGAGAGATATACCACGTTCCTGGATTGGACGAATCAACATTGTGAAAATGACGATACTACCCAAAGCAATCTACAGATTCAATGCAATTCCTATCAAACTACCAATGGCACTTTTCACAGAACTAGAACAAAAAATTTCACAATTTGTACGGAAGCACAAAAGACCCCGAATAGCCAAAGCAATCTTGAGAAAGAAAAACGGAGCCTGAGGAATCAGGCTCCCAGATTTCAGACTATACTACAAAGCTAATCAAGACAGTACGGTACTGGCACAAAAACAGAAATACATATCAATGGAACAGGACAGAAAGCCCACAAATAAAACCACATACATATGGTCACCGTATTTCTGATAAAGGAGGCAAGAATATACAATGGAGAAAGACACCCTCTTCAATAAGTTGTACTGGGAAAACTGGACAGCTATGTGTAAAAGAATGAAATTAGAACACTTCCTTACACCATACAAAAAAATTAACTCAAAATGGATTAAAGACCTAAATGTAAGACTAGACACTATAAAATTCTTAGAGGAAAACATAGGCAGAACACTCTATGACATAAATCACAGCAAGATCTTTTTGACCCACCTCCTAGAGAAATGGAAATAAAAACAAAAATAAACAAATGGGACCTAATGAAACTTAAAAGCTTTTGCACAGCAAAGGAAACCATAAACAAGATGAAAAGACAACCCTCAGAATGGGAGAAAATATTTGCAAATGAAGCTACTGACAAAGGATTAATCTCCAAAATATGCAAGCAGCTCAATATCAAAAAAGAACAACCCAGTCCAAAAATGGGCAGAAGATATAAATAGACATTTCTCCAAAGAAGATATACAGATTGCCAACAAACACATGAAAGGATGCTCAACATCACTAATCATTAGAGAAATGCAAATCAAAACTACAATGAGGTAACACCTCACACCAGTCAGAATGACCATCATCAAAAAATCTAGAAACAATAAATCCTGGAGAGGGTGTGGAGAATTGGGAACCCTCTTGCACTGTTGGTGGGAATGTAAATTGATACAGCCACTATGGAGAACAGTATGGAGTTTCCTTATAACACTAAAAATAGAACTAACATGATACAGCAATCCCATTACTGGGCATATACCCTGAGAAAACCATAATTCAACAAGTGTCATGTACCACAATGTTCATTGCAGCTCTATTTACAGGACATGGAAGCAACCTAAGTGTCCATCGACAGATGAATGGATAAAGAAGATGTGGCACATATATACAATGGAATATTACTCAGCCATAAAAAAACCGAATTGAGTTATTTGTAGTGAGGTGGATGGACCTAGAGTCTGTCCTACAGAGTGAAGTAAGTCAGAAAGAGAAAAACAAATACTGTATGCTAACATATATATATGGAATCTAAAAAAAAAAAAAAAAAAAGGTTCTGAAGAACCTAAGGTCAGGACAGGAATAAAGACGCAGACATAGAGAATGGACTTGAGGACATTGGGAGGGGGGAGTGTAAGCTGGGACAAAGTGAGAGAGTGGCATGGACATATATACACTACCAAATATAAAATAGATAGCTAGTGGGAAGCGGCCGCATAACACAGGGGGAACAGCTCAGTGCTTTGTGATCACCTAGAGGGCTGGGATACGGAGGGTGGGAGGGAGACACAAGAGGGAGGAAATATGGGGATGTATGTATATGTATAGCTGATTCACTTTGTTATAAAAAGAAACTAACACAATTGTAAAGCAATTATACTCCAATAAAGATGTTTAAAAAATTATTATTCTATGAAAGTTTAAAAAATTACTTTGGAGAATTATTATAAAAATAATAATTTTTTGATACATGCAAAGCACTTTGTGACTTGCAAAGGCTTTATAGCATCAAAATAGTTTTCTCTTTAAATAGGCTTTATTTTTTAGAATAGTTTTAGATTTACAGAAAAATTGAGAACGTATTTCAGAGAATTTCCATATATTCAACACTGAGATTCCCCAACAATTAACATCTTAGATTACTACGGTACATTTGTTATAATTAGTATACCAATAATGAAACATTACTGTTAAATCCATAATTTATCCAAATTTCCTTAGTTTTAATCTAATGTTCTTATTTTGTTCCGTATCCCGTCTATGTTACTACATTACATTTAGTTTTTGTGTCTCCTTAGCTGTTCTTGGCTGTAAAAGTTTCTCAGACTTTCCTTGCATCTTATAACCTTACCAGTTTTGAGGCATACTGGTAAGGTATTCTGTAGGATGCCCCCACTATTGGAATTTGTTTGATGTTTTTTTCTCATGATTAGACTGGAGTTATTGGTTTTTGGGAGAAGGACAGATTGTTTTATACATCTGTAATACATTTAGATTGTCTTGTTATACGCTGCATTCCTTCCTGAGATCCTCTGACTTCCTGCATGATTTTTTCTTAAATTGCATACATTAAGGTTCACTGTTTGTGCTGTAAAGTTCTACAGGTTTTGACAAATGCACGTCATGCATCCACTGTGACAGTAACATACAGAATACTTTCACCACCCTAAAAAAATCCCCTGTGTGTTATTTATGAATCTCTCTTCTGATTCCCCTTGGACCGTGGGAACTACTCATCATTTTACTGTCTCCATAATTTTGTCTTTTACAGAATGTCACATAATTGGAATCACACAATATGTAGCCTTTTCAAACTAGCTTCTTTCAGTAACAGTACACATTTAAGATTTCTCCATGTTTTTTCATGGCTCAAGAGCTCATTTCTTCTTATTATTGAATAATATTTCATTGTCTGGATATATCATAGTTTGTTTATCCATTCACCTATTGAAGGACATCTTGATTGCTTCCAAGTTTTGGCAATTATTAATAAAGCTTCTTTACAAATTTGTGTGTAGGTTTTTGTGTAGACATAAATTTTCATTTCACTTGGGTAAATACCAAGAAGAATAATTGCTGGATCATATGGAAAGACTATGTTTAATTTTACAAGAAACTGCCAAACCATCTTCCAAAGTGGCTGTACCACTTTGCATTTGCTTCAGAAATGAATGAATGTTCTTGTTACCCTTCATCCTTGTTAGCATTTAGTATTGTAGGGTTTTTTTTTTTAATTTTAGCCATTCTGATAGGTAAGTAGTGTTATCTTATTGCTTTAAGATTGCAATTGATTGATGACATGATATTGATCATCTTTTTATATGCTTATTTGCATCTATATATCTTTGGTGAGATGTCAAGATCTTTTGCCTGTTTCTAAATTGAATTGTTTGGTTTTTTATTGTTGAGTTTTAAGTCTTCTTTGTATATTTTGTGTAAAAGTTCTTTAGCAGAAGTTTTGTGTGCACACATTTTCTCCCAGACTGTGTCTTGTCTTTATTCTCTTAATAGTATCTTTTATAGAACAGAATTTCTTATTTTAATAAAGTCTAATATATCCATCTTATCTCTCATGGGCTATACTGTAAGTTTTGTATCTAAAAATCACTGTCAAACCCCAAGTTACACATTTTCTTCTTTTTTTTCCTTCTAGAAGTTTTGTAGTACTGATTTTTATATTGAAGCCTATGGTACATTTTGAGTTAATTTTTGGAAAGTTGTAAAGTCTGTGTCAAGATTCTTTGTTCTGGGTTTTTTGTTTGTTTCTTTGTTTGGTATGGACATTCCAGTTATTCCAGCATCATTTATTTTGTTTCTGCACTGAATTGCCTTTGTTGCTTTGTCAAAGATCATTTGAATATATTTGTGTGTATATTTCTTCTGTTAGTCTACTAATTTAATCTACTAATCTAATTTATCTACTCTTTTGCCAATAGCATGCTCTCTTAATCACTGCTGCTTTATAATAAGTCTTGAAGTCAGATAGTATCTGCCCTCCATCTTTGTTTTTCTTCAGTGTTGTGCTATTCTAGACCTTTTGCCTCTCCATATAAACTTTAGGATAAGTTTGTCAATATCCACAAACTAGCTTTCTGGAATTTTGATTGGAATTGCATTGAATCAATACATCAAGCTGGAAAAAAAACTGACATCTTGAAAATATTGAATCTTCCTAATCATGAATACAGAAAACCTCTCCACTTATTTAGATCTTTGGTTTCTTTCATCAGAGTTTTGTAGTTATTAACATATAGATTCTGTACATATTTTATTAGATTTATACCTGAGTAGTTAATTTTTTTTGGTGCTATTGTAAATCATAATGTATTTTTTATTTCAAATTCCAATTGTTAATTTCTGGCATATAGAAAAACAATTAACTTTTGTATATTAACCTTATATCCTACAACCTTGCTATAATCACTTAGTTGCAGGAGTTTTTTTGTCAGTTCTTTAAGATTTTCTGTATAGACAATCTATAATCTGTGAACAAAGACAATGTTATTTCTTTCTAATATATATACCTTTTATTTTCTATTTTTGTCCATTGTGTTAGCTAGAACTTATAGTGTGATGTTGAATAGGAATGTTGAGAGGGGACTCAAAATAGTGATTTTCTTTTCCTTTTTTTTTTTAACAACTTTATTGGAGTATAATTGCTTTAGAATGGTGTGTTAGTTTCTGCTTTATAACAAAGTGAATCAGCTATACATATACATGTATCCCCATATTTCCTCCCTCTTGCGTCTCCCTCCCACCCTCCCTATCCCAGCCCTCTAGGTGGTCACAGAGCATGGAGCTGATCTCCCTGTGCTATGTGGCTGCTTCCCACTAGCTATCGGTTTTACATTTGGTAGTGTATATATGTCCATGCCACTCTCTCACTTTGTCATATATATATGGAATCTAAAAAAAAAAAAAAATTGGTCATGAATAACCTAGGGGCAGGATGGGAATAAAGACGCAGACCTACTAGAGAATGGACTTGAGGACATGGGGAGGGAGAAGAGTAAGCTGGGACAACATAGTGATTTTTACTATTTGTAACTGGAGATCCAGTATTATCTTCAGAGTTGAATTTTGAAAGATGTTATTTTAAACAATTATTTTAATAAGGGCATTACTCTTGCCAATCACTCAACATATCTTATTTCATATATTTCTAATAAAAATTTATTTCTGAAATGATTTATCTTTTCTTTTGTGAAACTGTTTTCTACCTGTGTGAATTTTCAGGAAAATGCTTTAGTTTCTTTTACAAGTCTATTCTGCTGTGATGAATTTTTCTATAGCAACTATTAATTTTGCCCAAGTCTCTTTAAAAGTCTGTTGATAAAATGATTTATGATCCTGTTACTAGATGGTATATGTGTGACTGATATTGATGCAAAAAAGTAACAAAGAGATCGAGGTGTTTGTAGGCACTTGAATGTTTTAGGAGGAAACTAAGGTAGAGATTCCAGGTCCTTTGTTTTCCTATAAAAAGTGTATTGGTCACCAATTAAATGGAATATTAAACTACACAAAACACAATATTCCACAGTTATTTAAAAAGTTATGTACTACATTCTTAATCTAGGATAGTATCAGTTTATGATTATAAACTCTGATCAAAAACAATGATTTTGGAGATTCAACCTAAATTGTCTTTAAGAAATGAACATTGATAAAAATCTATCTATATATGAATTGAAAGAGCTGACATGATGGTTCTTTCCTGTCAGTCTGTAGCTTTATATATAAAAAAAGGATACAGCAGTTGCCATGGCAAAATTCTGGCTCTGTTGAATACTGGAAGCTGGTGTATAAGCCTAGGATTTGATGAAACTATGTAATTTTGAAACAAACAGGCATATTTTACAGTCATTCACCTTATGTTGGCTTAGATTCTAGAATGTACAGCTATTCCATTTCACAAAAAGAACAGACATTTAAGAAACACTAAATATTCTTGAAATCACAGACAATTTTTAATATCATGAATCTAACATTTTAGGGCATATAAATTATTGAGCAAGAATTTAAGGACATTAACTATGCCTCTTTTCCAGAAGCTGATTTTATAAGAAAAGTCATCATCACATTAATAAAAATATAATGCTTCTCTGCATTTACATCACAGATTATAAAATGTAGTTTCAAATCTCTTTCAGTAACTTGAGGTACATTGCATATATGTCCACAGCTATCCAGTTGGGGTAACTTTTAAAGTTCTTTGGTCATTGGAATTCATTTGTGTTCGTCTCAATATTCAGGAGTATAATAAATGCATGGTATTCATGTTGATGACATATACTCCATAAAAGTTTGTCATTCTGCATTAATTAAGCCTGAATTAATGAACACTTTCAAAGTTTTGCAACAGTTGGATCACCAGTTCCCATCAAGCATGACTGAAGCTGAATTAGCTCATTCTGAATGCTAAAACTACAGACACACACACACACAAGCAAGAAGAGCAATACACAGAATCTCAGTCAATTAAAATATTGAGGTAGCTGAGTGCATTGGCAGAAATGCCAGATTCCAGGCAGAACTCAAATCTAAGATCAGTATCTTTTGCTTTTACTTCTGTTGTAAGTAGACTAATTTTTTTCACACAATTTTCATCATTATGTAAAAAGTTTTGAACACTGTAGCATGAAACTTGCCTACCTTACAGCATGCTGGGAAAGATGTCTACATTAAAGGTTGAATTTCTGACCAGTTTAGGGGTGGTAGGTGAATGGGCTTGATGGGGTTAAGGATACACGACCCCAAAATATGGCATTTTAGCATAATGAATATTTTAAGCTGAAGGAATTTGAGAAATGGCATGTAAAGGAGGGACTTTCTGAACTTCCCCTGAAGCAGATTATAAAACCCTCATGTAAGAGGTGCTCTTCTTATGCCTAGAAGAAGGGAGCATCCTCATCTCCAAGGTGCCAAGAGGAATCTGAATAAACAGGCCTTGCTGTTTTCCCCAGTTTACTGCACTTAACTCATACCCTTTCATTCGTCCTATCACATTTTCCCTCAAATTTCCACTCTTTATCAAACCTAGCGTAAAAACACTCAGGCTTAACCAATTCTTTGGTTCTTCATTTCCTTATGAAGGCTCCCATGTCACACAAAATTTATATTAAATAAATTTGTATGCTCTAGCTTATTAATTTGTCTTTTGTTATGGGGCCCCTTTCTAAGCCGAGAACTTAGAATAAGTAGAAGAAAAAGATCGTTTTCTCCCCTGTATGATCTAGGATAAACTAATACCGAAATGCTAAAACCCTTTCTCATTTAATTCCAGTGCCAATCCTTCAAGGGAAACATGGTTTCCCTTTCTAGAGGCATCAGAAGTGAGATTTAAAGGGGTGCAGTGACTCATCCAAGTTGCCAAACGCAGAAACAGGAAGCAGATGTAGTATTTCTTATTCTAAATGTAATCACACCCTCCCCTCTGGATAACTAATCCTGGCTTTGAATAACACAGAAAGGGTAATTGAGAATCAAAACCATCTACACAGTCTACTGTCTACATTAACATGACTTTACTATTTCATTGTCCTCATCAAGGAAACTTTAGTATTCTAGCCAACTCTTACTCAGGAAGATAAAAGTTGTACATTCCTTTTGTTCATTCCAAGAACTTCGAGTTTTCAATAGAAAGCAGCAACAACACTTTGTACTCTGAATCTGAGTCACTGCAATGCAAAATCCTCTTCTTCCTGTGTCTACCAATTCTGAGCTATTAATCATGATCTTAACCGAATCCTAACAAAATATGCCTCCTCCACACCTCTTTCCACACGGAAAGGCAAGTCTTTCAATATGATTTCAGAATAATGCACCAGACTTCAGAATCTCAGTAAATATCCCAATGCTGTTCTTCTCCCCTCTGAGATGCTACTAAAATTGTTGTGGTGGTGTTCTCCCTTACCATGGTAAGCAATAAACAATTCTGTCTTACCAGCAGGTTATTTTGGTGATATTTTGGGCAGCTAGATTTTGACAGACAGGGGAAGTTGACTTAGATTAAACCAGAAGAAAACATGAGTTTATTTCAGAGATACTGAATTTGAGTTCCAGGTGGAACTTACAGATAGAAATGGTTATTTGCCTTTCAAAGTTATCTCAAGAATGATGGAGCTTCCTCTAATCCCCTACTCCAAAACTTTATTACTCCTACCCAAGTTCTGAATTGGAACATCACCATTAGCATTCAGCGTACCTGAGGCAGGCTCTCCTGTCCCATCTCATCCTGCTGCTTCTCCCAGCCCCTAGTGATAACAATGTCCTATCTTGTCATTAAGAGCTACTTTTTTAATAAAATTTAAAATAACTTTATCACATATGTATGTCTGCCTCTATAATGTTTTTAAGTTCATTTCAGCCTGTAGAAAAGGGAATCACATGCTTTTCCTCCCTTTTACACTGAACGTGATGTTGCCAAGACTTACCTGAGCTGTAGATAGCTATAGTACTTTCATTTTTACTCTTGTTTCCATAGCATTTTTCACACATGACAGAAGAGAAACAAGTTATAAGTAAGCTTAAGGTGATTGCCCTAGAAAGATAGGAATTCTTCTTAGGGAGAAAAAAACTTACTTTTCTTTAGGAGGATACTCTGACTGACCTTTGTTCATTATGAAAAGAGAGACCTCTGTGCAAGATCAGGAAAGGGGAGACTGAGACAAAGGAGCTACATTACTTTGCTTGTGCTGGGATGGGAAGGTAGGGACTGTGGACCAAGGCTGGAGAGGGATAGCACCGTAGGAGAGAGGAAGTCTCCAGCACTAAGCTGCAGGCTGAGACCTGTGGAGAAAGATACCAAGGAGAAAACATCTGCAAAGCACCACAGCTCACTGTTTCCCCTTCTAGCCTTCTTCACTTCCACCCCACTTATACCTAGCACTTGTGTAAAAGTCTGTTACTGGCAAGAGCCTGTGTTTGTAGGCCTTAGGGAAATAAAATAGGAGAGGAGAGGCAGTAATGATTCCTAGGACAAAGCTGCGTGGAAACAGGACAGCAGCTTCAGGAGGGAACATGAGGTCATTAACACTTGGAGGGAATTTGGAGCAAGTACTCACGAGGTATATGAAAGAGCCCTAGGACCTCTCAAAACTGGGGGGTGAGGGGGGTTACCAAACATCCCACAGTATGTAGGATGAGGGCTGAAGCCATATTGTCTAGAGATTAGAGGAAAGTGTGAGTGAGGCTCCAAAGTACTAGGGGAATTAGGGACTGACAATTACACAGCAAACTGAAAATACTGGGTTTTCTATCTTCCTCACTGGAACTCTAAGGACTGTTTATCCTTGCTCTCTCCTTATGTCTCTGTATTGATATATCATGAATAAATGAATGAATGAATGAGAGGAATAAATAACCTCTGGAACAGAAACAAATACTCAAGAAAGATCAAAGCTGAAGATACAGATATGGAGGTCATCTACCTAGAATTTAAAATGAGTTGCAGATAAAGAGGAAAAGGCCATACTGGGAGGAGGAAGGGGGTCTTCATGTTGGGGAAGGGAAAGACTCCGCATTCTGCATTCCCCGTACAGAATCCACCAGTTCTGGTGATTTGACCATCAGGCTGGCTCTTGCTCTAACCTCTCATTCATGGAAACTATTTGCATTGAGTCATTCTCCACTGAACAGATTTTCTTGGCTGCCATGGTAAGACAGGGAAGAAATATCTGAATCCAAGTGGAGCTGCTAACCACCCATTATAATCTTAGTGCCTCTACTGAGTCTTCCTGTGACCTGAATTTGCAGGTTACCAGTCCCAAATAGGGTTTGAGTTTCCTTGAAGAGTTTTCATTTTGTTTCTATTCTTAAACCTTGTTGTCTCTACATCCCCTATTCACTTTGATTCCTGAAAGAGGATTTATGATACGATCTCCTTGATCATACTACCTGGCCAGTGTCCAACTCCAAATGGAATATTCAAAATTGAAGACACATTAGAGGAATAATTACACATTATAGAGAATAAAATGTCTGCTGTCTTGATCTCCAAAGAAACAGATATTCACCTCCTGAGAGACAAAACAATCAGAATGTTCTCTAGAATATAGTCAGCTTAAACCTTGCATTCAGACTTCGCACAGAGGAAATCTCCCCGGGTTTGCTCCCTAAGTGTGATCTGTGGGCTAGTAGCACTGGTATCACCTGGGAGCTTGTTAGAACTACTGACTCCCAGATCCCATCCAAGACCTACTGAATCAGGATCTTCATCTTTATAAAATTCCCAAGTGATTAGTACGCACACATATTTTTAAGAAGCTTTATTGCGGAGTACTGAAGAGTAACCTCAGGGCCTACCTTGGGGACAGTGAAGGCCTATGGAAGACCCCAGGCAGGGATGGATTGTCTAACTCAACACCAGAACAGTTTAGCTTTGGTCTGATTGTTTTCAGTGTTGATGTTTTATGTTAAACTTTAAAAATGTAATCACTTGCTTAGAGAAAGTATGAAAACCATCACTCAGAACCATGGTGAGTCCAAATTCACCCTGGAGTGTTTCCCAACCTGAAGCCTGGAGCTCCTGGTGGATAGATCCAAATATATCTACACCTGTTTTGTCTAGAGTCTTGATTCTTAATATCTTACACTAATTTTAAAACATATGTAGGTGCTATTAAAATTAATGAAACACAGATTCATCTAAAAGTAGAAATTAAAAAAGGAAGAAAAGGGGAGCTAATAAAAGCATGATAATGGTGAGCAAATGGAGAAACAGAGAAGGAAAAATACTAACTCAAATCTAAATCATAGAAACTGGAAGAAGAAAGGTTTTCTACTTGCAGATGGTCAGCGGCAGTAAATATTCAGAGAGGAGAAGCAGGAAAAAATGTGTTCTAGGAGATGTTGCAATGTGACTTCTAGGCATTTCTGTAGCTGTCGGTTTATTTGTCTGTCACAGGAAGCAGTTTGGCGGATTATGTCATTTTATAGCCATAATAATGTTCTGAGACAAACCAGCTGCCTCGGCCTGTTGCTGTGACCTCAAATGCAACAGATGAGGACTGAGAAAGGAACATTAGATTTGGCAATTAGGCAGTTATTGGTGACCATGGAGAAAGCAGCTTTAATTGAGTAATAAGGATGAACACCAAACTGCTATGGGGTGAGAAAGGGAAGCTAGCAGGATGGCAAATTTAGACACTCTTTCACTCTAAAGAAAATTTGCTAAGAGAAAAAGAAAAAAAGAGTAATTCGAAGAGACACCAGATTTAAGGATGAATGTTTTTAAGGTGGTGGAAAACTAAGCAAATTTTTAAATTGAGGAAAACAAAAACAATAGAAAGATTGAGAGGTAAAAAATAAAGGAGTTTATGATGGAACTAGTTCTCACAGGAGTTTCAATGACATGGGTGGAAAGAACAGGATCATTTCTGCTCAATTCTATGAATACCAGCTATCTTATTATGAATTTAACATATGGTGAAATTGAAATAATTTTTCAGTGAATATCTGTAGACTCACCACTATTTCTAACACTAACAGTTTTCCCTGTTGTTTACATGGCTGTCCATCCGTCTACCCCCTCAATTCTTCCATTTGTTTTTGATACATTTCAAAGTAAATTGCTTTCCCCTAAAAGCTGTATCATGAATTTTATTGATTAAAATAAATGCACTTTGTCCAAATCCTCTCCCTTATTTGATATTTTTGGTCTTGCTGTTCAGCTGGGTGTATAGTAGTATCCCATTGTGCTGACAATTTGGGGGGGTGGGTGTTTATGTTTTGGTATCAGAAGGTAACCTTTCATAACACTCATAAAACAATATTATAGCACTTTTAACAGAAGATTGCAATTGTTAGTCTATAAATTTGTCTCCTCACCTAGCATTAACTCCTTATAGACAGGAGCTATGTTGCACTGTTCTTTATTTTTGCCTAGCATTCAGCCCAGTGACTGTGTTCAATAGATGCTGGTTTAATTTAATTGAATCAAATGTGTTCCTGCTGGCAATTCTACCAGTGTAGAAGCCAGCATAGAAGCCTCTCTCTCCCCTTCTTTTCGTTTTCTAGGGAATCAGTTGGCCAGTGACAGTATGAGTACAGAGAAGAATGACAGTCACAGTGGGGAAAAACAGCATGGTATGTTCCCACTGAAGACAGATACAGGCTGGCAGTCTACTCTGCCTAATATTTAGACATATACTGCAGAGCAAAACCTTGCATATGAGATAAAAGTTTCAAGTTGTTTTTATCAATTTTATTTCAGCCATCTAGACTTCTGCTAATAGATATTACAGACAACCATAATGTGGACAACAATCAGAAAGTAAAACACAACTTCCAGGGAATAACAAAGATTATTCATTTCCTTAAAAACAGCATGAAGCTGTATGCTAAAGGCTGTTTTATTTCTATGCAGTAATTCCCAAGAAATGTAATGAAATTCTTGAAGCATATTATTGCTCTAGCGACATATTAAACACACACCCAAATACACACACACACACACACACACACACACACACACACACACACACACACACACCCCAACATAGCTTTGGCTCAGAAGCATCCTAAAATAGTCATGTGCAATGCTTCTGAATTCATTCACATAGGACTGAAGTATTCTTTTGTCAATTCACTTCCAAGAGCACTTGGATGCATAGCAAACTTCATAAAAAGGTATCAAGATGATAAATACAGAATGATTTGTGATATTATAATAAATCAAGAAATTATTTTGCTATAACAATGAAATGCATGGATTGTCAGAAACATTTTCAAGGAAAAATATTATTATTGGTATCATACATAAATACTTCTAATCCACTCCATACTAGAACAGTATTTTTCAAGCACTTCCTAGATATTCATATATACCCATGTACCAATGTCTTATACATGCCTTTCAGAATATGATGTCTAAGAAAGAAGCAACTTTGCCTAGCAGAGTGTTTTTGATGTTTCTTCTCATTCCGCTGTTAGGATCTGAAAGATGGAGTTCTAATCAGGAAAGGGGGGAAGTGGTAATGAAAAAATATTGAATGCCTCCTGTGGCAGGGTCTGTTGTTAGTCCACAAAAAGGTTTTGTTTTCTGGAATGGCCTCTGTTGATGAGACAAGGGCTGTATTTGGTAGCCTTCCTTATATCCAAGAATAAGCAGATGTTGACTCTCAGCAGAAGAATGTGAACAAAAGTGATATGTGCTACCTCCAGGCCAAGACTTCTCAAAAGAAGATAAGGCCTCTCTGCTGTCTTCTTTTCCCTAGACCAGAGTGCAGGGGATTCCAAGACCCTAAGATTGTATAGCTGCAAGGTGGAAGAAGCAAGGTTCCCAAATCACACGGAGTGAAAAGCAGCCTCTTTAACAGGAACTTGCCTTGGACTGTGAGGACTTTTATTTAGTTAAGCTCCTGAAGTTTTACCGATTATAAAACCAGTTACCTCAGTGACTCCAATAACTTGACCAAGTGCACACATCGAGGAAAAGAAAAGCGGGGGAGGGGACTAGGATTTTTGACCCAGATTTGCCTAGCTCCAAAATCGAGACACTACCAATCCACCCCATATGTCCCTGTAAGTCGTAACATAAACATTTCACAAGTGTCATGCACTTTAGAGATAAATAAGTCCAAACTTGCTAACTTTATAAAAGAAAACTGCGGTAAGTGATTCAGCTAAGGTCACATAGGTCTTTAAGTAACACATTTGGGAAAGTAGATCCAATATTCTTTTCGCTATACCATAATATAGAAGTGAGCAATATTTATTAAAATAATGCTCAACTCATACGTCAGTTAATGCAAGGAACCAATTCTCATTCTATTTAGAGTTTATACTTTACTTCATTACAAACATTTTGCCATTGTTCACTCATCTAGGACGGGAGGAGTTGTATATATATACTTTCTCTGTTTGTTTATCTTGTGTGTCTTCTGTTTTCTATATTTGGATATCTTCCACTTATTTGAATCCGTTACTTTTTGCCATTAAGTTTTCATAATGCATAAATGTGGTAGAGTAAAAACAAAGCTCTTCAACACAGAATCATAAATTTTAGGCAATAGGAAAAAGTTTATAGTTCTTATGAACTTCTTTTTTTTTTTTTTTTTTTTTTTTGGTGGTACGCGGGCCTCTCACTGTTGTGGCCTCTCGCGTTGCGGAGCACAGGCTCCGGACGCTTAGGCTTAGCGGCCATGGCTCACGGGCCTAGCCGCTCCGCGGCATGTGGGATCTTCCCGGACCGGGGCACGAACCCGCGTCCCCTGCATCGGCAGGCGGACTCTCAACCACTGCGCCACCAGGGAAGCCCTGAACTTCTTATTTTACAGATAAGGAAACTGAAGCTTAGAGATTTGAAATAATTTTTCCAAATGTATAAAACTAATTATTTACAATGCTGAAACTATATCACAAATAATATCTACCCTTCTTTCCACTTTACAGTCTCAAGTAAAAAATAAAATACTAATTTTAGAACTTTTTTGATAACATATATACACTAAAGTCAAAATCAAGAAATTATAGAAATTGGGAGAAATAATAGGGCAGTGCTTGTCAATTTAGATATTCTTCATGATAAAGAGGAAGCCATAGTAATCAAAGAAAGTATGAGAAAAATTATGTAAAATTGGCATTAATATTCACTAACAAATGTTTAGTATAAAACTAGTTCCATTACTAACATTAAATAACATTATCTCTATTACGTTCATGATTCTGTTGTGCTTAAAGAATTTTCAAAGCGACTAAAAGAAGACTTTGTTCTATCTACTAGAAGTATGAGCCTCATTATTTTTTTCTTTTTCCTCACACAATTCCCATGAAGTATCATCAAAACACACTGTGTTGGAAAGAACGAAACCTCCCACAAGACTCTTGCTCATTGTGCAATTACCAAAAAAAATTGGTAGAATCTATGTGCCACATTTGTTTCCAATTTCAATTTAAGGAAACAGGATGTGAAGTCATAGATCATGAGCCTCCATAACCATCTTGCTGGGTGCGCACCAGCAGGACGAGTCCTGGAGTGCTCAATTAGCCCAAAGCTTCGGCTGCTTGGGATTCACATGGTTACCCAACAGTGGGTATTTGATGGGAAAAAAGGCTTTCCAGAGGCTTCTGAAAATGCCACTGCTAAAACACCAAGGGTATAATAAATGCACGTATTGGTCTTCCAGACTGAAAATAAGCAGTTATTTCATCCTATTATTGAAAGTCTGACAGATACAAAGAAACAGGCAACTATAAGAGTTCTGTGATTGGGCATGGAAAACTGGAATAGGAGAGATGAGAAAGATTTCAAGACAAAAAGGGGACTGAACTATAAAATTGCCTATCACAATTAGGCATATCTTTCTTTTCAGCTCACTGAGTTTGGTGGACCTAAAAGCGCATGTTGAAAGGCACTGTTTTTGGTGTGTTTTGTTTAAGAAATAGAGAAACTAAGTACAAAAAGGCATAAGAGTGGATATAATTAAGGCTATGAAGAGTCCAATTAAACCGGGACGGAGAACCCTCAATGAAACCAAGCTCTAACTTTATAAGGCCATAATTTGATAATTTAGTAGGGGAAAACATAGCCAAAATACCAGGGTCAAATTTGGTTGTGACCTATGCTGCAAAACGTGAGGATCCATGATCTAACTTTACTTTTCGTTGTACTGTATTTATGAAGAAGAAAGTTATTTTTCAGTCATAGCTGAAGCTAGAAACTTCCAACTTGGAACTCAGAGAGCACTTAGCTGCACCACCTTCCCAAAAGGACAAAGATTTTGGGTAGAAACAGGGCACCGCAGAATGTTCAGTAGTTACTGGTCTGGAAGAGTCAATCAGGAAAACTTGTGTTATCGCATTCTCTCACTTTTAGTTTCCTGGATTCAGGTACTTTCCTAAGGTAGGCTCTTCTGCTACTCTGTATCTCTACCATGCAACACTTTTAATATCTTCTTAATACAGCTGTTTATCTTAAGGAGCGACAGAGTCTGAGGGTCCCAATCTCTACTTTCACAGACATCCCTCCTCTAATATTCAAGTTATAAATTACTTCCGTCTATCTCACATATAGTAGTTTTTTTGTTTTTAAGAAAGGGAGGAGATTTGAAACTTCAAGACCATTAGGGCATTTAGAAATTTGAGTACACTGCCAGTGACTATAAAAGGAGCAGACGTAAGGGTTCCTGAAACTTCAGAAACAATGTCTTGGCTATAAACAGAGCAATAAAAAGTGGTCTACCCAGATGTTTGGCTCCCAATGGCCATTTCAACACTTTGTGTTAAGTCATTGTTGGCTAACTACAGAGCCACAGAGCAGGCCTGACTAATCACCGATTCTGACAGCGAGTAGGAATGGCAAAGGGAAAGCACCTACAAGTTATCAGTAAGCTCTTGCCTCCATTAATTAGACATCTTTCTCTTTTTTTTTTTTTTTTTTGATACACGGGCCTCTCACTGTTGTGGCCTCTCCCGTTGCGGAGCGCAGGCTCCGGACACGCAGGCTCAGCGGCCATGGCTCACGGGCCCAGCCGCTCCGCGGCACGTGGGACCTTCCCGGACCGGGGCACGAACCCGTGTCCTCTGCATCGGCAGGCGGACTCTCAACCACTGCGCCACCAGGGAAGCCCTAGACATCTTTCTCTTTTAATAAAGACTAAAAACAAAACCCAAAAAAATTCTGGCCTCCTCAGCTGTGTTACACACAACACCCGTTGGGAAAAAAATGAAAAAAAAATGTAGAAAAATATATCCAACATATCAATGTGATCATGAAATAATGTATTGGGAGTTGGATACTTTTACGAGTATAATTGTCCTTATGAGATGTGATTCCATGAATTTGAGAATAGAAAGTGACTGCCATTATCTTGTTAAATGCTTTGGTTAATACAAGAGGATGCTTACTTTCATCTGAGCATCACGGATTGTTTTGATGCAACATGACGCTGGAACACAGATGTCAGGCAAATTATGCCTTTAGATCTGGCCCAGGCCTTTCTAAGTTCCATGGAAATGTGGGCTGATTTTTCATTCCAAATTGGCTAGAGCAAAGCAGGGAGGATTCTGAAGGAGGCATCTTTGCAAGAAGAGCGTCTCTCTGATTTAATTTCCATAGCAATTTAAGGAAAGCTTCTGGGGGCGGGGACAGGCAGGGAGTTGGTAGAATAATTGCTCAGATTTGACAGGATGTGAGAAAGCTGAAACACACAGCTTCATGTGCATAATATTAACCTCCACGCATTTCCAAAATGGCCTCTTTATTTTCAAATATATTCTCAACATCTGTGAATAGTTACTCTGAAGCTGACTGGCATCATGACAGGTCAGAAAATGCCACAGGGCATAACAATATATATTTTCATACCTCATCTTAAGTTCCTTGTAACATCAAGTAAGGTGGTTTTAAAATATATACTGACATCTCTCAAAGATTATAAATTTGTGGTTACTTCTGCCTTCTGTTTTATTAGAAATTCAAGGTGACAATAGTCAAAATAAAATCAGATTATGGCTATACACTAAGATGAAGTTTTTCTTATTTTGAAACATGGAATTCAAACATCTTAAAAATGGTGAGAATCTGGTTGTTAGAATTTAGCCTTTATAAGATAGACTTTGTCTGTCAACATGGCTGTGTGTGTTACACAGAAAATATGAAGTAGAAAATATTTCAAATAATAAACACGAGGCTGGGTGAAAAAGGGACTAAAGCGTTATCTTGGAAATCAGATGCATAGGGGTGTTGATTCCAGTTCTGCCGCTCATCAACAATGGGAATTGGGTGAATCACTTTGCCTCCTGGGATTTCATTTCTTCATCTGGAACAGCAGTAATAATATCACCTTATAAGATTACCATGAAACTCAGCAACAGCACAAGTGAGGCTTTTCTCACAGGACTAGATTATTGAATGCACTTGATAAATGCTTCCTATTATGTATTAGCATCTATAAAGAACCATGTACTTTTTTTTCATTCTGCCTACCTTGTACAGCTTGGAAAAAACATTACAATTTATTAAGTGGATCAATTTGTGATTTCTATTTTTTCTATCATAAAAAAAATTGTCAACTTTAGGTGAAATAATGTTGACCTAATTACAATTCTTAAGTTAATAATGTAACATATTTGCTGATTCACTAGCTCTTTGTGTGCTATAAACACAACCTGAATCTTTCTGAGACCAATAGCTTGAAACCTAAATTCAAAATTAGATAAAAAGGTATTTTGCTCGTTATCTTTTTTCAATAAATTTATTTTTATTTATTTATTTTTGGCTGTGTTGGGTCTTTGTTGCTGTGTGCAGGCTTTCTCTAGTTGTGGTGAGCAGGGGCTACTCTTCGTTGCGGTGAGCGGGCTTCTCATTGAGGGGGCTTCTAGCGTTACGGAGCAGAGGCTCTAGGCGCGCGGGCTCAGTAGTTGTGGCTCACGGGCTCTAGAGCGCAGGCTCAGTAGTTGTGGCGCATGGGCTTACTTGCTCCGCGGCATGTGGGATCTTCCCAGACCAGGGCTTGAACCCGTGTCCCCTGCACTGGCAGGCAGATTCTTAACCACTGTGCTACCAGGGAAGTCCCTATTTTGCTCATTATTAAATGAACATTGATTGAATAAATCAAAAGACCTTTAAAAAACAGATTCAAGGAAACAGGCTTTAAAGAAATAAAATTTTAGGTGAATGACTTTTAATTTTTGGAAGAAAATAAAGCTCAACTTGGATCACTCCACTCCTCTGGTTTAAATGGCTATAGGACTCTCCATTGTGTATGGAAAAATTTGTCCAAATTCTTACCGGGACATTCAAGTCTGCCCATAAATTTGTCCCATTGGGTTTCCTACCTCTATTCCTCACAAATCGTTCATATACACCAATGTCACTCGAAATGAGCTTCTCACTTTATACACGTCTTAATTTAAGGACTCTGTCGATGTGATAATTGTGTTTAACTTTTTCCAGAATCTCCTTTCCCATTATCATGCCATATCCACGTTTGAACCATATAAATTTCTACAATACCAGTAGAAATATCACCCTTCTCACAATTCCATACTAAATTCATATCCTTTCTCTGAACTCTTTACAGAGTTCCCTGTATCTCTCTTATGATGGATTGTGATTAGAGATTATATCTCTTTTCCTTGTGTCATTTTGTTTATTTATGTGTCTGTCTACTAAATTATGTCTTTCTACTAAGTTACTCTTTCAGAGCAGGAACTGTGTGACTGATTTTGATGTGAAGAGGTATTGTTATTTTCATTACCATATAGAGCTCCTCATTTAAAAAATGTTTTATAACAATGAATGAATAACTGAATGAACAAATGAACAAATAAAAATGAGTGTATAAACACCAAAAAATTATTAGAATACAGCCAAAAGAAAACAGAATTTAAATGTATATATAATACTATCAACATTTACCTGGTTGTTTCATTCCCCAGTATGTACCCTTTTGTTCTGTTGAATAGTGGAAATTTTTTTTTAACTTTTTAAAAAAATTTTTATTTTATTATTATTTTTTTACACAGCAGGTTCTTAATAGTTATCTATTTTATACACATTAAGGAATATATGTCAATCCCAATCTCCCAGTTCATCACACCACCACGACCTCACCCCTGCTTTCTCCCCTTGGTGTCCATATGTTTGTTCTCTACATCTGTGTCTCTATTTCTGTCTTGCAAACCGGTTCCTCTGTATCACTTTTCTAGATTCCACATATATGCGTTAATATATGATATTTGTTTTTCTCTTTCTGACTTACTTCACTCTGTAAGACAGTCTCTAGGTCCACCCACATCTCAACAAATGACCCAATTTTGTTCCTTTTCATGGCTGAGTAATATTCCATTGTATATATGTACCACATCTTCTTTACCCGTTCATCTGTTGATCAGCATTAAGGTTGCTTCCATGTCCTGGCTATTGTAAACAGTGCTGCAATGAACATTGGGGTGCATGTGCCTTTTTTTTTTTTTTTTTTTTTTGCGGTACGTGGGCCTCTCACTATTGTGGCCTCTCCCACTGTGGAGCACAGGCTCCGGACGCGCAGGCTCAGCAGCCATGGTTCACGGGCCCAGCCGCTCCGCGGCATGTGGGATCTTCCCGGACCAGGGCAAGAACTCGTGTACCCTGCATCAGCAGGTGGACTCTCAATCACTGCGCCACCAGGGAAGCCCACATGTGCCTTTTTGAGTTATGGTTTTCTCTGGGTATATGCCCAGTAGTGGGACTGCTGGGTCATATGGTAATTCTATTTTTAGTTTTTTAAGGAACCTCCATACTGTCTCCATAGTGGCTGTATCAATTTACATTCCCACCAAGAATGCAAGAGGGTTCCCTTTCCTCCACACCCTCTCCAGAATTGTTTGTTTGTAGATTTTCTCATGATGCCCATTCTAACCAGTGTGAGGTGATACCTCATTGTAGTTTTGATTTGCATTTCTGTAATAATTAGTGATGTTGAGCAGCTTTTCATGTGCCTCTTGGCCATCTGTAAGTCTTCTTTGGAGAAATGTCTATTTAGGTCTTCTGCCCATTTTCTATTGGGTTGTTTTTTTTTTTAGTATTGAGCTGCATGAGCTGTTTATATATTTTGGAGATTAATCCTTTGTCCATTGACTCGTTGCCAAATATTTTCTCCCATTTTGAGGGTTGACTTTTCGTCTTCTTTATGGTTTCCTTTGCTGTGCAAAAGTTTTAAGTTTCATTAGATCCCATTTGTTTATTTTTGTTTTTATTTCCATTACTCTAGGAGGTGGGTCAAAAAGATCTTGCTGTGATTTATGTAATAGTGTTCTTCCTATGTTTTCCTCTAAGAGTTTTAGAGTGTCGAATCTTACATTTAGTTCCATAATCCATTTTGAGCTTATTTTTGTGTATGGTGTTAGGGAGTGTTCTAATTTCATTTTTTTACATGTAGCTGTCCAGTTTTCCCAGCACCACTTATTGAAGAGACTGTCTTTTCTCCATTGTATATCCTTGCCTCCTTTGTCATAGATTAGTCGACCATAGGTGTGTGAGTTTATCTCTGGGCTTTCTATCCTGTTCCATTGATCTATATTTCTGTTTTTGTGCCAGTACCATATTGTCTTGATTACTATAGCTTTGTAGTATAGTCTGAAGTCAGGAAGTCTGATTCCTCTAGCTCCATTTTCTTCCCTCAAGATTGCTTCGGTTATTCAGGGTCTTTTGTGTCTCCATACAAATTTTAAGGTTTTTTGTTCTAGTTCTGTAAAAAAATGCCATTGGTAATTTGATGGGGATTGCACTGAATCTGTAGGTTGCACTGGGTAGTATTTACCCAATGTTGATTTACAACATGTTGATTCTTTCAATCCAAGAACATGGTATATCTCTCCATCTGTTTGTATCATTTTTAATTTCTTTAACCAGAAATTTCTTTATAGTTTTCTGAGTACAGGTCTTTTACCACCTTAAGTAGGTTTATTCCCAGGTATTTTATCCTTTTTGTTGCAATGGTGAATGGGATTGTTTCCTTAATTTCTCTTTCTGATCTTTCATTGTTAGTGTATAGGAATGCAAGAGATTTCTGTGCATTAATTTTGTATCCTGCAAACTTACCAGATTCATTGATTAGCTCTAGTAGTTTTCTGATGGCATCTTTAGGATTATCTATGGATAGTATCATGTCATCTGCAAACTGACAGTTTTACTTCTTCCTTTCCAATTTGTATTCCTTTTATTTCTTTTTCTTCTGATTGCTGTGGCTAGGACTTCAAAAACTATGTAGAATAATAGTGGCAAGAGTGGACATCGTTGTCTTGTTCTTGATCTTAGAGGATATGCTTCCTGGTTTTCACCATTGAGAATGATGTTTGCTGTGGGTTTCTCGTATATGGCCTTTATTATGTTGAGGTAGGTTCCCTCTATGCCCACTCTCTAGAGAGTTTTTATCATAAATGGGTATTGAATTTTGTCAAAGGTTTTTTGCATCTATTGAGATGATCATATGGTTTTTATTCTTCAATTTGTTAATATGGTGTATCACATTGATTGATTGGTGAATATTGACGAATCCTTGCATCCCTGGGATAAATCCCACTTGATCATGGTGTATGATCCTTTTAACATGCTGTTGGATTCTGTTTGCTAGTATTTTGTTGAGGATTTTTGCATCTATATTCATCAGTGATATTGGTCTGTAACTTTCTTTTTTTTCTAGTATCTTTGTCTGGTTTTGGTATCAGGGTGATGGTGGCCTTGTAGAATGAGTTTGGGAGTGTCCCTTCCTTGGCAATGTTTTGGAAGAGTTTGAGAAGGATGGGTGTTAGC